>NC_140674.1:20592076-21192076 GCF_054131305.1 Coturnix japonica | reverse complement strand
CAATACTTAGTAGCATATTGCCAGATGGTAACCTAGCACACATATAGATTTTTAATTATAAATCAATCAAAGTTTTATTTTTCCATTTCTTTCTGAAAGCTCCTGGTATAAGTCAGGCAACCCCAACGACTCGTACTCCCCGAGGATGTCTGATACATCTACTGTGCACACAGAATGCTGCCATAACTGAACATAATTCATCTCTCCACTTGCGAGATAGAAACAACATCTAGAAACTAAAATAGCTATTGTGCATCTCCTCAATATACTGAGTTCTTTTAGAAATCAGGGTATGAACATGACTGTCTGAATGCTGTACCAACATCAGTCAAAGTGCTGCAATATTACACTTTGTTATTTCTGCTTGCTTTATACTTTTCCTGTGCCATAATTCTTTGCTGAATTCAATAAACTGCCTCAAGAACAAAACGGGAAGTCACAGAAGTTGGATTTTTTAAAATACATTACATAAATATCTAAAAGCAGCACTAGAAGCTCCCCTGCTCTGGTTACACAGTGTACTAAAAGGGATGAAGCATTGCAGCCATTGCATGTTGCCTGACTTCCAGAAATGGAAACTGAGATGTGGGTCAAACAGCTTTAATGAGCAGCTCCAGAGAACTCCATGTCCCAGGAACAAGGACAGCCATTCAAATGTCAAACATTGATTACTCAGGACCTAATACAAAGGATCTAGTTATTATATCTGGACTGAACACAATAAATTAAGAAGGGTTCTCCACATCACACCACTGAGTAAGTACTTCAAAAGAAATTAAAAATAAAAAAGAGCTGCTTCTTGCATTTTAAATGACTAGCAATAATGTCAACTGAGGATGGTTAGCTGCTCCACAGCTGGTCTCTGCTCAGGGTCTCTTCTATTCCAAGTGTAGTGGAAGGCAAACCTAATCCTGTAAGGTTATAACAATCAATCTACATATATGTGCACTAGAAATATCTGAATGTGAATACATATACAGAACCAGCTTGTGGGAAGGGTGTATGTCTGTCTATAGATGACACATGACTCCGCACATTTTATATTGAGTATAAAACATAAGGTTTGTTATATCAAACCCCACCATTATTAGGCCTTCAAGTCCCCCCACAAAGGAACCCGCAAAAGATTCTACAAAGCAGGCACAGCATGCACAGCAGGTGCTAAGGAAATCCCGTGCTACGTGTGAATACACAGCACCTGTGCTGCTGAAACGCACAACTAAGGGCTCCTGGTGCCTCTGCAAACATTTTGCAGACTCGACTCTGGTAATTAAAGTGAATTATCAAGAACTGACTGAGCCACCACCTCCAGGGGAGGTATTCAGCTGCTCTCCTACAATTCCCCTGGAATCCAAGCACACTTATAATGGTTAGAGCCCAGAAGAACTAAAAATAGGATGACAAACTGTCCCGTATAAATTCTTAACCTTAGAAAATGAAACATTGATTTAATTCTTTGAATAGATGATTATTTCCATAGATGATCCACATGTTTTCGTTTTCTTCCAGAAGTCCCATTAGCCAATTCTAATAAATTAAAATATGTCAGCTTGGAAAGAATTGGTCAGCAACATAACTCCATGGGAAACCTATCTGTAATATTTTTTTTTCTTTTATTGAGCTACAAAGAATTCAGAATCATGACTGTTAATAAAGGTGGATGAAACAGAGACAGTGCAGAAAAAGCCCTTATTTTGTTACACTGCCAAACGCATATCTCTGTGAAGCAAGGCTAAAACTAAATGTAATGAGATCAAAGCTCACAGTAACTCTATAGAAAACAGATTTGCTGGGATTTCCAGTGCTGTAGTGCAGTTCAGTTCTAGGCAGTATGAAAACACATGCATGGTATATAGCTACTTTCAAAATCTCACCATCTTTTTCGTATTAGTCTAATATCTAATGTTAATACAAAGGATATATGATAAAACGAAATCTGCAAAATGTCCTGAATTTAAATCATGGCTTTAATGAGAAAAATTATTTTCAAAGCTTCTTTGTGAATATCTGCAACATTGTGGTTTCAAAATCCTTAGATGCTTTTTCTTCTCATTTGTCAATGGTTTACAACACAAAGAAAAGGGAACACTGCTAACTGTTTAACATCTGACCAATCCTGGACATGGACTCTCATTATATTTAAGTCTATCTTATAGGGAAAAAGATGAAAAGAAATCGAGCTCCATGTTTTTAGCCATAGCACCATACTCACATTTGTTTCCAGTGCAGTGAGGAGTAGCTGTCACACCTGTAGAACTGTTTCCCTTATTTTCTATAGCTGTTGAGCAACATTCCCTAAATTTTATTCCAGTGTTTTTATCTATTGTCCTTCTGCACTCTCTGAAGCGCTTGGGACACAACCTGTCTTTCCAGTGGATGGGTAGGGTCCATTTCCTACGAACTGATGTGGGAGCGGAATGGAGGAGGAGGAAGCTCGTGAATTTGTCATTCTGACCATCTCTTGCTGTGTAAATATTTTGACCTGATCAGTAATGGCAAGGGAAGCATGCAGAGCCACAGGAAATAGCTTACGTAAAGGAACTTTTTAAGCTCTGCCCTCCATCCAAGCGATTAGACTCTGAAAAGCCACGAACACCAGGAAGGTTCGAGTCCATCCATCAACACACCCAGCATTACATTGCAGTGTTTTTAAAATTAATCTTAGCAGTCTCTACAGGATTAATGATGACAGACAATAGAGCAGACAACAAATTCCAACAGTCAATACCAAGCAAACTTTGTTTGGTGTTCCGTATGGTAGCCATAACCATTTCTTTTAGATAAATAATGCTAACAAAAGGCAAAAGTGATTTTTAAAAAGAAATAAAACTGCTCTAGGAGTTACTATTCCATTTTTAGATTTCTTTTCTTAACGTACAGCTGCCAGAACAAAGTATCCAGGAAGAAAGAAAAGAATAGGAAAAAAGAACATACGCTAACAGAATTTAATTTAATTATGTCCCCAAACTGAACACATATGCTAGAGAAGAGTTAATGATATATATATCGCCTGATGGCTCCCCGAGGAGCAATTTGCCAATACAGCTCCATTACATCAGACATAATAAAAATGTCTATGTTGACCAGTAAAAGCCAGGTCTGGTTCTCTTCAAACTCCATCACTCTGGTGGTATGTGAATCATTCTTCCATTTCCCTCAATATTAGCAAAGCTAGCTCTTTAGTAACTATTTATATTTAATGTCAGGAAAGAAACTTTCATTAAAAATCACGACTTTTGAAGATAACAAATGATCGTGGCTAGCAGCTGAACACAGAAAAGCATCTGGCACCAGCTACTGTACATGTCTCTGCTTCTTTAACAGTTGAGTAGTAAAGCAGGTAAAAGAACCCTTAACTTTATGAAAAAATAAACCTACCCGCATTAAAATTTTAAAGAAATTCCACAAGTCTATTCAATATTAAATACTGATTAAAAATTACTAGTTTTCAGTTAGCAGGAGTCTCAACTGTACTTATAATAAATTAGATTACATAATGACTAGCAAGAGAAACAGTAATGCCCTGGGGATCAGAAACAAAAGCTGTTTGCTACAAAACAGCACACATGACAGCAGAAAAAAACTCCAGCATTTTTCTTCCTTTTCCACTACATCAGTCTTTGCCACATTTAAACTTAAATCTGTATTGAGTGCAAAATGCAATTTAAATTGTTGGCATCACCCCCACAAGAGCATATTTATTTCAGTTTACCACTTGCTGATGTAGCTCAGTAATCCCAGTACTCAGAAGGGAGGCGGAAAGCGGTTGTGGAAGAGGAGAGCATGGTTTCAAGTGCTGTTCTAGGAAGAATACCAATAGTAACAGCTAGTCTGGTTGTTTAAAGCATTGTGTTACACAGTGTAGTCCCACACAAATGTAATTACACTGGTATAAATATACCTTGCTCAGCTGCATCATGCACAATATGCTATACATGTATATAAACTCTCCTACAAGAGCATGTATACACACACAGAGAGGGAGATGGGAAGGCCACAGAGTAGGTTATTCCTTTAATTGCATTTTAAATGGAGTTGCACAGAATACTAAATAGAGAAAAAGATCAATTAAAATTGGCTGTGCTCAAAATGATCACGGCCCACATCAAGGAATACTGCTGAATCCAGATTCAGTACAGAAAGTGAATGATGAAGACTCGGACCTTGACCTGCACGACTGTTATCATATAAGGGCTTTTCTTCAAGAGTCTACAGCTATCTGAGATGTGTCATCCCTGTTCATGGTAAGGAAAACCCGACGTACTGAAGACACCCCAAACTATCACAGCAAACGCCAATTTCCCAAGCTGAGCAAAAGCAACAAATGCAACAGCAAAAGAGGTAGAGAATGGGTCAATGGAAGTCCCAAACCAGCAAGGTTTGATGCAATCCGAGTCTGAACAAAAAGCTGCAGAACCACAGGAAATCCACAGAGACAATCAGGTCAATCTGTGCTCTGGGCTAACTTACTTAGAATACCAGTGAAGGCAGATGAAACCGCATTAATTATAATTGGAGAAAAAGTTGAAAAAAAAATAACATACTCGGTCAGCAATAGCAAACAGAGTAAAGCTGAAAGCTGGGAGAAAAAAATATATTACTATTTTTTATGAGAGAGAAACAGAGGCATCTCCATTAGCTGCCTTTCTTCTACCACAGTTAGTTTATAGTTAGGAAGTAATAGAGAAATTCAGATGAGAAGGCAGAAGTATGTCTTCAGCTAGAATAACTGTTCTATCCATCCTTCAGAAACATTCCCTCAGCTCCTCTTTTAACACTGCTTTTGCCTTACAGTTTCTAAGGTCTGACCACTGCATCTTGTAAGATGTGCCTATAAACTCTTATTATTATTCAAGGAAATAAAATGCAGAGGAATTTTTCTTCCTGTATTATTTTCCCCGTGGCCATTGTTCTTCTATCTGCTTTTTAAAGACAGGTTATACTCACACAGCCCTCGCTTGTTATGGTTAATAGCTGCTTTTTATGCTTGTAAATGCTTACTGGGTTTTTTATACTTTTTTAAAGAAAAAAGCCACAAAAGCTATAAAAATAAAAAGCAGAGAAAAAAAAGTAATGTCCTGAAAGACAGCATTATCTGAAGAAATTTCACCTACCCAGAACACATTCAGAAGTGCATCTGGGCAGATCAAGAAGAGAGAGAGATACAGATACAGCCAGCAGAAAGGTGTTGGAAGTCAAAACTGGTTTCTGCTAATAAAAATACTTGCCCGTACACGTATATCCTCAGGAATATTTACTGTATTATCAAACAACTTGCAGAGTTCCACATCTGCTGTTTCTCAGAGCTGTTACTTACCCCAGTTTTATCACATAGACGTAAAGTATGGAAGGATCCCACAGCAAATAATTCTCCATCCCCAGACCAGGCAACAGACGTTATTGGATACTCATGGGGCTGTGAGCTGTACAGTAGGTGCCCATAACTGTCCCAAACCTTTAAAAACAAAAAAACCAATTCTATCAATAAAACCATATTTTGGGTGCACCTACGGAGCTATTGTTTTCCTTCACAAAAATACACTCCCCAAGTTACTTGAGTGCATTTTTGTGTAACTGGAAGAAAAATCACACATTACAGTTCACTTTTCATTAAAGGCCATTCCCAGTCAATACTGGTTAGTGTAACGCTACACAATTTGCTTTGCTGCTATGGCAAATATTACATTACCGTGTATAAAATATTTTGGAATAATGGGAGTGTTTCCTGTATTCATTGTAAGCTGGGAACATAACCACGAGATTTATTTTATTTGTACTTGTTTCCCAAGAATGCAAGGCACCTCTTCAAACTTCTAAACCAAAGAGATCTTCTCGCTGACTGTAACTAAAAGGAAACCAGGAAGCCAACGAACAGAGCAAAGCCATTTCACTTTGAAGGATATTGTCTTCTTTCCATTTAATATTTGTATATGTATTTACCACAGCCATCAGACATTTAGAGAATGACAGAACCAATGTATCATACAATTAAAAGTAAGTTCCTGTTTAAGGGAAGAAACACAATACGCACTTCCATTTTGGATACAAAATATTCTAACCACACAGTTTCCTAAGGGATTCACTAATGCTCCTGCAGCAGAAAGCAGTGGCTTTATCTCCTCTAATTTTTAACACCATTACCTTTCTCAGTATATATCACAGCTTATATTATTTTGAGCATACACTCCAATATTTCTACCTGTTTTGCTTTAGGAGTTTGTTTCAATTGCATTTGAGTAAGTTTTATTCTGACATTTTTCTAATATGGTGCCACAAGAGGAGGCAATGTAATATAAATCTGGATAACAAGTTTTTCTTGAAAACTGAAAGGCTTGGCATTTTATTTTGAGCTTCAAAGTCTAAAATTAGAAAACATCAGAATGCCTACAAATACCTTTTTTGGTCATTTAGCTTCCCCTACAAAGTCAGCCAATACACACCTTATATTTACAGTCTTCACCTGCAGAAAGGATAAGTTCATTCACTGAGTTCCAGTCAGTTTTTAAAACAAGCCCATCGTGGGCCTTCCACTGAAATGGAAAATAAATCAGTTAAACATAAATGTAATAAGTCTGAGGACTTCTATTTTCAATATTTATTGTTCATAATTTTGCAGCATTCTCGCACCCCAACACAGATCAGGTTTTCCAACAGTGCACGTGCACAGACTTACTCTACTCTGCAGAATAATAAATTAAAGACAGCCTGCAACACGAAAGCATCACAATCTGCATAATAAGATTGTTCCAAATGACTGTTTCTCTATCATTCTGTGGTTTTGAGTAACAAATGAAAAGGGAAAGAAAGACTTCTGTATCTTTGTGCTTCCTCTCTGCTTGCAAAAAGGGAAATCCTTGATCAGCTGCCTGAAGAATATGCACAGAATAAATTGTTCCTTTCCGTAAACAAAACTACTTTACAATCTACTTACTCTCAAAAAACCTGAAGGTTTAAATGAAATAAGAGGTGGAAAGAAAAAAAGAGCACCATGCACATTGCCTGGAAAACTCCAGTACAAACTTTGAATGTTTGGGAAAACTCCAGATACCTGCAAAAAGCTTTCATGGGGGAAGCGAGACCTTCATGTACTAACAATACCTGCAAAACTTTAACGTTTGGTTGGAGAGCTTTAATAATGAGCTGCTTTCCTGAAGTATAGAGAACCTTTTCAGAATCAGGTCCCCAGGCCACTGAGTACACTGGTGCTCCTGTAAGATACAAAGAGAACATTTCTGATGTCTTAACTGATCAAATCATGCACAAACTGCTACAGTTGCTTCAAACTGCTCCCTTCAACCATACATCAAAGATTCAGAAGCAGGAGAAAGGATTTGAGGAATATGATTTAGATGGGAAGTATTGGTAATGGTTGGACTAGATGATCTTCTAGGTCTTTTCCAACCTTGATAATTCTGTGATTCTGTGAAAGCCAACCTGTGGGTTTCTTTAGTTATAAGATTTCTTCTTTGGTCAAATCACATCTGTTTTGTTTCATCAGCCTCACATCTATACTCCCAATTGATTTTAATTCCCTCTAAAACACAAACAAACACCTGATTAATTCCTTCCAAGATGCAGCTGAGCAAAACAAGATGAGATTGTTCTTCTCATCCTTGGGCTGTATTTCATAAACTATTCCAAAAAGCCAGAAAGAGTGGCCTGCAGAACTAACAGATTTTTCCCAATAAGTTGGAAAAAAACCCAACTTTTTGTTGATTAAAAACTCCAGAATGATGCATTTGGAATGAAGCTGACTGTTCTGCTTTACAAACAAGTTGAGTTGTAGTTTTAAAATGATCTTTAAAAAAAAAAAAAAAAAAAAAAGTGAAAAATGCACCCAGGAATAAAAATGCAATCAATTTCCATAATACTCAACAGGAATAGTTTCCCCCCAAGAAGAACCCAAGTATTACACTACTTCATTCCTTGCAAATGGATGTGGGGAAAAAAAATAAAACACAAAAGTAGAGATCATGTCCAAACATTTGTTTCTATCACACAAAAGCCCTGTAGCAGTAGGCAGCAATTTACAGCACTGCCTCAGCATCAGAGGACACAGAAACAGCACATGTGAAACCGCAAGAGGGGCTGTGTAATAAGACCTGGACAGATCATTCCTTTTTACTTTTTGTAAAGTTTGCTTCCATATCTTTTGAGTTGTTTTTCACCTATAGACATTATGATTTCACTGCAGAAATGAGGCCTGTGAAAACATGATTGAACTGTCTAAGCATAAGCATCTAAAGCAATGAGACATGCCCAGGGGGAGCTTATAGACTCAAGTTGTTCCAGAAGAGGGTCAGGTTGGATATTAAGAAAGATTTCTTGTTGTAAAGCACTGTGATGCAGTGGCACAACTGCTCAGGGAGTGCTGGGGTCACCATCCCTGGGGTGTGCAGAACCACAGGGATGTGGCACTGAGGGATGTGGGCAGTGGGTGGGGTGGGCTGGGCATGGCTTGGGGATCTCAGAGGTCTTTTCCAACCTGAGTAGTTTTGTGATTCTACAACACAGGACCTGAAGGAGCTCCATCCCCACATGGAAAGAGTCTGGAGTTGGGTACAATAACCCAGCTAACCCTGAAGGGCACCAGAAGCACCCCATGCAGCCCCAACCACAACAGCACCCAGAAGACCTACCTCAGAAATCAGAAACCACAGGATGAGCAAACAGTTACAAATCTAAACATTTGTACTTGACAACTTCATAACTTTAGAGGAGGAAAACAGAAACAGTTCTAGATTCCCTGAGATCTGCACTTCTTAGGGATTCATGCATATTTTAGCTAATAATTAGTTATCAATATAATGAATTTTGATCAAAATTAACCACGGTTCATACAGTGACCACGAATGATCATAAAAAAACCAAAACCCCCAAGGCTTAAAGAATCCTGTCAAGGTAAAATTCTGAAATGCACTTCTGGCACATGAAGCTCCATTTCAAAAAAGTGACTCACACAGCTCTGAGTTTAACCTGAGCTTCCACATAGTTGAACTCTAAGCTGAGAAATGCTGTCATTATTCCAGAAGATTTTTGTAATTTGTATGTTTTCACTTATGAAGGCATTTATTCTATGTTACACAGAGATACAGGATGATGCAATATTTTTTTGGTCATCTCACAGAGCCACTCAACACAGACTAAGCAGATCCGGCACTTGCTGTTTTCCTACTGGCAGAAATCAATGTTGAAAATGACATAAATTCTGTCGCCAGCAGTACAGAAATTCTAAACAAACTAATTTTTGTCCTGCTCTAGCGCTGATTTAACAATCAGAAGACTTTTAGATTTAAACCAAATGTTTCCCTTTTTTATGATGGCTGACTACTTAACCACAATTGCCAGGGCTTAACAGCAGGAGCTAAGTTAACTCATTTCCTTCTGCACTTAACAAGAACTCGGTTGGGAAAAGACTGCCAACTCACTGCATTGCTGGAGAAAGAAACATTCCGCAGGACAGAATCTACAGTGAATTGCACTGCTGATAAACAGCTCGAGGAAGAAAACTGTGTGCCAAAAGATGTGATAAAAGCAGAGGAGGTGGGCAGAGGGAAGAGCTGAAGAAGGGATATCGGCATTAAGCACACTTCACATCCCTGTGCTCTACCAGCAGATGTTAACTCCCAATGAATCACCCCTGTCTCGATGTGTGTAGCAGAGAAAGAGCTCAGGTTGAGTGACAGAGCAGCCACTTTGGTAGATGCAAGTCTGCATGAGATTTTTTCTTGCACAGGAGAAGGATGAATCCATACAATGTTGTGTCTCCCTGTGGCAGCACAATAATAGGAATCTCACTCTACATTTTGAATTTGTCCCTTACAAATAAGTTCTGCTTCCCAACGAACGCTTCATAATTAGACCGCCTGCACTGCAACTGTTGTGAGTTTGCTTCCAGTAAGCAAAAAGGCAAAGGAAGAAACTTAAGGTTGGAAATGTAAAGCCAGACTTCAAGAACAACACAGCCATAACAGCCATACATTATGGCCAATGGCAGAAGAGGCCACAGGGTCACACGAACTCTATTCCATGCGTTGGCACGACATAGGACATGTGGCCACAGAGCTCCATATAAGTACTGAAAAAGCTAAAAAGGGAAAAATATATGTTCGTGTTTTTCTAGTGAATAAAAATCCAAAGATAGAGCAGGCATGTAGACCATCAAGCAAAGATAAGAGCCTGAAAATTTATTTCTAATACAAAGACTGGAATGAGTAGAATGCTAGCAACAGTAATCCCTTCATTTCTCAAGATTATTGATACAGAAGTGAAAAATTAGCTCAAATATGATATACCTCTCTTAAAAAACGTTCATTTTTCTGCAGAATCCTATGCTGATCCCAGGTACGCCAGCAGCTTTCAGAACAGTCTCTGGGAATCTGATCCTATCAAGTTTAAAGGGCTTTGGAGCCTCTTAGGTTCTTATCTTAAAACACAAATATAGGGAGATAATTATTTCATGCAGAACCAACTCACTGTACCAGAAACTCTAACCAATTAATGGAAACTCAACTTGCCATTCACTGCCAACTGGAACGTCTCTTACTTTACAAGCTTCATGAAAAACAAAAAAAACTTGACGCATATCAAGTGAGAAATAAAGAAGCGTGTGCTTCAAGTTGTTTTTCCCCCTCAAAACTTAGTTTGGTTACCTTGTCTTTGTACATGGTAAACATGAAAACACATCACATCTGAATATGAACCTCCTCAACAGAATTGAAATAGACCTTACATTCACTCCTGTGGTTAAAATGCCTTCAACAGGTTGAAAGAATTTAGATAATTTGTTTTAGAAAGAGATAAGGGTCTGACATTTAACCCAACCCCAGGTGCATGTGGTTTCTTAAAAAATGTCAAAAGGTCACATGATCTCAATGTATGAAGGCTGAAAAACAAAATCTAGCTCAGTATCTTCACTGAAATAATACAGAAATGTTCAAAATTGTAACTTTAAAATGCCATTTCTTTAACAAATACCAAACACTGTTTGCATGAACACACATTTCCAGCACACACCATCATACTTTACAATCAGGTGATTCTAAATTGATTGATACAAAAACAATTTAAATGCTTCAGTGTGCATAAAACTGTGGTTGCAGAGCCAAGATCAAGGTTAAGGCCTCCAGGGCCCCAGTTCAGCAAAGAATTTCAGCACAGAAATCGTTTCAGTTCAGTTGAACTGTTTGCATGTATTACATGAGTTACCGCATTCAATTGGGCTGAGGAACTAACATGTAGACACTTTGCATCTGTCAAGCACTCTTGCAACGCTCTAAGCAATCTCTTTGTTATCTTATAGTCTCAAATGAAAACTGTGGCTTAACATTAGAAACTAGATTTTGTCCCTCTCCAGAATCCTCAGCATAGAGCTGAAACTGGTGTCTAAAAATGTTGCATTATTACTGTACATTTTGCAGCTTTTTCTTTTATTCCTTGAAAACTATCATCTTATTAAGAAAGCAAGTGACACAGCTTGTCCTTTACATTTGTCACCCAAAAAGAATTAATGTGGAGGGAGGGACAGAGCATAAACCACTTCAGCTGAACAGCAAATGTTACAAAACCTAAAACAAGAGAACTGGAACCTATATCAGAAAGTATCTCATATCACAACAGCTAATCATAATTCTGTAATAAAAATGAAATACATATTTTTGCCAATTTCCTTACAACTGATCCAGCCCAAACCAAAACAAAAGAGAAACCTTTATGTAAGAAGATTGTGCTTTATCTTGAAAAAAGATCACCTGACAAAAAATTCATCAGGGGTATAACATTCAGAAAAAGACAAAACAGGTGATGTATGCTCTTCTTTGATACAGAAAACCTCCTGCTTTGTAAATATTAACTAAGAACACCTTTATAAGCGAGCAAAAGGAAATGTGATAAATAGAGCCTCATAGTATTTTAACATAACGTCTGCTGTTGTTGAACAATTAGATCAATAATGACAACATTCACTATTAGATAAGTGAGATACTGTTTCCAACCTACATGACATGTGGAATATAATGTCATTTCTATAGTATATGACATACCTCAATGACAAACAGTCCATGGGAACACAACAGGAGCACTGCAATACATTTAACTCTATTCTTCTGCTGATTTGATTATCTAATAACAAACTGCCTATCAGTCAAACACCATTCTTCACAAAGAAGCCTGGTAAGTGTGGTTTTGAACAGTTTGACAAGAAAAGTTAGGACAACTAAGCTTATAGTCAGTAAGTTTCATATAAGTCAATATTCCCAACATAAAGTCAAAGACCTACACACTGCATTTCAGTCTTTAACTTCAGTGAAGTATATTTAAGCCTAACAGTCCCTAATCAAACCATCCCTGGCAGGCTTACAGTCTGTTATTTATATTTATCTTACATAATCCAAAGTTCTAACCGAACTTTAAGAAAATCAACTTACCTTGCTGAGCTAAAGTGGATCTCAGCATTCCACTTTTAGACCAGATTTTCACTTGGCCATCTTCACCAACTGTAAAGTTATCACAGAAATCAGGACTTAGAAGTCTAACAATGATGACAGTTGCAGTTATTGTGTTAGTTACAGCAAGATTGTGTTGTTACACAGGTAAATATAATCTATGTTGTCTTCCTAACATGGCAATAGATAGTACTTTAAAGAAGCAATATTTAAGCTTTTTACCACTCTTATCAACAGATGTCTTCCTCTCCTGAAAATCCCTATGGCATGGGTGTCCAACCTATTGGCTTGCCTGGGCCACACTGAGTGAAGAGGAATTGTCTTGGGACACACATGCACAGGTTACTCCAAGAGCAATGACATGAACAAGGCACAACTGTGAAGCAGAGGATATTTCTCTCTGTTAAACAGAGGTCTTGTAAAGAGACGTGATAAAATTTGAGTTGAATATCCATCTGCACTGCTATACACTCCATCTGAAAATCTGCAAGCAATGTATTTATCTCAACTGAAAATGGGAGCTGTGCTGGGCCATGTGTAGCCCATGGATCAGATGTGCATGCAGGCTTTGGTCTCCTGATCTGAAGCTGCTCCTGGCAAGATAAAGTCCACCTCTATTTAAATAACCCAAGTTCTGTATTCTGTAGCCTACATCTATTTACAGTTTAAAGTCCCAAAGGGTGATTAAATGAGTCTCTTGGTAGCCCAAAGACAGAAGGAAAAGATTCCATGTGTTAAACTGGAGGCTCCACTATCGACAAACGGTGAATCTGAAGATAACTGAAAGCCCAATTTGGAAGGTTTGGTTTTTATGAATTAACTGCATGATACCAAGGAAAAAAATGTTCACTTGCTTATAAGTCTATGCTGTACAGCAGATTTAGTCATGTATACATAAAATCCAGAGATGGTTTAATGTGTTTTCATACTCGAAATGCAAACTTCTGTGCCTCTATTTAAACATCCCAGATTCAATTAATCGGGAAAAAGATGCATCTGGACCTTTGGGGCCATCCTTCCTTTCACTTTGTTTTTTTACTAGATTTCTAGTTTTGACACACAGCAGACTGAGCATTTAAATTGTTTAGAAAGCATAAAATTGTTACAAATCTTTCTTGTGACCAGTTGATACAATTAAAATTGGTCCATTAAGAGTATTTTAACTGATACAGAACCACCAATGAGCCACTATTTCCCAAGGCACGGCTGCTGTACGTGAGTGGTTGCTCTCAGAGCATATCACACAGGCTTTCAAAAAATATATATATTCAAGATCAAAAAGGTAATTCCAACTTTTTCTTTGGAGAAGTCCCTGAGGCAAATCTGTCTCTTAAAATAAGAATATTTCGGTCCCTCTGGGACTGAAGAGGAACATGCCAGACAAAGCTCCTTAAAGCAGCATTTGAGAGTCAGGCTGAGTCTGGAAACAAGCAGATCCAAAATTATTTTCAGTGCTTCTGGACTGAGCTGGAATTTGTCCAAAACAATCAGCTGTGCGACATCAACAGGGGGCTGCACAAAACTCTGCCACCAACAGAAATCAAGAAGTACATCACAGTACATGCAATTAGCTTCTCAACATCAAGATAGATTTGTTGTTGTTTTTCTGACAAAAATGCCAAAAGCAACTAATTACCAAAAGAGTTAGGACAAAACGAGTTAGGACAAAAAGACTCAGAGATGTGGATGCTGAAGATTGCCCTAGAAGAGAGAAGGAGGAGGCACCAGCCAGACTGCACTGCTCCCAATAATCAAGGAAGAACAGCATGGAAAAGTTCAATATGCTCATGAGGTCTCAGTAACCTTCACTGGCTCCAATGCCACGTGCAAGTTATAAAGGTACCAACATACAAACATTCTGTCATAACAGATAAGAAAAAAAATAATCTCAAACATTCTCCTTCATGTATGAAAAAGCAGAACGTCTGTAGAAGCCGCCAAGCATTTTGATGTTAAAAGCATTTGCTGTCAGGTACGTAGGACAATGTATAATTAACAGGAACACATAAAAATGTTTTTACTCTTTTACATATTAAAGTAGTGCTCATAATTCTAAAACATCATTAATCAAATAGCACCAAATTAATTTCTATTAAACAAGGTGATAATACCTTGATGAGGAAGACTTTAAAAATCCCTTACTGTAGCTAACTTCATTTGTTGTTAATTTTGAATTTCCAATTCACTCCCTTTCTTGCGAAGGAATTTAACGCCAGACCCATATATGAACACTTTAATAGACTCAGTTTTATTAATTCAAGTTCTATATGACAAGAATATATGCTAGGAAATTTGGGACCAAGTCTTTTAAATGTATGTCAGGGATTAAGTTTTATTAGTAAAACACTGTGCAGTGTTTATCACATACAGTAAGGTCCTTAAGATCAACACATTTTATTGAAAACATTTACATTCCATTAACCTAATATTACATTTTTGTACCCTTCCATTTCTTTACTCCGTGCCATATTTGCATGCTAAGAACCCCAAAGGCTCCATTTTGAGGGAGCCCTTTTGCTATTCTTGTTTTCAACCTCCTCCATTTCCTTACCTGTAGCCAACGCTGTTCCCTCAGAGTTCCACCTCCCTGCGAGCACGGCTCCGCTGTGGGCTTCCACGCTTTTCTCCACTCTTCCCACTTTTGAAATGAAGTGGAATTTCCCTAAACAAAATATCAATACAGAAATAGAGTATCTAATTTTGTGGACCTATAGTTATTTTTGTCTTCTGCCGTAAACGCATACACAAAACAAGAGGAATGAACCAACAAACCCAAGATCAGAACACGCAATGCCATTCTTCACAACTATGACTAGACCAAACAAATGCTCTCTTGCAAAAGAAACACTTGTAAAGCAGCTAAGATGTTTGTGTAAATCGGTTGTGCTCTTCCCTTGTGGTATGCACGGCCTTTGTTTTGACGATTCATTTTGCTCATGCCCCTCTAAGGTTTGTGTGTCTCTCTGGGGACGCAGCTGCCTGCTGCTATTTCATTGTCTGAGAGCTAACAAACAGAGGTACGCGCTCTGCAGCCCAGGAGAGCCCTTGTGTTTTCTTTTTTTAAGATCTGAAAAATCACTCAGCACCAAAAGGATAATGGAAAAGTGAGTACAATCCGACCAGCAGCGAGCGCGTTTCTCTGAGGAAGTCTTACTGCCTGCATTATGGAGCTGTTATGGAAATTCACAGAAGCCAAAAACAAAGCTATTAATGATTTCAACAGAAGCATGAGGAAGTCTTTCTTTCCAAATGAGGGATGTTGCTTAAATCCAGGAAGATCAAATTTAAACTGGACCAAAGAGCAGACAAAGGAGGGCTTGGAAACATGTGGCAGAACAAAAGTGTGGCTTAGAATAGCTCACATTCAAATTAACCACTTTAAAACCAAAACCTTTTTCAATTTAATTTACCTAATCTACCAGCCAGTGAACCACGAGGAGCTATTCCCAGCACGAGAACTCCTTGCGATGAACAATGCACGGATACCTCACACCAAGTGTCTGCAAATGCTCCATCACTTAAGACAAGATCATTTTTCCACTAATAACATATGCATATGACCCTCCTGCCTGGGAATATGAATTATACGACAGGCCATACCTGTTCTGGTTAAATAGCAGGATCCCAGCGCATATTGAAAAAACACACAGAGAATGGGGACTATATTTTCAGTTACCAAAGATATTCAAGTGTCTGGAGTCCATATCTGAAAGTACTTTCTTTGGTCAGAGCCTTTACAATAAGCTTATCCCAAGTGGGTGAAAAGAAGGTAGCTTCACCAGTTAAAACCCAGTTTCTCCTATGCAGAACTAGATACTCAGTTGCAACTGTGATATCAACAGGAACCTTCCAGCAGTCACCAGCTAACGTGAAAGCTTCCAGCACACAGCTGGGTTCAGCTTGTTGGGCGTTGGAAGGCACTGTGAGCTGGAGAAGGCTGGGAGGTACCTTCTGCTCCCTGGAGTAGTTTGATGACACAGCCCATCTGCAGGAGCTAAACACCTGGCTCTTTCAGTAAAGAAATATGTTATCAAGGTTAGCAGGAGGTAAAACCTAAGATAGCACTGCACTAAATGTACATGAAAATCACAGCAGCCAGGATGGGGGCGCTTCCAGGAGCCTGAATCCACTTCCATTGCGTTCTGGCTTCCCATGTTTTATTCTGCACTTTGGTTTCAAAAACAAAACAGAAACAAAAGCTGAAAACAAACCCAACTACAAACAAACAAAAAGCATTCTGCTTGATCCGGCAGGAAATCAACATCAAACACACACCACTGCTCTCTGCAGTATTACTCAAATGAATACAATTACACTTTGTCTTAATTTTAAGTGTATGAACCAACAGGCACAACCCTCAGCCATCGTACGACTTCCAAGCAGAAGAGTTAACACCGAAGAAGAATGGTTTGTAGCAAGCAGTTTCTTTGAAGTAATGATTTAAAACATCACTAAACATTTTTGCTTTTCCTCCCCACACATATTGGTATCTAAGCGAGCCCTCTGGACAGCTGGTTAATCCCACCCCCTTTTCCTTCACAAAACTAATATTATTAATAAAACAGTTTCTTCCTCATCCACCTAATTCTTAAGAAGCTAAGATTATCAATACTGGTCCTTCCATTTTCATTGCAACGTTCTAGTTTCAGTTACGTTACAGAGTATCTCACAGGTGTGAGATTCTCATTTCTTGTACATAAGCAGTAGCTGGATTCGCAGGCATTCCATGGCTAATGCCATCTTCCCCAAGAAACAGCCTTCTAGTTTATAAAAGAGCACTTTTTGTTCTGACCACCTCTCTCATTTGATGCAGCATACTTGTTCTGTCCATAGCCAGGACCTTTTTCCATTGCAGAACATGTTCTTCTAATCATTGAATTACATTCTCACAACATCACCAACACTATTGATCACTACATGGCTGAGCTCCTTATGGCCATCATGAACATATTGCACTGATATTACTAGTAGAAGGAAAAAATAATAATCAGCCTTGCAACAGCAAGCTCGCATACACAGAGAACTGAAAGGAGACCATTAACGTTCAGTATCCAACTTAAAGCCTTCAGAGTCACCTTGCAAAGGATACAGAGAATTCTGTAGTGCTTTCTATATTGGACCAGCTCTCATTGACCCAGAGTAAACCTGAGGTCCCTGTTAAAACCCCCTCCAACCTGATACGTCCCAGGAAACTCAAACACACAAACAAAGCAATGTGATATCTTGGTGTAAGTCACATCAGGAGAACAACAGGCCACGTCACAGAGCAGAATCCTCTTCCGCTGGGAAGCATCCAACTCACTGACCAGCCTCCTGCATCCCTTCCTGCTCTACCAGCTTTCACTTCTGTCACAAGGCATCTTCCCAATAACAAAGCACAGCAAACTGTAGCCTAGCAGGAAAGAATATACTTTGAAATAAAAACAGGCCCATCTTAGGCACTAAGATAGAAGCATCTGGAAAAACAATCATGTGTTTTAAAAGTGTACCATAACGCAAAATCACAACAAATCAAGTTATCGTGGCTATCATCTTCATTTCTGTAACTTCTCTACTTTTCCAACACGTGAACTTACAACTTATGAGAACCAAATGAATGTGACCCATTAGACATTGGGCTTTTCATTGCATTCTTAGGCAGAAGTTGTTCCAAGGCCAAGTTTCAATGGATTTCTCTGCCTTCTTCTGTCTTCAATTTAACATTCAGGTAGTAGTGGCTTTCAAAACTATTGTCTTGTTATAAGCAATTAAGAAAGGGAAAAAATTAGCTAAAATGTTTGGAACAGATAGAAGTGAGTTGATAGAAATGATTCAACTTAACCTTTTTTTAAGTATCACTTTTGCAAAATACTGCTCCCTTATCTCCATTAAGTACAGAAGCCAGAAGCTGTCCTCAAGTTTAAAGTGACTCTCCAGTTCTGGAGGAATGTCAAGTGGGAGATTAGCAGCCTATTCAAATACAGACTATAAAACACGTATGTTTTGTTCATTACATTTCATAGACTCTTAAATGCTGACCTAATAGAAAATGATCAATAATATACAAGCTGAAAAAATAGGTCCATTTCCTTATGATTTGTGCTACATACAAGGTTTAAAGCTGAGTATTTCCTTTACGTTTTGAAGAAAGCAGTAACGTGCCCAGTGCAAGTAGGAACCAAAAGACAATATTCCACAAGAGACGCAACCCGGAAGAAAGCCCAAGAGGATTAAATTTACATTTGCTCTAATTTCACAAATATCTGGAGTTCAACCAGGAATTGATGCAACTTTGTAAAGACACGAGGCTCAGTTTCCATCAGATTCAGCAGATTTCCAGGAGTCCTTATCAAGGAGATGAATGAGCTGCTGCAGGGAAACTGCAGGCTTGACACGTATGCGATGTAATTAGTAGCTCAACAGCATTTTCAACTTTACTATTTTAAAAATACAGCCATTCAGAAATAAAATTATTGCATTTTAAGTGTATGAACTATTTTCCCGCACACATGCAAAAAAAAATCTTTGCAAGTTCTCTCTATCTATATATAAATACATCTGTATCTTTTGAAAGTGCCAGATTACATGAGGAGAAAAACTCCAAAGTCTTCTGCATGAAGCTCTGTCCCTGTTCGTTCTTTCACTGTTGTCTATTTCAGTTTCACTGAGGAAGAGCTAACAAATAAGACTATGATTGCTCACAAATACATCTCATCAACTGTTATTTAACAACCACCAGACCACAGGCTGCCCAGAGCCACATCGAGCTGGGACCTGAGCGCCTCCAGGGAGATCCCTTCCAATCCAAAGCAGCCCACAGTTCTATGAATACCTCATCAGGCCCAGCTGCATAATAGGAACCACAAAATTCAGCACCAAGTACTGCAAAAATTGCATTTCTGCTTGGCCAAACTGCTTTCCCCATTTTCCCTTCCCATACACAGGGGATGCAGGATGCCACACTGAGCTGATCTTCAGACTCAGCCCAAACAACGTCCTGCTATTGCTCTGTAATTTTAGTGTATTTATTCCATAGAAGTACAGAAAAATCTTAAAACAAACAAGCAAACAACAACAACAACAAAAAAAAATATATATCACCAAAATCACCTTGGCCTTCACTCAGTGAACTGAACTCTTATCTCTCCTAATCTCGTAAGTGTAACCATTATGGGCAGCCAGAGAAATCACCAAAGTTTCATGCATGGAATGAACTTTCCTGCCTTCTTCAGATACATGGCTCTGTCTACCCACACAGAAAGCCACACTGGACACATCAGCACCAGACTGCTACTGCCCTGTAACAAACCTCTTCCAATCAGGCTCAATGGGAAGCTGGCCACGTAAGCTGCACTCACCAGTGTGAGCATGCTAGATCCAGAAAGTCAAGGTTGTGGCTAAACTTGGGCAGAAGTTAACTGGAAATCATCCCTCAGTCCCATTAAAACCATCAATAAGGTCATGGGCAGATGGCCATATCCTGATGGAAACTCTACAACTGGCTAAGAGCTGTTCTGCCTGAAGGAGCTGGCAGATTTAGGGCAGCATATTGCTTTGAGTTCATTGCTGAGCAAATCCCACTACTACCATTTGTGTAGAAACACAGTTTCACCACCAGGACCTTTGAGTGCTGACAAAAGAATATAAACTCAGTTGAGTATATTGATGAGATCTGCTTTGTGCACATAATTGCAGAAGCTGGATGGTCCTTACATGCATATTAATATGTTATACATTCCTTTTACTTCATTGAAAACACAGTGGAAAGTTTGAGAACAACTCAGTTAAACTATTTTGCCAATAGCAGCAACGATGTGCACATATTACCCCTAAAAAACCTGACCTCCTGGACAGGCACTGATCACATCTCAACTCCACTGCTGGTTACCTCCTGCTCATTTCTTCCCCTTGTAACCACAGCCAGCCAAGGCCACCTACAACACGAACCCCATGTATGAAAACAAATATTCATCTCAGCCCTCAATGTCATTCAGCCATTCATGATCAGCAACAGAATTCACACTATTTTATATCTCATTCAAAGCCACCCTAATCTCAATTACACACTGAGGAAACCAACCTGAACAACACACAGGTATCTATTACTTCTCACACCCCAGTCTGGCACTCACAGCCTGTGTATCAAGGACTACTTTTCTTAGCTGTGCTTTTATTCCAGAATGATATTTACAATGTGGTCAACGTAAAATAAAGCAAGTAAACCGAAAAGCAAGTTTCCTAAAGGATCAAGTCCCTTGTGAACTTAGTTTTAAAACTGGTAGGTTTGGGAAGAAGTAATCCATACATCAGGCAGTCTGTGAGACGTGCAGATCAGCCTCACATCTCTGCTGACAGCCAGAACTCAGTGCTCAGAGAGATACTCAGTGCAGTGCAGAAGACACATACAAGATACGCCCCAGAAAGGCCAACATTGATATGAAATACCACGGTGAAGCCATTTCAATACTTTGGTCACTTTCAGCTTTGACAGTTAAAAGCAATCTGATATCTACAAGCAGCAGTGCAGACATATTGGAAGCTACTGATTTATGAAAGAGCCAAGTGTGAAATGATCTACCAAGGAGGACAGAATTTTTCCTTACATACAAAATTACACATCTGCTGAAAGAAATACAGCTAGTAATATTGTATCAGAGAAAACTACAGTAACGTAACATATTGATTTTGAAGCATTTCCACATCAGTGCAACTGGTGGATCAGCATTCAAAATTGCTTCATTTCAGACTAAATGCAAATAATTTCTTATACATTCAAATGAGATATGCATTAAGTGGTGTAAAGTTATATTTTCAGCTGCCATACCGTCAGAACTGGTGAGAACGAAGCTCTCAGTTTGGTGCTGCTTCTTCCCACCAACGCTCCTGGGGAGCCAGTGCAGGTCTATGGGATAAGCATCATCTGGGAGTTTCATCACTTGAGTTGTCTCGCTCGTCAGGAGGTTCCATTTCAGAATCTGGTGATCGTCACCGCAGGAATACAGCTCGTCAGCCGTGGTCCATCCCACGCAGCTAACTAATTCCTTATGTTTAATTAGATTAAGGAAGTCTGAAAGCTTTAATAGTTAAAAACACTTATGAAACGGTCAATTCTTGAACATAACTGCAATACCATTGCACAGAATACTTTATATATAGGAAATACAACTCTACATTCTTTCCCTGTTTGTTTGTTTCAAGGAAAGCTGGTAGAAATTCCACGAGCAATAAAGGAGACAAACCACACCACGTGACAAATACTTTACTACAGGATTTACGATAAATAAAATCCTCTCGAGGAGATAAGCTACATGAGAACACAGCGCGGATTTCAGTGGTCTATTCTAAGATAAAGGATATGTTTTGGTTCCTTTAAAAGCGAAGTCTTCAGTCTCATTTTGGTTGTTCAGATGGAACATTTAAACGAGGCATGCAGGTATACCTGTAATGAAACAGAGCAGCCAAAACTCAAAAGGAAGATACCAACACTAAAACAAAATGCTTTCAGATAAGTGATATTCCATTAGTACTGTGCCAAAATAAGCACTGAAATGAGGATTTAAGGGTCTGTGCAGAATCCAGCAGCACCATTGCACACCGGGCAGGAGCAAGTGGTGCCAGGTGAGCTTTGCTGGAATGATGTAAAAGGAAACACTGAAGTTCCCTCGTGCAGACACAGCTGTGATGGTACTGAGGGAAAACCTGGAATCCCAAACTCGACAAGAACCTTCATGCTTAGAGGCTGAGCTGTGAGAAAACAGAACGAAAAGCCCTGTTGGGAGAAAACCCTGCCAGGACCAAATGATACAACATCTTACTGCCACCCACTGCTACTTGTAACGTCAACGATGCTTCACTGCAACACAGTAATTCCGTGGGGAAACTGGGGAGGTTCCACAGCCCCGGCCTCATCCAAGGAGCTGGGTGAGCACCCCCAGCCCTCACGGTGGAAAGGAGGGAGGAGGAAAAGGGTGGGAGCCCACGGGGCACTGAGAGCAGTGATGCACTGAGTGATGCACGATGTGAGCCTCGGAACCTCTGGAATGTTTTCCACTATAACAACAACGATGGGTCAAACAGTTACTACGAGGAATTTAAGACACGCAAAAAGGATGCTTAAGGGATAAAAGTTAATTTTAGCCCTACGTTACATCCATTAAAATGTGCAACAGTTCTATTTATGTTTCAATCCTTTTCTCATGTTGGAATGTCCTTTCTTATTCCCTGAACCTGTGCTGCGATCCTCCCCACCCAGACACATCAGAGGGGCCTTCCAGCCCCGTCCCAGACCCATCTGTGTGCACGGCTCCCACCTGCCTCGTTCTCCTGCACCCAGCACAGCACAGCCCCCCTCACCCCTCACCCCGCAGCCGCGCCGTGGCTCTCAGCCCACGGACCGTCCCCCGCCGCGCTCCGTCCGGCCGTGCCCGCCGCCCTCGGCATCCGCCCGCCCAGCGCCGCCCCTCCCACCTCCGGGCCCTCCGCCCGCGGCCGCCCCCTGCCCAGCTCTGCCTTTACCTGCGGCGGGGCGGCTCACACAGCTCACACAGCTCGTACAGCCCTTATAGCTCACACAGCTCACACAGCTCCGTGCGGGGCCGTGTCTCCTTTGCCGTCTCTATGGCCACGTCCCGCGAGAAGCGCCCCCCCCCCCCCCCGCAGGCAGCGCCGTGTGACATCGCGTCACCGCCCGTTAACGAGCGCTCATTTCAAAGCGAGCCCCTTTTTCACTTTATTTATACACGCGTTTAAACACTTTTTAAATGTTTTTCGTGGACTTTTTGTTTTTCTTTTTTTTGTTTTGTATTTTTGGCGGAGCTCTCTGTCGTGCCGTCCCCCTGGGCGCCCAAGCGCCGCCCCCTGACCTAGTTCTGTACCGAAGGGATGAATCCCTTCCCGCAGTCGCTGCCGACCCTCAGCCCGTCCCTCCATCATCCCCGCACGGCCCCGCGCTCAGCGTTAACTCGCGTTACAGCCGCTCTATCCCCGCTCCATCCTCCCTCACTCCCCGCCGCTCTAACGGCCAACAAGATGGCGCCCGGCGCGGCTTTTCCTCCTTTCAAACCCGCTCCCGCCCCGCCCCGCGCCGCCCCATCCTGCCCCGCGCCTTTCTAACGAATTTCGGTTCGATTTCGCCGTTTGGGCGCCATTTTCGAGTGTAGAACCCGCGGTGTGAGCGGTGTGAGCGGTACGAGCTGTGCCCACCGCCGCCCGCGGGGCTCCGAGCCGCCCGTCCGCATTGAGCGCGGAGCTTCGGCACGGGGCGGCCGGGACTTACCCCGTACGGCGGGACGGGCGGGCGGCACGAGGAGCAGAACGGAGCAGAACGGAGCGGAGCTTCACCCCGTGCCAGAGGTGAGCGGTCGGGGCGGGGGCGCCGCGTGGAGCCGCGTTGTTCCCTTCTCTCCCCGCCCTGATGCAGCGCGAGGCGGCGGCCGCTCCTTCCCGGTCCCGCTGTCCGTGTGGCCGGGCCGTTCCCGGGCTGCTCTCGCCGCGCCCGCTCTGTGAGCTCCGCCCGCAGCTCTGACCCTCGCAGGGCGAGAGCCGAACCGTACGGAACGGGTACCCGGCGGGGGGTGAAGGGGGAGCGGGCAGAGGGAGATTTTCTCGCTGACATCGGTTATCGCTGCCGAAGGGTTGCGATAAGGGCGGCTTCCTGCACGCCGCTGCCTCTCCCCCTCCCCGCGATGCCGGGCATGAGCCGCGCTGCGCTGTGCTAAAATACGGCCCGGTACCGGGACAGGCTGCGGCTGCCCCGGCACAGCCCTGTGGGACGGTCCGTAACGGCAGCACGGGCTGCGAGCGCTTCTAAACGAGTTCTCTTAGTTCTCTTAGTTCTCTTTCTCGTTTTCCTCCCCTCCCCCATTGTCCCAAATGAAGGACTCTCATGAGAGTGTGGGCTGGGGGTAGGTCTGCAAACGTCAAATGATTGGCACCAATTGTGAGATGACTTTCTAACCACGTCAGTTTTGTTTTATCTGCCTTGAAGTCAACTTTCTCGTGTCTGTTGCTCCACAAACCGCCTTCCCCACTTGCTGCGATTTAAACTCTTTGGAGTTTCCCTCCCTCCGCTCTCTTTCCCTTTGCCGTTCGGTGGGAGCCGTGTTGGATCAACGTGTGGACTAACGTGCGCTCCGTCCCTGCTCAATAGCTTTAACAGCAGCACGGGATGAAGGTATTTTCGCGTTGCTCTGCTGTTAGGTGCCGATTGCCGGCAGTCGGGGCTGCGCTGCGTCTCACCAAAGGAGCGTATTATTGAGGGGAGCTGTCGGAGGGTGAAACGCTCTGAACTACGCAGGTCTTTTTGTTTGTGTGTCCGTACGCTCAGCATGGAGAGCTGGGAGCAAAGCGTGTGTCGGGACTGAACGCTGCATGGACAGAGCGCGGACATGGGGCTCCCCGCTTGGCTCCTGCCATCGTCGTTAACTCTTTGGCCCCTGGTGTCACCGCTGCTCTCCCCAATAGGGAGCTGGTGGCTCTGTGTGTGCTGGGGGGGTTGGAGCTTTGTGATCCTTGAAGTCCCTTCCAACATGGGCCACTTTGTGAGTGTGCAAACCCCATCGGCGTCAGGAGGTGCACGGCTGTGTCTGCAGATCAGGGCGGGTCCGTTGTTTTTTGGGGCGATGCGTTTATTACTTTCAGCCGTAGTTTTTGTTTCAGCTTTGGGGTTTTTTTTGTCTTCAAAACGCATCTGGTCTCTTGTTTCTGCGTTAGTTGGACTCGTAGGTGTATTCTGTAGGGGACTGGAGTTTAATGCGGAGTTGGTGGGGTTTTCTTGTTTATGTTAGAGTGAGATCCCTTCGGTAGTTCGATTGCTTGGAATTGCCGGGGAGCAGCCGAGATCATGGCGAGCAGGAGCACCAAAACCTCCACAGCAGCACAGCAGAAAGGCAGACAGCACGTAGAGGAGCACAACGGTGACATGCAAGTGGACAAACAAGACGACGGGCAGCCTGGGGAAGGAGCAGCTGAAGGTAGGTGGGAGCACTGTGCTCCTGATGCCTTAGACCTGGTGCACAGAGCAGCAGAGCTCAGCTGGAGCTGCCGACTATTCCACATTGGACTCGCTCTGCTCTCGTGTAGGAAGGAAGGTTGAAAGCTCTGACTCCTGACGTGTTCAAACTGCTTTTAAAGTGGTTTGCAAAGAGTTAGTGCTGGGACTTGTGACCGAGTGTAAGTGCAAAAGCAATTAGTGAATTTTCTCCTAATAAAGCCTATTTCATGTCTCTGATCTGTACCGGGTGGTGGTACAAGAGCCAGGATTTTTCACACTTAGACGCAGCCAATGCTCTGAGATTTCTTGGAATGGAATAAATGTCACGTTTATTTGTTTAACTCTTAAAACGATTGGACTTTCCTTTTCATGAAGCAGAGCATTGTCTTGTGGTTCTGGGGTTGAGTTTTTGCTGAGAGTATCTGCAAAAAGAGCAGCGTGTGTCTTTTAGGGTAACAAGAGAGGAACGATTGAAAGCTCACAGCACAGATATTTGACAAATGGATTGATAAATTGAAATTGGTGGCAAAACCTCCCGTCTGTGTGAGGGAAAAGCTGCTGGTAACTGTTGAAAAGCTGCTTTGCTTGTAACGAGCAGATATCCAGGGGGCCAGTTTGTTTTCGTAACAAACTTCCTGTCTTTGCAGAGCAGTCGTGCTGTCATTACAGCTTTAGAGTATTGTGCAGCGAGCCCCAAATCTTGCGGAGTGACTTGTGAGCACGCTTGAAATGTGGCTTTGCACTTATTAATTAGGAAGACTTTGCCTGTTTCAGATTTGTAGCCTTATTGTGACGGCTGTAGCTATTGTAATTGCGGAGTGCCTATTAAAGTGTGTTAGAATAAGGATTGCATAATGAAAGAACAAACCCACTGGTGAATCGATGGGACGTCTTAAGTGTCTCTTTTTTAAAGATTCAGTTCGTGGAAAGAAGGATTTTAATTCCACTTAACTCCTTTTAATAACTGCAGAAGTGTAGCTTTGGTTATTATGGAAATGATGTCTGCTTTTGAAATGGAGCACTGTAAAAGGTGTTTGGTCATTGAGTGCTTATGGCCTTAATTTTCTTTCTGCTTATTTTGGATGGTTTTTAGAAGTCTCAAACGAGGAGTCTGATAATCGGAGTTTAGAAGAGATTTTGGGTAGCATCCCTCCTCCCCCTCCTCCAGCAATGACCAATGAAGCCGGTGCTCCTCGTCTCATGATAACTCACATTGTAAACCAGAACTTCAAATCCTATGCAGGGCAGCAAACTCTGGGACCTTTTCATAAGGTAATTTTCTTATCCCTTAAGCGCTCTCTAAGTGCAGGTAAGGCTTTGCTGTGCGCTGGTGGCCCTTCCTGTAGTTTCACATAACCTCACCTCAGGAAAACTGAGCAATATTGAGGTCTGAGAATTGTTTTGGTGGCGATGTCCTTCCTTTTAGTTGCAAAGCAGTAGGAAAACAGCAAAGTGCAAATTCTTGATTGTGTACAATTGTAATTTGTCAGAAAGCCTGTGAAAAAGCACATTGCTGCCTTGATTTCGTTTGCTGGGGAATTTGGAGGAGCACGTTTGAAGAATGAGAATGTTTTTAGTGCCCACAAGGGATTTACGTGGCTAATCATGAAACTTTCCTTGCGAACTTGCTTGCTAAGAGCAGTATCGCTTTGAGTTCACAAGTTATGATTTAGAAAGCTGAGCTGAGTGGAGGTGTCGTTCTCTTAAATAAGCTGTGCTGCTCTGCCTTTGGTTGTGAAGATTAAGCTACCAAATGAGCTGCAGTTTCCTGCACTAGAAGTAATTCTGTTTGGAACTATTTACAAATGCAGTGGGTGATGTGCACAGCCCAGGATCTATTTCCCTCCACCCGACACCTTTTTTCCTTCTGTTCTGCAGCGCTTTTCGTGCATTATTGGGCCCAATGGCAGTGGGAAATCCAATGTCATTGATGCGATGCTTTTTGTGTTTGGGTATCGAGCACAGAAAATCAGATCCAAAAAACTCTCTGTGTTGATCCATAAATCTGAGGAACATATGGACATCCAGAGCTGTTCTGTGGAAATCCACTTCCAAAAGATCATTGACAAGGTATGTATCCATGTATCCTGCTCTGCAGAGCGGCGCTTGCTTTATTCAAGCATTTGACAACTTAATATTCGATTAGTTTGAGCTGGGGAAGGCGTGGTGGCAAGGTTTACCCTTGGGATGTAAAGCACCAATTTGAAGTTAATTAGCTTAAAAATGCTCCTCTCAGTAGTGCAGCTCTTACAATATGAGCAGGGGCTCGTGGGCTGCTCTGTGAGAGCAGTGTCTGCTGTGCAGTGTTTTGGAGCTGCTCACACTCACCTAACTGTCATTTTCAGAAGTCGTTGTACATTTGTTGGTTCTTTGCCCTCAAGTAAATAAAGCTTATTTCTGAAATTAACAGCACCTCGAATCACTTCTAAGGCTACATTCGGATGTGTTATATATGTGTGCATTTATAATATGAGCATATGGATTCAGGTGTAAAAACTATTGGAGTAAAAGCTTCCAAACCAATTAGAAGCTATTTTAAAAAATTCATTAAATATAAAACCAATCTGGAACACTTAATGGACAATAAATGGGCCTGCAATTCAAAAGCAGGTTTTCAATAGAATTTCTGGGTTTTACACCCTCTGGCTGATATCGTGTTTGAATGAAATAGAAAGTGCTGACAACGCTGGAAAAAAAAATGCAATAAAATTGTGTTGCTTGTCATTTCATGTATGGGCACAAATGTCTGGGCTGTGCTGTTGACTTATTGCCATTCCAGTACTAGAAATTGATTTTACTTTATTTAAATAGAATTTCTGTGAGCATTTAGTCTGGCTGAAGTGCCTCATTGAATGTCAGGTTAGTCAGTATGGTGGGAAAGGTGTACACCAAAGCATCAGAACCTGTGCTAATGAGGGGACAGTCAGTTACAGACCTGCTTTAGGTCAATTTTCTTTGACTCGATCTGCACAGACCTGTGCTTTTTGCTTCTGTCTGTGTCAGCCACATTCAGGGATTATTTAGTTTTCTTTTTCTGCTGTTCTCTGTATGAGCACCTAGAAGCTGCATTTGTGATGTAAAAACCTTGTGAGTGTTACCTGGTCAGATGGTGCTCTGGGATGGGCCTGGCAAAGCAGAGGCCAGCTGAAGGCTTTACAAGGAGCAGGGCTCGGCTCTAACTGCTTACAATGAGTCCCAGCTTTACTGCAGTTGCTGCTTTTTAGTGAAGTCGAAGTGATGTTTTGAAGCTGATGACCTCATGTTTGTCACATCTTTAATATTTTGCTTTTTTATCTCCTGCAGTTTTAGAACTACTCAGCAAAAAGCAGCTTTCTAGCACTATAAAGAGGGAGCTTAATTGCAGACAGTAGCAAATCATTCAAAGCTTCCTGATCTAAAATTGAACGGGCAGGATACAACAGCCACTTTAAAGCTGAAGTAGGTCTTTTGTGATGAGCAGCCCTGGTAAAGAGAAGAAATTAAGTATTTTTAAAGCAAAAGCTGATATTAGAGATGAGGGATGCAGCACATGAGGATCATGCAGATTTAGGCTTTTTCTTTTTTTTTGGTCTAGAGCTGAATATTTTTTTTTGAGGTGCACATCATTTAAGTGGATCCTGATTTAAAACCTTAACTGGTAAAATGGTGAAATGTGAGGTGAACCTACAAGATACTAATTGTATTTCTGGCTTTGTTTTTCCTCATAACAGGAAGGAGATGATTATGAAGTCATTCCTAACAGCAATTTTTGTGTATCTAGAACTGCCTTTAGAGATAATTCTTCTGTATACCACATCAATGGAAAGAAGTCAACATTCAAAGATGTTGGTATTCTTCTGCGAAGTCACGGAATCGACCTGGACCATAACAGATTCTTGATTTTACAGGTTGGTGTGTGAATAAAATCTGTTTTTATTAAAGCTGTATTTCCAGGTGTAGTTACCAAAATGCTGTTTAGTTGTGAGGCCTTAAAGTACTCTAGCAGCACATCATGGTTTGCATGCTGTAGTGAAGATGCGAATCATTATTTGCTGCTTTAGAAATTTAAGGAAGATAAACAGTTGAAGACACTAATATAAATTTTTCTGTTAATGAATCAGTGCTCCTGACATGTGGATGAATAGAAGAGTTGTGATACTTGTTCCGCCCTAGCAGCACGTAAATATTGGTGTAGTAAAATAAACCTTAAACCCCAATATTATTGTGCTGCTTAAGCGTGGCAGAGATTCAGCAACTTGTTTATACTTTAGATAAAGGTGCATCAATATTAACTTAATGATACTACTATTAAGTTATCTACAGTTCTCATCTATAGACGTGGTTTTACTGCAGAAGTATGTATATTAAAAATAACTGTATAAAATTGAAGGCAAGAAAAAACCCATTTACTTCTCATTTACACTCGTTTAACAACTGCAGGGGACTCAAAGCACAGCAGGTTTGTAGCCAATTCAAGGTGCATATTAAAAAGCTGCAGTTTACAGCTCATGCTATAAAAATAATAGAGTCTGTGAATATGATATCATTTCTTCTCACATTGGGGTTTAAAGTTCTAAAGCTTGCTGGTGTGTGCTGGCTGTGTAAAACACAGGCTGAAGGCAAACACACTTTTCTAGTGCTTAAATAAAAATGGAGGATTTTACTCGTGCCAGCCAGTCACTTTAGATGTGAGCTGAGTTAAAGTACTTGATGGACATACTTAAAGGGTCCATGGGGTACACACATCTGCAGTTACCCATAATTATTTCACTGCTATTACAAGAATGTCACAAATCTGTTCTGAAGGATTTTGGCCTAGAAAATGAGTGAGCAGTGGAAGCCTCCTGAGATCTGACAGTTTTCAACAGAGATGATTTTAAGTCTGTTTTTGTCAAAGGAGCTTCCAGTTCCCCTCTAACACAAAAAGGCAAATATTTGAGATAGGTAGCTGTGTTTGCTTCACTTCCTCAAGTCTACTTCTTACAGTTACACCCACAAAAAGAGGATATATCTGTTTTTGAAGTATTTGTGCCAATTAATTATTCCATTCAGCACTTTCTTCTTGTGTTTTTTGGTTTTCAAGTGAGAAGTATCTCCAATAAAACTATTGGTAATATATATTAGTTATAATAAAGTTGTTCTTCAGAAGAATCATTTTAGGAACATTGTTAAAAAGAGAAAAACTGCAGTCAAATATGGTAGAAATGATGGTGCAGAAGCATCCCAAGCTGAGTGCTGCAGTGCCCTTTGCTCTGAGAGGGGAAGGCAGCCTTTCACAGGGACTGCTGCTAAATGGCTGTTTTAATTTTTACTTTTCTCCCCAAATGTGGTTTGTTTTCTTCTTCTATTAATTGTTTCCCACGGGGAGGACATACTTGTTCCTAAAAGCTCGAGTTTCATGCTTTTCATCTGTATAATGGGAAATCAGGGCTGATACGAGTGATGTTAAGACACAAAGTGATGCTTCCCACCATTTTTTTTATCCTTTCTTTGCTCTGAACTTTGTGGATAATGTGTTACAATGAACTGTAAGGAAACTCCAGAGAGATTTTCTGTTTATTCTGTGTGACTCCTTGAGCATGTGGCTGTGTGATTTTTATTATTATTAAATAATCTATTTTTTAAGTGAATTCTATTCATCAGGCAATAGAAAACTAGTAATTTCCATCTGGAAAATGTGACTATTTCTGCACAGTGACAGAAAAACATCGAAGCCCAAGTAGTAAAAATAATAGAAGTAAACAAGGCCATACCAGGAAGCCAAGGCTGCCTGCTGCTATCACAGGGATTGCCCCTTTTCCCTACTCCTTTTCAAATTACATTATTTCCAGTCTGAGCAATAAGTGACAGTTCTATTTCACTTTTGCTTCTCTCATGTTGTAGTTAAACACAGAGTAGCCTCTTTCAGCTCAATATTGAGCTCAAATAATTTCACTTTGAAAATAAATCGCACCTCTTTGGTTTTTGACTTTCGTTTGGGTGTAATTAACATACATTTGTTATCGAATGCTGTTTTCAGTCTGTGAGAAAGCATTCTCTAACACTAAAGGAAATGCTGTAAGAGAACAAGTCCTATAAGTAGCACTCTGAGATACTTGGTTAGTGCCCTGCTGCCACACTTAGCATTATTCAATAGCAAATACTTGCATTTCAGAAGGCTGCTTTCTTTTTGCTTTTCTTTTCTTTCTTTTCTCCACCTTGCTCTGCAGTCTCTCACGTGGCTCACTGGGTGCATCTGGGTGCCACTCTGAAAGCTTGGGCCAGAACCATTTGTTCTGCAAGTTGAGTAGAGAGTGGAGCAGGTACTTGTGATGCCATCCTGAGAATATTGGAATCAACCAGTTGATTTTGCTGAGTATCAGCACCAGAAATGCCTGTGGGAAAACAATGATATTGGGCAGTTCTAGAAATGTTAGAAATTCTGTGCCTGAATCAGTTAATTGGAAAAAAATCTTGTTTTAAAGGAATGGGTTTGGTTACTGTGTGTTGCTGCCAACAATTAACAGGAGGAGTTTGTCACTTTTGCAATGCTTAAGTTGTATTGCTGTGTATTTTGTTTTTAATAAATTGCTATATGCTTTTTAGCACTTAGGGAACAGACAACTGTGTGGTGCACTGCTAATGAGGCTGCCACAGCCTGAAACTGCAACAGGAAAAAAAATGCATTTTTGTTTTTTTTAAGTATGCTGAGCATTGTGCTAATATCTGTAATATCTGTCATCTTACTGCTATCGGTTCCTGCCTTCCACACTTCAGTAACTCGTTTATCTGTAAAGAAGAACAAATAAAATTATTAATTTAGCTTTTTTTTTTTTTTTTAATATTTGGAACATCAATGTCTATACACAGAAAGCTTGGGTAGGTTTGCCCAGCCAGGTTGAGCAGGGCTCTGAAGGTAAGGTAAGTGTGTTTGCTGTTCCTCAATAGTGAGTCCTCTGAAGAGGCCAACCTCGAGGCCAGAAAGAAATCCCAGCCTCTCTCTTGTAGCTGGTTGTCCCTAAGGAATTATTAAACTAATGGGGAGAGATTGAGGGGATGTCAGTTAAGGACACCCATGGGGCAAGAGGTCTGGGGAGCGAAACAAACCAGACAGCAACTGCTACCACCTGCTGAAATTGGCTTTGTTATCTTTCAAGGTAAGAGGAGTTCAGTTAATATCAACTTGGTAAACAGAAAATGGAATTTTGCAAGCAGTGCCCATATGGATGAACATTGCAGAAACAATACTAAGAATTAGAAAACCTGAATTTGTTTTATACTAAATAGAAGCAGACTTTTATGAACTGAAATCAACCTCTTCCTGAACCTGTTTTTTCAAACTATTTTTTCTTGTGCTGATTAGTGTTATTTAAATGTATCTGACAGACAATTAAAAATTTCTCATGTAATCTGATGCAAGTGTGAATAGCTGCAGTGATTTCATGTATGATTTTTTTTTTATTTTTAAACTGATTGGGACAGCAGTGTTTAATGCACAGATCGGTCTTGTCCTGTGGCAAGATTATGCTGCAGTAGAGGAAATTTAGTCAAGGTTTTCTCCTGCTGCTTTGTGGAAACATAGGAGTCACTCCTTCAGTGTGCAGGAGAGGAAATGGGGGGGAGCAGATTTTCTTCTTGCTTTGAGATAAGCCAGAAGTTCCCGATGGTTGAGGGCTGCTCTCCTAATGAGGCACACCAACATCTGAGCTGGAGCATCCAAATAGAGCACGAGCTAAAAAAGCTCTACTGGGATTTATAATGGAGATCAATGCTGCCAAAACTGGTGAAGAGAGTTTTGTTCTAGAAATTTCAAGGGCAACTGAGCTGAAGAGGTAGGAAGAATTAGAACCAGTGAATCAACTAAAAGTATCATTTGAATAAAATAGTATGTAAAAGTAGAAGCTTTACGTTTGATTCAGAGTACAGAATCACTTCCCTGGTTAAAATACTTTATACTGAAGTGAATATGGAGCTGCAAGAGACATGCTAAGACTTCAGTACATGCGATTTCAAAGCAAATTCTTTGCTGTCAGAATTTCTTGGCAATTAATGTGATTTTTATTTTACAAATTCCAGTGCAGCGTCATAAGCAATGTTGTTTTGTGTTTATTTTTTTTCCCCAGAAAAATAGGAAAATATGGGAAGAGGATGTAAAATGCACTTATCCAATGTAACTGAGTGCTGAGTTAAGTTTGAGGTAGAACATGGCAAGAATCTTAGAACAGTCAAATGCTGTAGGTTGGATTCCCGGTAACTGATGTTGATTCCAAAGCGACTCTAGACTTGCACTCAATTTGTATTCTTGTATTAAATACAAGAATGTCCTTAAGAAAGCTTCTAAAATTAGACAGATGTGTGAACAGCTTGACAAAGGCTACTTTGAAATGATTTCCAAAATGCAGAACAGTAGTTCTGTGCAAACAACTGAGTGTTGTGTAACAGGCCGTGAGTTTGCCTTCATCTTTGGGTAGTAGAGGCATTGTAGACTTGTGTATTTGTGCTTATTACTTATTTGCCTTTCTTGATTTCTCCCCTATTTTATATCACTAATCTTTGAAGGCAGAGAGTGAAGGTGAGAATTTGATACTTTCTCTTCTTCATGTTTTCCAACCAACCATGCAGCACTGGAGCTGTGCAACAGAAGCACCTGAACCTTGGTGGCAGTAGTTCAGTATTAGTGCTGGTTCTGATGCTGATTTCAAGATGTGGGTTAGAATAAAAGCCCAGAGAAATAACACGGACAGGAATATCCTGGAAACTGACTCTTTACAAATACAGCTTTCATAGCAAACATCCTAAGTGTTCTAAGGCAGTTTCTCCCGCAGTAAATCCATAGTGTTATCAGCTTCACACAGTGTGCCATTGCTTCTCCTTGTGCTAAGAAGCCCCATGCAGTTATTTCTGACTCCTGTAGCAGACAGGTGAAATACCTGGACAGTCTCTTGTCCATGTTCCCCTTGCCTGGAAGGAATGCTTTGCATTTTAAGGGAGAAACTGAAATACACCTTCGTTCTCTAAAGTAAGATGTGAAATTCTAAACCTTACCGTTACGTTAAGTGAAGTTTGCCTTGTGCTTCATCAGTTTTGGCTGCCGTTCCACCTTATAACTCAGTTTCCATTCTTGATTGGTACGTGCTTTTCTTCAATCAGAGCTACAGTAGCGTTCTAATAGCACTGCTGTGATTTGCTACAGAACACTGAGGTACAGTTGGCTGGTACAGCTGCAGGCACTGCTTCCTTGGTGTTCTGGATGTGCTGGCTACAGCTCCACTGTTTGCCTCAGTTCAGTGCTTAAAGGATGAGTTTTGTTGGTCACCCGTGTGATATACAGAAAATCACATTGTTTTTAAGCTTAGTGTGGTATGAACTTCCCTACTAACTCTAATAGCCCTTGGAAGGAACAAATGTTCATTCTTTAATGCTTTAATTTTTAAAATCCAGCATGCTTACATTAAATGCTTTTTTTTTAATGCATGGATATATAATATACTCACAGACAACCATTATTCTTGTATTACCTGACAAAGATAAATGAAAGGATGAGCGTTGTCTGTATTTGCATATTGCTTAAGTCAGTGGGATAAATGAAGCAGAATCAGGTAATGCCATAAAGTTGCAAGCTGTAATCCACCTAATCAGTTAATTTAGTAGTAAGCAAGTTGAATATATATATTGGTAGTAATAGGGGAAAAAAGCTACAAGGTTATTGAAACAAAGAGAAGCTCCCCATTTGCAATGCTCTTCCTTTGTACAATCTGAAGAAGGCTTTGGTGCTGCCCTCAGAGGTGGGGAGAATGTAAACAGAAAGAAAAGCTACATGAAGCATTTATCTAACATTCTAGCATCACTGTTGTGTGACTTGATTTATTTTAAAGCCTGGATTCAAATGATTAAGCACATTGAAGTTCCATGGAAGATACCAAATATTTGTATTCTTCTCAAGAGCAGCTGAAGTGCCAGCAGTGAGCAGTCCTGCCCCATAGCAGTGCTTCACTTGGAGTCTCGGTGATGTATTGACACATGAAAGGTTTTCCCCAGTGTATGGGACTGCATCTCTTAGGGGCTGTTTTCTCTTAAGCTGTTCTTCATTATCACAGCAGAATAAATTTCAGATCAGTTAAATCTTAGGAGTGGAGCCCCTAACAAAGTAGATCAGTGAGTGCTGCATTCACAGTTGAGTTGACAGAACTCATTGCACGATCCCATCTTCATATTTTTCCCAGGCTTTAGAGGAGTGGAGGCATCACAGGTGAGTAGCTCTGCACTGGTTACCCTGCGACCCCTGCTCCTAATGCTGAATTATGGTCACAACAAAAAAATGTTGTTTCATCCTCCATGAAGAGGTTTAAAACAGCTTTCAGTAGAAGTTAAAAGGCTTTTTGCTGCTGTTGCCTACTTTCGTACCAGAAGTTCAAAATGGAATCTGAAGGCTGTGCTCTGGAACTCCTTAATTCCAGCATGATGACAGACAGAACTGCTTCTGTTTGTATGCAGCACAAATTAACCTCTGATTTTATCACTGTTTGAAGCTGAGTAATGGCAGTGTTAGGATTAGTGTGCTACGCTGTTCATGCCTAGTACCCTTAGAACCCTTCAGGCCACAGAGCCTGCTCAGTCTGAACGGAGGCTGCACGAACGTGGTGCTGCGGTCTGCCAAGAGCATCAGACTGGGAGTTCTCCACAGAAGTGAAAACTAACCTGCAGTGTCAAAACGCGGGGTAAGAGTTGCAGAAAGGTAACTTAATGAGTAGGTTGAATGTTTTCTTCATTGAGCACTTTGACCTTGTTCTGCATTCAAAATTTCTGTGGATGAATATTTGGTAAAGGCAGATTTCGAGCTTTCTGTTCTGAGAAATCAGCAGTTTTAAGAAGTGAGTAATTTCAGAGAAAACAAGGGCAGTAATTCTATGAAATGTGGTGATTGAGAGTTGAGGCGTTTCACTGTCCAGCTCTGGAGCTGTGCAGGAGATGAAGTTCTCACCCTTCACAGGTTGGTGCTAGAAAATTGCACGTGGCATTGGAATGTCGCCACTTAATCCAGCTGTATGCACCATGAGAGATGTTTGTCCTAATGAGAGTTTTAGCCTGACATAAGCACAGAAGTGTGCATGCAATGGAAATAATGAAATTCAATTGGATTCAGTCTATATTACATGTCTTGCACTGAATGTATTCCCCAAACACTCAAAGGATGCGAGTTCAACTTGCAGAAGGCACAGAGCCCAGAATAGACACTTGTCAGCCTCGTGCCTGTCAAAGAGTAGGAGAGCACCGATTGTGTCACCCCTTTGGCTGTGCACATCCACCCATTGCAGCTCATGGTCTTCATCTCAGTAGGCAGAGCAGGCCCGGGCACTCACCGCTGCTCCTCTACCTTGTGCTGATCTGAGTCTGAGCTGTTCTATTAACAGCAGCTCTTTGAATGCCTTCTTGCTCTACTGATGTCACAATAGAAATTTGCATTTAGAAAGTGTCTCAAACATAGTGATAGTTAAATAGTTGGTGTCCTTGACAGTTTAGCTGTGAGGGGAGGTGGGATCATCTGCTTCCTTGACATGACTGTGATTGGAGGAAATGGCTTTAAGATTAAATAGCTCTATCAAAATGCATTAATAATTGTTTTCTGATCACTAACAGAAGATGTGTGGAACTTGTTACTGGTACATGTGCTATACAGCGTTTGAGCTGGCTGCCTCTGCTCCTGTGCCAGCAGCCCAGGATTTGCAGTCTGGGCTCAGTCCTTTGTTGCTGTTTGCCAGCATTGCTGGTTTCTGAGCATTAACATCCATTTCAATTGTCTTTCCCGCTCAGAGGATTAATGTCAGTTTTTTCCCTTATTGCTCCCTCTCCTCTCAGCAGTGTGTGCAGGGGCAGGTAGCTGAGGGGAACAGCTGAAGACATTTCCTGGTGGTCAGTATTGAGACTTCTTAATGTAAGCTCAACAGCTTTGATAAGAAACATGTCAGGGCACACAGCTTCCCAACAAGTGTCTGCCTCTGCCTGCTTGGTTTCACTTTCAGAAATGCTGGCCGTATTTTGAAAGATCTTTTACTAGATAAGGGCAAGGGTGTATTTCTGATGCAGTGCAAATAGCTTTGGATCGAGTAAGGTGCACAATTAAAGTTAGGAAACAGTGACATTGCCTATATCAAGTTCTGACAATGCAAAGCTGTTGAATGCTTTTTCCTGCTGTCACTGTCATGTACCTGCTCTCTGCGGGCAGCTTCAGTTTCCTCTGTTGGTGACAACGGCTGGGAGCCTTTTAATCTCGTAGTGATGGCTGTAGGGATGGACCGAGCTGATTTCTTAACATAAAACCTGGAAAACAAACATTAAATGCACCTCAATACTGCTGTGAGCCCATTATTTATATGTTCTAAATGTTTTCACTCTCACCCTCGATAAGAAAAGAATCCAAACGTTTAAGTACATTGCACCAATTAAATATTTTCCTGTAAGCTGAAGAAAATACAGTGATAAACTTGTTGCTTCTTGCGAAGCAGAGGAGTTGCACACACAGTTGGTGCACACACAGTTGGTGCTCTCAGCCTGACGGCTTCCACTTATGTTCATCATCTCCTCACCAGTCACCCAATTCACTTCATCCTTTCAAAACAATCACTGCTGTATTGCCTGAACTTTACTCCCTGGTTCTATGGCGATACATTATTTCATCACAGACAACCAAAACTCTGATTTCCTAATTTGTGAGATGATAGAGCTAAATACAGAATTAAGCTTTGTTAGTAGTGTGCTATGTCATTAAAAACATTGTAGTTCTATTCTTTACATTGGTAAGCTATGGAGAACCCTCACATCTACTAACAGTCATGATTTAAAGAGGGTTAATTGGTCTGAATTAGGTCACGAACAAATGTTGGCTTACGTCCCTTCCTTGTCCACACAGGGTGAATGACAGCATCTGCGCCTGTGTTAAATACAGCATCGGTGGGAAAGAAATGGGGAGGGGGTGGTGGGAAGGCAGAGGGAATGAGGGGGAAAAAAGCACAAGTTGGACTGCAGCACTGACCTTTGTGATGTCTAACAGGAGATCTTTGCAGTGATGGTTTTTCCTCGGGTGTAAACACAGGAAGCTCTTTAATGCGAGAAGAAACAAAATGGAGATTTGTGATAATTCCACAGCGATGGGTGTGATTGGAATTGTGCAGCTGCGTTATTAAACAAACTGCCTTTATGATATCCATAAGAAGTCCAAAGAGTTTAAGGTTTTATTTCAAAAATGTTGAGGCTTCTCATGAACAGCAACGATCAGAAATAACAGCCTGGATGTGTGTGACTTCTGGAGTTTTTAAACAAGAAAACAGCAAAACAAAATCAACTAAAAAAAACCCCACATTTCTGTTTTACCCCAATGTGGGCATTTCTTACGTTTCAGAAAGGTTCGTAACTTAACAAATAGGGCTTCTCGTTTTGCAAAACTTCCCATGTTCCCTCTGCTCAGCTGCATGGTATTTATCAGCTGGAAGAAAATGACAGTGCCACTAGGTGTCATTGTGTGCTGACAGAGTGCAAGGAAGCTGCTTCTGCAAGCAGTGCTAATGCATCTCATAGGCAGCGCTCAGCAGTACCTTGTCCTCCGCTTCTATAGCCAGTTACAGGGCTGGTTTGCAGTGCTTGCGTGGGAATGTTCTGCACTGCTGACTTCAGTGATGGTCCCTTTTGGTTTTCCTGCAGTCTCATTAATCACTGCATCTCCTCTGTGTCTTAAGAATTTGTTCCTTGTCCGTGCTTCGGTAGATGCTTGTCTCCAGCTGAAGCTCAACACGAAGCAGTGACAGTTCTGGAGTATGTTTTGGTCTCTGTACGCAGATTTCAGGTGTTTGAACATACTGAAATTGAAAGCTAGAATATAAATCTACATTTATCAGTCCTAGAACTAAATTTCAGTTGTCATAGAGTTTGTTATTTCACAGGTTTAAGCATCTGTCCCAAATCCTGGGCAATGCCAGTGCTGTGCAATGCAGTAGTGCTCATCTATTTACTAACAGGTTGTCTCTTGTACATCTAATAACGGCTCAGGTTTTTCAGGGGTGAGCAGTTTGTGCTCAGAATTCACTGGTTAATTTTTGCATCCACATCTTTATTCTGAACTCCAATTCAATACATGTATATTCAGGTTCTTGTTCCTTCTAATGTATAGCATCTCATTACAACATATAATCCTTACTTTGAAAGATTTAATGCTGCTCTGTCCTAAATGTAAGATATTGATAGTGGATATATTTTTTAATTGAGTAATGATAACATCAGCAAAATAAATGTCCTTGTCATTGTCTTAATTTAATCTTTCTTATTCTGTAAGAAATCACATCAGTGTTAAGCTTAACAATTTAAAGCTAATGCCGTACTTAGAGGAGGATGGAGTCTAACACTTGGCTTTGTTTCTCTCCCAACAAACAAGCCGTGGTTGTAGCAGTTACAGGTGCAGTTCAGCCATCAGACGAGATTTACGGACCTTCTGTTCCCTAATGGGAATCTTCAAGGACTTAACTCCTGATCTGTGTAACTCACGACTCTGGGTGCTGCACAGCCTGGAGGAGATGCTTCCTTCTTTCCTTCTTTTTGTAGGTTGGGGGAAAACATTTTGAATCTTTACAGAAACAGCAAATTTTAAACCTGACTGTGAGCTTCAGCAGTCTCTGCTTGCCGTGTACTCGTACACCTGCATCCCTGCTGTATATTTGCAATGTGCTATCACTGCCCCTCGGGAAAAAAAAGAAAAGAAGAAAACATTAAACCTTTTTTTTCCAAGGGGGAAGTTGAACAGATTGCAATGATGAAACCCAAAGGCCAGACTGAACACGATGAAGGCATGCTGGAATACCTGGAAGATCTGATAGGTTCTGCACGACTGAGAGATCCTATTCAAACTCTTTGTCGCAGAGTAGAGACTTTAAATGAACAGAGGGGAGAAAAGGTAAGTCTTAAAAATGTAAGTTTGCATTATAAATTAAGGGATGAACTTGCAGTGTCTCCTTATGTGAACTTTTAGAAAAGCAGTTAACATAAAGACTGTTTAAAGATTTGGGACTCTATGCAAGTAGAAGCACAGAGAACTTTTGTGTTGCCTTTCTTGCATCTGATGTTTCCCTCATATATAAAAGAAGTGCGCAGTTGACATCAGTTGCCCTTCTTTAAGCACTTAAGAAGTTGGTTTCTGATTCCCAAAGGTCTGAATGTTTGAGTTGGAAGCCAGGATCTTATCTGCTGATCATCTCTTTGGTTGTATCCAAGTGCGTTACCTGCTTCTGCTCGGAATGAGGAGCGAAACTGATCAGCTGAATACATATAGATGGAGTCATGTCTGCCTTTGTCCCACTGCAAAGTAGCAAATAGATTAAGCAGGAGGGAAACCTAACCTATGCCAAGAAAGAAAGGATGAGGGGGAGAAACAGTGATGCCAAGGTGATGTGAAACTTCATGAGAGGATGCTTATAAATACAGAAAATTAGCTGTGACTTGAGCTACAGAGATCTGTTGTAGACATTGCTTTCATGGCATTTTACTTACACAGTCAGTTCTAAATGTAGTAAAATATCCAAGTTCTATTTTATTTGTGTCCTTGGCAGATTCTGTTTTTTTAAAGGTGTAAAGGAAAAGCAAAGATTTGTAGTCACAGGATTTAACCTGAAAGAGGCTGTTGAAAATACTGACTCCTCTGTAACTCCGCTTTGTTGCTCACGTGCATTTTCCTTGGTTTGCAAGAGCTGCTCCCAGCATCCATAGGGTTCCTTTTTAGCTCTCTTACTTTGGAGTTGCCCTTATGCAGTGCAGTCTGCAGCAGTCAGTCATCTCATACTTCAGAAAGTCTGCACTACTCCATTGCTTGCAGAGTTAACTGTGGGATGGCATCTCTCCAAAGGTGGGACCTGAGAAAGTTCTGGGGCTTATTTGTCCTCATGATTTGTTGTTTCATTGTTCCATACTGCCAGCATTAAAATCGGCTTTGTCTGTTTGTCTAGTTGAATAGAGTTAAAATGGTGGAAAAAGAAAAGGATGCCTTAGAAGGGGACAAGAATAAAGCCATCGAATTTCTTTCCTTGGAAAACAAGATGTTTAAAGAGAAAAACCACATCTGTCAGTACTACATGTAAGTAACTGAAGTTTTGATTTGGCTTTCATGCGGGGGTGTTTCCAGGTATGTGATTAGAAATATTGGGTTGTTCTGGATCGCCATTCAGAATCAGTCGAGCAGCACGTGGATAGAGATCTTGGCTTTTTTGTGTTATTATGTTGAACTTTTTTGTATAATAATAGATCACATTCATTGTCTTCCAAAGAATGGCACCTCTTACAGCTTCATACTTAGAAGCTTCAAGCAATCTACTTGTTTGGTTTTTTGTGTGAGGTGTCAAAAAGCATAAGATTTCCTTGCTGTTCTGTATCAAATTGGCAATGTTACTCAATAATGTGTATTAGGATATAATACTTGACATTATTGACTTCTTATTCTTCACTTAAAATGTTTACTTCATGGGGAAAATTTTTTTCTTAATACTGTTTGGTTGGATTTCTTTAGCTATGACCTACAGAAAAGAATAAACGATTTGGAAGCACAGAAAGAAAATATACAGAAAGAAACTAAAGACATTAATGAGAAGAGCAGTAAACTTGCAGAAGAAATGAAAAGCAAGAGCAAAGCTTTAAAAGATCTTGAGAAGTAAGTACTCCAGCTATAGGACTGTAAGCTAAGAGCGCTGAATTGTATGTTTTGCTTATTGACGGTTCAAATTCCAAGGATTTTCAGAAAAAAAGCTCACGTTTCCCCAGCAGTTGGACATGAGGATCCTGGGGGTCCCGTCCAGCTTTCACGAGTCATGGAGAGGTTGCGGTGGCTGTATTTTTGCTTAAATTACCTGATGAGCAGAGGGTCTTAAGGACAATTTCTGGCATGAATTAAATGATATTTCCAAGTAAATGAATTTTAAAATATTCTCATTGCATTTATTTGTTGTTCTGCGAGTTGATTCTCCTGCAGAAATCTGGGAACAGCCACCATTAATGCTAATAAAATGGCAGGGTTTTATGGATTTAGAAGTACAAATTACGTTGTCTTGCTGACTACAAAATATAGCTGGAAGATTTCCCTCAGGTTTTTATACACACATCTGAACAGCTTCAATACATGGGTGTTCCTGCATTTGTCTCTGGTTTACTTATGAACCTCTTATCTGTGATTTGCATTTTCCTTCTGTCTGGTTACTAAAGCTTCCTCTGAGCGCAGTGGGAACCTTCTCATCTTCTGAGATCCAAGCGATTTGAGTTATAAATTACAAATGTTAGCAAAGGAGAAAAATAGTTTCTGAAAATGTGTTTAACATCATTTAATTTGTTTGTTCCGATGAAAAATCAGTGCCCTGGGGAAAGTGCTGAACACAGCGAGTGTTGGATGCTGCTCCTCACAGTACTGACCAGTATAGGTTTAAATCCAGTAAGGCAGGTTCTGCTGATGTGATTTTTTTAAGGCATGGAGTAGATAGTCCTTTCTTCTTTCCCTTCTAGGAAAATTGATAAAATTACGGTGTCAATAGAGGACAACAAGAAGAAATTTACTCAGTTGGATTTGCAGGATGTTGAAGTAAGGGAAAAACTGAAGCATGCCAAAAGCAGGGCTAAAAAACTGGAGAAGCAACTTCAGAAGGACAAAGAAAAGGTAGAGTGAAGTGCAGATTGCTTTACATAAAGAGATGCGCTCGGTTGCTGTAGGTAAGAATGTCATGCAGCTGCATAACAGTAACAAAGGACATCACTTCTACTTTGTGTAACAGAGAAGGGTTAAAAATGTTCTCATTTTTTTTTTACCCTGATATTTTGCCATTTGTCAGCTGGGTTTTTGTTTGCTGATCACTTTAACTTAAAGGCGGTGTTTAAAGATGCAGCCAAACTGGTTTGTTTCAGTTGAAGAGGGAGCTGATTTTGTCCTCCTGTAGGTGGAAGAACTGAAAAGCATTCCTACCAATAATGAAAAAACCATCAGCGACGCAACATCTAAGAAAGAGCTTCTTGAAAAGGCAAAAGACAAAGAAGAAGAAAAACTGAAGCAGATTATGAGTAGTCTTAAAGAAGAAACACGAGAAATTCAGAAAGAAAAAGAGGTTTGTTGTCTTGCACACTTTCTGTTTTAACCGAGGTGCAGCTTTTGGAGTGAGCAAGGGAAGGGGCACAAAACAGCAGGAGGATGCGATTTCTGTGATGGTGTTCCATGCGTTGGTTTGATGGAGGATATCTGGGAAATTCATTCTGAGAACTTAAAATGAGCTCAATCATTCTCATGAGGTTGTTTGCTTTTTGTAGTGATAAGTTATTAAGCATTGTAATTCATACACATACATTAAACAAATCTACACTTCCAGTCCTAGAATGCACTTGAAATTTCTGCCATCAAAATGTTCAAGCCAACGTTTACTTGAAAATAGTAATTAGAATTGGATTTTGAAGCACTGTGTTCTGAGCCTTTCACACAGCTGTGGTCCGTCTTTCAATGCATACACAACTACTGCAACACTTACTGTTGTTGATGTTAGCTGCCCAATCGTTAACAATCTGGAGACTGAACATTTATTCTGTAAATGTCGAGGTCAGTTTCCTGTACTGAACACATTCTCCTTTTGATCTGTACAAATTTAGTCCAAATTTAGTACAGATTTAACTGGGAGTGTTCTCTGCAACTTCAAGTTAAGGTGATACAAAGCCTGTATGGAAATGCTTAAGGTAACTCCACGGTGCTCTTTATATGGAAAAAAATGCTTCCATAAAGAATATGTTAACCAAATCATGTAGATATATTTGTTCTTCTATTGAACGGCTTTTGTATCTGTTTCCTGCTAGTAAAAGAACCTTTCACACAGCATGACTGATACAGTAAATCCCACAGGTGAGTTTTGATTGGTAACATCCATTTTTGCAGGGCAAAGAGAAAGAGCTGATGGAGTTTTGTAAGACGGTGAATGATGCGCGTTCAAAGATGGATGTAGCGCAGGCAGAACTCGATATCTACCTCACCCGCTATAACTCTGCTGTGTCTCAGCTAAACCAGGCAAAGGAGGCTTTGACGAATACTTCTGAAACTATTAAGCAAAGGAAGGCTGCTATTAAAGATATAGAAGTAAAGTTACCTGCTGCTGAACTGGAATTAAAGGAGGTGAGACCTAGCTTTCACACGTGGCATTTAACAACTACATTCAGATACTTAATTAACCACTGAAGTTAAGTATCTGATTTTAAGCTTATTTTGGTTTAAGAAAATATTAACATGAAGCATGGGAAATTAAATCCCATGCATCTCTACAAGGAAACCGGTTTAAATGTAATAATTAGATGTGGTAGAATAAATGAATAGCTGTTTCTGAGCCATTTGAACTTTACTTCATGCTCCCCCCTTGTAGAAAGGAAAATCCTGATACTTCTGTGTAAGCCTGATTCATACATGCAGAAGCTGTTGTATCTGTTTCCAAGTGTGCAAATAACAGCCATTGTGGTGAATGTTTTGCTACCTCAGTTTTCCTGTGGCTGCATTCACTGCTTACACTACCATGAATCCACGTCCTAGAGTAGAGAAGGTTTCCTGTGGCTGACACTGCTCTTGTACCCATTAGAAAGAGAAAAAGCTTGAGAAGCTTAAAGAAGAGGAACTGAGCACTCAGGATCTTGTTCGAAATCTCCGTCAAAAAGTAGAAGAAGCCAAAAGTTCTTTAGCACAGCACCGCAGTCGAGGAAAAGTGCTCGAGGCTCTGCTTGAGCAGAAGAGGTCGGGGAGTATTCCCGGAATACACGGGAGACTGGTAAGTTGTGAAAGGCTGTTGCAGATTTTGTCTTAAACTTCATGGGGGTGGAGCAGTTTTTCTGTGAATAGGTGAAAGGTAGAATAAGGTAAAGGTCTGAAGACGTTGCTGAAGTAGGGCTCTTTGTTCCTTTTTTCTTTCTGGAACTAAACAATGCATATATTGATATACATATATGTATACATGTATATTCTGCTGTTGTTTCTTTGCCCCTCTTGCTCCCGAAAGTATATATAATATATATAATATTCTGTTTCAGAACACTCAATGCATGTCTATTAGAAAAACTGAGATATAGGCAAATGTAAAGGATGTAGTTCAAGTGGCAGCACACAGCTGTCTGCCACCACTTTGTTTTATGCTGTGTTACCACTTTCCAGAGGAAGGACTGAGGTTCAGATGTTCCAATAACCTGATACCATTTCTGAGCCATGTACAGGAATGCTCTGACCTAAGAGGTGCTATCAGCAAACCGATGGTAGAACCACACACGGAATAGACAAAATGATTTTGTAGGCCAGACCGCCTCACCGAAACACTGGCATATAAAATGTACCATTTATCTGCAGAAAGGAAATCCACTGCTACCACACTGCTTTGTCAGAGTTACTGCTTTTGAAATTCTAAGTGCATAATTCATATTCTATTATGGAACTGAGTACAGGAGAAGGACATAAACAGCAGCGTGCAGGAGAAGTCGGGTGTGACCTTAATTCACAAAATTTAACTAAGGTTTAAGTTATTTGGCAAAAAAAAAAAAAGTGTTATAATTAGTTTTCATCTCATTGTCTGTAATGTTTTGTTGTGTCTCTCACCACCAAGACAAAATATTGATGCCCAGATAATGAGAGCATTTCTGCCTCCCCCTCTCCATTTCCCCTTCAATTCTTAGGGAGACTTGGGAGCTATCGATGAGAAGTATGACGTTGCTGTCTCATCATCTTGTGCTGCCCTGGACTACATCGTCGTTGATACAATCGATATTGCACAAGAATGTGTGGAGTTCTTAAAGAAAACGGGAATTGGATCTGCCACGTTTATAGCCCTGGACAAAGTAAGTACTGGTGCTGCGGCAAAACAAATTACATTGTAGAGTTACCCTACGATGATACCTGTATACACATCAATATGTGGTACGTTAATATATTGCACTGTCTAATTATCAACATAGGTAAAGCTAAAATGCAAAATGTTTAATTATAATGCAAGTAAGTGGAGATCCCTAAGAAAGGAAGTTTCAGCATTCTGAGAAGTTACATTTCACGAAAGAACATCTACATTTGCTTTAAAGCCTCAGTGTATCTCACATTATGGCATCATTTCATTACTCTGTCCGAAGGAACCTGCATTACTTCATCCGTTATTACCTGTTTTCCTGTAGATGGACGTATGGAAGAAACATCTCGCAAAAATCCCAACTCCTGAAAATGTGCCTCGGCTGATTGACCTGGTGAAAGTAGAAGATAAGACCTTCTCCCCAGCGTTTTACTTTGCGTTACGTGATACCCTGGTGGTTAAGAACTTGGATGATGCTACCAGGGTAGCATTCCAAAGAGATAAAAGGTGGAGGGTTGTAACATTGAAAGGAGAAGTCATTGAGCAGTCAGGTATTGAAGCGTAAACTTCTGATGATGTGTTCAGCACTTCATAGGTGCTATCTAAGCAAAGCAAAGCATGCTGACTTCTCTTCCTGTTTCATTGCTTTAGGAACAATGACTGGTGGTGGGACTAAAGTAATGAAGGGCAGAATGGGCTCCTCGGTTGCAATTGATGTTTCACCAGAAGAGGTTAGTGCATATTCCTAATTAAAAATGAAATTTCTTTAAAGTTTGTTATGTTTTGACAATTCATACACTGCTGATGTTCTCAGTAGCCTCCATATTCTGCCCAGCTAAAGAAAAGTCTCAAGTTGTTAAGAGCTCATAGACCATCCAGCATGTGAACGAGTGTTTGCTGTGTTTTGTAGTGGTGACACTGAGAGCGATCATGTTTTGTTTTTGTGTAGATCGACAAACTGGAATCTGAACTGCAGAGGGATTCCAAAAGAGCAGTACAGTGTGGAGAAGAAAAGTTACAGCTGGAAGAAGACATAACAAAGCTACAGAAAGATGTCTGGGAAATGAGAAGTACTTTAGAAAAGTACACAGCGACTATCCAGGTGAACAAGTCTCATTGAGGCAACGTCCAGTTTGTATATGTGTGTGCAGGAGAACAGCTCCTCAGCCTCAAGTCCATGTCAGCTTTGTCAGTACCACAGACCTTTCTTATGTATGGGATTCTAACACAGTTCTGTTTTCTGTAGAGTTTTTCTGAACAAGAAATTCGTCAAAAAGGCCAAGTTAAAGAACTTGAAGCAAATGTAACAGCTGCTGCTCCAGACAAAAACAAACAGAAGGAAATGGAGGAAGTCCTCAGTAGTTATAAAAAAGGTACTTATTGTGGAGAGGGATTATAGATAGAAACTGTATTCATGTTCACTTACTAATGCAGGAGTGAGCATACAGAGCGCTCTGGATGTCCTGTATGAGCAATATAGCATCCCCAGCACGCAGATGCTTTACTTTTTCAATCACACTAAAATCTGAGGTTACCAATATCTGGAATGTTTCTGCCTTAACGACTGAGAGAGACAAAACTGTGTCCAGAGACCACACAGTGTCATTAACGCTAATTTTGTTTATCAACAGATTATGAGCGTGTTTCTGAGCAAGCTGGTAAAATGGAAAGCGAAGTAAAAAGGTTACATAACCTCATAATTGATTTCAATAATCGTAAACTTAAAACACAGCAAGACAAAGTTGATAAGATCAACCAAGAAATAGACGATTGTACTTCAACTATTACAAAAGCCCAGGTGGCAATCAAGACTGCACACAGGTACAGTAGACATCAGCGTGTGACGTTTTGAACTTCAGGCTGTCACTGCATCCTGCTGCACACATTTGTGCTTGGGGGACCTGTCAGGCTACGAGATGTGCTTTCCCTTCCTTATGGCCAGAGGAAAACTGAAGGGAGGAGATCTCAGCCTTTTTCTCTAACACACAGCTCAAACAGAAACTGGCTCTTAAGATTTTGTTAATTAATTAAGAGGTCTTTGTTAATTAGCGTGTTTTACAGGCAGAGGATCAGAGACCTAGAAAGCTTAGTGACACCTGATCAAGAAGGGTCATTTCAGTCCTCAAACGGCAGCATCTGTTGACATCAGAACCTATAGCACTTCTGTGTGTTTTAAGTGGGTGCTGTAGTTGAAGTCTCTCCATCTGAAAATCTTAGTTTGCAGTTGTGTGCATCCAACTAAATGCTGCTTGTGTTGAAGAACTAAAAGGCTGTAACATTTTGCAGGTGATTTAAAGGTCCCATTTAATTAGGTTGTTTTTTCTGCTATTTGCCTATCGCTAAAATTGAAATATCAGGAGAAAAATTAACAGTAATAGTTATTCTGGATTCTTGGTGTTGTGTTTGCACTTGTAAGTACTGAATGCCTTGGTGTCCATTCAGAAACCTGAAAAAATCTGAAGATTCTGTTCTTCGCACCGAGAAGGAGATTGGAGACAATGAGAAAGAAATTAAAGACTTAACAGAAGAGCTGACGGTGCTGGAACACAAAGCTACTGAGGTTCTGAACGACAGCAAGCAAGCTGAAGTAAGTGGGATGTTAGTTGGTGTATTTCTTCATTGAGGATGTAGTCTACAATGAACTGCACATTGTATTCACTGTACCAAAGGTACAGCACCACGATTGGTGCTGTTCACCTTTATCCTTAGACGTTCCAGGCAGGCCGAGCATACAGGCATTAGTTCATTAGCAGATAGCTCCATTTAAAGAGCTACCCTGCAATTGGAGCCTCGGGCTTCATGACACTGATATAAAAAATCATTACAGACATTAGTGTAGGACTTGCTGAATCCAGATCCAGATTTCAAATACAACTGCAGAATTTTTCACAGGCGGTATTTCAGAACTCGTGGACCAGGTTAACCCAGCAGTTAGAGTGTGTTTTATCTCCATCCACACTTGTGGCTGTGGAGAGTAACGAACATGTGTGAATAGTCCAGTGCAAACAGACCTGTAACGTGAGGAACGGGTAAATTCCCCATGCAGCTGAGGGATGCACTCACTGTGTGTCACTGCTGCAGGAAGCGCTGCCGGCCATTCAGGAGGAGCACCGCAGTTTGCTGAAGGAGCTGAGAGCCATTCAGGATGACGAACATGAACTGCAGAAGGAAGCTCTTAATGTCAAGTTTAAAATCGAACAGATTGACAGCCATATTTCTACACATCAGTCCAAGGTTAAATACTGGCAAAAGGAGGTAAGCAGTTTTTTCAGTTCATAGAAGTTGAATTATGATACCCCAGAAAGATGAATAGGTTAACATAGTAGAAAACTAACAGTAGAAAATGTAATTCAGGCAAAAATGGAAGTTTTGAATGCTTGGAAGGCTCAGTATCTACTAATAGCAAAAATGTCTATTTTGGAAACACACTCCTGATAACTAATGTCATCTTTAGATTTCTTGTAACTGATTTTGATTTTCAGATATCAAAATTATCATTGCATCCCATAGAAGATAAGCCACCCGAAGAGCTCCCAGTGCTCAGTCAAGAAGAGCTCGAGGCTATCAAGGACCCGGATAGTATCACTAATCAAATAGCTCTCTTGGAAGCACAGTGCCATGAAATGAAGCCCAACCTTGGCGCTATTGAAGAATACAGGAGAAAGGTAAAGCTTTGCTACTGCCGTGCAGCAGTAGAATTCATTGCTTTGAAACTGCGCTGCATGTCAGCACAGCAGCATGACTTGGTCTTGTCCAAAACACATTTAGCTTTTTAAGGATCAGTTTATTCAGGTTTTCTTGCCTAGTATTGCCTCATCCCAGGGGAAGAAGAAAAAACCTTTACGCACAGACTGCTGACATATAAAGACAGGCAATGGCTACCTGTGCTATTAGATGGAATCAAGCAGAACCACTTGTAGCTGTTGAGACAGGTTGATTAAATGCAGATGGGAGCTGCTGCTCTGCGGTGCTCCTCCGGAGCGTTTGAGATGCTCTGCATCAACTACCCGCAGCCCTCATGGGCAGAGCTCTGAGATTACCTGAAGCACAGAGCTACTAAAATAGACACTAATTGTTTAATTACAATTTCAAGTTAATTGAATGACTGAGGGAGTCCACGTTAGAAGCAAACAGTGCAAAGAGGGAGGGTTTGTTCTCAATTCCTTTTTGTTTTGAGGCCATTGGTTGTTCTGGGAAAAAGAAGTTTTCAGATAATAGAAAGAAAAGTGGCATCAAATCTAAATTAGAGGCAGCTTCTTTAACTGCACTTTGGTTGTGTTTCGTTGTTTTTTTACAGGAAGAGCTGTACTTAAAACGTGTGGCTGAATTGGATGACATTACCAATGAGAGAGACAGATTTAGACAAGCTTATGAAGATCTCCGGAAGCAGCGGCTAAATGAATTTATGGCAGGATTTAATGTAATAACGAATAAACTGAAGGAGAACTACCAGATGCTTACTTTGGGAGGAGATGCTGAATTAGAACTTGTGGACAGTTTGGATCCCTTCTCTGAGGGAATCATGTTCAGGTATGTGAGCACACTTGGTATTCTGCTGCCATTCCTGATGATTGCATTGCCTTGTAAAGATCCATTTTTACAGTACATTTTTGGAGATACCCATGGTGGTCCCACCTCTTGGCAAGATACTCACAGAAGCCACAGCTTCTTAACACTGAGTAACGAAGAGGGTCATGTCACTTCAAGAAGCGCTTAAAAAACAAGCAGCAGTTAGGAAGCTTGGATTTCAAAGTATTTCCTCAGTTTCTTGTTTCCCAAACCATTTCATTTGCCCAAGAAATCATGTCAAAACATAGCAGTAAAGCAGACATTGTTCTGTTATAAATGGCCCTAACAGTATGTTCATTACTTGAAGAACAGAATAACACTTTTGAAATATAATTAAATAGTGGTTCTTAAGTGTTACAGTTCCCAGAGAACAGACAGTGTTACAATAGCTGCAGCTGAGGCAAACATCAGCTGACCATGTAGTTTGTGCACACAGGGAGCTGCAACACAAATGCCCTGCTGCCTTGTGACTTGCTTTGCACCACGGCATGTTCCTTTTATTCACCAACAGAAGTAATTTACAGACTGACTTTGTTTCAGTGTTCGGCCTCCCAAGAAAAGCTGGAAGAAGATATTTAACTTATCGGGAGGAGAGAAGACTCTTAGTTCGCTGGCTTTAGTTTTTGCACTTCATCATTACAAGCCAACACCTCTGTATTTTATGGATGAGATTGATGCAGCACTGGACTTCAAAAACGTGTCCATTGTAGCATTTTACATCTATGTAAGTACTGGTAACAACTGTGTTGGGACTTTGCCAGAAAAAGGGAAGGTGGTCACAATTACAGCCAGATTCAGAACCTCTGTAAGATGCAGTTTTCACATGGCTGCACTCAGAATGTGGCTTTCTGCTTGTTTTTCTCTAAGCTGCTGCTTTCTTCAAGAGCTGCTAATAGAGGATCTCTAATTATTCCCTACCTCCTCATAGCACATTGTGAAAAGCTGTCAAAAGAGCAGAGTTTGCCAACAGTGCTGCAGTTCAGCACAGCCCTGCTGCAGCTCCTTGCTCTTTAAAATATACTTTCACTAAAACTAACCAGCCCCAGTCAGCTGAGATGCTCTTGGTGGGGCGTTCACATCTCCAGGCTCGTGACTTCATTCTGAGGCACAGCCAAAGTCCTGGAGTTTTTACTTGCCTTTCATTCTCTCAAGCTTCACTAGGTAGGTTTATTTGATCTATCTTTGAAAGCCTGAAAGTAAAACCACTAATAATCCTATCATCACTGCATTTAAGCCAAGCAAGCATTTGCATTTTAGCAGTTTCTGCTCCTAATTTAAACTTAAAATTGTCAGGATTCAAAGTATAACCACCCATTGTGGGAACAGGCTGGAAATGCCAAAGATCACCTACTTCAAGCTCGGGAAGCACTTCAAACATTGCTTCCACAGTGCTTGTATTTTCACGTGTGACCTCGCTCTGTTGCTCCTGAGTTACTAAGGAAAAACGGTGGTTTTATTTTGAAAGCAGCACCCAATGTAGATGTTTTGTTGCTTCCTGTCATTGTGCCTCAGGATCACGGAACTGCTCTTCTTCAGGGCTTGTCCCCTTTACCAAAGGGTTTGCTGCCCCCAGTTCTCAGTGGGTGGAGATAGATAGACAGGTTTGTTTTCCTTTTCATTCCAGGAGCCCCCTTAGAACAATCCAGTCAGCCCACTGGGATTCACATTAAAACTGAAATCCTGCAAACATTTATGTATGCTTTCATTTAATTCAATTCACTTGATCAGGTCATGTAAAAGGAAAAAAAAGGGGGAAAGTTGATGCTTGAGTCAAGTGAAATGCTTTGTGCTGAAAGCCAAGGTAGGACTTGGCCAAAACTGGACAACTTATGAGAGATCAGCATCTGTGGAGCTGCTGGATGCTGTCGTGCTCTGAATATTTACAGTGATGTATCAGCAGTTCTTAAATCAGGATGTAGAGACCACGCAAGAACGCAGCCTGCTGAACTGCCATGAGCTCATACAAATAACTTCTGTTTCAGGAGCAAACAAAGAACGCGCAGTTTATCATCATCTCCCTGCGGAACAACATGTTTGAGATCGCGGACAGACTGATTGGGATATACAAGACTAACAACACCACCAAGAGCGTGGCAACAAACCCCAAAGTGATTGCAGCGAAAGGACTGGCTGAACTTGGCATTGCTGAGCACAGCGTAGCTCAGGACCGGAATGAATGAAAAGAAACCCGACCCAATGTAAATTAATATTCTTGCTGCTGCTTACTCTATTTTTTTAAATATACTTTTGTATTTTGAAATTTTTCTCCTTAGATTTGAGTCTCATTAGACTGTTAATAAAACCAAATCTAAATAAATTGAATTCTTTATCATACAGTCTGCATGGGTCTTAATTACATGAACTGATTAAAAAAGCTACAGCTATTGTTTCAATTATGATGTCAATTCAGGACCTTTTTATCCCCCTATGTACTAAAGTAAGCAAATTGCTTTTAAATGCCAACAAAGAAAGAGCATCCTTATTTAAATATCAAAGCATTCTAACCTGTGGATTTCAGTAAGTGAAGTCAATATATAAAATGATTTGCATTAACAGGGCAGTAAAATGGAACAGACTTCTATTCCAGCTGCTGCCATAAAGCTATGTGACCCAGGAATCGGCTGCTGGGAACCAGTTTGTAGTGAACTGGTTTGGCCGTTCTTTCCTTCCCTCCCTGTAATTACACAGGAAGGACAACACTTCTCTCTTTCCTGTGGCCACATTGTACACTTACAGTTTATCAGCCCCACTGTGACTCTCCCATGCTTGCTCTTTCTTACCATCATTTCACACAGCTATTTTGTTTTCACTGCAGTGGTAAGGTTATTTACATCTGTACCCTATTCCTGTTGCTTGCCTACCCATTAAAGCCTTCCATTTCCATCATCATGACATCCAGCACTTCTGTATGCATGTTTTGCTTTGAATGTTGTCTTTTTTGGTACCTTTAGGACCTGGAACTGGATCCCAGAAGTCAGGTCAGTACCTGGCAGGTGGTCACTAATAACCAGTTCCTGAGCTAGAAGGTCTCCTACCTTGGGATGAGATTCCTCACTGCTGTATGTCAATATCTCGTCAGGACAGAAAGCAGTTGTCTTAAATGCTGCTTCATGTCACTTCTGTTAGCTTAGCAGCAGTTATCCGCATATTTCCTTAAAGAAAAAAATAACCAGTCATTGATGTGCTTACTCCTCTAAGATGGCTACTAGCAGAAAAGCTTACTGCACACAGTTCTAGAGCAATACTTCATTCTTTTCTGTGCTATTCATCCTTGTTTACGTTTTCCTCTCACTGTTGTCCTATCAAGCACACTTACTTCTAGCCCAAATTAGCTCATTCTGCTTTGTCATAGTCCTGAATGGGGGTGTTGCACACTGACCCTGAAGCCTGCCCAGAGGCTGAGTGGTGCCCGATAGGCTGTGCTCTCTGTGCACTGCCTGCAGCCGGTAGCACAGAAATGGTCAACAACACAGCTGCTCTGCACAACTGGGGTGTACCATCCCTGCCAGGCACAATGGGCCTGCAACAAACAATGCAAATAACATGAAATCCACACTGACCAAACACAGCACACTGTTTTAGAGACCTGTTCTGGTCTATGCCACAAAAAACGGGGCTAGAGGAAGAAAAGGAATCAGATCAAGTGCTGTTTGATACCCATGTTCTAGCTCCAGCGAGCCCTGCTGCTCTGTCTCATAGCCCCAGGGAGCCCCCAAACACTTCCAGCTGTTCAGGCTTAGAGGGAGAGTGATCAGGAAGAAAACCAAGGTGTCAGCTCTAAGGTAAGAATATGCAAATTTATTAAAATATATAGTACACTGCTGAGTACGAGTACTAAATGCTTCTATCAATCAGTGATAAAGACATCTTATAAATTCACGTCATCTGGAAAAATAAAACTGCATTATAAACTTTCCATAATTGTAAAAGTCATGAAAATAAAAAAAGCAGATAGATCAAACCCAGCAGGTTTGTGTGACAGCAGACATAGCACCAGGTAGTGAGACTTAACGTGCCTGATGGCAGCCACCCAGCAGGGCTGGAGACAGAACCCTCGTCCAGTTTTATTGGGCACTTACCAGTCCTAGGCTGTGCCTACACATGATTTTGTGATCCAACCAGCAGCATCAATGGCATTTGCCACTGCTAATGCTACAAGTACAGAGCATAGCCAAGCAGGGCAGAGGTCAGCTCCTCTGCAGCACCGCTTCCCACTGACATTTCACTCACATCAGCAGCTCTCAGCCCTTACTGATGTCAGTGGCAGCACTTGCTGTTCTGCAGGATCCCCCAGCAGCTTGTGCCGGTAGCAGCAGGGAGGCCTGGGTTTGCACAAGGGTTTTAAACACCACGTTGTGAAAGGCTGCCCTCACAATGACATCACTAGTTCAACAACTTGAGTAGCTTTAAATAACAAAGCACCCAAGGAATGCTGCTATGCTAGAATGTGCTATTATTTGCATTGAGGCAAAATTAGACATACACTCATTTTTGTTAACTTATCTGTGTTCTGCTGTTCTAACTGCAACACTTAACAATTATTCCAGCCTGTAATCAATCTGTAAATCACTGCAGGTCAAAATCTGCTTCCATTGTGAGTTCTTCCACTGAGTGCAGTTCAGTACCTCACCACGTTACCCATTATTTGGCTGCAGAACAAAATGCTATTATGGCTTTTCTTCTGCATCAAGTTAAAGGTCTCCATCATTTGTGCTGAAAGGCTGGAAATAAATTTACACTCATTGTCAAGTTGTTTAAGGACTCTTGGTAACATCTGAAATCCCTACAGCACTCACTTTGAAGGGAGTTCTGGTACTTACTGCAGTATGTGTCTACTTTCACTGCACACTAAATCTTGCAGCATGAAGTCAAGGCTCATCTGAGCAGTGAAAATTCCTGCTGGAGTCAATACCTGATTTGTGCACAGCTGGTGCTACAACTGTTGTGCAGTATGTCACTGCAGGAACTACAGACACTGCTCTGTAAACAGCATCGTATCACCAGCAAACAACACACCAAATGAAAACCAGGTCCATTAACACACAACTTAAAGACTACGGCCATATCAATTAAAAAGAGATCAATAAAATGCAAAAGCAGAGCTCTGTGCACACCAGACCGAGATACTGCCCTGTCTAGGAGCAGCCATGGAGCGGTCGGGTGCTTTTAAAAACCTTTCACCTGTCTGTCGTGCTGCTTTATTAAAAATTATTTTGTTAAAAGTAGATGTTTTACATCTTTACATCTACTTTTAAGTTGTTGTTACAACCTGGAGATTGCTCTCTTCCAGGTTACAGTTTGTAAACCCATCACAGCTTTCTTACACACAAGCTGTTTCTGATGGCTTCCAGTTTAGACACCTACTTACCTCCCTCACTGCATGGGCAGATGAAAAACCTTTTCGTTGTAAACCTTGTCCTTTGCCTGACTGTCAACTGAGAGGAAAGCTATACTGAAAAAGGAAGGGTATAGGAAAAGAAAGGCAAAGCACAGTTCTAACAACTGGGCTTTTAAACTGAAACTATAAAGACATCGCGGTGCTTTTGACATAAAATCTCATCACAGGGACAGTCAAAAAGGAGCAATTCCCCCTACAAACTCCACTAGTAAATTCAGTTTGTGGCACACCACATCCACCGTGTTCTGCAAACAGGTGCAGAAGTCTTGATAAATTAGGAACAAGGATTCTGAAATAGAGGTGGGAATGGATTCAATGACAACCGCTGCTATTGGTTTGTGAAATGAGAGCACGGCTATCGCTATTATTACTGTAAGAATGAAGGTGACTGATAGAGGATTTGCAGCCTGGAGAGCTTCTTCAGGTTTCCCTCTTTCCTTTTCGCTGCTCTTGCTGGGTAGTTTCCTTTTTGGAACCAGTTTTATTTTCGGGATCAGGATCTTGTTGATCTGACCAATCTCGGTTTTAGACCACACGTCCTTCAACAGGTGCCCAACCCTGGGGTAAATCTCAACAGGTTTCACGTCCGGCAGTTCCTTCTCTTTCAGGGCTTTTATACGTTGATGCACATTGTCCACCTTCTCAAGAAAAACAAGCGGAGACTCTTCTTTCTGAATAGAAGTATTCAGGGACATCAATTCAAGCTGCTCTTCCCGTATTTTTTTCAGCTTCTCAATGTGAGGTTCATATTCCTCCAGAATCTGTCTGTTGATTTCATCCAGTGCAGCCAGCAGAACTTGTTTTTTATGCTCCAGTGTCTCACTAAGTTTCTTAAAGTACTGGACCACTACTTTCTTATCATCTTGAACAATGCTTTCGCACTGAGACTTCTGTTCTTTCAGCTTTTCAATAAGCAAGCATACATCAGACCAGTGCTTATCAGTCAATTGCTCGAGGATTTTCCCAGACGACTCCTTCTCCTTCAGGTAGGCACTGTGAAGGTCATCTATGGGATGACCGTTGTGTTTTCCTATCGTAAGGCAATGGCCGCACACTAGCTTTTTATCCAGAAGGCAGTAAACATTCAGTGGCTGCCTGTAGTGCTCACTGCAGGTGGTGACATCAGAGTGATCCTCCTGGCGGTACTTCTCAATGATGGCCTTCAGAGCAAAGTTGATGGGCAGCGACTCAGTGCCGGCGGCAGGAATCTCAACCACGCTCCTGCAGTTCGGGCACTTCAGAGGAACTCTCAAGGGTCTCCAAATGGAGAAGTTGCTTGACAGCTGAATAACACCTTCCAGACAGCTCCTGCAGAAGGTGTGGGAACAAGGGAGGACGCGTGGGTCTTCAAACAGGCTATAGCAAATGGAGCAAGTTAATTCTTCCTCAAATTGATGCATGTCCTGAAAAAGAAGAAAACAAATCTGATTTTTCTTTTCACCAGCTTTAAGTTGCCTTATTCACCGAAAGGCCCCAGTGTGAAATTTAATAACCAGTAACCTCAGCTGCACTGACATTTTCATGGCTAAGGGAACAAAAAAGACAGAATGATACTGGCTCAAAGACATACAGCAATTATAATCTGCACAGAAGTGATTAGATACAGCTCACATATTTCCAACATCTGCCTTAAAAAGGCAGAAGCATATATACCTCTATTGTACAGATATCTACAGTAAGACTTTGGTTTTTATATGTGTGTATATATATATATATATATATTTATATACACACACACATACACACAAACATATTTCTTTACAGTAGGAAGTGGTAGAAAAGCAATAAAAGAACTCATTTCCAAATAACCTAAGAATAATGGAAATATTCTGACTGCAAGAAACATTTTCTGCATTAGAACAGGCCAATAACTACAAAAACGAACTGATTTTTCCTAACTTTGCTCCAATTCCTGCTTTGTGGAACCCAGTTAAGTTGTGCTCAGGTTCTGGCACAAACTATCTCAAAGGCCCATAAGCACAGTGTCACTAATGATAATTTCTCGTGGTGTTATTCCTGAGTTTCTTTAAGCATGAAAATAAAAACTTTCTATTTCCCATCTTTTGTAATATTGCCTTGCTTTTGTTTGCCAGCTCAGTGAAATCATACTGTCAGGTCACAAACCACAATCCCTTTAGTGGCTGTTTTCATAATAGTTGATGTACATCTACTTCTGAAAAACAAACAGCAACGAGAAACAAACAAAACAGAACAAGGTAGAAGTAGCACTGACTTTATCCCTTGGTGCATTTTCCTGTTGCTTTCATCACTTCTCATCCGATACACAGACAGACTGTGACACTGTGAGAACAAGCTGTCCAAGCAGAGGCTGCCCAGAGCAGCTGAAGCCTCAAAGCTGAGATGGAGGCGTGCAGCCGGGTTCCAGCACAGCACACGGTGCTGCCGAGTGCTGCAGGGCTTAGCCACGGACACAGCTCGCCAGCAGCGCCATAAGGGGCATGTTGCACTCAGAAGTGGCCCCTCTTCTTTCTAGGGCAGGAAGATATTTAGCAGCAATCACAACACATCAGCTGCATCAGCTCCAGCACAGAACCTGCTCGGGCTGAGTAGAATGAAGTGCAGCTCTTCTTCTCGCCCCAATACTTCGGCACACTCCAAAGTGAAAGTGCTCAACAATCACATTGCTTCTGCCCCGGAAAAGCAAACACAATACACAGAAATCTAATGGTTAAAGGCCATCACTACCCAAAGCACCAAGTTCAATTTAAAGGGGAGATTTATGTGCCGGTTTTTTTAAATAAGTCAACTTTAATCAACTTATCTTCTGAATATCATTTAGCTTTATCTACCTTACCTCAGGTCATTTTTTATTCCTGCCAGTTAATCTAAAATACCTGCTAGCTCATTTTAACTCCACTATTCTAACAGGCCACGATGGATGAAGGCACCCAAAAGGAAGAGACACCATTTCTAGAAGCACCTTCGGAACAGAACTGCTGAAGGACACCAGCATTTCTAACTAAGTGCACCAGAGCCATTCCCCAGCCTCATACATTATTTTCTGGGAGTTAATTACTATGGGAAATACACCTACGTGTGTGCACTAATAGACACTGTCAGTTTGGGGGACGTCCCTTCCACTTTACTGAATTTTAAGTTTTCATTTGTGGTTGGGAGAAAAAATCCTTTGCGGTATCATCATTATTTTCTCCTACACACATGGAGCCAATACAACTACAGAACACACAAGCTTCTTATGTTTGCAAACATTATTTTTTCCCCAAGTCCAGGGCTGAAGTTCCCTTCAAATGAACTATCGCAATGTTCTTCATAAACAATAAACATCGACATAAAGTACAAGATAAAAATAACCTTCAAAGATGCTTTTAACTGCAAAGTATTTGCTTGCTCTCATAGAGCAGAGGAGGAATCAGACTGTACAGCAGCAGCAGTGGAAGGAAGGCAGGAGGTGGCAGCCAGAGACAGGAAGCGCCAAGGAAGGGAGATCCAGAGCCAGCAGCAGTTCAGCAAGGAACGAGAAAAACTGTTTCCAAGGGAAGAAATAAAAGGCAGGAAGGTGGGAAATGTTTTCCTGTCCAGAGCTTTGGCAGCAAATGTATGTACGTACACACACATTCATCACGGATGGGCCACTGAGTGTAAGCAAATTACAAGCTAGAAGACAAGTTGAAATCCCAAGTGTAACCACGCTGGGAGCACGTTGGGTGTCTGAACGCTTGTAGCAACAGAACCACAGAGCAGCTGTCAGCTTCCCCTCCTGTCATTAGCAATGCTGTACGTGAGATAAAAGCATGTAATATAGCATACCTGCCACAGCTATGGTTTAAAATTCATTAGTTTGACATTCTTTGTGCAGACTTCAAGGGTCTAATTTATTTGTTTCTAAAAGCAAGCTTTAATTTGGATGGAACGAAGTAACGCAGTGTTTTCAATGACTACACTGCATTCCTGACTTAGAGAGTCAGCCACCGCTCATCTCATTAATTATACAAACACTCGTGCAGTAACTATTACATCTAGAATACAGCTCTGTGGGTAAATAGGGAACTCTACAACAAAAGTCAGCTGTAACAAGCTGGTAAACTCTTAAAAGGTGAATTTGGCACCAGGTAGCTGTGACCCTAAGCCAGTTCCAGTCAGACCCAGGGAGTTTGGTGCTGCCAACAGCTCAATGCACCCAAGCTAAACCAGTAACAGAAATGTTTGAGGTCCACAACACCCCCGTCTATCACTAGTGTAGAAGCCCAAGTTTGCATTATGGATAAGAAATATAAGAGATTAAATGACACACAGGGAATATTTCCCACTTAAAGGTCACTGTCGTGGTGAAGCGTGGCAGAACGAGTGCTCGGAACATAGAACAGGCTGAGCCGCAGCCCCAGCGTTGATTCATGGGGCTGAGCGGCGCCTGAGCTGAGCGAGCTGAGCAGCTCTCGGTTCCGATGGAGGTAACAGCGCCGGCAGCGCAACCCAACAGCCACAGCTTCCAACTATCCATCCCAGTGAAGCCGGGACACGACGCCGTGCTCCAACAGCCCGACCGGCGTGGCAGCAGCTCTGTGCCCAGCTCTGTGACACCAGCCCCAGCTCCATCAGCCCAGCTCTGTACCCAGCTCCATCAGCCCAGCTCTGTATCCACAGAATGGCCTGGGATGGAAGGGACCTCAAGGATCATCAGGCTCCAACTCCCCTGCTGCAGGAACGGCCACCTCCAGCTCTGTGCCCAGCTCCACCAGCCCAGCTCTGTGCCCAGCTCCACCAGCCCAGCTCTGTGCCCCCCGAGCTGACGGAGGAGCCCACAGCAGCGTCCTGACACAGCCCCAGCCCGGGGTCCCCTCCCGCGGGCCACAACCGCCCCAAACACCGCTGTGCGAAGTAGTTCCTAAACAAGCAGGTTTCCAACGTAAAGAAATACATCAACAACCACCGAGGTAACCGGGCACACCGAGGGATCGCTGAGGGCCGACCAGCAGAACGGCGCCTGCGCCCTCCGGCCGCGCTCGCTGCGGGCACCCGGCGGGGCTGTGAGGGAACGCGGCCGCTCAGCGCCGCCCGGGGCCGCAGCCGGCACAGCGCCCAGCCCGGCCCGCCCCGCAGCCCCACAGCCCCGGGACACCGCGGGTTCGGACCCCCCGCCTCCCGCAGCCGCTGTTCGCGTCCCGCAGCCCGGCCGCCTCCTCTCACCTCCCCGCACCGTCAGCCCCGCACGGCGCCGCCGCTCCTCTCAGCGCGCAGAGCTGCGCATGCGCCACAGCGCAACGGCCGCGACGTTCGAAAGTCAACGGTCGGCGCTGGGGGCGGGAACAGCGCGACCACCACAGGAACGGGAGGCGGAACGGAGCTGCTTACACAGCACGACTGCACCCGGGGTGCTAACAACGGTCTGACAGAAGAAATACAGATAGCTCATGTACACCACGCCACTAATCTGAGCTGGAATTATCGGGTTTTAGCAGTTCTTTGCACTGCCTGAATCATTTCAATCAACATCTTCCCTTCAATCACAGGTGGCCCCATCCACTGCCATGATGCTCAGTAAGACCCACCTGAGGAGAAACCCAGACAGCTTCAGCCAGGTTGTCACGGGTTAGAATAAACACAGCGACTCCATTACAACCAATAATGGCATTTCTTTATGGAAATTAAGTTTCCAGCCACTCTTCTGTAGGTACTAAAGCAACATTAACTCTTTCAATAAACCTTCAGAGTTTCACTCTGGCAGTGGCTAAAACTCGCTATTACCAAGAGTTTGTAAACTCAACACATTTTCTGCTACTAAGTTCCCTTTCATAAAGTCTATTTGATCCAGATGCATGACTTCTGTAATTGCTTCCAGCCTTGTGACCGGCATTCCTGCCAGTAATTTGGTGACATGCAGAGCTGAGGAAACGTTTATAGTTAAAAGTGGCAAAGCCTACAAGTATTAACATGAAGACATTCTTAATTATAAAACAGCAGAAGTAATTCAGCAGTTTAAGCAATAAACTATACGATAGGAACTGTTAACAAATACAGGCAGATTTTTTTGCTTTCAGAAAGAAAACACGGCTCTGCTTTCTTCCTTGCATATCCATGGCATTTCTGACCCCATGAGATTGTGTAGAAGAGGATTCCTCACTGAGGACATCAGCTGCTGTTACTCAGGACTAAGTTATCACAGCTGCAATTTGATTTTAATTTAAATAACAAGACCAACTCATTGCATGACCAAACAGCAGGAACAGACAACTTACCAGGGCTGCTTGTGATCCACCAGCTGACACAGCCTCATGCATCCAACAAGTGGCCCTCCTAGACTGAAAGGCTTCACACAGTCAGGGCTATTCCACATCCAGGAATGGGAGAGAAAGAAATAGGGTCAACTTCTTTTAGGCTGTTTGTTCAGATGAAGCTTAATTTCCTTCACAGAGCTATTCCTCCTAGTTAAACCAGCTAATTCCAGCCCTAAAACCACAGGCAGCTCTTTGTTTTACAATGCTGCTCCTTGGAATTAAGCTCCTACCTGGAATAGCTTACGCTAGAAATTAACTTTTGACCTTTCATTGATTTATTAAACCTCTACTATATTAAATACGGCTTAGCAGCTCTTTTTGTACTTCAAAATACTGAAATGAGGCTAATGTACACCCCCACCTCTGCATGTTTATTTTTATTAGAGCTGACCTGGGATTAAGAAGTTACCAACTGCATGATGACAATCTCAATATCACAGAGCAGCATTCTGCTATGGAACAGCTCGAGAAGGGCACTTCATGTCCTATCTCTACTGATAGAAAAGAAACACCTGTGTTCCTTCTGCCAAAGGAGTATTGCCATGGTTCTGTAATGTTACAAGCTAAAATATATCCAGCATTAGAGGCACAAAGCTGATTTGTGACCATCAGCCCAGCAACAATGCTGCACCCTCAGGTAATTCTGGTAACTGTGCCATTCCTATTTCCAACCTTTTACCACCGGATTGGTCTTCCATAAGTAAACCCTCAGGTTTCATATTTGTATCCCACACAACTCCCCTTTCCCAAGGAATATAATGACCTTAAACGGAAGCTTCTTTAGAGACAAAAAAAAGGCATAAGCCAAACAGACGGACTCCAGCCTTGGTATCAAACTCTGACTGCTGCCCCCCGGTGGATGCTGGGCTATTTAACCTTCCAATACTTCAGTGCACTAACAGAGCAGGGACAGGTGAATTTCCTGCTTTAGTTTTGACTTTTAAATAAAACATAGTGAACACTCTGTATAAAAAGGTACAGGCTGGGGGTAGCAGAGCGCTGGGCCAAGGGCAGTCTATGCAAGTACGTAACAGCAGGAGGTGGCAGCAGAAGCGCTGTAGGACCTTGCCACAGTGCTGTTTTCTTCCTGCTTCAAACCCACGTATTGCTACTAACATTCTTCTCCTCTTACATCTACCAACAACGCAGCCATCTCCTCCAGTACATCACCCTACAGGTTTTGGGTGTGACGTGAGTAAAAGGAGCAATTTCACTTACAGCACAACAGCTTATCCAAACATACACACACCCCATCAGCATCATCACCTACAGCACCAGCACCTTTTGGAGAACAGTGGAGTGTACAGACAAAAAAGACACGCTCGGTACAATACTGTTGCAAGATTTAATGTTTATTTCCCCAAGACAGCCTAGCCTGCACTCTACTTGGATAAATTTCACAAGCTAGTTTCCGCTGCTTCTAGTTTTAAACTTTAACCATGTTTCTGATGACAAGGAATGCTGCAAAAATACTCTAGTCCAACAAAGAGTTATGATCACAAAATAATCTTTATCCATTCTACAGTGTTTCAGAATTACCAGTTGATTTTAAAACACAAGGTAGATATAGATGCTAATGGTGGCTAATCTGGTATGTTTTATTATAGCAAACTGTTGTTCATGCAACACTTGTGCTCAAAGGGGAAGGCACAGCATTTCCTACAATGAGCCACCTTATAAAGAGTTCATTTTGTACAAATTTGTAACGTCACCTTTAATTTAGTGTGCAGAACCTCTAAACTGAGGCATTACTCCAATTATAAAAACACTTGCATCGCTTTTGTGCAAGTTTTAAAAATACAAAGTTCTCTCTAAAGTGGCTCAAAATAGATTGTTCATGGCTGCCTACATCTAAGATAAAAAGAGTCTAAAACAATTGGATTAGGCATATTAAAGGTGTTCAAACCATGACTTGATTTGTACATCTATTCACACCTCTTTTTTCGGTCTTTATTCGGCAGTACATATGCACCAAATTCCATTTTTAGAAGTTTCCATATCATTTTCATAGAAAACAAAGTTTGAAAACAAGTAACATTGAAACACAGCACGGTATCCTACCACAACGGAAACATTTGGTTACAGGACTCAACAAAATCTAAAAATGAGCTATGCTGTAGATTACCACATGCAAAGGTCTTCATGTTATCTTTGAAAATGAAAAGGATGAGATTTTTATTACCACATTTTACTGCTCTCTACTATTATGGTAACTTGTGTACTGCAACACAGCCTATTTGAAGGGAAATGTATGATCTTTTTCATGCAAAAATCTACAAATTAGTTTTGATGATATGGAAAGCTTTTCATAACATCAAACATTCATCTGGTGCAAATGCACAGGGAAGCCTTCCTGAAATTCTGACTTTACAAACAACTAATAAGCCATACAGGAAAGAACTTAAAAATAACTGAAAGAAAAATAAGAGGGAAAAAAAAAAAAAAAAGAAAAAAGAAAAAAAAGAAACACAGGCTGCAGGAGTAAACCAGAGTCTGCTGCTAAACCGGTCTTGGTTTTGTGTCCAGTGTAAGTTAACACTTATGAACTCATTTTGATGATTTACTAGGTTTTATTATCAGCCCCCTGAAGGCGAATCAAGCTTGCATGCGTTCACATACAGCATCACAACCATACTCTCGTACACACGCCACTCCAGGACTAGGAGTCTGCTTCATGACTGAAGAGCCCCGTATTTGAAACGAGTCTGGCTCCACAGCATCGAGTCCAGACATTCATTCAATGTTGTCCATTCACACGGTGCTTCATAGCAAGGCCTGGGCTCATTCTCCTTGGACTTATATGGGCATCCTATTCTCTTATGCTTACAAGGCTTGATGATGGTAGTACTGCATTTCCCCCCAATTGCTCTAGTAAGTCATTGTTCCTTCTCAGGCACTGAAGATCTTTGACCTGTAGCCCTTTTTCTTTGAACAATCTAAATAAGCATTCAGTGTGAAGTTTTTCATTACATTTTGCCACTCATTCTCACTCGCACCCACTCGCCATCTTGACTTCATTTGGGCTTTTCTGTGATTCCAAATGAAATCTTCACATTTTCTTTCCCGATTTAATGCAGCAGCGGATCCCATGAGCCAAGATTGATGGATCAAACCTTTTTTTTTTTTTTTTTATTCAGTGCTGCATTGTACCTAACTTCCAAAATACCACTCTAAAACTGGAACCCTTCTGCTGGTACATTGGCAGATGAATTGAAACCAAATGTTCCGCCTTGTATTGCTTCTGGTACAAGGCTAGGATCTTCATCAATCTGTAAAAGAACAAGAATACAATAAGAAGGAACAGAAAGACCCACTGAAGTGACAAGCTCTCTCTCTCTCTCTCCCCCCCTATCCCCTTCATTGCATCAAGCTTTCTCTCAATCTCTCCCTCAAACAGGGAGTGCTATTACGATGAAATAATTCAACCTGAAGTGCTTTAGATTTAGTAGATACACTACATGATGGCACCCGGTGCTCTCATTTTAAAAGTCACATATCATACTGGTTTGTCAGCTTATGAAGTGTCATTGGTCCTACAAAGAGACCAACATTACTTAAAGAGCAAGTTGAAATAGCAGTTTCAGCTTAAGTAGGTAGTGTTCAGGTTGCTAAATTGGCAATGTATTAAATTCCAAGTCTCGCTATATACACAGGATCTGAGCTCCTAAAAAAGGACCTATCGTTGATATTAAAAATAGACTAACACAAAAAAGGAACCTTAGATGTAGATGATGGTTGTATGTCCTACAGTTTAACCATTTCTGCAATAATATGCTCCCCAGATCAGTTCAATCAAGTAGGAAGTCCTCATTTCATGATGCAGACTGACATTACATCTCCTTCCAATTATAAAAGATGCTCACTACATATAAAGTGCACAGAAATCAAACACCTTCGTTTGATTTACTATGCATGTTTAAAATGAAAGCTACACTCCTGATCAGCAGGTTTTTACTTTCATCTCACGCACATGCGCTCACCTCTGAAATTATCAGAACATTCAAAGCATTTTTCTTAATAATCAGAATCTTGAACTTGGTATTAAGTCAGCAAGTGGGTTAGCAGATGTGAAATACCAAACTTAGAAGCTGACAGCTAGAAGAACTACTTGAAGCCTATTTCATTCCCTACAGATGAGGCTTAAATTAGGTAAGCCCACTTCGGACACTTCATGAGCAATAGGAGATATGCAGCAGGTTCATATAAGGGCTCACTGAATCAGAAGTTCATTATATATACTAACAGCAGACTCTGAAACCAAATGGTTGGTTGGTAATATAAGGGTTGGTGATAATAAACAAAATGTGTTAAGATAAGCAACCCACTGAGCAGTGCTCTCCAGCAGCATGGCTGCAGAACATGACATGTCCTGAATGCTGATGAGTCAGGCAAGAAATAATTCTGCAAAGTGGGCTAAGCAATGTGCAGCAGCACCATAAGTGCACATCAGCCAATTGGATAGACTAAAAAATTCTGCTGGAAAACAACCCAACAAATGCCAGCCTTCAGAGCTGCCGTCTGTCTCCTGAATCGTATTTATGAAAGAAAACAAAAGATTACAACAGCAGATGTCAGAACTATCGCACACTTACATCATCTGAAGAGAAGAACTGATCAATGATCTCATAAGCCAGTTTGTAGATGTCTTCATTTTCATGATTTTGTAGCTGTTCAATTTTCTCCAGGCCTACACAAAAAATGCAGCCAACTTAAAACGCTGAGTTGAAGTAAAACAATCTCCCTCCCACTGCTTAAAGTCTCATCATACAAAATCATTAAAAACAAACCCAGGTACAGAGTAAACTCAGACACTGCTAAACCCACTTGACGTGCTTAAGCATAAAGAGCTTTAAAGACCAGACAGAAATGTACTAGAGGCTTTGGAATATGCACTACAAGACCAAAAAAGGTCACATAGAACGCCAGTTCCAACAGTTACAGTGATCTCACTTCAAGTGGTTAGGCCAGGCTTTGGAAATAAGGGCAGGGGGGATGAGGGCACTAAGCAGTAGTTTAGTTTGTACCCTCAATTCACAGTTGTAGCCACAACCCCTGACATTCCAAATCCATATTTACTTGTGCCCAAACTCAGTATCACTGTTCTTCCATCCTGGAAGATTTTTGGTGAATCTAAATAGCAATCAGCACATAGAACGTCTGAAAGCAATTAAGAAAATAAAGCTGCATTTCTGACCTTGTGTGCCTTACTATTTTATTCCCCCATTAAAAACAAACAACACCCAGACACACGTCTGATTAAGGCAAGCAAGTTATCCACACCTTTACAGGTAATCTGTCAAGTACACTGCATTACTAGAACAACTGTCACCTAATAAACTTGAGTGCCACAAGCCAATTATTCCATGTTTTACTTGAACATGGACTTAAACAGGCAGAAAAAGATGATGCTGTTTTGTAACAAAAAAATGGAAAACACCTGTGCCAACACAGAGCCCACAGCAGATACACATGGCAGGAGATTCAGTGTGTTTAAAACAGCATAAACACAACCCAACTTCTTACCTCCGCACTCTTCAATAAGATTGGCTATGGTTTCTGCTTCATCTTCAGCCATTTTTAATATATTACTTAGTCCATCCAGAACCACTTGCACAACTTGTGCATCTTTTACTGTTAGCAAATTGCAAAAGGGAGGAATTACGTTTTGTTGAATTAAGTATGCCACCTAAGGATACAAACAGAAAAAGGCAGTGATCTTAACAGAGCGACAAAGCACCATAGGCACAAACATACACAAATGTAAGGAGGTCAGAACACTCAAAGTGACCCAGAAGGATAAAAGCAGATTGTAGAAGTTGTGCTTGTTTTTTTATTTAAAGTGTAGGAGAGTAAACTTACAAATTATGCTAAAAATATGTTTTGAAAGGAAGACTGCTTCAACAAACAGCAGGCAGTGTAACTTCCTCAGCAACAGAAAAGTTTGAACTTCATGTTTCAAATAATGACACGATTTAATATTTGGAGTTAACATGAAATTATTATACATAGTTAACAGATTTTTATCCAAAAAAAAAAAAAAAGGCAAAAAGCTACTAATGCTGAATGATCAAAATCCTTATCAGAGTGTGCAGTCACTCATAGCTGTAAGTGTGTCCTAACAGAGGGGCCCCCACCCAAGTCCCCACCGATGCAGCCATTCCGAAACCAGAACCCGAGTTCACTCCTAAATCTGCTGTGGAAAGATCTGCTCATAAGGTTTGACTCACTTGGTCTTTTCTCCCGCTGATTGTTAAATTGCTTATTGCCCAAGCAGCTTCTTTCTGAGTACCAAAGTCACCCTAAAAATACAACAGCAAATAGAAGTTATGTCAGATAAGAACTGGAATTATTATAATATAGTCAAAGCTTTAACTTGCTCCTCTTTCTTCTGCACAGTAACACCATATCTTCCACTAGAAACTTGCCTGCATTGAAGCACTCGTCTCTCACATTCTTTATCAACAGTTGTCATGTTACAGTGAGAGATAAGTGCCGAATGTTTGCTTTGATAAACATACTGTGCGCACTATATATGGTACGTACTGTAACTGGTTGCCTCTGAAGTTAGTCAACAAGTTTCCTCACCACGTTTAAAAAACAGGAAGGTTAATCCCTAACTCTTTCCTCAATGACCTCACTGAAACCACAATTCTATCTGGAAACAGGTATTTGTTACTTAGGGGGAAAAAAAGTATTTCTTCAGTCTTAACCCCAAGCTCATTCCATCTTTGTCTTGGCCGCAAACAAGGTCAGTACTTCTGGCTTCTGCTATTGCTGTAAAGCAGCACGCCTGCATACAATGTGTTGCCATTTGTGAAGCAAAACTCACAACTTACACTCTACAACTACTGCTCTCCATCCACACGTATTCGTTTCATATACAGGCAAAGATTTCTGTCCCCACTCTTTACAAAGAGGAAAAAAAATTAACAAGACTAAAGGGAATCGTGAAGGGTGGATTTGCTCCATTCCTCAGTACACCCAACATATATTTTTGGGCAGACCTTCATAAAATACTATACAAAACAGTAACACATCTTGCAACATATTTCAAGTGCCCAAAGGTAAAGTTTATCAGTCTCTCTTCCCAAGTTTACAGCATGACGTAAAGCATGAAGCAAGAAACTCAGTGTCATTTTCCCCACTTAATGAAATGAACTGTTAAATCCTTCTTATTATCTGACCTTATCTAGAAGATGTATTATCATTGGAACAAGGTTTGCATCTATTACTGCCTGAACTTGCTGCTGATTTCCTGCAGTGATGTTAGACAGAAACCACACTGCTTCCTGCAAAAGAAAAGATTTTGAGAAATTAATTCAAACAGTATTCTGCATTTTATTTCCATCAAGATTTTACTCTCAGGGGGTATCCACAACCTCCATGGGCAACCTGTTCCAGTGCCTCACCACCCCCACAGCAAAGAATGTCTACCTAATATCTAGTCTACATCTTCCCTCTTCCAGTTTAAAACAATTTCCCCTCATCCTGTTGCTACTTGCCTTTATAAAAGTCCCTGCCCAGCTTTCCTGCAGGCCCCCTCAGGTACTGGAAGGCCACTGGAAGCTTCCCCCAGAGCCTTCTCTTCTCCAGGCTGCAGAGCCCCAGCTCTATCAGTCTGTGCACACAGGGGAGGTGCTCCAGCCCTCTGATCATCTTCTTGGCCTCCCTCTGGACCTGCTCTAACAGCTCAACCTTTCAACTTACTTAGCCTGACCTTCTGGACAAAGCTTTCTTTCAAAATGAGATTCGATTCCCCAATTTCTGTATTTAAACGTTCAACTGAGTCTCTTGGATCAGATCACAGGTTCATTTTCATTAATGATCCTGTTAGAGATTTAAGATGCCTAGGCTTGTCTTGGTGAGCTTGTCTTGGGCTTTAATCATCGGCAATGTTGGAAAGTAGGACCCCAGAATTTAACAACATGCCTCAGATGCACTCCGGAATCAGCACTTCATTATCAGTGCCCCCATTCAAAGCCTTTTCTATATAAGCATGCATGCACACACTCCCCCCCGTCCTCCATCCGCCCCCCCCCCATCTGACTATTCCTCACACACACTCCATTCAGAGAGACATCCAATTATCTCCATTTCATCACCTCCAAGAGAGTCAGTTTAATTAAGATGACATTTCACATATCAATATCTTTAACTTTTATGTCAATTGTCAAAATTGCAAGATAAAGCATTCGTTTCACAGGAATTCATTTAGAAGAATCAGAAAACAACCATTCTTGTCAGGGACAAGGCTGTAGTTCCTTAGAGATTCTCCTATGGTTGTTAACTTCAAGAGGGGAAAAAAAAATAGACATCACCCTTCTTGCTGTAAGCTGGCATTTGTAATTAGTCATTACTCAAATCTCTACCCCACCACATTACGTGGACTCCAAAACAGCTCAGCCAAATGTAAGGGATTTATCAATCAAACACAAACTCTGCAATTACGTACCTTATTAATTTTTTCTTTGGGATGCGTCAGAAGTGCTGGAAAATGTGAAAGAGCTTCACAATTCAGAACTACCTGTGTCTGTTCATCGGTACCAGTGACAATGTTTCCTACCGCTCTCAGCGCAGCAGTCTGAAACAAAACACTTTCAGTTCTTGCAAACAAAACATTTCCTTTAAACAGAAAGAGCAAAGGTTTTTCTAACTGAGCATATTCTACAGCTTCTAACAGTTAAAGAGGCAAAGAATGTTATGTAAATGATGGGCCATATAGGAAAGAGCACTCCTTAAAGTTCAATGCGGACTGTAAAAAGAAACTGGCTACTTTGTCTGGCACTGCACATTGAGCAACACTTAAAACATGAACTGAACTCACTTGCACTTTCACTTCTTGATGACTGAGAAGAGGAACCAAATGAGGGACTATTCCAGAGTCTATCACCATCTGGATCTGTTCATTGCCAGCATCCGTTAGATATGAGAGTGCCCAGACTGTATCTACCAATATCTAATAAAAGAAAAAACATATTTGTAATTAGCAGGGAGGTATCATCATTCAGAAGAAAGAACTGATGTAATACAGCAGAATCTTGTCCATAACCTACTTTGACAAACTCAAATGTTTCCCACTCTATGGAAGTCCAAAATAGTTGAAATATGTGCAAACATTTTGGTAAAGCATTGTTGCTGTTAAATTACCAACTGAGCTACAACTTCACTAAAGGAAAGGATTCCTGTTTAGGCAAAGAGCTGATCTACTTTGTAATTTGAGTGAAGTCAGTCATTTCAGTTAGGTTAGTATTTAGCCTCTGACGCAACAGTAACATGATAGTTGCTCATAGTTGCTAGCAATTCTAGTATTTTACACATACAGCAGATGCTCACAATTTCTTCTCATTTGCACAGATTTCCGTTATAGTACCAAGCCGAAGTCGTAGTGATAAAAACCCCCACATTTATGTGTGATTGAATGCTTACAGAAAATCAAATGAAATCTGATTTTGTTATCAGGATGAACTTTCTGAATGGAGAAGAGCTGATTCTCTTAAAGTACATTCAAGTAAATTATAAAGCTAGAGAGAAAAAAGACCAGGCAAAAAATCATAATTGCTGCTTAAAATCAAATATGAAAATAAGCCTACCACAACACAATACATTTATTCATTTTAAAGAAGAAAGCTACTTAAGCATGGGAAGCTTTATGCTTCAGCTAAGAAAAAACTATACCAGAGCACAGAACTATCTCAAAGTGATACTACTTACATTTACATCTGTGTGGTGAATTAAAACGCAGAGGGCTGGAAGGATCTAAAGAGAAAAAGAATCATTTCATTGTTATTTTTAAGGCATTCAGATACTCAGCTTTGCTTTAATTGCAGTGAGCAATTCAGTCACCTCCTGAATGGTTTCCATCGGTGGAGGAGGATCTTTGTGACGGCACAAGTTGACCATGACCCAAGTAACGTTTCTTAAGAAAGTTATGGGAATAGATGGGCTGATGAAGGACAGCAGCGGTTTCACTACTCCAAGACTAATAACGTAATCTCTACACTGGGGTCCATCACCTGTTAAAAATAACAAAAGAGCAAGAAAACAAAGGTCATCCCATTCAGTTTGCAGGAAAATAATACCACAAAACTGTCACCTTAATGTAAAAACACACTCCAAATCCCTAACGATAACCTAAGGATTCTCTATGAGTGGTCAAGACCAGTTTATACTCAAGTCCTATGCCCTGTTGTTTGGAAGACAAATCCATGCCACTGGTTTTGCATGCATCCAACAAAAGAACAACTAAATTTGATTCGTAATGGCTGCTCAGTAAATTATATTGGATCCAGCCAGTCTTAAGCATTCACACTAACGAGGGCATCAGTATGTCAGAAATCATAACTTTAAGCACTACAACTGTAATATGGATTGTATACCAACTATAAGCACTGGCTAAAGCCTGCTCACAAGAAGTCAAATTAAATACTGAATGATCACAACTTATCTACGATTCAATAAGGATGTGTGAGGTCAGGCCATTTCAAAACCCAACACAAGATGCTTTTCATTTTAACTATCTGTGCATCTGCTTGACAGTAATTCCTTTTCCTATACCTGCAAAGAAAGCATGTATGCATATGTTTTGGGGTGTACACCCTAGATACATGACAGAGAAAAGAAAAAGAGATAAGAACAGAGCAACTGCCAATAAAGGCTGCTCATTATCTAACAGCTGAACAACTCAAAGTTCTGGTACAAAAATGCTACCAAGCTTATTCATTCATTTTCAAAAGGAACTCGGCAATTGTTAGGGGCAGGAGTAACACAGACCTATGATATTGCCTAAAGCCCACACAGCTTGTTCACAAACATTTTGGTGAGGTGAATGCAGCAGTCTCAGAAAAAGTGGTACAGCATCTGGAAAATACAAACAAAACACCACGCGATTGTTAAGGAATACAGATCTGAACAGACAAAATTACTTAACTCAAAGCCTCAGAACTTTGTGAGAATTTCTTGGTCAAAGCTCTACCAGCTTTCCAGATGACACTGAAGTAAAATACTGTAACAGTTCTACATTTATTGCTTGTTCTTATTGATCCTGCAACTCTTAAATTAACTAGACACTGAATTTGTTTTAAATCTGAAAAATTTACCAAAGCTTGTCAGAACTCCAAGCTGAGTTACACTCATTGTATATAGAAATCCAGTGCCAACTTTTCTGTCAGAACCAATTGCAGAAGTGGTAACTGTACAGCCACCCTCACCCATTCAAGTTAGCCAACTTCAGTCAATAGATTATTGACCTGCAAAGTAGTTAAGAGGGATGGACGTGGATTTGATCTGCTGCAGTCTTACACACCGTCCTCCCACCACATCACTACTAGTGGTGCACCAGAAATCCACCCAGCCACTTAACAGCCAAGATGGTGCTAAGAACTAAGAAATAGGTGTATTTTTAAAATATAAAGCAAACAACATTCAAGCCATGAGAAGCTTGTAACTGTTTAGCACTAAAAACGAAAAAGAAACGATCTACTTCAATCACTGAAGTGAAACACTCAGTTGTAGAAAACACGAAACACTGACATAGCATTGTTTAAGCCACACTGCACACTGGAAAAGCTGCGCACTTCCTACATTGAATAAAGTTCCAAGTAGCACTAAAAAAGTCAATGTATGATAGTAATGTCAGGGAAAACAAAGTTAAGCATAATTCTGTCTTTTCATTTTTGGAAACGCAGTATGTTTAATGGTATCAGCAACACACACTGCAATATGACACTGTTTCTATCCATCAAAGATAACAGCATCTCATGCATTGCAATTTCTTCCTTGGATTTTAGGCACAGCCTTGCTTAACTGTGTGTTTAATTCCTTCAGGGTCTCAGGAAGCTCTGCAGACACTTCTATTTAGCTTTTTCTTTATAAAAAATGAACTCAAGCCACATTTCAGGCACAGAAGACAGTTTGCTTTGTAACTCAGATTCCAAGTACCAGACAAATTCCTTCCCCAGCTTCAGGTTCCTCAAATCACAAAGACTAGTGTTTTTTATTCAACTCAAGTTAGGAAATGTTTCACAATAAGTATTCTCTAGACTTGGTTCACACTTTTCTTCTGTCTCCGCAATTAGATGGGAAATCCCCCCATGGGAGACTTGTCTTTTTTAAATTATGTTTGAGAACTGAAAACCAGCAGATACCAACTCTGCTAAAATAGTGTGAGTTCCCAGAAGAGATTACTCACCATCAGGAAACCCTGAATTTAAAAATCTGAGAAAATGAAGAACAAAAGCAGGTGTGCACTTCAACTGATGCTGCTTGCCAGAGAAGAAGTAGAACTTCTGGCAGGAGACTTCATGGACAGGTCCTTCAGCGACGGGCCTGTGATTGACAACTCAGTTTCAACCAACCTGGCTATCGCATGAAAGGACCAACCCTATCACACGTGGACTGGTGAACATGCTTGAGATACAGAGAAACAGGAGTGTGGATGCGATGCTCTTTACACTACCATTTAAATCTTGTTTTTGTGGAGGCTATGGTGCATGCTTTATCAACCATCAAACAGTAGTGCACTTACTAGATTGAACTACGGCCTGTGTTTGTTCAGAGGTTCCAGATGCAATGTTTGTCAAAGCCCACGCAGCTTCAAACTGTAAAGAAGGACTGGAGAAATAAAAATAGATATATATTGTAACATGAGTTTTCAATCAGAACACACAGGCACGTTGTCTAAACACTTGGAATGCCCACAACACTTGGATTTGTAGAAACACTTACTTGTCATCTCTTTCGAGACAGTGCACTAAAATAGGTAATATTCCTGATTTTATTAGATCATCAATTGGTGGATTGCGATCACTGGAAAGCAGTTTTCTGTTGGAGAAAATAAGAAAATACAAAGCTCAACAATCACACAACCAGTAGCGAGGACTGGAAAAGATCACTGAAGGTCATTTAGTCCAACATCCTGCTCCAAGTACAGTTCCTGGTAACACTACATCAGGTCAGTCATGGCTCTGTGCAGCCGAGCTTTGGAAACCCCTAGGCAGGGAGATTCAACAACCATTCTGGACAAACTGTTCCAGTTTTGTGCTATCTTCTGGCAGAAACTGTCCTCCCCAGTGTTTACTTCAAACACAAAACAGGGCTATTTTCAACACTAAAGGGAAATTAACTAAGTCTCAATACTGAAATTACTGAACTATTGGAAAACTGAAGCTATTACATTCATTACCTGTTTTAGTGACCAAGTTTTCTTTGGTAACATGCTTCAAAATTAGTCAGTAAAATACTCTGAATTATTCAGTTATGTTCTCCTGCAGCTTCTTCCTCCCCCACCCAACAAGGGAGATAAGGAGATCCTGTCTGCTTTGAAGGGAACAGCAGAAACTTGTTTCTTCTTGTTGTTCAGTGAGAAAACAGTCACAGTACAGGCCATTCACAAACCACCTGCTCAAACTGGAAGAGAACTCTCACTTCAAGAACCAACTAAAGCTCTAGGTTTTGGCAAGAATGCTGTCTCTTCCCTCTTTCCCACTCCAGCTTTAGACTAAAGGGTGGCGCTGATCAAGGCTGAGAAGCACTTGTTTTCTTCTCTATAAAGACTTAAAACCTTCCTAATAACTGTCCTCGAAGAACTTCAAATTTTCAACATGCACAACAGCAGAGAAGCCCCCTTAAGAGGTGCTGGTAGCAGCCTATTCCACAACAAAACCAGCAAGCAGGGCTATGCCAGTTCTTTCTGTATTTAAAAGGTAAAGACTTCATAGTCCTGCTGTCCGCATCTTACTGCGCCTACAGGGCACTGTACTAAAACAAAAGCCAGTATCTGAAAATAAGTTTTGAAATCTTTGAAGATTTCAGCTTTTATTTCTTTTAAATTCAACTGAACCAGGATTTCGTTTTTTATATCAGTGAGTGACATACTCCCCTTAGTTAAGCTAGAATACACAGTCTGAATTCAGCTGCATGGCTGAATGAAAACAGTACATTTGAGAGAAGCATCTTCTTACCTTGCAGCTTGCACAGCACTTAACTGTATACCCTGGTTGTCACTTGAAGCATTCTAAAAAAAAAAATAGAGAGAAATTAGACTTTCCGTATTTGTTGACACAATATAAATAATGTAAGAACAACAATTATTTTTTTTACCTGTACTATTGCTTCCAAAGAAGTGTTTTGCTAGGAAAAAAAAGATACAGAACCAGTCAGAAATTAGCAACCTCTGAGGGGAAAAAAAAATAGACATGGTTTAGACTTAATTCTTACCACTCTGAAGTCACCATCTATATCAGAATCTTCACAGATATCCTCGTGGGGAACATTTCTCCTCTTTAGAAGATGTTCGTCTCTTTTGTTCTTAAAAATACATTTATAAGAAATTACATTTAGTGGATGTGTGGAGCGTTAAGAAATCTTTTTGAAACCTGCATCATAGGTATGTCTTCACTGACACTATTAAAAGTTCCAGCGCTCCAGATGTTAGTAATGACTATACAGGGAAGCACACCTTGGAACTCAGTTGCTATTAGTAAAAATGCCATCAAGTTTTAGCTATAGCAGTAACTGCACTTCTTCTAGAAGTTTCATATGTACATCCAACCCCCTGCTATGTGTAGGGTCGCCAACCACCAGACCAAAACCATCAAAAACCTCCTCCTAATACCCAACCTAAACCTCCCCTGCCTCAGCCTAAAAACCATTCTCCCCTGTCCTTACCAAAACGGTAAGCCTTTCAAAATCTTCAACACTACAAACCTTCTTAAGACTACAAATAAAACTGCAGTTTTAAATGTGAGACTTCTATTACTGGGAATGGTAACTTCACAGCTTCCTTCCAAACCAAGATACCTCCACAGAACTAGTAAAGATGAGCAGTTTAAGAATGGTGCTCCCTGTGGACTGCAGAGTTGCACACAAGCATTTCACTTATTTAGAAGTAACCAGCATCCCCAAGCCCCATACAGTAACAAGTCATACTAGTTCATCTCACCTTTCTCAATTCCACGACAACTTCATTCCTTTGTCTTCGCATAGTCTGAAAAGAATCAAAACAGAAGTACATTATTATCTGGACCTGGGTAAAGTGATCAAGCTTTGCCCAACTATTTTCAACTTCACGCACTTTGAACAGCTCTTAGACACACCAGATTTCACTGTCACTACTGAAACAAATCCAGCAAGAGATGAAGTAACCCAAGTGGGGAACAAACAAGCACCTTGAAGGGCAATGTCAGATGATGATGCTCGTAAAACACAAAAGTGCCAAGGCAAACTATCAGAAAGCACACTGGGATTGCCTGATATTTATAACTCTTTCTCAATTCAAGATTACTTGTGGGTATTCTTTTAGCTGGGGGAGAAACAATCACCAGAGTACGAGGACAAAACTCTGAGCCAGCAGCTGCCACGTCCGTACTCAGCACTGACCTCCCTCCAGGCCTAGGCACAGGGAATGTGGAAGCCATAAAGTCTCAACCATAACAGTTATTTCCCTGCCTTGGGTAACTGTTTTATTAATAAATTCAAATTAAGAGTCCTAATAAGTACAACTGAACTATAATGTGCGAAACCAAACTACAACTGGAAAAATAACATCCAACAAAATCCACATAAAACCCTTCGTACAGTGAGAACAAACACATTTTCCTTATCTCCCATTTAGAGTATTCAGGAAAAATACATAAATATACAAAAATTAACTCGTGCAAGGTATAAACAGAAAGAAAATGATCTACAGGGATTTTATCCTATGCTTCAAAATCTGAATGAGTTAAAACCAAACTGCATTTTTACTGTGAATGAAGCATTTCCAGAGGAAGTCTGGAATCCCAGAGCACGAGGGAGTGCGTTAACACTGAGTGTAGGGCAGGGGAGCATCTGAACATCAATAAGGGACAGATCGGAAGGATAAAAAACACGACTTTCAGGAATATAAGTACTTGTATTGAAAGGAATGGACGTGACATCAGAACCAAGCGTTCAGCTCTGGGTAAGGCACTGCACCTTCTTAAAGGAAGGAGTTAAAAGGAATGGAGGGCAAGAAGGGATGGGAGTGGAAAAGGAAGTATGGCCTTAAAGTGCTTTGCAGGCAGAACCTTTCATCACTGGAGGGACAAAAACACATTTTGTCAGGACTGAAAGAGGCAGAGGACAGCAGTGGGAACACCTGCAAGCCAACAGCTTCCCAATAAATAAAAGGCAAAGTAAAGGCGTGTACCTAATGCATCTGCAGCACTAAGATGTGCTAGTAAGAGTCACTACCAAGCACAAAGTGTCCCACACTAAAAAGCACCAAAGCCAGCAGTCAGGAAATGTGCGTATTTTAAAGGATGTTAGTCCAACAGGCCAATCAAGGCCACAATTAACAGTGGATCTCAATGCTGCTTGGCCTCTTCACTCCTGTAAAAAGTCAAGTCGACACAGTCAGCATTGCCTGGATGCAGCTAAGCTCCATTTCCCTATGCTGGGCCATGGGCTGGCAGACCCAGCAGCTCCAGCTGCCCAAGGCCTCACTGCCTCTGGGTGAAGAACTGCTGCTCAACATCCAGCCCAGATCCCTCCCGTCTGAGTTTGTCCTACAGGGGAAAGGCTGCTGCTAACCAAGAGCGAGACGGGCTGCATAGATTCAAAAAGTGGGAAATTGCATTGCTGGGAAGCCAACCGTAAAGGGAAATGAAACTATAAGGGTTTGTTAAAAGCCATATAGTCACAACTAACAGTGTTATGACTTCGGTGGTAGCAAACCCTCATTCAGAACAAGCACATATCACACGTGTAACAGAAATGGAGAGAAAAGGGTGGAATTAAAGCAGATAGTCCAAGCAAAAAAAGTCTTGGGCACAACTTTTACAAGGTTTCTTTACCTGGAAAAGAAAAAAATAAATCAAAAGAAGTCACCTGTACTGCTCAGGCTTCCAAACACTGTGAGCCCATCAGCACCAATGGAAAAGGAAAAGGATCCTCCTCCAGAAAATAAAACCAACAGAACAAAAACCCCAAACAAAACCAACAGGAAGCTGCAGGGCTGGCAGCCTGAGTTCCTCTCTGCTTCTGAAAGGACCCGACTGCCATGGACCTGCACAAGCCTCTGCACAAACAAAGCACCACTTAAGTCACTCTTAAGAGCAGTTCAAAGCAGGGCTCCCTGCAGTCACTTTCTATGCAAACAGTGCCGGGCTGATGAAGCTGCTGTTGGTTCAGCCCGTCACTGCTCTGCCTTCCAGGAAAGGAAAACACACAAGGAGGAAGAGATGAAGCGGAGGAGTCGCACGGTACTATTATCACTGCTGGAAATGGAATGGGCTGCCCTGAAAAACCCAAATAGCAACAACACTTGGGATAAACTTGTGTTGTTTGTCAGAAATCATCTCCAAGAGAAGAAATCAAGACGCACCGCTTCCTTGGCAGATGGCACCATACAGCTGCATTCTCCAGTGTCACCTTCGGCTCTGGAGAAGATCTGATGTGATTGTGGAGCTGCTCTGAAGCCGTCTCACCTTGCACTAACGCAGCCATTAGCAAACCAGCTCCATTTACAAGTTTCTAGAAACAGATTTCTGAACGCTCCTTCCTTGGCAACTGCTCCACGGCATCACTTCAGGATGAATTCATCTGGCTCCTTCAGTCACTTCATTCTGCTCTACATCAGAAATCAAGTAATCAAATCTATTTTCATCAACCTGCCACTGCTACTCCTTTTTTTCAGTATATTTAGCTCCGAACATTTTTATCATAAAGGCCGTTTTCTGACCATTCATCACTCCTGAGCCCTTCAGCTTATCAGTACGATCTTCTGTGAGCTGCAGGATGCCGATATGTTCATGTTTGCCCCAGCAATGCCCAATACAGAAGTTTTAGGCCCCACGCTCAGGGACAGCTCGGTCCCATCAGCCCAGCAGCCCCAATACCCAGAGCTAACACTCCTCAGGCCCCTTGCACTTCTTTCTCCAGTCCATATTTCTCAAGAACTTGACCCTCCCATGGAGCAGCACATCTTCATTCTCTCCTGTGCACACTTTAGGACTGGATTGCTGTCATGAAATATTTCACTTCAGCAGCTACTTGTGCACCTACAACAGCCTGACAGCATACAAACAATGGTAGAACTTCACCTACTTCTCCCACTCCAGTAAATGCCCTGCCAAAGGCAGTTTAAAGCACAGCTGCTTCTCTACACTATCACAAGCCTGGACTGCAAATAAAAACACAGCACCCACGAGTGAGCAGGGGAAGGGGGCACTACCAGGGACCTCCATGCCCCGCTGCTCAGGAAGCAGCCCAGAGCAGCTGAGAAGGCTGCTCCATTCCCACAGCAATGGCAAAGGAGCCTCACAGGTATAAAAGAATCATAGAACGGCCTGGGCTGCAAAGGCTCACAGAGCTCATCCAGCTCCAACCCCCTGCTGTGTGCAGGGTCACCAACCAGCAGCCCAGGCTGCCCAGAGCCACATCCAGCCTGGCCTTGAATGCCCGCAGGGATGGGGCATCCACAGCCTCCTTGGGCAACCTGTTCCAGTGCGTCACCACCCTCTGGGGGAAAAACTTCCTCCTAAGAAGGCACTGAACTCCAAAGGTAAGGATGTGCTCTGGAGCTGTATGTATCTCACATCTGAATTTGTTAAAAATCCAAAGCAGTGACTCGGGCCCTCCTTTACCCATTATTTCCCTCCTATACTAATTCTGATTCACCTGCAGACTGCAGCAGTAAATCCTGCCCTCAACATCACCCATAAAAATGCTGCAGAGTTTTGAAGTAAACCATCCCCACAAGGTCCCACCAGAAAAACTCATCTCAGCTCTTTCCGCTTTAGAGTTACAATGGGAACTCTCAGTGCAAAGGAATAAAAGTAATAAACAGATAAAAAGCAATGACACTGCACATGCGGCCATTCCGGCTTTGTCCTGCAGAAGCCGTGTACTCCAACTGCAATGCTTTATACAAACAAGTAACTCAGTACGATTCTTTTAAACAACAAAGCGTCTGATCTTCCTCACAGAACTGCAAGTCAGCGTAACGGGGCCTATTTTTAACCAGCTCCCAGGGAGCGAGATTCCTGCTCTCCTTCAGTCCCCCATAGGAATCTCACACAAACCCCCTTGTGCGGGTTATGGAAGAGGCTCAAGAGGCTCCAGCTACCTGTGAATCTCAGGGTGCTCCTTTCAATGCTCTGAAGCTTCCTTGGTGTTCCCAAATACACCCTTAGTGTCACAAGCCCAGTGACCTCCACTGGCAACTGTTACAAGTCCTGACAACAGCAGATGGGAAAACATTCAGACCCAATGGCCACTCCGTGTTTGTTTCCAATTAAGTACCCCATCACACCAGCAGCAGTTTTTACCACGCTCCTCTCGCTCACAGAACAGGAACGTCTGACACTTGTTCTGTGTTGGCACTATTAAAGCAGTTCTCAATAACATACAGGCAAGGCAGGGAAGAAAAGGTGGACAAACCAAAGGTGGACAAACCCACCGGCTGCCTCCAGCACTTCCAGAGATAACCTGCATAACGTACATCTTGGATGTCATTTCACAATAACCTACATGCCAACCAGACTTGAAGGCTGCAGCATGCACTGATTAACTCAAAATAAGACACAGCACCTGAGGAAACAAGGCACCCAAAGCTCCTTTCCAGCAGCACGGCTGCACTCCACAGCTCTTGGAGCAGCACCCAGCAATTACTGCAAACCAACCCATTCACAAACCTGCGCCTGCTGCAGACACCAGGAACAGCTTTCACTTATCCTTTGTATAGCAAAGACTTAAGATTTGATTCTGAGGCGTTTGTACAACAAACAAATGCTGGAAAATAAAACAACTCATCCTCTTTTATGCAAGGGAAAAGAATAAAATGAAGGCCAAGCAAAACCTGTTTCTCATTGAACAAGTGTGGAAAAAAAGTGAAAGCTACCATAGCTGACTTTCCAAGTAATTACCAAGTGCATAACTCGCTAAGCACTCACTGAAGTATGGATGGGGTTTTTGATGTAGCTCTGTAAGGCCACCTCCTCCAAGCCACTAAAGTGCAATTCCTCCTTTCTGGTGCTGACACTTCAGCCCTAGAAGAGCTTCACAGCTCCATGTGTGTGTAAGTGGCAATGTTCACTGCTACACAGCTCCTGCCTGCGTGCTGGCTGCAGACTGATCTCTCCTGCCACAGGATCCTCAGATACCGAGTATCATCAGCCTTCTACGATTCCTTTATCCAGCACTACAAATAAAAGGCAGAACAAGCAAACATTTTGTGTTCCTGCTCACAATGAACCCCTCTATTCCTACTGTTGTCACCCATCTGTCATTTTAAAACACGTGGCAGCAATTGTTTACAATGTAACATGCCCGTGCACGCATGTTTACCCAATACTTCAGTGCATGAAGGAATTATGCTAAATATCATTATGTAAAAGGCGCCTTTTTGTTTTCCTTTCTTCAAGGGCAGCCCTTGTGCCTTCAGAAGCCCACTGAGAAAGCCTGGAAAGTGAAAATAAAACCAGTGTGAAGAATCCAAAGAGCCAAACAAATGCTCAACATCTCTGAAAATGCTGGAAATCCCCCGTGATCTGCAAGGCACAATCACCTCCCTGCAGCTGGAAGCTGAATACACAGACAGCATCAGTTTCTATTAATCACCTTGCCATGCTCAGCCCAGTGACCATAAGCACAAACCTTCTTTTCTTTTCAAGTCTGCACTTTGCATCTACCCCCAGAGCTGCCCAGTAACTCGGCATCCCCCAAAATAATACCCAGCATAACTGGTGGTTTGTTTGGTACAGCAAATGGAGGCAAACAGTCATAGAAAAGAAAGATCCCGAGTGCTGAGTATAAAACCGATGGGTAAAAGCACGGTTTGAGCAGAGGTTAAATGGGGGAGGAGTGAAGGAGGCAAGATGAGGGGAAGAGATAACGATCAAACACTGGCTGCCAGTGTGAAGTAAATAGACATTTTCCAGCTAAAGCCGGGCAGGAACACACGTGCCATGAACCGGCTGAATAGCAACTGTTGCTACCACAGGATACTGAGCTGTGAGAGGGCCTGGCAATACCTCACCTCTAATGCAAAACACAGCGTGTAAGCAGGGAGAAAATCAGAGTCAGAGCTGGGAGCCTGAGCTATTGTGTGAAAAATAACCATCCATGGCGGTTATTTTAGGCAGCAAACGTAAGTTCCAAGAGTCGTTGGGTAGATGTCAGTATCTCAAATTTAACACGGCCTGGGAGTGCTGCTTTCACTGCGCAGACACTGAAACGCATCAGCAAATTCAGAGAAGGACCAGAGATTGTCTGCTCCTTCATTCACAAACACCTGCAATAACACACACTGGGCGTGATGCTCCTGAGCACGGAGCTGACTTGCCTCAACCCCCAGCATGGAGGCACCAAAGGACAGAAAACCCCAATGAATTCCTGTGTTGTTTTTATCCCCCCCGCTGCTGCTTTCATTTTAATGTTAGCATAGATTTCCCTGAGTGTCCTCCCAAACTTTCACTCCTTTTGCAGTTTTTTATTCAGCAATAAAAAAACATTCATACACAAAAAAATACCTGAGGCAGGAGTTACCAACAGAGCCAAGGAGCCATGGACACATCTTTGTTTACCAACAGCGCAGTCACTGAGGCAATTGTTCCCATTTCTAGCTCTTTTTGGCACCACTGGATGTTGTAACTCAATAATAAACTGCCTGATCCAACAGGAGCCAGTGATACCTCGAGTGGGAAACACGGGTGATGCTTTCGCAAGTGACAGCGATATAAATGCAGCCTTTACTTTTCATGTGGATGAACGGGGCACTCAGCAATGCACAAGAAGGCCGAGGATGTCATGTCATGGTAACCATAGGGACACGCAGCGGGGCCAAACATCAAGAGAATGTGAAGGCCAGAGCCCTGAGCTCAACCACGGCCTCACACTGCCATCAGCACACTGAGCCTCCCCCAGGGCCGGGAGTGATGGGCGAGACTGATACCGAGCAGCAGGATCTGAATATCTGCTGCAGAAAACCCCATTAATTCAGTCCCGGAGCAGCACACACAGGGATGGAGGAACCCACCCACAAGTTCAGCACGGCACGCTGATCCCACGACTGCTTCCACACAGCGCTACGAGAGCGATATGTGCCCCGGATAGGGAAAGAAACAACAAGAAGTGATTTAAAACGACGTTTGGTACAAAGCGGAGCCGAGGAGCCGCTTTCTCCGCGGGCCCGGCCCTGACTCATGTTTTCCATGGCCGAGATGAGCCGCGGGGCCTCAGCGCCGCCTGGTCGCGCAGCGCCCGCAGGGACCCGGCCCGGCCCGTTCATGGAGCCCCGCGCTGCCCCTCAGCGCCTCCGCCCCCAGCGGAGCCCAACGGCCGCACCCGAGCGCGCAGCGCGGCCTCTCCCTTCCCTTCCCTTTCCTTCCCTTCCCTTCCTTTCCCTTCCGTTCCGTTCCCTTCCCCTTCCTCCCGGCCCTCCCTCGCCGTGCGGGCGGTGCAGGCCAAGGCCCCAACGCGGGCCCCTCGGCGGCGGATTAGGAAAGACACCACACGGCGGCCCCCTCTCCCTCCCTCCCTCCTTCTCTCCCTCCGTCCCTCCCGCCGCCATGGCCGGGCGGCCCCTCCCGCCGGGCGGTACCTCCAGGTCACGGCCTTTGTTCTTGAAGTTCTTCAGCCGCTGGTTGTCCAGTTTCTCGTTGTCGGCCATGGCGGGGGGGAAGGTGGGAGGGAGCGCGGCTGCTCCTCCGCCTCCTCCTCCTCCTCCTTTCTCTCCTCCCGGACCCGTGGCCCTGTAGCTCCGACCCACCGCGGGCCGCTCTCGGCAGCGGCCGAAGGGGCCGTAGGAGCCGTGCGGGCCGTGGGCGCTGCCGGGGCCGTGCGGGCTGTGCGGGCTGCGGGCGGCGCTGCCGCTGCCGGGCGCCGAACGAGCCGGAGCCGGGGACGGGCAGAGCGGGGGGAGGGGAGACACAGCCTCGCTCTGGGCCGCACGGCACAGCGCGACCATTGGACGAGCGGCCCGCGGCAGGCGGCCAATGGGAGCGAGGAGGGAGAGGGCGGGAGCTGAGCGGCGCCGTGACGTGTGAGGTGACGGGGAGAGGGGGGAGGGGAGGGAGCGCTTCCAGGAGCTTCGGAGCCGCCATCTTGAGCGGAGCCGCGGGGCGGGGGGGGCTGGGACCGCTGTGTGCTGGGCTTAGGAAACGCAATGAAACCACCCAGAGCTTGTAGTGATACACTGTGTGTTAGCTCCTTGTGGCCTGCCAGGATAATAATAATTAATATTAATAACAAAAATATTAGCTCTGTGCTGCACAAAGTGTTGGCAGTTGGAGAAAGTCTTCCCTGAATTTGTATTGTAGCAGCAAAGAGACACAACTTGAACTAATAATGAAAGTTAGAAAGTTACTGCTCAGGGTAGTGCCTGGTATATTCAGTCTCCATAAATATATCAGCATATCTCACCAATATGTAAACCATCTTTTGTTGTTTTACCAATATATAAACCATCTTTTGTTGTTTTACCAATATATAAACCATCTTTTGAAGCTACAGCTGTAACTCCTGCACGTTGTAGTCTGGTATACAAGGAAGATATTTTCTTTACGTGTCTATATGGGATATTGATAACCACAGCCTGATGCTCTGATCAATGAGCTGAGCCAAGTGTCGGGTCAGCTGTGGGAGCACAGGTGGGAGTCACGTAGCTGTGCTCCTGGAAGGGATGGAGCTTGAAGAGAATCCAGGAAGGAACACCTAAAAAGAAAAGTCTAACAGCTTAAGTATTATTTTAAGTGAAAACTAGAGGTGAAGCACTGTGAATTTTGACTGATTAATCTGTACGGTTAACATTTTACTCCTGCTGAGGAAGTTATGTGCAGACAGAAGGAAATAAAGGCTTTTCAAAAGTGAAACTGCTTTGGAGCTTGGCAAAATAGTTAAAGTACAGATATTGAAGAGTTGATGTAACAGAATGACATGAAATCATTGGTCTCAAAGGCTGTTTGGTGCCTTACAGAGCTATCGTGAACGTGCTGGTTAGTTGTAATGTCCTTCCATGGAGGAACAGCTGCTGAGTCCCAGGGAAGAATTTTGCAGAGTGATTTCTATAAAGTTGCATCCTCAAAGTGTTTTCTCTGTGAACCAGGACATTAATGCACAATTGAGGCTCCGTCTCTGTAGAATGTGGTCACTAATAATGAAACTGGGCTCTGTTCCCCTGGTTTCTGATCATGCCTTAAGATGACAAGCATTCAGGCTATGAAGGTGAGGAACACACAGTGTCTAAGAGCTGACCCAGAAGTTTATGAAAGGGAAGAAAAGTTTTATCCCCTAGTTACCATTTCCTTGTCTTTACTAACCTAAACAGGCTGATTTATCACCTCTGCCACCTCCCACTGTCCCCACACTGAGCACTGACTGATTACACAGCATGTAGTTTGGGAAGGATGGAATTGGAAAGCCAGAGCATGCTCTAGCGACCGAAACTGACTCAATGCCCCAACAAGTAACAATGAACTTTCCATTAAATCATCTCTCTTAGCACTACCTCTCGGTTCTTGGAAAAAGACTGACCGAAAGGAGGAACTGAGCAACAGCCGTGTCATCTCATGAGTAACCACTTGAAAATAGCTGAGAATCACTCGGCATTCCTTGGAGAACCTTCCTTCAAATCAACACCTGCCTTGCGACCACAGATCTAACAGACCATTCTGGCATGCGTAGTTTTCTTACCATGTACCTTCATATAAAATTCAAGAGCATGCTTCACTGTTATTAAATTATGTATGTTCGGAGGAAGACTACCCTTCAGCAGCCTTTGATCCGTATTTCTCATCTGGTATCATCTGAAGAATAATTTACTGTCTGTCTTAAGTGAAGACATAATCAGAGATTAATCAAGTGCATTTTGTTTAACTGCAGCCTAATTAATCTGTTTAGCTCTCAGAGGAACAATTACCAACTTATTTTTGTATTGGTTTGATTTTACCTCGGATCTGCCTTGCAAATCTCCCAGCACGTGGAAGGCTTGTTTTGAAGAACAGTTCTGAGCTCCTGATCTCGTGACGTTGGTCTGGTGGTTTCCTTTAACAAAAAGCAGAAATTTTGGTTCATTTGAGTAAAATGAGTTGCTGGAAATGGCTTACCATGGCCAGTAAAGCTATTTCTGTAGTGTAAGGAACAAAACATTACGTAAAGCTGAGAAGATTTGTTTCGTACGTAGAAAAATGTTCATTAATCCTTGGGCTTATGTGCCTTTTCAGGCTCAAAATGGAATAGTATTAACGAAAAAGTAGATATTAGTCTGCTGGCTGGGTGTTTTCTGATAAGCTTTTACTTGGTGTGCAAACACAGCTATATATGCTTTTATCTTACAAGCAGCATTTCCAAGTCTGGAATCCAACTGTGCTTGCTGGACATTAAAACAGCCATTACCAAGTAATACCTGAACTCGAACTGGGATCAGCTGTGAATGCTGCTCCAGTTGAGAAAGACATTAAAAATAGTTGACAACGCAGAACTGGGCTTCACAAAATGGGCTTCATTTTGAAATGGACATCATTACAAAAGAACTCACTGCGTAAGATTGAACAGGACCCGTTCAAGTAAAACACCGCAGTTTGCTCAGGCCCCATGAAGCAGCTCAGGCTCTTTTGCACTTGTTCTCACTTCTCCCCAGAGTGCTCTGTTGTAGCTCCTTAACATCAAAAGCTTTTCTAGAGGGAGATGGAGGTGCTGACAGACCTTTTTCTGCTGAAGCAGAGGGCAGGTGGAGGCGTAACAGTGCCAGAAACAAGGCAGCACACAGCCCTTAGTGTGAGCCTGTGCAGACCCTACACCACAGCACTGGGCTGTGAGCAGCACACGCTGTGCTTGTATTTCTGGCCTCCCCTCTGAACTAACAGCCCCAGGTTGCTTTAGGGGAACTAATTCAAAGTTGTGCTTTTGCAAAAGACAGTATGACTTTTAAATCTAAGAGAAAAGTTGATTTCTACTCTATGAGTGCTGCTGTTACGTATGACAGACTGTGCATTGAAGAAACACCTGGGGTGGATGCATGTCATCCCTTTTGAGCTAGAAATACATGAATGCTGCTGCCTTAAATAAATGACTCAGTCCAAAACAAAGTACAGCCTTCTGCCCTGATTCTCTCCTCACTTTTTCACAGTGAAATTTAAACAATCTTTAGATTGTTACTCAGCTGTTTAAAGTTGCTTTTTGTTAGAAGCTGCCCAAAGGCCTTTGCATGACAGCAGTGAAATATGCAGACCACAAACTCTTGACTATACACAACATGTAGTGCAGTAATCTCACGTTTTGAAATGTAACCACCCTTGACAAGTGTCTGTGTTCATCTCAGGCCTTGCAGTTACCCCTAGGAAGGCATCACAGTGCTGCTCTGTGGCCAGGGCTGGGGGAGAAATGATTTACCCTGCTTTGAAAGATAATCCAGCCCATGCAGTCAATGCCAGGTGCTGCTACAGTGCATGAGCAGAAATAACGTTTAGGGAACTTTCTGAGGTCGTAACAGCTCTCATATCTTTGGGCTAAATTCACTCTCACGTGGGGGCCATTCTCTCATGCCATGGGATGCTTCTGTCACATCCAAGAGCTGTGGGTGTCCCCTTTATTTTTCCATTTCCATTTTACAACTAGAATTTAGAGTCATTGGCTACATTGTGTTTTAGCTTTGCTGTGTTTAGAGAAAAACACAATGTATTCCTGCTTACAAGAACTACCCTTCAGCTGGAGCAGTGCTTAGAAACCTACTTTCTAACAATGCAAATACTCAGAACAATGAACTGCACCGAACTGAAAATCAACCTAAACTGTCCCAAACTCGGTAGGATCCAACACCTTTCCATTTATAGCACTGTCATCATGTTGCACAATGCACTAAAAATTACTGAGGGATGTTCTTGCACTTGGTTTGAGCACCAGCCCATATCAGATGTTAATAAATCCAAAGGCCTGTTGATGTCACTGTGCCAAATGAGTTTTAGTGCTCTCACTCATTTACCGCTGTCCTTCACCAGGCTTTCTTTTCTATGCTTACTTAGAACCAAAGTATTATAAATGTCCCGGGGATGTCCTCCCACACGGCCTGTTTGAAGTTGAACCACCACATAATGAGGACTTCTTTCGAGTTAAAGAGCTTTAGATATTTTCCTTTTCCATTTTTTTTGAAGCTACTGTGAGATCAGTTCTAAGATAACGTTGCATTCTTTTCCTTCAGAAAGAGCCTGCACAACAGATCCCCAGATGGTACAAATTAAAGGTAGTTCCTTTGGCTTCGGGGGCGGTTTGCTGATTCACATCAGCTGAACATCTGCTCTCGTGATTAGAAAATAAACGTAGGGCTCCCACATGACTGCAGGCATTCGTGGGAGAATTTATGGTCGGGCTGTCAGATCTATCTGGAGCATTACAAGAACCTACGCCTGAGCTCAGTTATTCTGATTTAATATAACTTTGTATTTAATATAACCTTCTATTTTGAGATTGCTTTTGATTTAAAATGAACTGTGGAAAAATTCGCCAGTCTCTGTACATTTGGCTTTTAATGATCAGATCGTTCAAAGACAGGCTCATGGATCATGCAGTGCCTCTTGCCAAGGGGGTTTCTTGGTGCTGGAAGTGATCACAGAATCCATCAGCGGCAAATGGCTAAAGGAGAAGCAAGCAGGGATCAGCAGATTGTGGAGCTGAGTTTCCTGTCTTTGTTTTAGCAGCTCTACCTTTCAAAGAGAACAATTTCCTAATAAATACCGGGGCAAAAAAGTTTATTTGAGATAAAAAGCGAGGAAATAGTTGGTTAAACGAGCTGTTTCAGTGTTCCCTGCAAGGCTTGGGGATGTATTGTTTCCATGTTAAAAAGAAATCCTTTCTAAAGAATCCCTGGAACCAAGTTCTCTGCCCGTGATACCACAGTGAAAAGAATCTTTTCTTGTTTTAGGTGAATTCTGTAATGGTTCTTAGAAGGAAAAACAATTTATCTGCACGTGGGAATGGGAATTTTAAGCTGTGTTACTTCTTTCCAGGCTGGATGTGGCTCTGTGCAGCCTGGTCTGCTGGTTGGTGACCCTGCCTGTGGCAGGTGGCTTGAAACTAGATTCTCTTTGCTGTCCTTTTCAACTGAGGCCCTTCTATGATTCTGGCTGTCGATGCTGCCATTGAGCAGAATTTAGCATATAAAATGGCATCAGATCTGAGATGTGTCTTTTATGCGACAAATATGTAAATGTCCAGATGCAGATTGCTATTTTCAATGCCGTGTTTCAGTCTAATTTTGCAAGGGAAATGGAATACATAACTGAGTTTGGGATTTCAGAAGGCTGGAGGATTGATGTTGAGTCGAGATGTGAAAATACTCTAACTGTGCATATCTCTTTGTTAAACTATAATGAAGAAAATGAGTACTTCTGAGCAGCAGCACTAACGAGGCCCATTCTGGTAAGGATTTGTGACCGAGCTCTCCTTTATTTCCTGATGTCTGATAAAGGGTAATATTTCTGTTTCAGCTTTTCTTTTGGAGGGACAATAATGGCCACATCATTTTCCTGAACTATGTGGAGTTTTAGTAGCTTCAAGAACTCTATACTTCTATCAGATCACCTAGATAAACTCCTTCTTATAGTGTTCATTAATTCTTTTAATATTAAAATCTCCTTTTAGTTATGCACTGTAATTCAGAGCTCTTATAAATCACTAACTACTTCATGTGAAAATTCATTCTAAGGTTAATGGCAATTCTGGTTTAGGAGCACATAATTACATCCTAATAAGCAATGGAGTAACTCTTGTCCTTTCTCAGTTGTGATATTCGGTCTGTGAGACAGACAGGGCAGAGTTCTGTGGTGCTCCTGCAGGAGAACAATGCTGCTGGCACAGAGGAGTGGGGTTAGCAGTGCTGTTGAGCAGCAGGATGGGCTGTCAGAGCTAGATGAGGGTGAGTGCTATTATGGAATTACTCTTGAATTTACTAAACGAAACTACCTCGCACCAGCAACCCAACAATCAAATATTAAATCCAGTTTCTTTGAAAGCTACATTCAACCCTCTGTAACTTTGAGAGATTTTTAAAGTAAACGTCAGGCTTGTTGTTCTGTTAACTTTAGCTCATTATTCATCTTAAGAAATCCATGACATACAATCACAGCTCCTATAGACCAGATTGCAGGAGGGATTCCCATGAGATAGAAACAGTTTTTAATCCTCTCAGCATTTACATGCTGTAAATAAATCAGAACCCCGTGAAGCAAATATGAAAGACATCGTACCATTTGCTGTAGGTGTGAATTACATCGCCAACATGTTGAATGGGTTTTTAATTACAAGGAAACACACAATGTCTTTGTGCCCGCTGGGTTAGTGAGGTTGGTAAGCAAAGGAAGACACATGCAGAAGAGGGTTCTGTGTTAGTGATGTAAATAATCACTCACTGAAGGTCTCCTGTGTATCGGGTAGCTCTTCTGGCCACTTCCTCACTGGTGTTTACACTTGTCTGCATGGGTTGGAAGGGCTGCAAGAGGATGAGATGATCCAGTGAAGTAGAAATGAGCAGAATAAGAAGAATGGTTAATGAGAGAACTCGAAATAACTTCCTCAGATTAAGTTATTTGAGAAAAACCTTGTGATGGAGGAATGTCGAACATTTCAGAGCACAGAGTTTGGAGTTATTTGGAATATTTACATTTGAAGCAGTTTAAAACAGCAGATTTTTTGTGCAGGTCAAATATCAAAGTAAACACATTGCTGTGTTTGGATGCTTCTCTGAGGAAACATGCACCCTTGGGAAGTTTCTGTTCCCCAATGCAGTGATTTTGAAACAGTCATCTGAAGGTGGAATGAAATGGGGGTATTTCCTGAGGAGCTGAATTTGTTACGGCTGGGCTGTGAGTGCTTCATATCTGAAGATGTTCCATCGCTGTTGGAATTAACCAGGTAGTGGCTGAAAAAGGAGCGTGCAGATTTGTAGCTCCGTGCTGTATAAACCTCTCAGAACAGGACGATCTCAAGCTCACGTTGCCACCATCTGAATTTACAGTCGGAGCGTTTGATTCGTATTAACTGCAGTATGTCTTATGTGCCACAAGATGTCTCAGTGTGGAAATACTGACCTTTATCAAATGTTTTTGTAATGTTGCTCAATTTAGATAAGGATTTCCAGTACTGAGCTTTAATTTTACCCAGAGCCCTACAGGGGCTTTGTACTAACACAAAACCTAACACTGTGCATCTGTTTGCCCATTAGCATAGGCAATAAATTGTTATTTTAAAGGCTTAATGAACCAAGTGACTCTTTGGAAGATCTTCGCTATAGAAAAGGAAAGGTGTGAAGTCCAGCCCTCACTGAGCAGGTGATGGCTGAGAAACACGAGTGTCTTCTCATGCGGGACAGACAGAAGAGCAGTTTTATTCATTTCATTAGGAAATGAATGTGTATCTCATTTCCAGGTTTGATCTTGATATGGTGCAACATATTTTAATTATTCTTAATCGGGATTAAATAATTGACTGATAGTACTTAGAGCTGCTGTAGGGAGTCAGTTATTTATACCACCTTTTATCTGAGGAGACGTGGTTTGGGGGGCTGAAATCTATGGAAATAATCTCCTTTTGTGTGTAATTCACACGGAGAGAATACTTGTGTGGTTGTGGATGTGGGCAAAAGTGGGCATGCATTTAATGTTGATTTTAAACTACAAATAGGCTTCTGATCCTGCTTATAAGAGGGCAATGTGAAAGACGCTCAAGGGTTGGTGGCTGCAGCATGATTTGTTTGTTTGTTTTGCTGCCTGTTGCTCAGTTTATCTGCACACACCGACTGCTATATTTGCCCTGGGAGCGCTTCCCACTGATTTTTCTTTAGTCTATATTTTTCCATTGTGTTTCATTACGTATCTTCTCTCCGTCCCCGTCCTGCGTAACTCCTTATATACCTTGTCTGAAGCAGAATATTTCTCATTTTATTTGATCTTCTTTGATAAGGAAATAAACCAGAGCAAATCAAGCCGTATTTTTACGCTCTTGTGCTGCCTGCAGTATATGTAAGTAACTGAAGAATACACAAACATTCCTATTGTGAGCAGCTATATACATTTAGCTACAATGAACCTTACACTGTAAATCCTCAACAATCTTCTCATCAATCAGGCAGTGTGTGGAACACAGAACAAAGAGATGATCTTTGGACCAAAGAAAGCACATTCTGGGGCTAAAAGAGGAGGCATGGCAATAATAAAATAAAAGCAGGAGAGCTGTTGTCGGGATCTCTGCATACATGGTGGGAAGGGATGGCTTTAAGGAAGGATCTGGAAGAAAACAACGAAATAGTTCTGTAAGTGCATTTGGGTTATTGTTCCCAAGTATAAGGAGCAGCATGAGAGCAAGCACACAAACGCTCAATGAAAATCTAATAAAGAGACCACAGAAACTGCCGTCACTTCTGTGGTAATTATTGAAACAGTGGGAAAGTGAGAAAATCTCTGCTGTGCTGAGACCTGCGAGTGTAGCTGTGTACCTGGGGAGGGTCAGGGAGCAGAGCAGGAGGGGGGGTGTCCCTTTATGGCAGCACAGCTTCGCTCCAGGAGTAGCACAGTGACACTGCAGGTAAACTGCACCGCTGTGAGCAGTACTAGAGGGTCACAGAGTGCTGCGGGAACAAAGGCAGGAGGTAAAGCATGATTTGTTGAAGTCATTTGTATTCAACATAAGGTTTGTTTGTAATTGTTATAGTTTTATGAATTTGTATTTGCAAATCGTACCCAGAGTATGGTGTGTGCTTTTAAAGTAGGGCCTCCATCCTCAGGAATCGACATCCTGAATTACAGAGACTTAAATAATCCACTCTGATCTGATGAGATAAATGTCCGGAATCCTCATGCCTGTGCTTAATAGGAATGCCTGAGTTAATTACAAGTGTGAGAACTCTAATTGTAGCAGCACAGAACTTTGCATGGGTCATTTGCTCTAAGGAGAAAGTCTACTTTAAGCACTTCAACATGGACACAGTGCTTCTGAATGTCCTAAGCAAATAAAAACAGGTGGATGTTTGTTCTGATATATGAAATCTTCTGTTATTTCAGTTAGGTTGTCTGAAATTAGGAGGAATGGCAATAGAGATGTGTGGTATCCCAACCAGCTTAGATTACCTGATACTGAGAAAGCCTTGTGCTGCATTTCTTCTGCACTATCCCTTCCTTTGATTCTGCAGAGTATTCAGTAACTGGAGGAGCTGTTTCCCGGAGGAAGGAGGGAGTGTTACTGCCCAAATTTGCCATGGTTCCTTAAAACAACATTGAATCCTATTGGAATGCTGTTCAATCAGCTCTGTGACGTGCTCCAAAATTCAGGAAGATAACTGTGATTTTATACCACAGTCATCAGTGAATGGTCAGAAGGAGGTTTCCTCATGTTCCATATTGGTTGATTTCTCAATTGTCACACCCAAACCTTTCCCACTGAATAAGCTCCTCGAGAGCTGCGGGTTCTCACACCCACCCTTTGTGTTTCGCAGTCTCAGCTGGGTGCCATTTACTTACTCAGGGATGATCGTTCTGAACAGAGACAAAGATATAATAAGATATGCAGGCAACGTAAGGTCGGGGATGTGCAGTCAGAGTGTGATTCACTGCAAAAGCTAATGCAAAGAGTTCCAAACCCAGAATCCCAGTAGAAAGCTGGCGGGACCCCAGTGCCTTTAAAACCTTCCCCCATGCAAACCTTTCATCTGATCAGCTGCTCAGTTTGGCTGCAGTGTTACAAACAGCCTCTGACATTCCCGTGGCACAAGCAGGGGGCAGCACTCCAGTTGTAGAAAGGAAATTTTAAACAGTGGATTCTATGCCCACTACCTCCTCATCCCATAGAAGCCCAATATACAGTTCATCCAAACATTACAGAAAAATACCAACGAGGAGGAGCTCTGGGAGCAGATGAACTAATTAAGGCTGGGCTCTGTGGATTTATGTCTTCTTGTTGGTTCTCCTACAGCTAAAATGGAACATTTATCCCCTGGGAGATTAGTCTCTTGTACCTTATCAGCCCTGCCTTCAGTGGGGGCACCAGTGCGGTCACTTTTCTCTATCTCATTGATTCTTTTAATTAAACTTTCAAGCATGCAATTCCTTTGAGAATCCTCCTCTATGTCCAACTTGATTGATATTTGTTTTAAGGCTTAAAAAGGGAAGGGGTCTCTATAGGCAGATAAAATGGCCGTGGCTTCATTTCTTGAGAAGGCCAAGGCCTTAGAAAAACTAAACATAAAAAAAAATACTTGATATTGAGTGAATGTGAAAAACTCTGATTTCCTTTGAAGTGCAGTGTAGAAGATTTTCTTCCCATCGGTGTGGGCATCATTTAATCTGATGACCTGGAATAGCAGCCATGTGCTGGAGAGCTCACTCTGCAGTTCAGCTCTATCAGCTGGTCAATCACACAGTGCTGTTTCTCCCTTCAGAACTTGCTGCTGGTCTAATTGGAGACCCCGTGCACTCATTGAATCTCTCACTGAGTATTTCTCTCTGAGGAAGTCCTGAGGCCAGTGAACCAGATCCTGATTTATAACAGACCCCTGATCAGATTAAACTAGGGGGAGAATTAAATATGCATCACACTCATACAAATGTTTATAAACATATTGATCTGAAATGTTACATTTTTAACATTTAATTGTCGAGCTTAGAAAAATAACATTTCCACAGTAGCATATTTATCAGAAACATTTTCTGTGCTAGAAGGTTTTTGACACTGACTCTGAATGAATGGCCCAGGCAATGAGGAGTCTACAGACCTGCTCTGCTTTTGGAACTGTAGGCTCAACATGACTCAGGATTTAGCCCACAGTAATTACTGCCAGTATTAATAACAGCTTCTGCTGAGAAAGCTTCCTTTGTTCACCACTGCAGTGAATTCACCTGATGGCTTCTTGTCTTTGAATAATACATGCATGAGACAATGGGGTACAGCTGGGTGCTTCACTTCCTTCTTCACCCTCCTGTAACTTGAAATTCCTGCCTGTTTATTAGTAAGAATGAAGTGCAGACTTCTTGCAGATGAGGCACACGTGCTGAGCTTGGCCACAGCTTTTCAGGGATCATTTTGCCCAGGGACTGCTGAGGCACAGAGTGACTGGAGGACTTCCCATGGTCAGGGATTAAGAGAGATGCAGGGGAGAAGAAGTCCAAGTGTCTAAACAAGCATCCCAGCTCTGCAGGCATGGCTGAAGAAGGCAGAAATAGATGGGTTGAATGTTCTGGGACTGTATAACCAATAATTAGATGGTCTCTTTTCCCTTCCCTATGGAAGAACAGACTCTATTAACTTTTCCATCTTAGCATTTAAACTGTTTTCACGGTTGATACAGTTCAATTGGTCTTCTAGTTAGCAATCCATCATTGCTGTAGTAGCATTCAGGATACTGATTCACTCCTTCATCAATCAGGAAATCTCAACAGAAATTCCATTCAATCTTTTTTTTCTTTCTTTTTTTAATCCTCAAACTGCAGTAATAGGATTAGCACTTTGTTGCACTTCTTATGTCAAATTTAATCAGAGCTGAATTACTCAGTAACAAAACCCAAGCTGGCTTTGGTACGGGCAGGACAGGATCCATCCCGATTTCTAAGAGCTGACCAGCAGCCCCAAACCAACAGCAGTGGGACAGGGGGGTACGTGGAGATGGGTAACAGGGTGCCATCAGACCCACGCCTTACATGCAGCGGTGCATCTCAGATTTAGCTGTGGCTTGGCTTGTTAAAGTCTATTCATAGTAATCAGTCCTAGAATGCAGTAATATCCAAGCAAATACATCTTTTTTTTGTACTTAACTAAGAGTTTAAGCTTAAAACAGCTAAGTACAACAAATACATCCACTAAGTACTTCAAAAGAAACAACATGTTATCTCTTGCTTTTCTTGCTGAAGGAGCCGCTCGGCTCTGTTACCTCTTGAAGAAATACTTGGCGTGAACATTTTAAGCACCGCTCACCTATTTTCTTTCCAACTGCAAAACTTCAGGTGTCAGCTCTGCCTTTTTTACTGTTCAACACACACCTCTGCACTGAATAACCCCAAGTTTGGTGCTGCAAACAAAGTGAAGTGCGGCAGCATCTCCAAAGCACCTGGAGGTACAAGAATATAACCTAAAATTGCCCAAGTGCTCTATAAATATTTATTTACTTCTCAGAGTTCTCCAGAATCAAATAATTTAGTCTGTCCGACAGAATATTTTCAGTCACCACAACCAGATGGTAAAACGCTTAACGTTTTTCATTCTCCTTAGAACTTGTAGAGATCTCCTTTGATCTGCTGTAGTGTTTTGCGAATGCAGTCAGCCTTTGGAGAGCTTCCGACAGACCTTCTCCCGTGACAGCGCAGCAGGGCTGTACGTACCAGTTTCTGTCACAGCAGTACTTCTTCACGTGGAATCTCCTGGTTATTTCCTCAGCATTTAAAGCTCCGGGCAGGTCCTGCTTGTTTGCCAGCACCACGACAGGTACGTTTTTTAGAGCTTCATTCTTTAAAAGGAGTTCAAATTCTTTCTTTGATTCCTCTAAACGGCGCTTATCAGCGCTGTCCACAACATACACGAGTCCTCCTGCGTTCTCCAGGAAATTACACCAACTCTGCCTCATCTTCTGTTGTCCTCCAACATCCCAAATGGTCAGTGTAAAATCTTTCCCAGTTTCGATCATATCGACATTAAAGCCAATGGTTGGAATTGTCAGAAAAACTTCATCCGACTTGAACTTGTACAACAGAGTCGACTTCCCTGCCGAGTCAAGTCCTAACATCAGTATATTAGCTTGTTTTACTCTGGAGTGCTTGGTGATCTGGAGGCCCATTCGTGCCGTGGTTTCTGTATTAAAACCTTGAAAGGCAGAATTCTCTGTCTTCTGTGGAGCCAGTTTTTATCAGTAAAACTTCTTTCTTCCTCTGTCAGATGGAGCACAAAGAGTAGGGAAGAGGAAGTGGAAGCAGCTGCTTTGTGCTTATGAAAAGTAAGTAAAAGCTCTGTACAAATACATTCTGTTTTTTATTGAGCTGATAACACGCAAACAGTATTTATGAAGGTGTAATGTTCAGTGCCAAGCCCGTGGGTGGAACAGCAGTGAGTAAAGCAGCAATGGGTCACAAAGCCCAAAGGTCTCTACACATGCACAAACACTGAACCATACTCACCTGACAGTCCTCTAGAATATAGGAACTCTTTTTACATTGAAGAATTGTCTGCTCTGAATCAGCAGTGATCTGGTTGCACTCCCTAACCCCATGGTCCAGAGATTCACCACCTGTCTGCCACTGTTTCAGTGCCTGCCCACAGAGACACGGCTTTGTTACTGCATCCCTTTTGGAGAAGAAACCTAATAACAAAGCCAGTGAGTCAGGAGAACCCCATTGGTTTGTCCAGGCCTATCAGTCCATGAAATGACAAAGTTCACCGGAGTATCTCATCTCCCAGCAATATATTAATCTCAAGTGGTTTCTAATGTAAGCCGGTGGAGGTACACACGGACTCAATCAAGCTCTATTAGCACTGCACTTAAAAATGTGCTGCGCTCCAAAGCTGGCTGCCTTTGACTCAGTAGTTATTCTTCCTGCTCCTTCCTGCACGAAGTGCTCTGCTTTGATGGCAATCTCTGAGTTATGTTTGTGGGAACGCGTCCGGCTGCACCACAAGTGACGCAGACTCACACAGATCTCATGATCTGATTGCTGGTGGGATTCAGCTACCTGCCGTTTGTTAGCTCTGCTGCCATCTGTCCTGCTGCTGCTCACAGGTACTACGTACATTTCTTTTATGAAAGGAATAGGAAAGGGGGAAGTATCCGAGTCGGAATCAGAAGGTAATTATTTTTTAACTGGTGTCCTAAGCTGTAGATTAAAAAATGTAGTGTAATGTTGTTTGAATTGTGTTGAGTCTCCATCTTTTTGGCAGCTGGTAGATCTACGCTGGGCTGACCTGATGCACATTGAGCGCTTCTGTACCTGCTTGGCCTTATACCTGGATGTACGGATCAGCACGTTTGTCTTTGCTTCAGAAAGGACGTCACCAGCAAGAAGATGCAAAGGTCTTCTGGCTAAATAAGCTGCTGACCGATACGGGTGATCATTCTGCTGCTCATGACATGGGTTGTCCTGATATTGTGCACCGAGCAAAATAAACCTCAGTCTTGACGGACAAGTTCTGAGCTGGTTTCTCTTGAAGCTAAAGGGGTTAAACCAGAACTAATTGGGGGCAACAAAAGATGACCATGGCACGCTCACCTTTGGACATTTTTCATGTTTAATATCACATGTGGGTTATGTGTAGCACTTCTTTCAGGAGGTCATGATGTATTAAGCCATGGAAGAAAGTATTTGTGTTTCTTTATAAACGATGTATACGAATGAACTGAGACAAGCAACCGTGCAAAGCTTGTTGATAACACAGCCCCATGATTCGTAATTCCCTGCAAATCAGCACGGTCAGCATCGGCTCTGTGTGTTTGCTTCAGCTGTACTCTGTATTTAGGTCCCAGTGGCTGTTTTATTACATCTATCACTCTAAAGAAGTGACTGAGCACCTCGATTCCTGCAGCGCCATCTCCCAGCTCCAAGCAGACACACAGAGATGCCGTGCACGGAGCTGCAGCCGGCGCTGCTCGCACACAGGTCAGCACAGCAGGGCAGGTGTGTGGGAACAAGAGCCGGCCCCACAGGTGTCCAAAGGTGTGTTTGCTTTGCTGGGCCGCGGTTATGTGTTTGTAGGGCTTGTTCGGACATTCATTTAAAATCTTAGCGTTGTAAAACACGGGCAGCCCGTCTGCTGTATGTCAGAATACAGGATCTTGGAATGGATTTTGGAATGCACTGCCCAGGGAGGTGCTGGAGTCACCGACCATGGGAGTGTTCAAGGAACGCTTGGATGTGGTGCTGAGGAATATGATTTAGCCTGGTAGTATTGGTGATGGTTGGACTGGATGATCTTATAGGTCTTTTCCAGCCTTGATCATTCTGTGATTCTGTGATCCTCGTGCCATTACACTCGGTGCGCTCCGGGGCGTTCTCCCAGTGTCACAGCAGCGCAATGGCTGCGGGGCTGATCTCACGGCGGTGAATTCTGCGGCCGAAGGGGCCGAGCTCAGGTTATAATAAACGCCTCTTCCGCTGCAACCGGCCGGAGTCACCGACAGGAGTCACCGACACAGCAGCGCAGCGGGGCGAGGAGCAACGCGACCGTTAGACGCGGGGCGGCCCCGATCGCGCTGCAGGCGGCTGTGCCGGGTGCGCTGCCGTGATGCGGGAGGGGCCGCTCCGCCCCGCTCCGCTCCACGCGACCGCCTGGATACACACGGCGACCGGCAGGACAACGCAGCACGGTAATGGCGGGGCGGGAGGCGGCTCGGGCAGCTGATGGACGGGCTGCGAACGGGGGTCCGGCCGTGCATGGCCGTGCTGTGTGTGTGTGTGTACGTGTGTGTGTGTGTGTGTGTGTGTGTGCCGGGCACTGCTGGGCGCTGCCGGGTCCCCCTGGTCGTGCCGGCGCTGCAGGCCGATGTGTGCCCACTCAGGGTCGGCGGATCCACAAAGGTGTTGAGAACGAAAGTTGTGAGAACTTTTTAGAGTTTTTCTCTATTAACAGGAACATGAAAGCAGTTTGAGCAGAGGGCAGCAGGCTGCCTCCTAATGAGATGTGACTTCTGGGTGTTACCTCGCAAAAGAGCAGCAGAAAGGAAAGGCCGTTTGGTTGGTGTGAATCACGGCCAGGTGTCCATAAGGGCTGCTTCAAGTAATCCTTAACGTGGCACTGCTTTATGTAGCCCGGCCTCCTGCAGAAACACCTCCAGGCACTGCCAGGCAACCGTGGGAGAACACGTGGTCATAACTTCACCTTAATGGGGCCCTTCCAGCGAGCTGTGACCCTGGAAACAAATGTCACCCTGAGAGGAGCAGCCCTTGAGCAGCCCTTGGTCTCTGCAGCCTCTTTGCTTTCACTGCAGCGTTTGATGTAAGAACAGAAGGGGACTTTCCTGCCACCCGCTGTGCTGAGGGCTTTGCTGCGGTGCACTTTCCCTTTGCCCTCTCCCACCAGCAGCGTACAAGGTTTCTGCTCACACATCCTGTGCTCTCAGTGCTGTAGCCGCAGGCGGTGCCACTGCGCTGGCTGCTCTATGTCCAAAAAAGGTGAAGATGGTTCAGTGCTGCTGTTTCAATGGGTAAGATGGTGAGCAGGTTCTGGAAGGGCCAGCGGGGCTGAGATGGCTGAAACTGGACTGCAGGGTTTGTAGGAACCAGATCTGAACTTTCTCAGCTCCACATGGTTCCTGGTTGCAGCAGAGTGCTTGTTCTGGATGCCGTGTGGTGTCAGCGTGTAGAGAGGATTCTCCTTGTGCTCTCTCTGGGATACGTGTGCATAGGATGCCACGTGTAACAGCTGGGCCAATGACTCTTGGGTTTGTCTTCCTCATTATAGCACACTTTAGCTGACACGCTAAGAAAAAGGGACTGCTTGAACAACAGCATTCTGAACGCTGCTTTTCCATTTCTTTTTCAGTAAGAGACGTACTTCAGAACCTGTGGTGCAGATTTTGAAGGCTACTGACGTACTTCTGTAAATCGGTTCCTTCCCAGTTCGTTAGTGTCATGTATGTGATCCCATTAAAATGGATCTTTCTCTTTCTTCTCGTATTCTCTGTCGTAACCTTGTGGTACGTTACTTTTTATTCAAACCTTGAGGCTGAACATGTGAACAGCATGTATTTCTATGAGTATGAGCCAATTTACAAGCAAACCTACCTCTTCACATTGCATCAGCACTTGAAATGCAAAGACATAAATCCATTTCTGGTCATCTTGGTGTCTTCGAGACCCAAGGACATGGAGTCAAGGCAAGCCATAAGGATAACATGGGGATCTCAAAGCTTCTGGTGGGGACATCGAGTTCTAACCCTGTTCTTACTAGGTCAGGAAACGGAAACAGAGGACAACTCTGCAGCACTTTCAGTAGAGGATGAAAGCATACTCTATGGGGACATCATTCGCCAAGATTTTAAGGACACCTACAACAATCTTACCTTGAAAACAATCATGGCGTTCAGATGGGTGAGTGAATTCTGTTCTAATGCCAGATTCATCATGAAGACAGATTCCGATGTGTTCATCAACACCGGTAACTTAGTAAAGTTTCTTCTGAAGTTCAACTCCTCAGAAACCATTTTTACAGGTTATCCTCTTATAGGTAGCATTGCCCATAGAGGCTTTTACCCAAAAACATACATTTCTTATGATGAATATCCATTCAGATTTTACCCTCCATACTGCAGTGGAATGGGTTACGTATTAGATGGAAAACTGGCTCTGAGGATTTATGAACTGATGGGTCATATCAAACCTATAAAGTTTGAGGATGTTTACATTGGAATTTGCTTAAATATACTTAAGGTGAACATCAGTGTTCCGGAGGGTAATCAACAGTTCTTTATCAGCAAAATTAGCTTTGATATCTGTAAGTACAGACAGTTGATTGCAGTACACGGCATCGTGCCAAGTGAAATGATCAGGTTCTGGAAGGATTTGTCGTCCGTCCCTTCAGTTACTTGCCTTTGATTCTGTGCTAATATATTGATACATGTAAACTTTTGCTTGAAACTTCGAATGCCAGTGTAAAAAACCAGCTGAACTGAAGTACAGTGCAACATGGAACAAAAACAGGTGTTGGGATGGCACTGATGGAAAGACAGCTGTGCTGCAGCAGCAGAGCTGTGAGGGCAGCTTCCCTCTGGGATCCCATGAGGCTCCTGGTACCTTTATTTAGGAACTCCCAGAGCATGTTTCCATGTATCCCATGCACAGAGGGTACTTGGAATGTGCTGCCCTGCCTTGCTGTGACCCTTCTCCGTGCACTCTGCTGTAACCATGGGATGTCTGCCCGAATCTCCTGGAATTCATGAAGTGTCACTGAAGTGTAATGTTTATTGTCCAGAAACGAGGAGGGAAGATGCTTCTCACATCGCTGCTTAATGAAGTTTCTTTTGGTTCTTTTGTGACCTGCATAATCCTTTGCCACAGCACAAAACTTGGAGCTACCTTCTTACTTGAATGTATACAGCGATCAAATGTATATTTACAGTCTGTGTTCAAATCTATGTATATTTATGTACATGCAAAATAGAACTGCTTTGATGTCTTTCCGGTAGAAGCGCTAACGCCCGCAGGCCCACAGAGCTGGATGCAGAAGAGTTCACGTGCAGTTCAGGTACGAGTGGTGTTATCAGATAACACTGATGCACCCTGAGCTATTGTAGCTACGCAGGGAAGATTCAAACAGGTGTGTTTCAATTGTGACTTCATATCCATTTCAAAAACAGTTTTCTTGCTTAGAATTTTAAAATGAAAAGAATGACGTCCTAGGATTCTTATGGCTCAAAGAAGACAAACGTGACTGTATCTGTAAAGATGGGTATTTCAGCCACTTTATTCATGTCAGCAAGGCCAAGGTTTCAGTAGTTTACACTTTTAATTGACGGCAATACAGAATTTGCAATTGCATGAACATAATTATCCCAGACACATCTAATACACAGTGAAGGTACCGTAGTTACATCCTGTACATCGAGAATGACAGAGCGCTGCCACCTTTAGTTCTATAGCTAACGTGGTACAACGTATTTACATTTGGCTGTCTTTCAGATAGTCTCTTAGAGACAAATTAGAAGAGGTGCAGAAACCTCCAGTACCCAGACTGAGGTTTCAACAATGCTTTTGTTACATTGTGGTAATGGTCAATATTGACTTTTTCTGTCTCTTCCATAACTGCGCGTGGTTTAATGATGGAATTATAGGACATTACTTTTTGAAATACAAAAACGATGTCTTGGAGAGAATGTAGCGTAGACAAGTATTACAGTGTTCTAAGAATGTTTGTCTAGAAGGTCAGACTGTTTCAGAAATGGATTTTGTTGTTGCTGCTGTTCGCCTAATACCTAAAGATACACTATTGCACAACCGAGAGAAGAATGCTGGGTGGTTCCTGAAACAGGGGAAGATGCAGCTGCTCCTTTGTGCTGGGGCTCCCTTGGTTGGTGGTAGCACTGTGGTCAGCTGCCAGGAGCTCTGCTAGAAATGTGAACTTGTCTGTTGGTCCTTTATACGTGGAAATAAAGAACCCTTGTTTTGTTTTTGTACCTGCCATGTTACATGTCTAGAAATAAATGGTTTCTCACAAGAACACTGATGCTACAGTACAGTTTGTATTGCTTCTTCAAAAAAACGTGACTGTGGCAGGCTGTGCAATCTTCAGCAGCTGGGCAGGGAGAGCAGACAGTGCTCCTGGTGAGAATGCAATGGCTGTGGTGGAGAAATGGCTGCACAGCACTGCAGGAAAAGTGTGTGTGTCACCAAGCCAGCACTGCTATATTCATGCTCCAGAATGATAACGCTGATCATAGACTGCAGGGCTTCTGCTTTCTCAGATGTAGGTTTATAACAGTGACCTGTTTATGCCACCTGTAACTTCAGATGAGATCGATTCGGCGAGGAAGGAGCACTGTAAGGTATTCCTGAATCTGTGCTTGAGTTTTCTATTAAAACTCATTTCCAGATATGGTTCATACTTGAACCCAACCCTATTATTGCTTAAAAGACTGTAATAATGCATAACTAAGATCACGTGTCTGCTTAAAGCAATTAGTGGGAGAAAGTCTGGTGTGAGCTGCCATGCAAGAGGAAAACAAGCTTAGCTCTGTGAACTGTTCAATGTGAATCATCGAGCAGGTGCTGCAGGTTCAGAGGCCTTATTCTCTGCAGTCAGTTCAGCATTAAGGTGACTTAGTTTGGAACATCTACTTTTTACATTGTCTAGTTACTACTAAAACACTTCAATGCAAGTTCATTGTAAGTAGCTCGATATCTGGATGCGCAATAAAATAACATAAATCTATCCTATTTCTTTTAAATTTAAACTAGAAACTGACTGGAGGTTAATCAGACAATGTGACACTGAATTCCTGATCTATCTGTCACATACATTAGATGTGCCAAAGGCCTTTGGGAGGCAGAGCTCCACTCCCTGCTTTTCATCTCTATTTTTGTCTGACTAGTGTGTACCATTTGGGCTGCTTTGTCTACTGACCGCTTAAAGCAGAGCTGCTGGGGAAAGAGATGATATCTGTTAGACTACAGAAAGTTTTAAAGCAGTTACTGTGTTGCCATAACCAAATGCAAGTGCTCTGTGTAAGAAGGACAGCAAACAGTTAAAAGGAAGCTAGGCAGGCAGTTTGTTTCTTGGTTATGTGTAACTGAGTCCTTATTCTAAAGACACCAAAACTCATAAAAATCAAACGGAACAGCCCTCCTCTTTCCTCCCCATCTATATACTGGGCTTGTAAAAAGCACTTTTTCAACATAGTTACTCTCTTTGAAATGCCGTTCTGTGATTTTCAGCTATTCAGTATAAACCTGCAACTCATAGGAGGAAATGTGTTTTATAGTACAGTTTCATGGAGTCATGCAGAATCAAGGACTGTAGGGACCTCCAGGGATCATCCCGTCCAACCCCCGGCCAAAGCAGGCTCTGCAGACCACTTGCAGTGCTGGGGCTCTGCGACTTAGTTGTCCTCCAATAACGTGAGCCTTTAAAAATACAGAGCTCACCCCGGGTGACCTCTGCTGGGCCAGTTCCTGCCTCTAAGCACTGTTTACCTCCAGCCTTCTGACAGTTGCTACGCAGCACATTAATTTTCCAGGCCGCATTAATCCCAATGACCTGAGTGAGGTTTTTTTATAGTGGAGTGATGATGGCCTGTAGCTGTCGCGTGCATCCCAGCCTGCAGCCCTGTCTGCTCCTCAGTAATGCTAATGTCTGTGGTGGTCCTTAAAGCAAGAGTAAAGTGCGGTCTCCTCTGAGCTTGCAGTGAAGATGCAATCTTAAAAACACTTCTGGCTTTGAGAGAAAAAATGTTACAAAGAAGCCTGCAGGAGGCTCTCGTCTAAGATAAAACAGCACTGTTACACTAAATGGAAGCTGCCTTCACTAAGACAAATTGCTTAAACATTGTGATTTTCTTATCTTGTGTGTTCTGTTCTGCAGGCTTTTCTCCAAGAAACATCTGCTCTGCCCTTACCGACTCCTCCATGTGCAGTTCATTTTCCTACTTAGTTTTTCTTGCTCATTCTTTGAGAGCACTTCCACGCACTGTGGTAGCAGCGGTTCTGCAGTCACTCAGTCTGACACTGCAGTGCGGTTCTAACAGCTGTTAGCTCTGTGACTGTGACCACTGGACATGGTGAGGGTCTGAAATTTGTAAGCATGGATTGCAGTGGTACGTCAAGTAGTTGTTAACCACTGCTGGTGTTTATACCCAGTCTGTGCACACGGGAACAGTTTATCACTGAGCACAGTAGTGAACTGAACTCCAAGAAACTTCTTCCAAGTGAAACATGTTTTTAACAGAACTCGATTTTTCTTACTGAAAGGAGGAAGTTTATAAATCACACGTGGGTTCTGGCAGTTCTGGTGAGCACATCTAACTTCACCACTAAGTCCACCTGCAGAGGCACAGGAGCAAATGTGGTGTGCTGCTTCCTGCCAGCCTGCTCTCCCATAGCAGCAGCACAGTGGCACAGGCGTTTGCACAGCCACGTTTGCTGGGGTGCTGAGCAGGTGTTTGTCTGCCGGCCCAAACAGCCCGACTTTATGACTGTTATTTCCAAGATTAAAGCACACGCAGTTGCAGTGCATCTGTAGTGCTCTCACACCCCTGACTACAGTGTAGGAATGGCACAGAGCAATGTTCGACACGTTTACATTTCTGGAACACTGTAACTGGCTACTTGTTTAGCTTGGCGGGATACAGGCTGAAATAGATGGCTGAGCATCTTTGTCCCAGGCAGTACTAATTGTCACCACAGGCTTAAAACGTGCCTTTAAAGGCAGGACCAAGTGCTTCATTTCCCTATTGCTCAACTGGTTTAGTTCGGCCTTAGTATCAGATATAGGAGCCGACCAACCCATAAAAGTGGATTCCAAAACATCAGTTAAGATCTGCTCTTGACGTAAGCTTCTATTTATGGTTTTAGACAGACTTCAGCTGTTTTGGCAGCACACGTTTTGCTTAACAGAGCAAAATGCATCCAAATCGTGTGTATGACCCAAGACAAACTGATGCCTAGGACACAGATACCAAGGGCAAAACTGTATTTAAAACTGCTGCTTACCTGAGCCTGCTGGAACTATGCAAATAAAAGCAGCTCAAACTTCAAATCAATACTGACTTAACTGTAAATACCTTGTGAGGTATCGTTAGATATGACTTCACAGATTTAGAAAGGTAAGTTATGCACTGACAGCACTGAAGGGCAGCAGCTCTGGTCTGTGTTATTTATTTTGTATTTATCTGAACATTCTATCCAGACAAACACTCAATCACTGCAGATTTTGTACTTCAAGAACATTTAGGGCTGCTGTGCTGATGCAGCCCTCACAATGTGATCTGTGACCACCCCTCTCCCTGATACAGCCTAACCATGTCCAGACCACCAGTACTGAGTGCTAACAGAAGCAGGGCTGTCCTGAGAGCAGCGATGAACGCTGCAGCCTCTAAGCCTGATCACTGTGGGCTGAGCAAGCTGCACCTTCGCCAAACATTTGGATCCCACCATCACTTAAAGTGCATCCACCAAAGCTGTGCGATATCCATACAAAGGAACAAGCTGGCAGGGGATGCAGAGCATGGTTATGGTGTGCCAGGCTGCTTCACACAGTCTTAGCAACCAAGTGCCTGCATTTCTTAGCTATGCCTATGGATGCACGTGTTCTGCCTGCGTTGCTTTAGCAGCAAAGGGAATGGTCTGCATTAACCTTATAGCGAACATGTGCTGATGCCTTCCACTGGGCGGAGCTGTGAGATCACGGCTGACCCAAGTAACACAAGAATCAGGGAGCTCTGAGATGCATGTGGGGCACTTTAACCAAAATGTGCATCCTTTCTTTGGGCAGGAAAGAAGCACTGGATGGCGTGTGGGAATTGCTGCCTCTCCAATACTGGATCACGTTCTGTTGCACAGCTCTGACACTGTGGGGACATCTCTTTCCAGATGCAGGATATAGGATAGATGGGATGTATCAAAGCAGTGGAGGATCTTTCAGGCTGTACAGCAGCATGTACGTTATCTAATCTTGTCATCCAACAGCTGTATGTATCACAACAGAATTTGGCACAAATCAGTATGTTTGGAAAGCTAGAACCAGATTAGCAAGCTCCTTAGAAGTCCTCTAATGAGTAACATAGGTAGGCACTGCATACGAGGAAGACTGCACAAAGCCTGTCATCTTCATTAGTCCTTCATCTTTTTAAACCTAAAGAAGCTGTAAGTATAGAATCATAGGCTCATTAAAGGTGGGAGAAGTCCTCTAGGATCATTAGTCCCACCATCAACCCATCAGCACCATGCCCACAAAGCTTTGTTTAAAAAATAAAAATAAATTAGGAAACATCAACAGCCTTACGAGAGGTCATTGGCACAAACACCTTCATCCTGGAAAGGGAGCTACTACAGAGGTGGGAGTCTTGCTGAGAAAACTAAAGGTGCTGCAGTGACTGCTGCTGCAACTGCGAACACTCAAAGGTAGAAACAGGGCTGTTTCAGTAACTGACTGGGCGGCCATGTGAGTGAATAAAGTCTGCAAAACAGCTTTGTATTGTACTCTGGGTTTTCTTAAATCCTTCCAGCAACCGTGCAAGAGCTCGCTTTACTCCTAGAGTGTGCCACTGTCCCACAGCCTCCTGATGGCAGCTGCCAGTCTGTGAACACACACTTGCCATCACTTCCTCTTCCCATCTGTCTCAGCAGAGCCACCAGAGGGCCAGCCGCGCTCAAGAGAAGGTCTGCAGTTCCTCAGCAATACTCCATCACTTGAGAACGTGAGTTGCAGAGATGTTTACTGGCAGCCAGAATCCTTTCTCTGAAGTGGCGTTAGTCTGTAATTTTTTCTTGCAGCTGACCATTGTTCTGCTTCCAACTTCTCAAATGCCCGTGAAGGATTTGTAGCAGCTGTACAAACTTCTCAGCTTTAGAATTCTGTGAACTGCTACATCTAATTCTTCTTTTCCCTGGCAGCTGTTTGACAAACATCCCGGCTCTGTTCTACAAAGAAAAGCCACTGCAACAGAAACATCATCTGTGAAGGAGAAAGGAAAGGCAAATGCTGCACGCACCATGAGCTCTGCCCAGAGCACGGATCTGACACTGCTGCTGCAGCATCACTGAGTCCACCATGAAACACTCCCACAAAAATATCACACAAGGTTTTTCATTTTGCAGCATTTGACCTCAAACACTTCTTTCAAAATGAAACAACTGAAGCACTCTGCAATTATCAACATTTCCTGTTACCCACTCGATTTAACTGCAGAACTGCATTTCAGATTAACTGATTGCTGTCTGTCCTGTTCAACATCCGAAACCTTCCATCCCCTGGGGAGGGGCAGTGCAGGGGGGTATCAGAGCACGCTGGACACTTTCATGCTTCTGTTTCTCACTGGCATGAATTAACCGTGACTCAGAGCAGTTTTGAAGGAGGAGAGGAGAGAATGTGTACATGTAAGGACAAGTATAGAATCGGAAGAGCACTGTCAGTGGCGACACAGCCAATTAAGATCTGTGATAATCCCCAACCAAACTAAAGAAAGGAAGTTTGTTAGGGAAGAGATCATCTGGAAATCAAACTGAAAAGACTAAGATGAGAATTCTTTATGGAGTGGAAAGCAGAATTTGTGTTCTTTCATTTCTGTCTTGAGAGATATCATACCTGCCCAACAAAACCACAACAGGTGACACTATTTGAGACCAGCAAGCCCCTTCCTCAGAAAACGCCCTGGGTGGGTGACAAGCACAAGGCAGTTTTTCATCTAATTGATTGTGCATCTTCATCCAAGAAACAGACAGTGTCAGTTATCACATCATATCCCTGCTTTAGCTCAGGGCCCAAGACAAGAGACTGCAGTGGATCATACCAGGGACCGTGTTTTGAAGGGAAGGAATCCCGGGGGACACAATGCAGGCAAGCAAGCCACCCAAAATACTAACATCTACCTCAGGCCCTGACGTGTTCCTCTGAAACGTGTCCTGTACACCACCACGGCTGCCACTTGTTTGTGAAGTGGCCAACTAAGTTATCAGATGTACAGCTTAGGCAATAGTCACAGATTCCAAAGTATAATTCAATCTTGAAAGTTAGATCCAAAAATATTTTTATCTAGATTTATCACAAGCTTTAAACTGAACAGTGCTATTACACTGTCCGGCATTTATACACTATGCCAAAAATCAGTCCTAAAGTGGTCTTCCCCCAGATTAAAGCCACAAGTTTGTCTGCAGTGCTACCAGTCTTTTCGTAGCCATGACTTCCATCTAGGCAGCTCTACAGAGCACTCTGATTTCATTAGTTTTACAAATACTCACTCATGAAATTAATTTTATCTTGCATTGTTTTCTTACTTGACTGTGAAAAGTCCATTCCAAGACCCTACCAGGAAGGAGGGACTCAGTGAATGGCACTCATTCTTCCATCACAAGAGAGCTATTTTTCTGATAGAGAAGGTGACAAACTTTGGAGTATTTTGATGGAGCATAACATTACAACGTGGCATAGAGTAAATGTTATTAAAGGAATTCACAGGCTGAATAAACCTTTCTTCAGGTAATTCAGTACCTACACCTACTCACATGCTTGGCAGGGATTTATTTAATCGAGGGTGGAAAAATCAAAGTGTGAGAGCCAGTTCTGTGAAAGCAGGCTACTAGTTGGCTCTTTCCCCTCCTTCATTTCAACATCAGACCAACAATTACAAACCTCTTCCAACACAACCTTATCACTGCAGATTAAAAAAGAGATGAGAAACATTAGAGCATTGTTCTGAAACGCCACATCTACAAGTGAAAAAGCAACATCATTCCTATCACTTGCTTAATATTAAGCAGCAGCACTGCCCTGACCCTGCTGTGTATCCGAACCAACTTCTATTAGAAAGGAGAGGTAAGAAATGAAAAGCATACATGGGATTTGCAAAGGAAATTCTGAAATGAAAGATTACAGTTAGCTTCTAAGGAGCAGCAAGGTCACAGGAGACAGGTGCTTGTGAAGAAACTTAATTCTTATCATCACACAAAATGTATTTGTTGTATTGCTCCTTTTGTTAAGCAAAGAACAAAGCCCAGAGGAATCTGTTCTTTCTGTGTGGAATCTTAATGGTATTTACTAGAGCTTTCCACTATGTTTAAAACGTAAGAGTTTGTTTGAAGTTCGGTGAGGCAAAGAACCACTGGTAATTACTGTTCTTCTGTTTTGCTGCTATTCCTGAACTTCACCACCATCACTGTTATATTGTCGGGACACCCTCTGTAAAACGACTGTAGAACTATACTCTTTGCTCCAAAGTGTGGCTCATCCAAGCGTTCCTTGATGAATCGGACGGCTTCCTCGTTGCTGAAGGCATCCCACAGACCATCAGATGCCAGGATCATGAACTCTGGCTGCAGTTTGTCCAGGTCAAAGGTGAGAATATCGGGGTCAGGAATGACAACATTCAGGTTCTTCAGAGGGTAATCTCCTAACGAGCGGGACATGGCCAGGATGCCCTGAACACGCCAGGAGCCATTAAAGCTGATAAATCCACCTGGAGAGAAACACCAACACTGTTAAGACTTTCTCCGACCTCCTGCCGCATCCACTCAAAAATTCACGCTGTGATATCCTGAGGTTTATAAATGTTACACACCTCAGAAAGCAGATGTCTTAATTAAATATCACAGCACTGCAAAGAAGAGTTGGGTTGTGCCTTCCAGCTAGTGCTCTTCTAGCAAACTGCCCTGCATGAGGTGTCCCAAAAAATACCAAAACAATGTTGTGAACAAACCCATCATGAAGTATTAGCCTGAGATAGAAAAATGCACCGTGGCATCTGACTGACTGAACTTACCATCACCAGGATTGGGGCTACTTCTAGTTGAAAATCTCTTGCAGTGCTTCAGATTTGCTTACAGGAAGATCCATCTCACCCTGAAGTCAGGGACTGACTGAGCCAGCACCTGGGCAGCACCCAGCCCCACTGTGCTGGGGAGTGAACTGCACAGGGCCTCCAGGTCAAAGCTGAGTGGAAGCACCTTCAGTTTTGTGTGCCACTGTCTGCACTGATGTGTAGCTGTATTTCCATCACTCTAACATGAATCAAAAGCCAGAGTCACTTGAGGACAAATAATTTGCAAAATGTCTATCATGGAGCATTAAAACATGTAACCAGATTGGAAGAACTGCTGTTTTTATATCTGCAAGTTGTCTGCCTTGGTGTTCTTAGAAAAACACTTGTTCCTTATAGTGATCAGAATGTATTCAGCTTTGTACTCTGCACTATTGCAATTCCACTTCAGCTGTGCAGTCACATAAACCTCATCCAGCTGCTGCGCTATGTTCTGAGGGCATCTTGATTGCATGTTACTCAGCCATCCATTTCCCAGCACTTTTTTCACGAGTGTTTATAACTACAGTACCTCAGAGTAATCATACGTACATACTGGAGTGACGGGAAGCAAAATGCCATTAAGAAGAGGCAGTTTTAAGTATGTATTATACAGACAATTAGAGGAAAGCAGCGCTGACATCCATTCCTGTACTCACAGAGGAGACAGCTGATGCTGCTAACTGGTTGCAGCAGGCTTACAGTAGGCTTTGCAGGTAGTGCTTATACATGCAAAATGACTTTCCAGTGCTGCTGTCAAGTGGCTGTTGAAACTGACAGCAGCACGAGTTTCTGAGGTTCAGTGAAGTATCTGTTGGCACTTGCAGTGTTTTGTTTTATAAAGTCATCCATACAGAGCACTTAGAAATTCTCAAGAAAAAGCAAATGTTCTGCAGTTCTAGCTGTCACTGGAGAAGAAAAGACATTAAAGAAATAGAAGCTCCTTGGCAGCCACACAAACATTCCACACGTACAGAGTTCAGCTCCAAGGAGTGCATTCAAGGTGAATACAATTTCCATCAGTGACAGTCACCTTGTAGTGCTACAACTGAGCATTTCTTCAAAAGCCAAGACTGTGGTTGTTCCAAGGCCCCTATTTAAGTGAATATTATATTCATTGCTCAGGACCCCAGTCAGGGGATCTGTGTTTTCTGCAGAAAGATGTACACTTTTCCGTCTCATGGGAAAGGATCAGAGTGCTGCGATTGCTCTCATTCAGCTGTGAAAGGAGCAGCACGAGTGTGTGGCAGCCAGCTCCCTGCGACAGCTGCAGGCAGTGCTGACCAGGACCTGTGGCTCATGCTGCTGCCTATGTAAGCATTCTGATGAACAGGTAATAGCAACATCTGTAAGGAAGCAAGGGCCCTGCTGTCTCAGATAGTTCCTTCCTTTGGTCCTGGCTGCAAGTGTTGGTATTAGTAACCTCATACTATGTTATAGGAACACTCTGGAGAAATCTGTGTGTTGGCTTCTGGGGACTGCAGCATGAGAGCTGCAAGCATAGGCCTTCTCTAAATGCACAATTATACAGAGCACCTGGATGGCGTTGCTAAAGAGGCCTTAGGAAGCTGAACTGCTGAATGAAAGATCTGCAGATGTCCTTAGTACGTCTCCCAGGTACACAGCTGAATGAAGCAAAGTGAGACCAGAATTTTCCTGTTCTTTCTGGTACTTTCTGGTACCTTTGGGAACTTACTTAACCCTCAGCCTCTATAGCAGCACGAAGAATCATGCTGCTCTTCAGCTTCCTCAGAGATAAAAGCTAACAGCAGAAGGCGTGTGTTTGCCATGCACAGGCATTTATACTAGTGTGAGCCTACCGAATACCTGCAGGTTTTAAAAATGTTTTACAGTCAAGAAAAAATTGTATTATTTTCACTTTACAGATGAAGAATTCGAGGCAGAGAAACAATGCATCTCTAGAGGCGATGCTCATCAGTATGGTTAACACAAGCAAGGGGAACTTTTTCTTCTTCAAATAATTTGCTGCTGTGGGAACCAAAACAGAAACCATTTCAAAGGAGGTTTTGACAAATTCATGGAGAATTGGCCATTAAACTTGAAGCATCAAATGCAACTTCTGCCCCAGGAGGTCTCAGGTGACAAGTTAAGAAAGCTAGAAAGATTTATTGTGTAAGGTTACCATTTCTAATGTTCTTTCCTTGGACTCCTGCTACAGTGTATGTGTTTGTGCTCATTAACAATCACAAAAGGTAGCTTTAATTAATTAGATTCATGGTCTGCTTATTTTAGTAACTAAATTGTACTCAGCTTAAGGCTCGGCCTCTTACATAAAGGCTGCTGATATGATGTGTGTGCAGAAGCCTGCAATGGTGCTGTGCCTGTTTATTAATTGTTCCCTGCAGAGATCAGGAGGGAACTGGCTGGGACAGTCAACTGGCTGTAGAAGATGAAGGCTGCTCCTCTTACTTTGACACCGCTTCATGAAGGGATAGTTCAGCCTGTTTCCATTTCTCTGTTTGAACCATGAAATATCCCTGAAAAGTGCTGTATTAATAATAGAAGATTTTATCTGCTGGTTTCTCAGTCTGGGACTTTTCACTGCCTCACAGGGGAAAAGTCTGTATTATTGAGAGCAGAGAAGAAAAAGATGAACTTTCAATCCAAAGCAAAAATGTTATAACTCACCGGCTCTTTTAATCCTCTTCCTCTCTTTCAGCTGGTAGGGCTTGTGGTCGTGTGACAGGGGGATGGCATTCCCATCCTTGTCGCACAGCACACCTCGCGAATCACCAACGTTGGCCACAGTGAGCTCTTTGTCTGACAGCAAAGCGATCAAACAAGTTGTACCTGAGGAAAAACAGAAGGGAAAGGGTAACAGAAACAAATAGATAGGATATATCTATCTGCAGTTACATAGCACATTTTCTCCAGGGGCTGCCTGTGGCCATGTGGACCAGCAGCTGTACTGGTATCTGACTGAAGCATATTCTATTCTATCAGTGCCGTGAAAGAGGCTGTCATCAAATCTGACAGCTCTCTTCTAAGGATATTTGAGTCCATTAGATTTCCTCTCTTATCGCTGGGTACTACCGAGTCATTCCCTGCTCACTCTCTCTCTTATTGTTATTTGGTCAGATTATTACACTGAACGCACACCTATCTCAGCCCCTGCTCTGTATTGCTCCTGCACAGAATGGCAGGTGGGTGACACTGAAAATATTAAACTCGATGGTCTTAAACTCAGCTAGGAACAAACAATTGGCAGGAAAACGTTCTTTAGATGGATAACGGCGGAGAGAAACTCAAAGGGGAGGAGTGTTTTCCAGTCTCTGAGAACTGACTTCTCCTAATGGACGAGAGAAGCAATAAGAGAGAAAAGTGCATATTGGCAGCAGAGCCCATGTGCAGCTTTCATGAACTGAAGCTCCAGCACTTGAATGTTCACCAGTCAAACAGCCTCTGTCTCCTCTCTCCTCCAAGCAATAATGTCAGGGCTTACAGCCCATGGCAGCCCATCCCCAGAGCTATGGCTGCAGTGGACAGCTGGGTGCTGAGGATGAGCTTTGGTGCACAGTGCCCTGTGTGCGCCATCAGGAGAGAATAAAGCAGCTCTAACTGCTGCTGCTAAGGCAGGCTGTACATCGGAAGGGTGTTTTATTGGAGAAAGGAAACAATTTGACAGTTTTAATTACTTTGGCCTTTAAATACAAGAAAAAAAAGATCATTCATTGACCATAGTATTCAGCAGGCATAGTATTGCCAGCTAAAGTGACAGAAAAATACTGGAATAATTGCTTGTTTTCAAAGTAGTGACAGTACTGTTTTTATTTTCCTCATTTAAGTGATGCAGAGTAGAGTGAAAGTTGACCAGACCCCATTAAGAACGTGTCTGTGGTGCGTTTTCCCCTTGCAGCCAGGGTGATATGAGCTGTATTACCCAAATCCCCGGCATTAAAAATAAGCCCTGCTTTGGCTTAGGACCAGCTGTCAGAATTTCATTCATATTTTGGGAAAGAAGGACATCAAATAGGTTTTTATATATACACACTAACAAACATTTAAAGGGAACGTTCCTGATGCTTGGATTGAATGGCAGTCCTAAAATTGTTACCAAATTCTTACGAAAGGTACTCCTGTCCTTCAACAGCAAATCCAATACATTGCACGCCTGCTTTCTTTTCCTTTTTCATTGTCTAGAGAAATACATGGCTGAGTTTTCACCTCTGTTGTTAATTGGCATCTAATTATTCCTTACAACCAGGCACACACTCTCCTCCCATAACAAAGACTGAGAGGAAGAAATGGCACAGGTTGGTGCATGGGTGATAGGCAGCATGCAAACCTCCAAAGCTGTTCTGACAGGGACTTGAGATCACCGGCCCACACGAGAGCAAAGGAATGGATTCAAAGGCCTAAATGAGGGATCCTCAGCCAGCACAGAGCAACACATCTCTGGGTGCGTGTTCTGACACAGCAGCAGAGCTGGCACATCCCACCCACAGCAGCACCCTGACTGCTGGATTTGCCCCCATGCAGCCCTATTGAGGCTCAGGTCTGTGTTCTGTGCTCTTAAATCCAAATACTCAAAGCTGCATCTTGTGTGTTGCTGTCCAAATTAGAATTTAAAACTACGTTTTGGAGTTCCCATGCCAGTAGTTGAATATCCCATGGCTAGAATAAGCATAATAACCAGTAATAAACAGTTTGTTTTTAGATGCACTGTGTTCTAGAGATTTATTTTCATCTTAGTGGTCTGTCACACACAGCTTTAAACTAAAAATACTTTGTCACAGAACAGGCACTTACATATATCATCTCATTTTGTGCCACTGACTGACACGCTGCAGACCTAAATGGATAGTTTCCTGTCTGTGGCTAAAAAAACCCAGCAAGGACAAAATAACACAGTGCAGGTGCAGGCTCATGCCTCAGTATGGATAAGAATCCTTTCCATGTGTGCTGAGTGGTGTGGGGTTTGTTTATGGCTACTATCACACCTGTTACTGCCTTGGATGATGAGATTCTGCCCAGCTAAGTGCCCTTTTAGTGGTTTTGAAGCTCTGAATTAGCACTGCCTCCTTTTTGCACAGGGTCACTGGCTGCAGCTGGAGATCTGCACAAGAGTCATGGATCGTCCAACAGACCCTGCGCTTTGAGGCTAATTGAAGTTGCAACGGTAAGTGCTAAAGAGCTTGTTTTACAAGTAAACCCTGGAAGGTATTGGAAAGAGAGCTGCATCATTAAGATGAGAGCAGAAGGAGTGCAGGTAAGTGATACGGCCATCAGGCAGCAGCACCGTGGGTCTGTGGGAGGGAGCACCATGTGCAGGTACAGAGTATTGCAGGAGAGTACCAGTGGGCATTTATGCAGAATGAAGTGGAATTTAGCATTTGAGGTCAGCTCATTCCCTACCCGAACAAAAAACATTAACTCTTCACATGGATAAAACCTCTCCTTCAATAAGAAAATTCATCAATAAACGGCGCCCCTGTTTGCTCTTATTTATGAAGCTTCTCTTAATGGTTGTTCATGCAGCATCATGATCACAACTCTGTGACTGGCACCTGCTGAAGGTGCTCTGACTCTTTGTCTAAATTTCTGAGAGAAAATGAATGGCCACTCCGGCATTTCTGACTGAAACCCAAACATATGAAACGTTCGACATGGGGAATGCAGTCATTGTTACAACCCCTTTAAAAACAACAACTCTGAATACAGCCTTCTGGTTGTATGACCCGTGTGTATGAAGGAGAATGAGAAGAGCCAGAAGATCATCCCCATAGTGCTGGCTGCCGTGTGCATTGCTTCGGCCTCAGCAGCAGCCCCTGACTGATGGCAGCCCGTGTCAGTCCCTGACCCCGCAGTGCTGCCTGCCGCTGCGTGGGAAAGCAAACTTCTCTTACTTTGTTTTCTTCTCCATCTATTTTTATTTCAGTCATTTAACCTTGTGCAGAGTTAGAAGCCATTGCACACTTGTCAGTTGCCTCAGATTTAATGCAATTGCACAATGGAAAATTCCCAACACAAAGGGTCCAAAATGGAGAACACATGTTATATTGGTCCCTCGGTGCAGCTGCCTGAATAATGCCCTGCTGAGCAGTTAAGGAAGGAAATCACCAGGAAATTTAAAGCCTGTGGAACATTGGCTGCAGAAATACAGCGTATATTTGGTTTGCTTTTTTTCTGAGTCAGGTAGGATTAGTGGTGTTATATTTTAGCCTCTGCCAAGGTGCCTTATAGAAGTCAGGGCTGCACCAGCTACACTGGTTTTTAGGTACCTGCTTTATCAAAATAAGGAAAAGGAAGTGATATAGAAGTGAGACAAAAAAGAGGGAAAAAGAATCCATCAGCACTATCTCTCTTCCAGGCACTATCTGATAGCTCATAAGAGAACACGTGTAACCTGGTCCCTTGCTCTTCCTCCTTTTCACACTATTCTACCTGGAATTTTTGCCCATTCCTCCTTTGTCACAAGTGACACTGCTACATGCTCTTACCCCAAGCTCTTCAACTGCCACAGCTCCAGGACAAGAAGCTTCCCCACAGCTCCCCCAAACAACTGCACTTCCCATGGGTGCCTTCCTACCTCCTCTAGCATTCTCCTTCCAGTCCTCTACCTCTCTGGTCTCTGCACACACACAAAACTGGAAAATTAGACTTCCACATCCCATGTTTTAGTCATGGCTTCCCCTTTTGCAGAACCTCCCTCACACTATGTACATCAAAGTTACGTGTCTGCTGCATTCCCAACCCAGCTCTTTCTCCATTGTCACCTCATCCCTTGACTTCTCTGGCTCTTTCCTCTTGCAGCACAAGCTTGCCTTGGTAATGCCCCTTTCTAAACATAACATCATTAACCTTTGTATGTTTTATGGCCACCACTTCCTTTTCTATCCTAAGCTCACTGAACCTGCTGCTTGTAGTCATTGCCTGGGGTGTTCTTTCTCTCCAGCACAGCCTCTGCCTCAGGCTCACCACTGAAACTGCTTTTGCCAAGATCTTAACAATGTTTTTGAGCTGAAGCGGAGACAGCCATCTCTTCCCATTCCTCTTATCTGCCTCCGGCACAGCCAGCTCAGCGCTTCTCAGCAGATGAGATCCTACTTCTTTCCTAGTTTTCACCTTTCTTCTCTAATCACAAACATCTCTTTCCCAGCACAGTCTCTGAAGATGCCTTCATCTCTTCTCTTGGGTTTACACAGCTATGATGGTCTTTGACTCCCTCTCCACAGGCTTCACTCCTATGTAATCCCACCTGCAAACACAGACACCACCAATGCTTCCATACAGACTTCCTGACCTGCTTCTTCTCTCAGCTAAAGGCCAGCCCATTTGCTGTACAGATCCTGAGCCCATCCTGCTGTACAGAACCAGTACCCCATTGGCCAGCACGGCTCTGCTGAGTCCCCCAGCCTGCTCTGTGCCACCAGTGGAATTACAGCTGGAGCTGCCCTGGGCTGCTGCAGTGGGGAGCAGGACACGTGCTTTCTCAGCCCCACTGTCCGATGCATCCTGTGTGGGACTGCATGGCATGCTTGGCTTCACCTCCACTACACAGGAAAACAAGAAAATTGGCAGGATAATGACCTCAATAACAGAGACTGTGAGCATTATCTTTGGAGAGGCCAACTCTGCCTCTTAATGTTTGGCCAAAAAGCATTAAACCCCAGAGGGCTAAAAGCTACATTAATTCTCACACAAACAGGGCTTGTCATAGGGAGTTTGTGTTAAGCTGAAGTGTTCATTATAGAAAATTAGTCTAATCTCATCTCTGGAATTGTCCCCAGCTCCTTTTCCTGCAGCTCTGTGTGAGGTGCACAGGGCCCAGCAGGCTGCATGCAATGCAGGCACATCCTCGGGTCCCCTCAGCGCTGGTGTTTCCTACACTGAGCTGGACCTGCCTCTTCTGCAGTGCAATAAACTGCTTTGCAAAAGTGTGCTCTGTAGAGCACAGACCTAAAAAGAGCCATTCTGAAAAATGCAAATTGCTTTTACCAATAATGTCAATTTAAACAAAAGCATCAGGCTGCCCTTGGGATTCCCTGCATGTGTCCTCTCCGTGTGATATGGCTCAGCTTCTGACCTAAGGACTGCAGTACTTCATTTGAACCATGGGCATTGCCCTGCACTTTGTGAGCCATAAGCATAAGTATGGCACCAGCAGGTAGGCACCAAACACAAGACCTATAGCTGGTAAATTATTCACAAGCAGCAGAAATAGTAGCCACCCTCCAGGAGCAGGACCTGCCTGCTCAGAAATCCCTGCCCAGCTGGTGTCTGCAGCTGGTGAGTGAGCTGGGCTCCGGCTGCACTGCCCTGGGCTCCAGCCCTCTGCTTTGTGGGGGATAAGGCAACGAGCATCACTCAGGTTGCTGCTGCTCTCACTGAGGGCTGCTGTAAGTACCTGTCATGCTCTCCAGCTGCCTCTGAGGTTCCTGCATGACAGACTGCTCACATTAACTCCTAAACAAATAAAAAACTTATTAGAGCACAGATTGAGCAAGGAGGTGTTTGAGAGTTATTTATTCTGTGCCCAAGGTACATCTCAAAATCAGAAAAACAAACATGCCTGTCCAAAGGGATTACAGTCTGACTCTCCATTTCACGTGCTGGCAGGAGACTGGGGACTGGAGGAAGAAAGAGATGGGAGTGACAGTGCACCAGAACCATGGGCAGGTTGAAAGGTCTGTGATTTATCTGGAGAGCCCCCCACAAAACCTGCTGACATAGAATGTAATGAGCTGAGAATGCAGCTGAAATCAAGCTGGTGACTCTGCCCCTCACCACGTTAATCAAACTTGGAGGCTAATCATCTTCCAGGCCAAAAGTTACCTCCTACATTCTCTTATGCAGAAGCAATTTTCAGTACACCAAGCTGGTGGATGGACCCAGACAAACACACAGATCCAAAGACACCCAAAAACAGCTGCAGCCAGTGCCTGCTGCCTGTGATTGCAGAGCTGCAGAGAAAGCAGCAAACAGAGGAAGCAAAAAGCACAGAGACTGCCAAAACTCAGCAACCGCCTCTATTAGAAAGGTGTTACACTTGTTTATGGCCAACTTCTTTACCTTAATGGGTTGTTACAGATTATGGATGGGGTTTTTAAGAGAGCTGTGCTTGAGAACAGAAAGCTTTCTTTTCTTCCTGCTCCCTTCTCCTCCTACATGCAGCCATGTATAATTCAGACACCGGGAAATAATGAAAAAGGCTAACAGTGATTGATTGTGGCGTGCAGTGCAGTTGTGCATGCAAAGCAGGGATTAGCACAAGCTGAACAATGCTGCAAATAAGAGCCCAAGGACATGACATAAAGATGCAGACAGGAGTGTAAGCGATCTCTTGAAACACAGCAGCACCCTCAGACCATAAATCCCAGTGCAGGTGCATGTGCTTGACATTATTACAACATATTTTCTTCTCAATGATTCTCCCACTGAAATGTTTTCAAAAGAACCTAAATATTAGGGTTTTTTTGCACATTATATGGCAATAGTAGGCACAATGAGGATGAAGAGATTCCTTTCAATGCAGAGATCCTGCGATTGCAAGTGTAATGAAGGGCTTTGCAAAGGTGTAGCTGCTACTGATTTGTGCTGCTCTGTCCTGCTGCAGCAATGCTGTTTGGGTAACGATGCAGGAAGACTTAATAAGGATCTCCAAAGGGTCTGCCAGGCTCGTGGGTAGAACAAACTTTGACTCCAGGCATCTCTCTTTGCTCCCATCAGCAGGTGACAAAGTTCTGTTAACTGAGCAGCTTTCTCCCAGGTGCCTGCAGCTGATGTCCACTCTGCACACACTCAATTTCAAGCAAACTGATCTCTTCAAATGCAGTCTTGATATTTCTTAAATAAATTAAAAGTGCAAACATAAATCTGTGCTGATCTCTGTCTTACCATGCAACACAAGCATCTGATGTTGAAGAAACACACCGCAGTACCAACACCAAGCACCTCCAGCAACAATGCATGTCGAGGTTTTCAAAAGAAATCTAACACAAACTGACACAAAATGAGCCTCAAACACGGCTTATGATTCTCTGCATTTTCTGCATTTCAATTCTTATGCATTTTTTAAGTCCTTCATTGGCCAAAGACAGAATGAAAGTGAAGCGATCAGGCTGTGATAAAGCGGTGTCCCTCACATAGTCCTCACACAACCTTTGCACTGCTCCTCTGGGCACAGGCCTGAGCCAACTCCGTCACAGCTGAGGGATGAGGTGAGTGAGCACCTGAAAACAAGTCTGTGCATTGGTCCCCAGACTTAACTGATAAGCACTCAGAGAAAGGAATTAAACCCAAATGCTCTTTCAATGTACTCAGCACACCCAGCCAAGAGTTTCTGTTGTAGCTGTCTGAGTCATTCTTCCTTTCCTTGTGTTTTTTGGGGGGGCATGGGCAGCAGAAGAAATCAATGCTGACACATGCTCTCCCTACAGGAAAGTCCATCCCATGCAATTCTATTGCAAGCTTTCAAAGACACCTTGTGAAATGGGAAAGGTCACTGAAATACTGCTGTCTATGGGGTTTGAAATCCACAAATGACTCTCCTCTCATACCCTGAATGCTCACACTCTGCAGGGCCATGTTGGTTTCACCTCTTTTCTGCAGCAAAACCAAACACAGTGACACATACACACACACAGCACTTGATGTGCTTAATAGAAGTACTGCTAACTCACTGGCTGAGCCCTGCAGAACCCCCAGCATTCAGTACATGCCCCAGTGCCAGCACTGCCATCCATCTGAAAGACCACATCTGGCTGATGACTTTCAGTAGCTGAATATCTGCTAAAAATCTCATCAGAAAGGGAGGGATATGTTACACACAAGTAGGCACTTACCTGTCAAAGAGCTATTTCTGCTCTGAGATTCTGCAGAAAGGTTCTAATTACATGCATTATAAAAAATTATTTTAACTGAAGAGAATAAGGCGATGTGCTCGGGCAGACCTAACTGATACACCTGCTGTTTACAAACACTGTCAGTGCTCTAGGAACTGGAGAGACCACAGGGCACTGTGTGAGCTCCTGTGTAAGAGATGAGTCACCCAGCTTCTGTGGGAATGTACCTTAAAATGTGATTTGTTTTATGGATCCACTCACAGAGATGTTTCGGTTCCCATCTGGAGCTGACTGTGTTCACCTGTGAGTAAAAGCTAATTCATAGCCAATGGAAAAGAGGAGGCACATTTAGGATGTGATTCTTCACATACGTGCTTAAAATAAAGGCATGAATTCCCCAGAACCTCCAGTTTCTCCCTGCTCACTATTGAAGAGCTTTAGAAAAGTGGCCCAGATTTGATGTCTCTAATGCCACAAGGGAGAAATCCCACTCGAGGTGATGGCCCTGTGGGATTTGGTCGGGTTACTGGTCTGCTGAGAAACAGAGTTCTGGCTCATGGCAACCAGGATCAACACGCAGTTTTAATGAGTAAAAAAATTAAATATGCCAAGGAAAACATTGAGCATAAGGCAGAGATTGTACAGAAGTTATCAGCTGGATAGAAAGGGTAAAAGTTGTTCTTCCTGTATTATTGGGAAAAGGCTCAGCGCTGAATGTACACTGATGGCAACTGAAGGTTGAAAGAGTGTTGTTGGTTTAGACCATGTTCTGGAGATTAAATCTCTAAAAATCATTGACAAATGAAACCTGAGCCTGACAGAAAGCAAACAGCAGCAGTGGGTTCCTGGCCACAGAGCTTCAGTCTCCGTCAGAAGGAAGAGCAGCAGTAACCGCTGTCCTAACAGCCTGCAGCAATGTTACTCACACGTCTGCTGTGTCAGTGTTTGCAACTAATGGGAAAACAACTTCACTACATTGCTACAGTGCAGACAACTGGTGCTCACAACAGCACACAGAAACCCGTCCCGTTTCATTCCTTGAGATAATGGAAATGCCATTCATACAGAACTCCTTTGCCTGCACACATCCTTTCTTCAGGAAAAGGCACTGTCTGGCATTTTTCTTCCCAGCATCTTCTTCCCCGCTCTCTCCTTTTTGTTCTTGGATATTCTGTGCTATCCAACGCCTCTGCAATGGTTGTGTTTACTGTATTTAGTACGTATCTTTCCTCCCTGCTCTTTAAATCCCTCCTGAAGTGCTGCACACTCCACTGAGATGCTCAGCCCTTTTTATAAGCTCAGGTCACTTTGTGTGTGGCACAGCTGTGTGTCTCCGCAGGCTGTTATGGCTGTGTATGGTGAGGTGAGGTGAGGTGGGGGATGTCTGGCAGCACAGCGAGCCCAAACTCTGACCTCAGGGAGAGCTGTGGTGAGGCAGGGCAAGGGATGGTCCCGAGCTCATGGTCCACTCAGGCGAAGAGCTGAAGCTCCCAATGAGTCACCACTGCTGAACCTGGGTGCTGCATTTCCCTGTGCAGGAAGAACCAGCCAGCGCCCATCAGAAACACTGCCAGCATCCTCAGACCTTCTTTAAAGTAATAGAAGGTAGCTACAGCAAACCAAACAGATTTATTCCTGCATTTTTAATGGCTCACTCCTGTGTATGAGCTGCCTTGTAATGAACATCACAGCAAAGTTAACATCCTTTAGTTTGGCTGTGATGTAGAATAATGATGGTTTTACCTGATAAAGCTCTTTTTGCAATGGGAAGAAAGGATTTTCTCCAACAAGGTATCTGTTATTCCTGTATAGGATGTGGAGCTCAGGCTCCAGTCCTGAAGCAAATCCCAAAGCCTGAATCCTGCATTCATGCTCAGAACCGCTTCTCACAGCTGCAACTACAGAAAAAAAATGGTGTTCTGTGAGGCACAGAAATACAGGCTGAGTAAGAGGAGTCCATTTCATTCATTATCAATTCATTACCTGCTAAATCCTGCAGGGATGGAGGGGAGGACAGCGATACACAGGGACTGTGAGCGGAGCACAACATGTGGGCATGTTGGGTGGAGGCAGAACAGAAACCTCATCTCACCCAAAGACAAACTGCATGTCATAGTGCTAATGCACAGATTATCTCAGCAGCAAATAAATTTTGTTGCTAAGATTGGAGTATTCAGGCAATTTGGGACATGATTTGCTAGCATAAAAATGCACTTTAAGAAAATAAACTGCTGTTACGAGCAATTTCACTTACTCAGAGGCACTGAAAGTGGGTTGGAGGAGGAAAATGGGACAGAAATACTGAAACCTAATTTCCTCATGACCAAAAAGGCTGTGACAGCTCTCTGTGCCAGCATAGGCTCCCTTTGGTGGGCTCCTCCGGCCCTCTGTGGTTATTATACCCTAAGCTACAAAACCATGGTGAGGATGTGGTTCCCCAGCACAGGGTGAAGCACAGCACAGCCCTCAGACACTGGCCGTGCAGGGATGAGCTCCAGGTCCCCTCAGGGAGGGTGTGCGCTGAGCAGCAGCCACCTCCTTTGTGTGGAAACATGGAACGCACTGATAACCACTGGCTAAGGAAGCATTTTTGGAGCTGACTGCTGGCTGCAATCAATATCTCTCACCACAGCTTCATGGCAGGGAAAAATGAAATTCATCTCTTTTGTCACTCAGTAATGAAACTCAATTTTTACAGGGCTTTGGCAGAGAGGGGCTATCCATTAACGAGAGACCTGTGAGGTCAGGAGAGCCTCCTGCAGGCTGCAGCTAACCAGCACACACAAGTCAACGCCAAAGTTGCCTTTCAGTGCCTTAAATGTCCATTTGTGCAGGGGAGTCACTGACCAGCCCAGACATTAAGGTGCTGTAAATGGAAGGAACAGGATCAGCACCCAGTAAAGCTTCAGCAGAGAAAATATTCCTGCACAAAATGAACCCAGCCGTAGCTACTCAAGAATGCCACTTTTTAAACGAAGGGATTTAAAGATTACGAGAGGATTTGTATCCATCTGTCACATTTGGCCTGCTTTCATTGTACGAATCTTCCTCAGTCAAACTTCGCTAAGCATCCTGTCAGCAGCTGCCTATTTTTAGATGAACTCGCTTTATTTGGTAGTTTCGATAAAATGATTTCCTAACAGGGAAGATTTACAGAAAGGGGCATTAGAACATTGAGTCCGTCGAAGCTCCACTTTGGTAATATTTGCATGCTGTGCTACAAAGGCCAAATTAACATGCACAGTCGTATTGTTTTAATCCAGCAAATGGATGTAGCAGAGTTCTACACAACACACAAAATGCATTTACAGCCTACAAAACGATGGAGTTGGGATACCTAACCAGAAAAATCAGCTTAGACCCATTTTGACAAGTGCTGTTCTCTCCAGAGCACCTGTAAGTACAGCATTTAAGTACAATATCCACCGATTTTCCTTCAAAGAACTCACTGATGGAAGAAAAGAGGGGGGAAAATGCTCTCCTGAGAAGAGAGGCCTTCAGAACCACAACTGAAATAAAACCAACCAGGCTCTGGGTGCCACCAGCAAGGCAAGCATCCCGACCAGCATCACTGCCCAGAGCACAGGCTGGGTTTTGCTGATGGATCACATCAGCTCCCTGCCAGCAGCTTCATCTTCTCATTAAATTGACTTTGATACAGAAAAATATTAATCAAATACATCACCAGCACAACTGGTCTGAGACTGAACAGTCTGAATAGCTGCAGAGCTTGGAATGAAGAACATCTGTTGCAAAGGCTCGAGCAGCACATTCTCAGTGCTCAGATCACAGTCAGATCTTCCTTCAAGTGCAGGTAGCACCAGTTGTATGTTTGTAGTGAACAAGTGAGATGATCAGATTGATGAGCCTCCGCCATCTCAGGGTTTTAACCTCTCTTTTTAGCTGATTACCAGACTCAAATTCTGGCTCTGAATTTACAGTGAGTTGCATCCTCTCCCAGTTTTGAATGCTGAGACTTTACTGAAATGCTTATTTACATAACTTCGCATTTCTGCATGATTGCTTTATTGTATGATATAAATCTCCAAGTGTGTGTTTGGAGCAGTTTAGTCTTTATTTTCTCTGTACAAACGTGCACTTTTCAATAAAGGAAAATGCTATCTTTTTCTCCTGATGGAGGTTGGTAATTTTCTCCACTGTTTTCTTCCTTCCTAACAAACTTTAATCAATCAAAATGACGGTAGATGAAGTGACCAAATCAGCGTGACAGCAAAGGATCTACACTGTTCATTGGACTGGTAAATCCTCTGTTAAAATATAAGCAGAAGCAACAGAAAGCGACAGCATTAAAAAGCTTTTTTTTTTTTTAAAGCATCATTAAAAACTGGAGATACGTGATGAAAAATACACCCCGAGCCCCTGGTTTAACTGCGCTGTCCTTCAAGAGCTCCCATGACGCACAGCCCCTTAAGCACATGACATGTACAGTCTGAAATGCACTGCAAGTTGCTTGAGAGCTTCTGAGATCAAAGCAGTTTAAGAGAATGAGGCGCATTTACTGGGTGAGTGTGTGAAAGGAGCTGATGAATTAACAGAGCATTGCAATTGTTTCAAGTCACTAACGCTCACAGCCTTGCAAGTACCCAGATCAGACACTGCACATGGCATTTTCAGTTGCTGAGCATTTGAGATCAAAGACATTGATAGTGAGCAGGAGTCTGAGCAGGAGACTGAGTATCCAAGTGCTCTGAGTATTTCTCAGCACTACATTGTAAGAACAAAGTGACACCACAAAACAATACAAGCTTGTCAATGCTCGCTAAGGCTGAGAAGCCAGGGGATGACGAGTATGGCAGATAAGGGAGGCTATTTTGGAAGATCAGCAGACACCACCAAGAGCATCTGTTCTTTTTCCTCTGTCATCATACAGGAGTCCTGGCATCAGGACAACAGATCCCAGAGCTGAAGGATCCCAAAGCTAGGGCTCTTCTAACTACTTTCAAACTAAATGCTAGTAAAAAGTATCAGCTATAATTACAAACCCTCAGAAATCTTGACTGTCACGACACAATCATCAGAGCTCTGTGACTGCACTAATAAAATCCCTCTGACATTTTACCAGTAATCTGTTTCTGTCTATCCACATCCATCACGACACATTTAAAAATCAGACTTTGTGACCACACAGTCCACACTAAGTGAGCTCAAAAACAAGTTTGGTGTGAAGAAGAATGCACTAATGTGCAAGACATCCATTTGTCAAAAACATTTGAACAGGTTTCACGATCCCTCCACAGACTGGAAGTGAGCAACTTGTTCTCAGCAACACGTGACTTAGAAAGAAGTAAAGATATACCTGCTTCATCATAGGATACAGTCAATTTTTCCAGCATTTCTCGATCAATTGATAAAATCTGCTGTTCCAGGATGGTCTGGTAAGACATCACACTGTTCTCCTTGTCCTTCTCATAGTCCTGCAGATGTTGTTTCAGGACTTCAGGCAGGCGGGACTTCACATACTCAGCTGCAGACTGTGTAGGAAAGAAACAAAGGTTTAATTAGCACTTCTTTTGAAAAGCTTCATGCATGTCCATAGCTTCATGAAGCACTATCAAATTCAACAATCCATACAACAGAATACTCTTAATACTACCAACTCCATAGTGATAAAACCAACAGGTCATTTCCCTGCCAAAATTACCCTGTGTGCCCAGGACTCCCATGGATGCAGGGATACAATAGAACAAATTTCTCGGAGCAAAAGCACAGTCCTACTCTCCAGCAGGATGCACAAGTCGTGGCTTCTCCATTAACAATGCTCTGATTGTCCATTTGAGATGTTCCATAAACAGCAAACTGAGAGACACAGAGTAACTCAAAGGGTATAACCTTGGTATCCTGAGGAATGAATGGGATTTAGGCTTTGATGCTCAGGTCGCCTTCACAGCCCTCACCATGTGCCTTGTCATTCAGTGCAGCTCTGCTAGTTTGTTACATCTCAGCTGATGAGCTCTGCCTACCTTTCGGTTCAATACAGGATAAACATGTAACGTTTCCCACCCAAACGAACATGTAAAAACAGCAGTGAAAATACGTTAGAAAAATAAACTTAATTTTCCATCAGCAGAAGGTAATGGCAGTCCAGAAGCCGTTAACCATGCTCCAATAGGAAAACATAACACAGTACAAAGTATCAAGTGAGTGAATGGAATCCCTTCACCTGATGGTTCCATAACCAGATGTGGCCAGATGTATTACACATCCACAGAGAATACTTGATTGGTCACACAGAGCAAAAATTAAGACCATAAGAAAACAGCAATTAACACAAGGTGGCATGGTTGTACCAGTGTTACAGAGCAACGTGCAGGAAACGTACAGGGCAGTAAATGAGAAGAGCATCTGCCTCTGGACAGGTGCCCACCTGCCAGCACTGCTGCTGCAGCCGCTGTGTGCTGGGAAGAGAAAAATGATAAACACAACATTGCTGCAGGCCTGGGACTGACCACAGCTCAGCAGCGTGCTCTCCTGGGTCTATATTTAGTTTTCCAAAGTCGATGGCTGGTTAAATCATAACCTTAAAATATCACTGAAGTTGTGTTCAATTTATCTGCAGGCTGAGCCATGGGAGACGAATGGAATTATTCCACAAAAACCAAACAAACTGTCCACATGAGTACAGTGTATTTAGTGTTACTGTCTAATAGCTGTTTTCTTCCAAGGGAAGGCCAAAAGACACACTGTACACTAATTATTTAGTCCACGTTCAGGCATTTTTGTGTAATGTTTGCTTTGAGAAGAGGCTTCACTCTGCAGGGGGTATTTTTGTGCTCTCCCACTGCTGCAATTCCATAGAGCAGAAAGCAGAAGAAGAGTTTATACACGTTCATTTTCCTGCGCCATCTGAGCAAATACATGAGCACCAGTGGCTGTAAACACTATCACTTCTGACCCTGAGACCTCACAACCTGAGCATAAGCCCAGAGACAGATGGATGGGAGCAGATGGGAACACAACCACGACCAAAGGCACTGGCTGCGTGGAGGCAGCCCCAGCGAGGCACCCACAGCACAGGACTTCATCACTGACATCAGGACACCACAATCCATGGAGAAATGCTGCCCAAGCACCTTTTCCTGTGATGCTCATACCCAGAGCTCCTCCTGCCATGCTGCAGGAGATGCTGCTGCACTGAGTGCTTGAAGTCATCCTCAGCAGCACTCCTGACCCAGAAGGGATACATGTGCACAACCATAGGCATTTCCAAACATATGTGCAGCAATTACTTTCCCGCTGAAGTGTTACTCTGCCAAGCAGGACACAGCCAGCCCAGAGCCCAGGGCCACAGGTAGCTGGCTCAGCCTCCAGCCTTGAAGGACAACAAGCACATGGAAGGGAAGTAAAGGTCTACACTGGTTAATCAACTTCTTTGTGAAGCTACTTCAGGAGCCAAGCGGCAGCTCGAGCAAAAAGTCTCCTTACAAGCCACATTTCACACAACAGGAGCTGAATATTTGGTGTGTGAGAAAGAGCCAACTCTGTAAGAGAAAGTCTCAGCCTCGGCCTTGGTTGCTTTACTTGTGTTCTGCAGGCTGCTGCAGCTCAACACTTCTCAAGTCTGGAATTACCAACCTGCTCAACCTGTAAAATTCAGGCTTCCATCAAAGCAAATTCATGGCTCCAGGCATTCCTGCCACCTGAAATATGTCCTCAGAGGATGAGCAGCTGCCCCGTATGTCCCACAGAGCTGTGTAAGTGGCCAAACAGCAACTGGGGACATGCAGACAGAGGGTCTGCATCCTTTGGCACACCCGTGGGCATACAAGAGGAGACCAGAGTGCTCCAGCATCAAATGTGATGATGGAGAGACCAAGTGCTAGAAGCAGATCCATGGCCCTGTGAGAAAGGAGTGCCTCAGACATCAGTGTGGGATGATGAGCACAGGTGCACATACAGCAGGTAGAGAAGCTAAGGAGATAGAACAGCTATGAGTCATAACACAGATCTCCAGCGCAAAGAATAGATGAGGACTTCCTTGCCTGAGACCTGTGCTCCTCATTGGCTGCACTGATTTACAGGGACAGGAGGGAAATTACAGATGTCTGACCTTAATACTGATGTCTGACCTTAATACTCTTGAGACAATTTGTCCTGTCCGCCTCGCTGCTGCAAGCATCCAGAGACCACAGGACAATACAGACCCACTTTAGAGAGCTGTACTGCTGGCATAGCATCTACACTGAAGGATTAAAAGCAAAATCAAGATTCTTCTGTCACATCTTTCTGCCTCTTCTTGTCACTGTGCTTGAAGGTCACAGGGTCACTACTACACAACACATCAGGAGCTGCAGGGCAAGGGCAGAGGTGCCATTATGGACAAGGGGCACCTTGCTCACCTCCTGGTTCACCCAAGGGAAGGATTTTGGAAGGAAGCACACGCATGGTCAGAATGCAATAATGAGCATGGACACAAGTGGAGACTGGAGTAAAAAATGACTTAAAACTCGCCAAGGAGGCAAGAAAAGTTTCTGCAAGTCCATTTGTAATAAGAAGAAGACAGGCAAATGTTGGTCTACAGCTCAGCAGAGTAGAAAAGCTTTTGACAGATGATGCCATAAAAGCTGAAGTGTTTGCAGTCTCATTTTGGCTACAGTATGACTGCCTTTACTTTCCTGTGTTCCAGTGGCAATTTATATCAGAGGAAGGTAACCAAAATCACAAGACAGATTAGGGAAAGAATATGTTAGGAAGTGTTTGTAAAGATCAGGGTTTTCCAGCTGGCTGGGCCAGATGAAATTAGTTCAGCTGTAGGTGGCTGACTGAAACAATTTCTTTAACAACTTCTGTCTTCGATAATACACAGAGGACAGTGAGACACTATTTGGGAAGGGCAAATGCAGGGGCTACTTTTAAAATAGTATAAAGGAAGAGAAGCGGAATAACAGAGTAAGCAGTTTAACTTCGGTGCCTAAAAGTGGAATAAAAGATCAAGTGATCTCTATTATGAGCAGGCAGCAAGAACTGTAAGGCGCAGCCAACAAAGTGCTTCTCTCAGGGCATGCAGGGATGCAGTAACTTGGTTCCCATTATTTCCCATTATTTCAAAAAAGTACACTACAAAAATACATTCTAAATAGATGTTTATATACATGAACCCAGATTGCTGGGATAAAGAAACAACACCTCAAGGAAATGAAGGCTCCCAGGTCAATCTACCTGTGTGCGCTGCCCTCTGGCACACAGCAGCCTCTGCTGCCGGGGCCAACCAGGAGAGCTCCACCAGCACATTCCTGGTGCCGTGCTCAAGTACATTTATTCCCACTTCACTGTAGTTACAGAACAAGCTGCATAGACCTGAACCTTTAAGAGGTGTTCCTTGACATCTCAGTGCCCTGCTGGGAGCTGACTGTACCCAGAAATGGTTATAGAACACTCTTTGGATCCCTGCCTCGATGAGAGCTTCGCTCAGGCTGATGCTGCTCCTTCATCAGCAGGAACCACAAATAACTCCCCTGAAGTCAGTGGAATTTTGCTATGCCAAACCCCTTGGACAAAGGACGTGAGTCTATTAATAGTTATTCAGAAGGAAAACAGGATAGCAAAACATAATCTACTCTCAAGGGGATAATGCAAGGTCTACAAATGGCAATGGGATGAACATCTTGCCCTCTGCAGCAAGGAACTATTTCAAGAACAGAGAAGTCAAAAAACTCATTAGCAGTGTTTTCCCATATAAACTTCTGGTGTCCTTAGCCCACTGTATCTATTAAAAAGAATCCTTTTTTCCCCCTCAAAAATAACTATTCAAGCCAATAACTTGTTATTAATCAGTGAGTGTCCCAGGAAAGCCAAGCCCAGAGTTTAACCAAGGCTGGTAGCAAAAGCACGATGTCAGAAATGCTTGCAGGACTCAGGAACGCTCCCTGAGGACTTTCAACAACACTACAAACACCACTGGTATTTTGCAATCCATGCACAATTTACTTCCATAGCAGGAAAAATATTAGCCTGGCAAACATCTTTAGTCAATCAGAGGCTGTATAATCATGAGAAAATTAACCTGATTCCAAGGAGATGCATAAAGTTCAAATTAGCATTCACACTGGATTGTCAGAGATATATTTAATCTATAATTACAGTAATCCACAGCTGCTTCGACTGTAGAAAATAACGAATTGCCCAGTGAGAACCGGTGCCCATGAAATGGAAAGCAAAGGCCATCTGGTGTGGAGCTTCCTCTGGTTTTGTGCTTTGAGCACAGAGAGCCTGATCTCCTCTGACACAGCCTATATGTGATTTATGGCTGCAAGCCCTCCAAGCAGCCATATCACCAAACAGAAGGAATAAAAATACAAATGATAAATGGTGATGATTTATGGCTTTACATTATGGATTTGAGTCTCTTTCCTAAGACAGCACTTGTCACTCACTTCTGAAACAGACTTATTTAAATGTCCTGGAATGAGAAGCAAGTAAGTCAACAAAATTTGTAATGTAAAAATTACACGCTGTGCTTTGCCTCCCACTCCCCGCTCCGTCAGTCACATAAGAATGTGCTCCCTTACACTGAGCAAGCACTTGAGTGCCAGCATGGGGCTCATTATTCTAGAGCATGGATCAGAAGAGGTGAGAGTAAAGGCAAAACCATCATTTTCAATCTTCCACTCAGGGAAGGGACAGCAAAATACTTGAATAATTCATTTTTTAATAAATAATTTTAATTAATTAAAATTACCCAGAAGTGCTGCATCTGATAGAGTCAAGCAGTCACTCATGCGACAGACAAGGAAAGGAACTGAGCGCAGAGACTGACCTGTCAGAGATGACACTGTAATTGGCAGAGCTACAAGGGTTGCTTCAGAATCTGGGCGTCTAATTAAAAGATTTATTCTATCAAATCAAGAGGGAGCATCATGATTATCTTGTCTGACATCTTGAAGCAGAAGGACCATAGAACTTCCTTCTCATTGCTTGAATAAGCCATTTAGAAAAATTTTCTACTCTGAAACAGAGAGTCTCCTATTGCCCTTGGAAGTTAATTGTCCTTAATGTTAGAGGATAATTTCTCATAGCAAAGAAAATGTTCGCATTACTTCCAGTCCGAATCTACTATTATCTATGACTTTCCAGCACTGAATCGAGTAAAATGTCTGCTCACCTACCTTCCCTTTTCTCATGTAAATACATGCAAATTGATCAAATCACCCCATTATCTTCTCATTGATAACCTAAATAGATGGAGCTCATTGAATAGCACATGATTAGATGTCAAGTTACTGTGCAGGCTTCCCAATCTTTTTGAGCATTCCTGGTCCCTTCCGTTAGCTGCAGTTCCTCAGGTCTTCCTGTAATGCTACTGGGACCTGAGACCACGCCATGTTAAAGTGCAACACCAAACCACCCCTTCAATGCCCATGTGCAGAACATTTCTTGCTCTCCATTGCCATGATATCTCATCCTTGGTGCAAGCACCCTTCAGCCTTCTGCTGTATTAACTCCACAGCCTTACAACCTACTGTAATGAAAGGCGTGCTCTGTTCATGCTTTCACCAAGCAAATGTATCCAATTACTCTGGATTTTCAATTGACCTTCATTATTTATCACTTTCCCAATCTTTGATACAACTATTACACCCCAATCATACAAGAGCCAGGAGGGCTTTCCTTATGAATAGACCTACTCAACAATGTCTGTTCAAAATTGCCATGAAGCCTATCACATAATCACTTTAATATATGCTGTGTTGATTGGAAAGTATTCAAAGCAGCAAATACATCAGATCAGAATACATGCCCTGCTTGTATGTTTTGGTTAACCATCATTATCACTGTTATTATCAATGAACACAATGAGGTGTCACCGTGGAGGGGAATCTTATCCCCAAGGAAATGATGTACACACTCCTAGATGAACAGAGACACAGACTGAGGGGCAGAGGCTGCTCCTCCTGGTGGATGTGCTCCCCTTGGGGGGACCCAGACATGCTGGGGAATGGGCCAGCACAAATCTCATGGAGTTCAGCAGAGCTGGGATGGTTTTGTCCACCCATGTGCACAAACACAAATGATGGAGCCAGATTCCTCTCTGCTGCACACAGCGAATGGCGCAAACCAAACTACAGGAATTCTACCTAACTGCCAGAAACACACGGCTGCCTCCAGCCTCAGCCTCTTTGATATGCAGTGAAACCTTCCCAGGAAGGTGAGGGTGATGCTCCACCTGGGTTTATTCCAGGTCTTTAGACAACTGCATATGTGCACAAAAAAAAAAAAAAAGAAAGAAAAAGCTTCAGTAAATACATTAAGAATGATGAGAATAAGCAGTTACTACCCTAATAAAAGCAAATGCATTAGCACTTAAATTGCACATGCACGGATACAAATTCTGAATCCTAATTGTGCTGGGAAGCCCATTATTATTCATGTTCTTTTTAGGAGAAGAATTAAGATTAGTAGGTAAATTAAACTGAAAATTACCACAGTCAAAGCCTTAATTTTATAATACTCCGGGTAGATTTAACTAATAAGTAACTGAAGCTTATTGTACAGATGATGTATTTCAAAAGTCCTGGAAGACACACAAACAGACAAACAATAATCACGACTTCCACGTCCACTTGGCCATAAGAGACATCACAGTTTGGCACACGAGACTCATATCTGTACTTACCAACAGACATCATTTAGCTAATGGAACAAAGAAAGAATGCTTGAGTTAATTATTAAAAATGAAGTATGAATGTCCCAAATCAACTGATAATGGTTATCAGTACTAATGGAGGAGTAACCAAATATCAAATTAGGAAACAATTAAAAAAAAAAAAGTTTAAAAGTGCATGAAAATACTTGTCCTCCATCATTTCATACTGCAGCAAAATCTGAGTCCCAAACTACAAGTTATGGTCAGAAGGTCAGGAGTGATTACCAAACTCCTCATAGGGCACACTGGGCACCAAATGTTGCTTTGTACAGAGAAATACTGCATGTTGTGTTGTACTGAGCTCAACGAGTCCAACAAAGAAGGGAAAAAGCCCCACCAGTTTTGCAAAACAAATGCAACTCCATGCAGCCCCTGAGAAAATGATATTTAAAGCTCAGGGACTGTAACCTTGTATCAGTACAGCTATTTAAATGCCTTACAGGTATTTCTGTGCAGATGCTTTTGCAAATAGCAGTAGGATGTAAGAAGGTTAACAAAGAATCAGGTTTTTACCAAAAGCCTCCCATTCTGTTACATGCATTTGAGAAGTGTATTTATAACCTATTAGACACGATTAAATAGCAAGAAGCTTTCTTCTTTCTTTGACGTTGTTCTCCCTCTCCAGGCAAAGGGAGAGTGAGTGTAGTGGAATATTTCAATCTAAATGGTCTCTCCTGATTTAAAGACATCACTTTCTGCCAAGCAGAAATCATCACAAGAATTAGAAAGATTCAGCCTGGGCTGAAACACTCTCAGAATTAGTTCATTACGCAGGAGACTGAGAAGATTCTATTTTTACTTGCTTATCGTTTTACCAAAATCCAACCATCTGGTCTGAAATTTATTATCTATTTGAGATTCTTACTCAAAAAAAAAAAAAAAAAAAAAAAAAAAAAAAAGTAGTCTATGCAATTCAATTGAACTACAGAATGAAATTAAGGAACAAAATGCTGCTTTTCCCACTGCAGAAGTCAAGTTTGGGACTCTGGCCATGACCCCCAGCCAAGTCCTGCCCTGGTAAAGCTTTCACTACATTGGATATGCCTAACACTGGAAGCAATGCTCAGGCTTTCCTTTAGGTCTCCATATCTTCTATGAGTTATGAAAATCCTGTATTAAGAACCACGTGTATAATTAGCCCCATGCTACATCCAATGCTGCAAAAAGAGATAAGAATCAAGATAAATGGCTTCATTGTGGAAAAAATGCATTTGAAGTCGCAGAGCCCAAGGGTTAATCTGAGCTCTGTGGCTGCGCTGTGCTGCATCATTTACTCGGAGGAACCCGGAGATTAATGAATAGATGACAAAACCACAATTGGTTCCAGCCCCGCTCACTGTGTCCCACTGCCTTTCAAAAGCTGTGACAAACAGTGCACACAAACAGTTAACGGGGAAAATGTGCCCATGTCCTTCTTTAAACGATTTACCACGGGCGCCTGATGACATTTTCCTTTAGCCATGTATATGGAAATTGAAATTTGTGAAGATAATGACTTTGAGACTCAATGAGCTCTGTTTAAATGCAATTATGGTTCTTTTGCTTAGGTTCTCTCCTCACTTCAGATCTGAAAAGGCCACTGTATTGACCCGTGTTGCAAATAATGAGCACAGTGCTAGCTAGGAAAGTGCTGCATTCACAGTTTGTGTAAAACTAATCCAACACCATTCCAGAATAGAAGGGACTTTTGTCTGCCCTCTGTATGTGCTGGTGTAATAGCAGGCTGCCAGGAGGAGCGCTGCTTTTGCCCGTTGTGTGGGAGGCAAGGAGTTGAAACACAAGATCATGGCACAACACACCCTTAAAAAGGGTAACTGTGGTCCTAAATGCATGAATAGAACCGTAACATTTGAGTGTGGCAGTTTATTATGGAACTGTTAATGGGAAGCAGTGTCCAACAAGAGAAAGCCAGGTCAGACATTAGAACAAGGATGCACAGATGTGCCTCCACCTCCTTACTGACAAAGAGATTGGGCTGCAGCCCCCATTACTAAACAGAGGATAAATAAGAGACATTTTTAGATCAATCAGTAGCTGGTGAGAAAATGAACAGCTTTAGCCGACCCTCCACCCAATCCACGCTGCTACAGAAGGTGTCTCCATCCTGGGGTTCTTCTGTTTTGTTTGCAGCTTTGTCTCCCAAGTTATGGACTTACAAAATTCATGAAAATTAAAACGCCCTCTTGAGTATGAAAACACAAACCTTCCAGAGTGGAAAGAATGAACAGGGAGCAGTTACATAAAACACGTAATTAAATGACACCAGCTCAGAGACAGAACTCCATTAAATAGAAGAGCAGCCAACTGCAATCTATAAATAAGGTTCCCATTGCATGTTCATCTTGTAGTGCCATTTCACTACACAAGCCCTGAAAGGAGCATCCATGAGAGAAAGAACGGCAAAAATGTGGCCCCCAGGTAAGACAAACACAAGTGCCTGGATGGTGTTATTTCTTCTCTCTAAAGATGCATGCAGCTAAAGAACCAACAGGTTCTCTTGGCTGTGTGAGAAGCTCTCCTGGGCTTACTGAGTCCAAGAGCCTGGAGGCACACAGGGAAAATACAGAGAAAAGAGGCAGACATAGGAAAAAAGAGCAAATGACATGAATTAGTGGGTGAAAAGTAAGTAATGAGGAATGAAGTTAGGGAAAGGAAAGGTGAAACCCAAGCCAGGGAAATAAAAGTTACAGTTTAAATGGCAGCCTCTTGGAACACAATCTAATTAAATATGATAGTACACAGTAACACTGTTTCTCTGGCTCGTTAGGACAAGGGGTTGCAAATAGCACTTAGTAACAAAGCAGAAGGTCAAGCTGATGTCGGGCAGTTGTCATCACTGGGATGAGGCAAGGGATGAGCAATGGCATTACTCAGCCAAACAGGCTGCTGCTGAAACCAGAGGGCTTGTGCAACCCCCTTTGTGTGCATTGCTCGCATGAATGTAAAGATGTTGATGAATGAAGACAACAAAAAGTCTCCAAAAAGCAAATACACACGGGCAAAAAGAATGACTTCACAATACGCTGACTATCAAGTGTGACTGAAAAGCACAGTGCTGAGATCCGCTCTGCAGGACACACACTGGGTCTCCACTGGCCCCAGTCACACACACACGCTCTCAGCCTTGGAATTACATGAAAGCATGTGTTGCAGTCACTCCTTAGCAGTTTTTATACCTTCATACACCATCTGCACCTAAACTGAGTCATTTTGGAAGCATCAGACTTGGAACTGCAGTCATCACTAGGTTTATTGCCACACCGAAATCAAGACAGATACATCATGAAGCGAGACGGATGAAATGTTTAAACAGCTCCTTTTGGTTACTGCTTCACTTTGCAATTTCTCACTGCTTTTAAGAGCAGCCACAGCGCGGATTAAATGTCCACGATACCACACTAAAAAAACTTCAAAGGCGCAACTGGAAGTTATTCTGCTCTTGCATTAGAACCTCCTTGAGAAAGCTCCTGGTCTGAAGAGATAACACGGCACAGCTTTGATTTTAAGCCTTTTGTATTGCTCAGCATGTTTGTGTATTAAAGTGACACAGCCTGAAGTTTTCAGATTTCACAGCGAGCCTCGAGACGACAAAAAGCCCATACCTTGTATCTGCACTACATAGCAAGGCCACTTCTGTAACAGCACTCAATATTTTGGAGACTTCCCAAATATATTCAACCTTCTAACTTCCAGGAAATTAAACCGAAATTAAATAAACCTAAGCCAATGTTTCTAAAGAAAAATAGGTTTGCAACTTGCCCACTTGCAGTGAAGTCCTCTTGCAAGGCGCTTTACGTGCATCCTGCCATCATCCGATCACCAACAGCTGTGCATCCTTTACACTGCCAAGCATTCATCATCCTGCAGGTCCCGTCCTTTCAGTCCCCCAGCACACAATGCATCTTGTGAGGAGAATGCTATTGCTCTGATTTTTATCAAGAGCAACAGCAGAGTATAACGTGGCAGTTCCCCACGAAGCAGATTAACAAGCTAACAAGTGGCTTATCTCACAGCCTTCCCTTTCACAGCCCCATGCAGTACCTGCCTCTTGTGAATAAATTACGTGTGCTTGATTCAGTGAGCTGCCAGCCTCTGAGGCACAGAGCTGGAAGTTGGGGAGTTCAAGATTATTTTCTCAGCAAAAAGGGCTGGTAGCAAATCTTTCCTTTGCAGTCACTCACTGTTTGATTTATAAGTTTCTGTAGTTACTACATTGTTTTTACCCCACACTCTCAGGCACTCAATCTCCTTGCCAAGGCCTTCTGGCAAGACATGGTGCTCTGAATTTAAAGCTGGTGCCATGTCCTAACTTCACAATTTCTTCCCCAACATGGAGCTCTCCCGTGTTTCCTTCTACCCCTCTTCACCCCCTGCACTCTGCTGCACATGACCCATTCTCCACTCTGGTTTTTGCCATGCCATAAGCCCAAGGATGACACAATAGCCCTGAGTGTGGCACCTACAGATCTATGGGCTCTGCAAATAGAGCCGGGCCTTAGACAGGGGCACATGCTGAGTTCTGTCAGTGTTGTCTGGTCCTGCAATGCAATTCCATGCTGCCATACTTCTCCCTCCTTGTGAAATAAACAGGTCCTCCCCCTGAAGAACACTGGTATTAAACCTGCATGCTCCTCATACTGAGACCTTACATCCCAGCTTGCACCATAGCTGATACAGCTTACAGCAAGGAAACTATACGCAGATTGCACAGCAGAAGCAGATTTGCTGGGAGGTGTGAACAAGCAGATGTGCTTCAAGGTAAGATTTCAAAACATGAAGGTGTTATGAAAGAAAACAGAGCCTAACACAGCAGACAAGTGGGATGGCTGGGGTGTCTCTGAGTGAAGGCAGCAGTGATGCCCACCAGCACAACTCCAGGCACTCCTTCCATCCGCAAGGCTGTCAGCAATGTTACAACGCTGGCAGGATTTCCTGCTTGAGATCTTGGCCTGCTTGAACGGCGCTCTTTTTTCCCCGCTGCTAATTATTCCATCTGGATCCTTTTCACAGTGTTACTCCCATCCCACCTGTTATTTTCCATGAGCATTTCATAATGCTTGTCCAAAGTAAGGAGCACGGATAAGTCTCACTCCAACACTAAACCGGCTGTAAGCTTCATGCTGATGACTTGCCAATCTTCCTGGACTCTCTAGAGCTTTCTGAACTAAAATAGAAGTCAGATAGATTCAGCATTTACCTAGGGATATTCACACAGTGCTGCAAGATAACACAGTGTCAGAACAGCTCTTAATCCTCTCCCAGAAATGCTCCTCTTCCCCAGAAGACAGAACGCTGGCATTCCTCACGCAAACAACCTTTGCCTTGGCTCTGCCTCCTGCATTCAATGGCTGAATTGAGCCCTCTCAGCACACCAGAAAACTGCAGCCTGTTTTAAACCCACCTCGGTAACGTGTTCCTTGTTGTAGGATATGACAGCAAGGTTACAGGGCAATGGCAGGAATGGCTTTGTTTTGAGCAGAAGCACATAGTAATGGGATGAACCAGGGTAAAATCTAAGCAGAAAAGCAATGTTGAAAAATGTGCTACTTGGAGTGTCTTAACAGGTTAGGACAGAAATGTGAGCAAGTAATTTTGAGCAGGAAGCTGTTGGAGTTGGTGCTTTGTGCTCCTGAATGTGGGCTGCTCCTTGGTGATTGACACTGAGACAGACTTGGAGGCATAAGCAAAATCGGAAAGAATCCCAGTGCTCTGAGCACGGCTGGAATACACGTGCCAACAGTGAGCAAAAAAGGGAACGAATCAGAACTGAGAAGGTTGTGGGTGTGAAACTGATCTAAATAGAGAAAAGTGAAATGCCAAGAGGAAGCACTAGGGGTAAAACCTGGCAATCACAGAGAAACCCCTTTGGGAGGCAGTAGGTTGGGATGGTGAGAAATGAGATGGAGAGAAATGAGATTGCTTCAGGTGAGAGGAGGAATCGGGAGGGAGGCCCAGCCTCCATAAAGCTTGTGATATAGAGGAGAAATGTAAGAGACAAGGTGGAAGGCAGTTTAGGTAGAGAAGTCAGAACTACCCTTGGTGAATCAGAGCACAGTGTAACTGCCCCAGCACTGCCACACCACCCTTCTCAACACTCAGCATAGACTGTTGCACCACCTTGTGCTGAGATGGGCATGCAAAGACCAACCCAGAGCCCACACTTTATACATTTCGTTTCTTCAAGGAGAAGGCAAATCGCAGGTTAGAAGCAGGAGTGCTGCTCATTTCTGGAGTTAACTTCTGCAGCAAATCCCCAGCTTTTAGTATCAGTCACAGAGAGAACCCGAAGTCTGCTGGTCCCCTCCAGGAACACCTCACTGGCTGGGGATGAGCTCTGATGGGAGCACCGAGCTGGGCTTCACTTGGAAAGAAACCTGCAGCTGAAGGCAGTGAGCTGCCAAGCCCAGAGCCAACACATCCCTCAGCGTGTGCCAGCTCAGGAGTTCAGACCAGATTAGTTTGCCTTGCCTGGCCTTTTGATTAAATCTTGGCTATTTTTAATCTCCTGCAAAATAAATATTAAGAATGAAACTCACCTTAAAGAGCTGCAGCTACTTACATGTAAAAACCAAGATATTCTAGAATGACAATGCATGAATTTGAGAGCAAATTAATCTGATGAACTACAAGAAGCTCTCCAAAATGTCAGAACAAGGCATGCAAACAAAAACGCCCAAGAAAACTTAAATCAGAGCTGCTTCTGACCTTCTCCATTTCTGATGTCCACAAACCCCTTTGCTTTACGGTGAGATGCAGTCATTTCAAAACCAGCATTTTAATGAACCGCTAAATCAAACCTATGAGAGCAAAGCCCACAAGCAATGCTGGACGTTTCCTGACTCTGAAATTGTTGTGCTTTTTTTGTTTGAAACGTTTTCCAAAGCTTTGTAGTAAGCTCCATGTGGGAAATAAGAAAGAAATTAAAAGGGATAAACGAATTCAAATACAGCATTTTGTAGTGAATGTTGTCGCTTGATGCAATTCAGATGGATTATATTTTTAAAGAACTACAGATTAAATTGACATCACTGATGAGTTACACTGCCACAAAATAACAGGAAATCTTCCATCCTAACAATCGAAAACATAAAGGAACAAAATGGAATTGGGCTTCATTTTATTCCACTGGATAAAAAGCTGTTTTACAAGGAAATCCTTCATCACCTACAACCGTACTGAGGTGTCTGGAGATCCTCTATGTGAATATAGTGGATTTCTCTTCCATGAAGGTTATTTTGGTCACATTCAAGTCTTGCATATACATGAGAACTACAGGCCATTTCTTTGTAATGCTGCAATCTTTACCCAGCTATTTTTATTTCTCATTGCCATGCTGTTGCCCTTGGCCTCTTTGCACAGCTTTCCCACTTGTTTTACTCCCCAACTCTCCGTTATTTGGCACACTTCTCTAGAGCATCCAGCTTAATTCTCCTTAAACTGCTTAATTCTTTTAAGAATTATGGTCTCTACCTTTCAGCATAGCCCAGGTGCTCTGATAGATCTAGGGCATTACATAAAATATATTGTGTCAAGCAAGAAAGCTGGTAAAATACTTCCATAATTAGGTTTTCAAGAAATACTCCTGCTTTCATTTAAAAACCAAGGTAGAAGCTCATTCATTGAAATAACGTCTCTCTCTGCTTTAACATCACATACTTTTAGTAATGAAATCAATTACAAGAGAAACCCGAGCTCTGTTCTTCACTTCCCAATCACTGCCAAAGTAACAGGCGGATTGTTTCTTGTTTCTAACGCTTACTTCAACTTTGAAAGGGACCTAATAAAATAATTTCCATGCAGCTCTACCTGAGCGATGAAATATTCATCTACAAAATGACTCGAGGTAGAAATATGACAGGGAATTCAGGGTAAATTACATCTTTAGCAGTTGGCTCTCCAGCAGTTCTGTGACTGTTCTCCTTTTCATTAAAGGTGTTTAACACAGAAACAAATGTCAGATTTGGCATTTTTAATTTTTAATAAAACACCACATGTTGAAGAGTCATAAAGAAGGCAAACAAAAGCTTCCCTTGATGTAGTAGGCACAGTCAGAAAACCTCTTGTAATTGAAGAAATCACGGCCATCTACAAAGAAACGATTGGAACACAACAAAATATTTTACTTATTCCTAACTCTCAGTAAAGTGGAACCAACCTCACTGTACCACGTGTAACAAAACAGACCAATTAAAATTCAATTTGGGGGTAATTTATACATGGCTTCTAAACAAGGCTTTTAAAGAATCTCATTTTGGATGGAATGACTTTACGAGGAATAGCACAGTAATTATGGGTAGTGTAATTTAATTAATTGTTTCTTAACTGCGTGCATGCAAGCTGTTGCAGCTAGGTAGAGAGCTGCAGGAAGAGAAAGCAGCTCATCACCCACTGCATTCAAATGGTTGGGTAGAAAATGCTTTATAAAAAGATTTCATAAACCCCTGAAGTTACAGATTTGTTGTCAACAAGGAAGCAACACAAAACACTTTTAGTACCAACATCCTATCCAGGGCTTTGTTCATAGGTTTATTTTAGATGAGGGGAAAATTTTACAAGGTTTCCCTTTGATGTACCCCTTCTAGCATGATCCTTGCCTTGGGAATGAAGCTCAAAGAAGAAATGAACAGGATGTTTGTACATTTTGTGTCTGAAAATGGATTTACTGCGTCCTGGAACAACCAGCAGAGCGTGATGTTCAAAACACATGCTTTCAGGGCAGCTGCCAGAGCAGAAGCTGGAAGAGCATTCAACAACTGACCGAGGAAAACCTTCCTGGTCCCAAATACACTCTCGGCAGCTTTTCAGTCTCACCAACATCCGTGGTTTTCCTGTCTTGGGAAACTGTTGATGGAACATGCACTACTTATGCTAAAAAAACATGTCTCGTTGATATAAGCCAGGAAAAAAGAAAGAACGCCAAATTATTGTAAACACAAGGTCAGCCTGCATGTGGTCAGGGAGAAGTGGGGTGGGAAGGCAGGAGCTGATCATCTCAGCGTTTGCCATCAGCCACTACCAAGTAATAGAACACCATGTCCAAGGAAAGCTGTTCCCAGCCCCGTGGCTTTCTTTCCATGCAGATCCAAGACGTGCCCAGATTAACAGCCAGTTACCATCAGAAGGGACAGCACTGCTCTTGCCCATACCAGGCACGTGTTCCCATGCCACTTACAACACAACCAGCCCAGTCAGGGCTAAGCACAGTGCTGGGATCAGCTTGCTGATCTGTCTGAAAACTGACCGGGGCAAATGAAAAACCGACATGAGACTTTTAGTCTGCAAGCAACCTGATACGCTGCTAATCCAAATCCTGCAGAGCTGCAGGATCACAGACCCAGGTGCCGGCGAGGGCAGCAGATGCAGGCAGAGTTGGCAGGGACAAGCACCTCCTGCTCACACAAATCCACTTAGCTCAGGTTAAGCTTATCAGGAACACCTTCAGTAGATAGGATGGCTGAAGCTGTGTAAGAGGTGAGAAATCAGGCAAACAGGACAAAATGTGGCTCGCTGTTGTAAGCTGTGATGCTACCCACCTGTTATCAGCTTGACACCAGAAACACCTACATCACAACAGAAATTTACAGAGCTGACTATGTAGTTGCAGCAGAATACAACAAGGGCAGCACCCAAAGTGATACCAGCAGGCCTGCTACATGTACGAGTCCATTGGGCTGTCCCACAGCACCAGCTGAGGCTCATGGCTGTAGCCTCACATATCTCAGTGCACTCACTGACTGCCAAAAATGTAAGAAAAATGTGCAAATACTGAATTCTAAGTCTGCGTTACTAACAGAAAATTGCTTCATGCTTTAAACAGTAATCAGTTTCATAAATTCCATCCCCTTGTCTCCCTCCCTCTGTCCTTCTCCCACTCAGCCTGTCCTTCCCCATGGATGTAAGGGCATCTCAGGCTGCCAGGCAGGGGATAAGTAAGTCTGTTTGCTTGCTTATTCTTCAAAAATCCCCCATTGCATTTATTTCTCCCTGAAATAACTTTAAGCATTTCACATTTTCTCTAAGATAGTACTTGCAAATATCAATTCTGTGCTAATTTCATTCTGCATTAATAAGTTCTTCATTATCTTATGATGCAACTGCTGAAAGCTCCATGTTAATAAAGCCCACATTATCACTATTGCTCCTCACATTACAACATCTCTGTGAGCAATAAGCATTCTTCTCAGCTTCATTTCCCCTGACACGGAACTCAGATTTCCCATAATGAAGATTTCTGTCTAATAACAATAACACACACTGGGAAGAGACCTACCAGTTCTCAGGAAGTCTTCATATTTCTGTATTTAAACACCAGCACATTTATAGCACTGCAAACTTCTCATTGCTGCTTCCAGTGTTCATTCTGTCCAAGGACTGCACTGAGACACCAGAGTGCAGCCTGGTACTTTTTCAAGATGTTAATCTATTGAATATGTGCAGAATACAGACTTTGCTTATATTTAGTGTATTATTTCTTATTTGCGTTTCTGCGTCACACCTTGACAATATCCAATACACAGCATGCCATACATGCAATACACAACAATATAAAAGAAAATCAGATCATCAGATGAAGAGAAGAGCAATACAGGTTATCCTCATTCTCTTTTCAGTGCAGCATTTGGAAGGTAACGTGAAGGAGCAGGAAAGCAAAAATGCCCAACAGCCCTGAAAGCGAGGAATGCAGCTTAGCCACGTGAGATTGGCAAAATGTTCCTCACACAGCAGGCAGCATAAGAAGAAATCAGAGCTTTCTTTCACAGAATCTCAGTAGGAAAGGACTAGAAGGGGGGAGAGAGAGCCCCAGACTTGTGCTGCACGGGGCAAACACCTGCACAAACACGTGTGTGCATGCAGCGCAGTCACCAGGCTTATGGCTGCCAAGCACTGCCTGTCTGTCAGGCAGGACAACAGCAGAGTCCGTCAAAAAGGTGATACTCAGTAGGACTGTGTCAATACAAGAATTGTTGCATTTCTCCTAAATAAAGAACCAGAGACCTGAGATCTGAAGCAGATAATGCATGTGTGTCTATAGATATAGGAGATCAGCAGGTATTGAGATGGTCATCTTGGTGGCAGGAAGGATCTCAGGGGTAGGGACATGAGCATACTTCAAACAGCTGCTGGCAGCTGAAAAATATGGTACCACACTAGGAAAGAAAAAGCAAAGGGAAAAAAAACAGATAAAAGGATAGAATTTATAAGTGAAGAAGCAGCCACTGAGTGCAGTTCCAAAGGTCAGTAAGTCAAAGAACAGGCAAAGGCACTGCTGGTTTCCTTGCCCGGCTGCAGTAACCACCGCCAACAATTGGAAGGTAATGCATGAGCCAGAGCTCAGCGGCAGAGCTGGGACATTAAAGCACAGCCAGATCTGCACTGTGAGGAACAGAGCTCTGCACAGCGTGGTCTTTCAATCAGCAACACAAGGAGGAGGCTGAAGCTGGAGAGGAAAGAACTTGCTGGCTAGCACAGAACCTTGGCCTTCTGCAACTGCCTTTATTGCTGTGCAAAAGCCACTAAGTCCTTTAGGTTGCAGACAGAACCGAATAAACTAAAAGTAAAGACGAGAAGATCTCAGGTAGAGGCTGTTTCCTAAGTTTCACAGCAAAAAGCTTCAGGGAATTCACAAATGTACCCTGTTTAGTAATGGCACAATGAATGGGAAATTATCCAACAGGAGACATGTCAGAAAATTACCCCACAGGGGCAGTACTCAGAGATGGAAGCCCTACCAGCATCTCTTAGCAAGCAGGCTCTTAATTTACTTACAGTTCCCCGTGCTGGAAAAGCGTTTGTTTCTCTTTCAGTCACAGTGCATGAGAGCAGAAGGACTCTGGCTTTTAGCTCAGGTTTGCAGCCCCTTGTTGCTTTAACCTATTTTAGCTAATTCAGCCTAATTGAAAGGAATTGCCCTGGCTGCACTGCTGTCTGCAGAGCTCACATAAACACAGCAATGTCTGGGGGAAAGCTACAACAATATTAATAATAAAGGACAAAAATAAAAAGGAAAAGGAAACTTCTATTTAAAAATAAATGAATGCAAGTAACTACCTCCACACATCCGAGTTGTTATTCCCTTCATGAACAGCTTTCACAGCTTATTGAAATTCACACATTGTCTCTGTGGTAGATGCAGCGTTGGAAAAATAATTACAGAAGATGACAAATGAAGTACATTATAGCTATAAAACAACCAAAAAACTCCGTCTGCTTCATGTTTGGGGTTTTGAGGTATTTTTAAGACTAGAAAGTGTAGAGGTTAATCCCTGTAACATCATTCTTAAATACACCACAACCCACAGCAGCTACAGAGAAATGTAATTTATCCCAGCAAAGGAAAAATCCTGCTTAAAGCCCTTCTAGAAAAAGCCTGGAGAAGTTAAAATTTAATGATCTGACCGCATAAAAAGGATTTCCAATTTATTAGAAGTCCAGACTTGCCTAAATGAAACAGTTATTTAATCGTGAGTTCTTGGAAGTCGTGTTCTGAGTCAGAGCACTGAAATCTTGAGAGAGATGGAACATCTGGGTGGTACCCACAGAGATTCCTGAGTGCAGCACAGCTGCATCTTTGGTTCCCTAAGTACAGATTCTGGTTGTATCATGCACAGCTCAGCTTGGGCTCCCGGCTAACAACAGGAATGATGGCACTAATGTACTAAGAAGCAATTACACCTTCTTCTGTTTCCAGGAGACAGACCACCAAACAGTTTTATTACTTATTCTCCACTCCATTAGATACGAGTTATTATAAAAGGGAAACAATGGCAGCATAACTGTTATTTACATCTAACCAAGAACTACTTTTATGTACCAGTGGGTACAGAAGTTAAATCATGAGAACTATGGAAATTAAAATACAAACTGCTTAGCACAAGATATTATGTACTACAGGAAAGGCTGACATTACTACGTGTTTACTTTAAAGGGTGAACCACAATCAGCATAAGGAAATAAATAGTGATTTGTGGCATGGCAGCAGCTCCACTTTGAGATTCGCTGACCGTGGTTCTCAGACTCTGTGATGGGAAACATTATCCCAGGGACAAAGGGAGAGGGACCTGCTTGGTTCCTTGGGTGGGAACTGCACAAACGTAGAGCAGCACAGCTCCAGAACACAGCAGCAAAAGCTACTGCTCACACCTTCAGAACACCTGGAGGGGGGACACTGAGGACACCCAATGCAGAACAGCCACAGGTCATGGAGCTCTGCCCCACACCCAGCCAGCATCCAATATGTTTAGTAGCGTTTAAATATGAGAAGCACGGAAAATGGAACATTAGATACCTGCATGAGTAGTTTGTATTCGGGGTGCAATTTTCATCCATGGAGAAGGCCACGGACCAGGAGAGACTGGTGACGCAGGGCAGAACTGAAGCATAGAGCTTGGTCTGAGCAGCCAAGGGAGCAGGATTTCCTACCTTGAATGGATCAGAAACCTTACAGGCTTCCTTCAGGAGCACAGAATTGAAGATGAAATCACAGCTCTGCATTTTAATTTAATCAGATGAAATTTTTCCTGCTGTTAATGCTGAATTAGCATCACATTGTTCCTTAAACTACCACTAGGAAAAAAAAAAAGAAAAAAAAAAGATGCAAATGAAATCTAAAACTGGTGCTAATATAGGGAACAGCACAGAAATGGATGTAAGGGAACGTGTGCTACATGGATTAGAAGCTTCACTCCAGTGTTCTGAACTTTTGAGCTGATAACCTTCAGAACGTTTTTTTAATGCAGCAGCAGCACGCAGCTCCTAAACCTGAGCATGCAATGACACTTATGGGTCTCTTCCTACTCAGCACATTCTGTGGATCCATGAAAGCAAATCAGTGGATGAATGGCTGTTTTCCTGTGCTTGCTGTATTTGTGAGCACACATACTTCTTCACAGTTGTACAGCTTACAGAACATATGCTGTACAATGCATATAATTGCTAATCAGGAGGTTTTTTTTCTTTCCAAAAGTCAAAGTGGCCAAATTGCTGCTGGCACATGGCTCACGTGTCAGGTTTTTCTTCCTAATTTTACCCCAGTATAAACATTTAATGAATACATTTCGGAAAGAAAACAAAAGCCTCGGCACAGAACTAAACGATGCCATAACAGAGTTAAGATTTGAATTTCAGATGTAATTCTTGCTTCTGATGGGAACGCAAAAGCACTCATGAATACAGAATCAGGCGTGTTGTTGGCAGGCACCGCACGAGGTGGTTGAACACGAAGCTCTAAAATCAGTGCTGCCTCTCTGGAGCACTTCAAAGCAAAGGTTTCAAAACTGCAGTTCATGACACAGTTTAGAAGAACAGCTTTATCAGAAGCCCACGGCACTCACAACCCACCGGCTGCCTGAACCTCTGCCACATCCTGGTGGCACAGAGATTTCGTGGCTACCTGCAGCTTGGAGTCAGAGCAGCAGCTGCTTGGTGCAGGGCTCCACAAGCCCTCCCAGTGCCCAGCCCTGCTGCACAAAGGCAGCCAGCCTGGGACAGATGCACTCAGCATGAGCAACAGTCTGCGTCCTCTGCATTTAAAAGTCCGAGGGTTCAGTTCATGCTGCTGAATTTGAAATCTCCCTAACGACTCAATGCGGAAGCTGTGTTTTTAATTGTTAATAAACAGAGACCATGCAAGGCAAAGAATCAACAACACAGCTGTTATTTCAGCTGCTGCTAACATACAGAACTACTTAATAAAACCTGGAAGATTCATTTCTACTTTAGAAATCCTTCATGCTACAGAAACTCCAATTGCCTCCCAGCCACACTGTCATCCCCTTTAGTCACGGTGAAACGAATTTGCACATCACAGGAATGGGTGAGACTGGTCTGCCCTTCTGCAGCCCCATTTGGAAATGCTGCTGTACAGCAGTGGCAGCAAGGATGGTGCTGCTCTGAAACTTCCAAAGCAATGCGGGATGGAGCTCCTGGATTGCTCATAGGATGTGACAGCAAGGCAATAGGGCAGGTGGTGGGAGAGAGCTCTGCCCACAGGTACCAGGCACTGCCCAGTAGGCAGGGGACATCTCCAGGCAGCAGGGACTTAACAAAGGTAGGCAGCTGTGAAAGCTCCCACTTCTGGGGCTGAAACCCCCAGGTTATGACACAGGAACATAGCATGAGAAGGGCAGAAAGGGGATGGGAAAGACCTGGAGATTCACACACTGTTGTTCATATACCAAAGTACATAATCTCTGCCAAGCAAGGAGAGCCGAGTTACATCAACTAAAGGGCTCCTAACCCAGGATATAGAGCACAGTGCACAAGTTAAGCACTGGCACAGGTTGCCCAGAGAGCTGCTGGATGCTCAGTCCCTGGAGACACTCCGGGTCAGGCTGGACGGGGCTCTGAGCACCTGTTTGAGCTGTGGGTGCCCCTGTTCACTGCAGTGGAGCTGGTCTGGATGGCCTTCAAGGGTCCTTTGCAACTTAAATGATTCTATAAGTCTATAAATCAAACAATAATTCCATGCTGCTACTACCTGGGAGACTCCAAATATGAAACCTGAATATTGCAGGGCAGCAGGATTGATGCTGACTATGAAATCAGCTTATTGAAACAGTCCTACTGTACTAAAATGGGTTTGCTGTGAGACTCCAGCCTACTCTCTATTCTTTCTGTGGACACTAACTAAATACGTTATCTCCATTTAATATTAATACAAATAATTACAGCATAGTTAAAGGAATCTTTATTATTATTATTATTATTTAAACTGCATTGCTTGCATTACAGCTGTGGCATAAACAACTGCCATGGGCTTCCTGTATGAAGCAGGTTCTGGCACTTCTGATAGAATGACCATGGAACAGAACCAGAAATCATGCTGCCTGCCAGTCTTCAATGACAGGGAATATGTTCAGAGCTGCCAATCTAAGGCAATCATAGAATGGCTTGAGTTGGAAGGGACCTCAAAGATCATCTAGTTCCAGACCTCCTGCCATGGGCAGGGCTGCCAACTGCTAAATCAAGTACCAGTCCAGGCTGCCCAGGGCCTCATCTTACCTGGCTTTGAACACCTCCAGGGATGGACAGTCCACAGCCTCTCTGGGCAGCTGTGCCAGCACCTCACCACTCTCTGTGTGAGAAACTTCCCCCAACACTTGGCACTACTTGAAGCACTTTAGACACATGCTGTAATATATAAATGCACTTTCTATACTTAGAGTACCAGGTAACTAAAAGATATGCATCATATATATAATGCTGGGTAAGCTACACAAGGTTTTGCTTTATACACTTTGCAACAAAATCTACCTTTCAAAAGCTGTCATCTCTTTAAAATGTCAAATCAGAGAAAAAATGGTTTAAAGATAAATAAAGCAGAGCCATTTCCAGAGAAGGTAGAGAAGGAAATACAAGAACACGCCTTTCCTTCTTTTCTCTTATAAGAAACCTGAACCATTTTCTTTGTTGTTTCTGACACAACAGGAGTACTAAAAAGGAGATGATTTGTTTGGGTAAGCAGTGGGTGGGAGTTGCTGTGCTTTTAGGAGACACGATGTTCTGCGTCGGTGCAGGCTGATGCAAATCTGAAGCCTGGAAATAGCACAGAGAGACATGATTTGTTATCCCAAGAACAATGTTCATTCTTAAATGCTGCCCATAGTATCACTTGGAGGACAATTTTCTGTGCTGGATTAGTCCGGCTTTTTGATGATGTGTTACTGTCAGTGTCTATGTCTGCTCTGTACATGTCTTTGAAATGGCCAAGAGAAACACTGTGTGCTGACAGGATTTAATCTACACCAGTTGTGATATGGAAATAGACATGCAATACTACTAATGCAAAAACATAATGGGCTTAAGCAGTCACTGAACTCTGTACACAGAATATAAAATGCAAACCTTGTGAATTATAAATCCACATTAATATGATGCATTCTAATAGGTTCTTTATCAGTGCAAGTCTGGCCTCGGGTTTTATAATCTCAGTATTCAAGACATGCATATAAATGAAATCAGTTTCATCTTAGTTCTTACACTTAGAGTACACACGGAGTTCACCATCCCAAGCTTTAGGACAGAAAACACTTGCTTTAGGCAAAACACAGCCCTCCCCCACAGCAGTACAGGCCCTGTGCAGAGATGGGCCTTTATTGCCATGATGAGCTTTCACAAACCAGACTCCTAGACCAAGCAGAAGGACAATGCAAAGCTTACACTCTCCCGAGGTGCGTTGCTCTGAGCTGCACCCTCTTACAGCTTTGTCGGACAAAGTAATACTTCTTAAATGTCAGTCTAACAAGCAGACCAAGGCAAACATGATGCTGCACAAACAGGTTTCTACCTGGAAGGAGCAAAACAAAGAAAAATGAGGTATGTTATGTACCTTAACACAATCCAACTAGTTCAACAAGGACAAGTAGTACAGGAACTTGTAAGGCATCAAATATGTGTACACACAGGCTGAACAACTTGAAAGGCACATACAACTTGAAAAAACACTTCAAGGAATCTAAACATCACATTGTCAACAAAACGACGAGTTCCTGAGAAATAGCTCTGAGATGAAAGTCGCTCCAGACCTGAAGATGTGTGTTCCTGGAACCCCCAGGCTCCAGCACCCTGCGCAACCTCACTATTTGTAGACTTGCAGCTGCTTTTGTTGCAAAAATCACTCCAGCAGCAGGGACCTGTTTCAGATGGGTTTCAGTCATTACTGCAGAGACAATCCATCGGCATCTTTAGAGACAATTACGGCTGTAATTGCTGACAGCACTGAGCTGACAGTTTGCCAGGAGCAAAGAAAAGCATCACTTCTTTAAGCCGCCTTTCATAAACTTCAGAAACTCTATAATTTCCTCCTACCTCTACACGTGAAGCATGTCGATCTGCAGCTCCCATCCCAGTGGGAAGCTGCCCTTAAGAGGAAACTGTCAGACTGATTAATATGAATATAAAATTACACTATTAATACTACTGAAGGGCAGGTTTTTGTACTCAGCTGCTCAGCTGAGTTTTAGACCGTCAGCTGCCACAGACTGCATCCATACAGGAATATTTGTTCCCCTTCCTATTGCCAGGAGCCAGGCAAAGGACAGGACAGTGCTCCATGTACTCAGGAAAAGAGGAAAGGAAAGCACCAGGAGAGATAAGGGCTTGGAGGAGCTCCGCTGCTTTCTGAACACTGTGAAAATGGGTGGAATAAGCTCTGGCCTCTCTTCTAGAAAAGTAAATCTGAAGAGGTGTGGAAGCAAAGAAGCCTTCAGCCAGGGAGCATAAGCAGCTTGAAAAGCCAAAAAGCCTCTTTGCTTGGGAAGGGCAGAGAGGAAGATACGAGCAAGTGGTAAAAGGAGGAGTGTGACTGGAGGAGTGCAGCTGTTGGGAGGAGCTCACCATTACTACCCGATAGGGGACAGGATGAGGCAGAGGTAAACTTCTGCTAACATAACATTCATGCATTTTGACCAAGTTCTTCCTGATTAGGCAACACATTATACAAATCTTAATCGTCCTAGCACAGCTTACTCTGTAATGTTCACCCAGCAAAAGGGTGAACTGGGAAAGTGAAACAGTAATTAAACACCAGAAGTTAGAGGACACAATAGTTTCAGTGATACATGGCAGTCCTGTGAGTTTTAAGTTTTGGTGATGCTCTGCCATGTAGCTCTCCAGCAGTTCTGCCTTAGCAACGTGCTGGTACAGATTCTCATGTATCAGTGCACTCAGCAGAGAACCTCATCCCTCACTGTCAACCTGACAGCACACAGTTTCCAGCCAAATATGCATGAAAGATAAAGGTTTCTCATAACCTTGTTTTATGGGAATACCTCTCAAAAGCACCTTCAATACCGTTTTGTACCTTTGATGATACCTTACAAGTCACTTGGGAATGTCAGACATATTTTATACTTTGGACTGGCAAGAAACTTTGCGGCAAATCTCCACTGGAAACAGTAATTGGCAATAGCTCTCCTCTCAAAGCAGAAGGGGGGGGGCATTCACAACAGAATCCTTGGACACCGCCCAGTTTTGTTACCAGGATGCGGGAGCTGAAGAGGAGAAGAATTTCTGCTTTATTCTGGGAGTCAGTTCTGGTCAGGGCATAGCAGGAAAGTTTGCTCTGTATATGTACACTAACAGCCTTCAACCAAACAGCTCTGGCTGCAAAATGAACCATGACTTCCATCTCTGGCAGTCACTGCACTAACTACGAGTTACGAGGTATTTCAAGAGACAAATTGTTCCCCAAATTCAGTGCATGGTTTAACTCCAGACACACATTTCGTGCTTGAAAGAAAGTTGCAAAATGCTTTTTCTCTCTCACCCGAATAGGAATGGTCACAAGACTGAGCCAAAGCCATATCATCATTTCTACCACAGTGGAAGCCATTAACAAAAATGCTTCCCTAAAGAGCACAAAAATAGAATTCTATTTCTATCATTATTTTGCACTGTCAGCAAGTGCTTTCATGTGTTCTTCTGCCTCACCTCCAGTCTAACAGACCGACAACAATAGGTTCTCCCTTTCTGCCTCCTCAGCTGCTCCAATATAAGTAGTAATGAAAAAGGTACAGGGCAAACATTCAGAGTGATCACTCTGAAGATACTTCAAATGAAATAAGTACCTTAAAATACAGTTTTTTTTTCCAATTGAATCTTTTGTGAGTTTTGCTTGGGCTACTCCTCAGTCATGTTTAAAGGCTCATGTAAAAATAGGTCTGATGGCTGTGAAAAGCTGACAGGCAGAGGATATAAGCTCTGCACCCTCAGCATCGAGTGCATTGTGGGGCAGCAAAGTGCAGTTTGTCTCAAATCTCCCTCTTAGATTTAAAAGGAAAATAAATACAAAAATAAAAGCTCCCCTGGAGAAGTGCTGCTGTAGACTGCAGCTCTGAGTGTCTGAGCACTGGGCACTGGGGGCTGCCAGCATCACTGCTGCCCCTCAGACAAGTCACCACTTCCAGAGCAGATCCCATCCTTCCTAGTGGTGTATTTCTGAATGAAAGTATAATGAATCTTTACTGATAAAAGAAGCGTCAATGAAGTGTGTGTTTCACTAGCAGTGAAGGATACTCCTTACGCCTCTGTGTTCTGTGTACTCGTACAGGGGAAACTGCAGGGAATCTGTTCAAGGCACGGTTCTGCTAAGTATCTGTTTGCAGGGATGAGATTTATGCTTATAACATGCAATGCGTGGTCAGAAAATAGCAGTCAGGCACAGTACTTTCTGCATTCCTCATTCTCCGAGCAGAGGACACACTTTAGGAGAAGTCACTCCCCAACACATGATAAAACACATCCTAAATCCCCAAGTAAATGTAAAATGAATAGAGTCTCTAGCTTGCACCTTCTAAAAATAGTTCATATGTACATTATGCTATGAATAATTCCTCAGTTTAGGAACACTGAAGGGCCTTTTAAATGTTAGGCTGCATAGTCTGCAAATCTGGACAAATGATATTGCTGAGGGGCACTTCTCTTCAGAAAGGGTAAGCCCATATCATTTTCTCTTAATAGCATTGTTGCCAGTGCTCCATTTTTCAGCATAATTTACTTTGGTTGATACAATACTTTACACATCCATATTCATAAAGGCTGCCAGGGGAGTGTTTTCCATTCATAACTCACAGATCTCTTTACACCTGCCAATTACCGCATCCTACATCAACAGAGGTCAGGCTAATCCCCCATTGTCAGCCTCGTCCTTCAGGGCCAGGACTGAGCTACCAAGGCCAGCTGAGAGCAGCACAATAGGGGAGGAGGAGCTGCAAGAGAAGAACACAGCAGCAGCTGCTTCCATCAGCCGGCATCCCCAGCACCGTCACTGCCATCCTCCCCCTGCAGCACATTCACTGGAACAGCACAAGCCTTGGAAATCTGTGGGCAATAAGCTATTGGGCCTAAGATGTCTCAAAGAGGACAGCCACAACTTTGTTGTACTTCAGGCTGCCATAAAGCAGAATGGGGGAAAAAAGACTTTTCAATGTAAAGAAGAGCTAGGTATACACATAGACCAGATGCAGAGCACATCATTTTGCATTAGGATAAATAATTTAATTGACTTAATACACAATAGGGAAGATATCTTTTAAAATCCTCATAGCATTTTAAAGGGAGAAAAATGAAACCTGGCCATGTATTTGATTCACCAAGTTAATTAGGAACTTGTTTTATTTGCAATAATTGCATATTGATCACAGCAATTAGTGATGACGAGGTTGGAGTGATGCTTGGTGTGCCTGGCAGTGCTAGTGGCACTGATTGGGTCTTACAGAAGCTGATCACTCCGGAAACAAAAGCTCCCTCCAGATAAAACTCTGATGTTACTTGCTGAATTTCTCATCTCAATGAACTGAACTCGCAGTTACTCGGAAGTAATTTAGGAAGAGCCACGGTTTAATTGACAGTTAATTGCCCCAAGTCCTAATTGCTTCCTTACACGTGATGTTGGACTGGAAAAAAAATATCATTAGCGTACATGACTAAGAGCAGAACTTTCTGGTTCAAAGCACGCTGGTCTGTGAGCAGCTGGGACAACACTGTGCAGAGGAACTGCAGCAGTGCCTGCAGCAGGACGGACAAAAGGAGCCTGCTTGGAGCAGGAGCATCCACTGCAGCAGATGGCAGCTGTGTGTGCTGGGTGCGGCACAAACCCCACACTCGGTGACCCTTTTTATTCCAGAGAGGAATATCCAGATCCCAGCAGATGAGCCCTCCTGGCTGACACATCTCGGGGCGGTCCAGCTCTCACTCAGCATTAATGTGTCAGATTATTCCACTTGCAACAAATCCAAGAAAACCGAGCATTTATATAATAGAAGCACCAAAAAGGTCTATAATAGCATTGTTGCTTCCCACAGTCTTTGCATAATAACAGTCTTAGAGAGCTATTCTCTTTCCATTTATTCTTTTCTCCTGAAAGGCACAATTATTCCAACAACTCAACATGCTATGCCCTAGTGATTTGTAAATGAAAAGCTGAAATGTCATTAATCAGGACAGGCAAATTAAAACAGACTATATTTATCATGCTGCTTGTACAAAGTAAAGGAAAACTGCATGTTTACCTCAACACGTATAATTAAAACAGGCCCAAAGCTACTTCTAGAAGTTTTTCATAGGGGTTTCTATTGAAAACTTAAAAAGATAAATAAAGGGGAGAGGAATAAAAAGCTTTACGTTTTCCAACCGGATTAAAATCCTCCCATCTCCCACACTGGACACCAGCAGCACCCAGTGTTGCTTGTTTCAGCTGACCCAGATCTATCCATGTCTCCAGCTCACTGTAATCAACACTGAAAGCAGTAACAGGGCTTGTCCCCTCCTATACAGATCTATGTAAGAAGTTAAACCAGGCATATTCTGAATTCTTTAAGGGATACAGTGAGTTTAACACTGAAGTGCCTCTTCGAAATCTGAAACCAGCTATTATTTCTCAGTTTGGTCAAATTCACTGGAGGAAAAGCAGTAATTATCAACCATCATATCCTACAAATGTACAGAAAAGGCCAATGCTGTTTCTCAGAATAAGAAAGATGAAGATAAAAACATCTGTTGCATACAAATTCACACAGTGAATTGGAGGACAGGGGAAAACGGGTGGTATTTCTTAGATACAAGAGCACTTCATCACCTTTTCTTCTTACTGCTGTACATGAAGACCAACCGTAGCATACAGTAAAGCACTTATAATCACAATGCTCCAAAACAAGCTGCCTGGCACAGATTGCTCACCCTAAAAGATGCAAGAGGAGCTGGGTGCTCTGCATGCCCACCGTGCTCCTGCAGTGTGAACTGAGAGCACAAGGATGGAGCTAACAGGTGGCAGGATCTGGACCTTCTCTTGCAGAGGAACTCTGTGTGTGATCCTCATAAAAGCTGCCATGTTACAGCATGGATCAGCCTGTTCCCTGGCTCGTGCCAAGAATTCCAAGCAATCCAAATCATGAAAAAAATTATTTAAACATATTTCCCTGCAAAAAAAATTAAACCCACGCAGATTAAGTAATGAAAACTACTAGGTCATATGAAAGTGTTGAGACAAATCCATTAAAATTGCCCTAAGCTGCTCAGGAGAGGACTGAGGCAATGGTGAGGGACAGCCATTCCCCCAGCCTGTGGCAGAGCCCCACATGCCTTTACTCTTCTCTACGTTTCAAAATCATTTTTAAAAGACAATTTCAGCCAAGCTGAGGGAGCCCATACTTAGTTTCATCCGAGCAGGAGGGGCACAAGCACCTGCTCAGCTGACACTTCTATTTCAATGCTGCTTATTGTGCACTTCTGACAACCACAAAACCGCGTGCAGGCCTGTATTAAGACCTCCTCACCATCTTTAATTTTCTAATTCCACCTCAAGACACTTTTCACAAAGGAATGAACATCACTGTCTTAAACTCAAGACCTGGAGCAATGTCTCAGCAGGAGCTGAGACACACAAGTCACTAAATGGGATAAAAATTTGGTCTCTAACATCTCACAGAATCACAGAATGACCCGGGTTGGAAGGGACCTCAAGGATCATGTAGTTCCAACCCCCGCACAGTGAAAGAAAGCTTGATTCCTGATGGACTGCATAAGCCTTTCTAAAAGCTGCTACACAATAGTTACCCTATTAATTTCATGCGTTCTTAGTCCACTAAGGAGATCCAAAAGACACCTTTGAGGTCTCCTGTATCACAGGTCACAACCAGACTCCCAGTGCTGGCTGTGCTGCTCTGAGCAGGAAGGCACAGAGGTTGGAAGGCTTCACAGAACACCATTACAACAGATGGGCAGGTACAACTTTCAGGCTCAATTTGCTCTCCTGCTTGAAGTCAGCTTTCCGCTGCACTTCAAGACCACTCATCAGCTTTGAAGGAATACATAAAAAAGCAGTTTTGCCTTCACAGAAGCAGGTTGGAAATCTCTAGGGGGTTTCAGATTCCTCCTAGGATAGCTTGCAATCACAGCACTTTGGAACTTCTCACACACTGAAGTGGTTGAAATCTCAACCTTTTACATTAAGTAGCAAGAAAAGGGGGTGATAAGAAATATCTACTTAGGAAAGGCCACGAGCAAGCCTATTGCATTTACTACCCATACTCAAAAGTGCTATGCTAATACAGTGTTTAATATGTTTATGTAATGTGATTCACTTTTAAACTTGTTACCAACTCGAAGTTACACTCCTGACCCTGTGGAGCTGAGGGTTCGCCTCCTCACACAGCATTACTCCAGACTGCTCTGTATTTGCAAAGTTTCCAGGCAGCTGGACCAACTGAGGGAGGATTGGTAATCTGACAGGAACGTTTTACTTCTGGACAGTTAATTCGTTACTTTAAAAGCTTCAAAGGAAATCTGTTCTCTAAATTTACATATCCACTAAGTACCATTTCAGCAGGAAGAAGCATTTCAAGAGGAAATGTTGATTTTTACTGTCAATAAGAGCAGCAAAGGCCACCTCATTAATCCATGCTGATGCCTTTCCAAAGCTATCCAATTATAATTACATGCTTTCTGCTTTAAGAGCCAAGAAGTTAAACATGAAGTGCTTTCTTCTCACAGCATAGTACTCGTTAAGTAGGGAAAGCCTAAACTGATACAACTAGGGAATCACATGAAAGAGAAAGACACGGTCCTGTGATCACTTATTTCAAATTCCCAGCAGCTCCTGGGGAACCGTTTGCATTTCTGCATCACAAGCAGAGGATTTCATCTTCTCCAAGTAAAAAAGATCTCCACCCTTGTGGAAAGCTTTGTCAGGATTCATTCCCAGTCTGGGAATAAAGTCCTACACTTGTTATGGAGCTTTCATTATAATACACAAACCCCAAAGCATTTGCTCTTCACATCCACATGCCACTCCTGTTGCAATTAAATGTCACTAGGAAGCTTTCTCATCCTCCTATTTCACTGCCTAAGGGAGTGTTAGTTTTCAATATTTTGTATCATTAAACATTTAGCTGGATACTTACATGGTCCTCAACCATGTGATACCTAATTTGTGCCCATCTGTTATCAAATGACTGGGGCCCAATCTAGTGATTTCACTTGGCTTATATTAGACTGTCTGAATCACAACGGCCAAACCTCAGCAAAACTACAGGAAGATGCTGGAGGCAACAGAGAGCAATGCTGACTCCTGTAACGGATTGCAAGAGAGGAACACGTCTGATCAAAGGCACCACAGCTTGTCCAGGTGTGAGGGATTCACTGAAGTTACCTAAGACTGGCTGAATACACACTGTTTTCCTGAAACACTGTAAATATATCTCTGCATGCTCAGCTCTTCAAAGCTCATCAAATGCCATTAGACCATCTGGGGACACAGCTCAAAGATTGCATCGGATCAAGTTTTAAAACCAGGTTTTGTCTAACAACCCAAGCCCATTTCTGAACGCCTGTAATTTAATAATAAACTCTTTTGTCCAAGCAGCCAAGCCTGCTCCAGAGTGGGCTAACATCCCTGCTGAAGAATAAGGAGGCTAAGAGAGCAGAGGCTGCAAGGAACAATCGCTTTCTATTAAGATACCACGCAAAACAGGAAGGTTTTAGGTTTGCCTTGTTTCTGTTTCACACACACCATGCATTGTTCTTCTTTGCTTTCTTTCCTTTTCCTTACTGCATTTAAGCACAACCACTGTGTGCTGAGGGATTCTGCATTACATGTTTGTTTAACTAACTGTGGGCCCACAGCTTCACCAAAAGTAGAATTCTGCTCAGAGTGGATGAGTCTATATAGGAGATACAAACAGAAACCCACAAAGTGTCACAGCACTGTGAGACAATTCCTCGCTTTGTTCCCACATGAGAAGGGTTAAGACTGGGAACTAACTGGAGAAAGTACCTCGCTATGCTGTTTAAAGCAGTAATATTCATTATCTGGAAACACCACTGAAAGGACAAGACAAGCCTAGTGCAAGGAAATGGATGTGTGTGACACGGTGATGCAAAATTTAGCCCTTGGGCATATAGACTGTCAGTCAAGGAAATTATAACAGTAAAAGTGATAGATGGAGACTTGGCCATGCACACTGACAGCTCAGCCCAGGGAGAACAGAGGGTGGAAATTGTACATCTCACCCTGAGACTTCAAAGGAGAAAAAGGGACGAGCATACAGCGTTCAAGGACTCTGCCAGAGTGTGGGAAGGAGAGAAAGATCAGGTAAGAAGGGCTGGAATAGAAGTATGAAAGAGAAAGAAAATTAACTAGTGGCCAGGAAAAACTGAGACATGAAATGACTGGGAAGTCTAAATTTTAAGTCAACCAGGATCAGGAGATGAGAGAAAATAACACCTACAAATAACAGCACAGAGCCTGAAATTTTAAGGAGTAAAACACTGGCAAGGATATGATAAACTGCAAATCATGAATAAAAACATGAATTAGAATACTGAAGATGAATATAATATTTTGCCATAAGAACTACTGTATCAAAACCAGGCCACAGAGACCACAGCAGTGAAGAGAAGCCAAAGCCTGATTTGTTTTTCCCCTCCTTTTGAGGAGTGTAACTATTTTTAGTATTTCTCCATTTAAGGCACAGGGAGTTTGTGGGGACAGCTCTGTGCACCAAATACAGGCAGCTCAGCCACAAACATCAGTTTGGGAAGACTACTAGGCAGGAAATAGAAAGCATTCCTTGAAACCTCAGGAATAGCACCCAGAGTCTGTTGAAGACACGGATGTTAAGGAACACGGAGCGTCAGTGGACTGAAGTGCAATCCAATAATATCAAAATACACGTAACAAACAGATTTCAGCAAATGCTTATGAGGACTTTGGTGAATCAGAAGTACTGGTTTTACCTTCCTGGACCTCATGGTCCTGCGCACACATGGTCAGCATGTTATATGTTATTTTAGGCAATGTGGCGATGGGATGAAATAAACTCACAGCGAGGAACACTCAGGTTCGGCTGTTTGAGCTATGCCAGAAGAAAGAACTCACATTTATCAGGTCAGGGCTTTGTTTCTGGTTGCTCCCCAGCACAGAGATGCTACAGCTCTAAGGAAACCTGAAAAAGCAAATCAGCCCTTGCAGAAAGTGGGTATTTCAATTAGAAACATTAGCTTGTACTAATAGAGCACAAAGCAGATGGATGGCAAATACCTACATGTAACAACAGCACTAGAAACAGTTTCTCCTCTACTGAAATCTTCAGCTGCGTTCCATAAAACGCTTAAGTTTTTTTCTGCGCTCCATTAAAACAGCCTTCACAAACATAATTCAGCCCCTACACCCACTGTCTACTTCTTCACTGTTTCCCCAGCAATGCAGTTTAATTCCTCACTACCCAAATTCTTCATAAAATGATACACTTATTATTATAATCCTTATTGACAAGCAACCCATTAAACCAAGATTAGGGTCCTAGAAGGAATATACAAAAAAAAAAGTTTCTTTTGGCTCTGCAAAGAAAACATATGAAACAACAGTAACGAAACCATGCTATTATTTCTAGCACAGTGCACTTTGAAGTATAATTGATTTTGCAGAGAAACAATTTTAAAATTAGGGGTTTGCTATTTGTTATCTTAACCCCTCCTAAATCTTCCCATTACATCAGATTGAGTGAATTCTAAGAAGCCAGCAACTCTAATTCAAAATATCTTTGAGCCTTCACAATTGTCGCATGTTTATAATTTTCACCCCTCAAATTCGTCAGCCAAAGCTGCTCTTGGTGCATACAAGAGCTTTGTATCGAGTTGTTTATCTGTTTCTAACAGCTTGAATGTTTTATGTCATACAGTACGGATTTAACACAGACACCTCTTTTGTGGCTGCTTCTCAACAGATGGAAGTCTAAAGTCATTTTTATTGTGTTCATGGCTATTTCCAAAAGCTCTTCTTCAAATTCAGTGTCATAAAGTGATTCGCCTATGCACGTTTCATCACAGATGGTCTGCCTTCAAATCTTCTGAAACAAAGACAGAGGAGACATTCACCTTTCTTTACATGAACACAGTAAGCCCTCTCACTTTCAAAATCACATCAGTGGTTACTTATTTGTGGACCAACAGTGGTGTGCACCTCGCTAAGCATTTATCATGAAGGTAGACAATGTCACCTATATTGAAAAAAGAGAAAAAACAACAGAATAACACCAACCCATCAGGCTCCAAAACTGGATGCATCAAAGTCACCATTGGTGCCATCAATGATCTAAAGAGACTCTTCCAAGCATAGATGAGGAGGGATAAATAAGCCCAGCTCTGAAGTGGCAATAAAGTAGAACAATAATGAATCCATCAACAAAATCCTCTGCAAGCCTTATCTGGCACGATTAGGGCCATGCTTCTCTTAGGTTACAGGAGGGAAAAACCTAAACAAACATTACTTGTGTCAGTGACTGATTTTCAAGGAACTTGTTAGATAAGTGCACTTGTTTTCCTGGCGGGATTTCCACACCAACACTGGCACACGCTTTCACGGAGACTCGAAGTTGAGTCCCAAACCAAACACAGCTGCTCTGCGATGCCACAACACTCACAGGATGGCAGCATGGGAGGGAACTTCTGCTGCTGCATTGACCCCTGCAATGCGAGGCCTCCTCACCACTGGCAGATGCTACAGCAAAGAGTATTTAAACACAACTTGCAAGCCTTGAGCCCCTTCAGTTCCTATAATTATTCTTCTCTAAACCTTCCCTTTAAAATCACTGTTAAAGCACAAACTAAGAAGTTTACATTTTCTCTGAGCGCCATAAAATCTACAAATTGACTAATCCATAACTGCATCATCTTTTTATTGATATTTTAGACATTTTAATTCTTGTCCTTTTGTTTTGCTCTGCCTGACTTTAACCACAGTTCTGAAAGAATCAAAAACCCTTACAATCAATTACCGAAGTATGGCTGCTCATCCACATTATGCTCAGACTGATTCTGCTCAAGAGACAGACAGATACTATTATCCCACCTAAACAGGCAGAAACACACCTTACAAAGACTCAGCGTTGCTTTACTTGCTTTAAAAATAAACAACCCCCAAACCAGTCATTCAAAAGCTTTAGTCCCTTGAGCTGGGAGCACATCAGAACAGAGCTGAATGCCACCTACCACTCAGTTCCTTTGCCACAGAGGAGCAGAACTAATTAACCCACCTGCAGCGGTGCAAGAAAACGCAGCGTGTATGGCCTTGTTCATAAAACTTACAGCTATTATTAGATAATTTTTGACTCCTCTCTCTAAATTCTGCTACACTGAAGAGAGAACACAAAACAAACATCAAATGGAACACCTACTTTTACATTAAAGCAATTCAAAACTAACAAATACAGCAGAGATGGTGCTAAACAGGTCAAGATGCATGAAAGCCTATTTGGAATCACGCACATTTTCAATTACAAAATGGTGATAAATCAAAATACTGAGAGTGTATGAAATGCCAAGAGTCCAAGACAACTAAAGCTACCTTACTAAATAAATGTAATACTGTGCCATTTCATTGAGACTGAAATGTACTGATATGCTAAGCCCCATCTTCAACTCCTGACTAAATTCATTGCAATATCACATTCAGGGGGGAAAATACAAGCAATATCTATAAACAGAGTGGGATAGCAGGTATTTTGCAACTAGATAGTGAGAAAATGATATTAGGCACTGAATCCATTTTTACCTGGGAGTTTGTCACCATCAGCCTGCTCCAGCTTGCCCTCAGAAACTGCCTTAGGGCTGAATGAATCAAACAGGCAATGGAGTCCAGCCCTAAAGAAATATCAACAAAGTGCCCTCATCTGCTGCACAAAGCTAGTTTATACCCCCCAAAAGCTCTGCCTAGGATCCAATGAGGAACTAACTGGGGGACTTAACAGAAAAGAAGAAACATATGGCATCTGGGTACGCTGCCAAGAAAAGCCTGAAAGTACTGACCAGTACAACAGCCAAAGTACCAAGTGGGTTGGAAATCAGCCAGGAACTCCTACTCCAATTGCTGGTACAGAGTCAGTCCCTTCTTTATTCTAATGACAGTTTTTCTAGGAACACGTTGCTCCATTTTAGCCACCTTCTGCCTGTAAAATACGAGTGCTTCCTTTGTAAGAGCACTGCTAAGAATAAACCACTTGTTAATATCAAGAATGCTGCACAAATTCAAAGTTGCATAAACAGAGCAAAGAGCTGACTTCTTAACAAAGCAATGGTTTCATTACACAAGATTTTGTTTAATATGGGAGACACACACCCTGGGAAGCATTTCAGTGCACTCTGCACACTGGTGCTAAGCACCCCAGTGCTGCCAGGTTGGGCACATCACTGCAGTTCCTGTGGCTGCCACAACAGGTTGCCTAGAGCTGGTGCCAAGAGATCTGGGTACCTCTTTCAATTAGATTTATAGAGCTCAAAATATAAAGCTTTGCAATGCTATATTTCACCTGCCTTTTAATGGCTGCAAGGAGAGAAGTGTCGCTGCTCCTGCTGCCAACATGCTCCAGCTCCAAAAGTGCAGCAGCTACTTTTAGCTCAGTCCTCAGATTCAACCCCCACAAAGTTTCTTCTCTCCATATTATATCTGTTTTGGAGTGTTGTAATGCTATTAACTCTGTAATGAATATTAATACAGCCTTTGGGGAGACTTGCTCTGTCTCTACTATGCTGAGCATATTATGAAGCACTTTTAAATCTGCACTAACAGTTTATCATATCAGAGACAAGTAATTCATTGTATCTCAGTACAATGGATGCACCCACAAAACCAAGCACTCAAACACCATGTTATAGTTACCAATCCTGCCTCCTCCCTAAGCAATATATCCTTTCACAAGACATAAACCATGCCTGGATTGAGCTTTTGTAGCATAAATAGGAGCAGGAAAGCAGCACTGCCAGTCTCCCACACCTCTGAAACATTTCTAAAGAAGCAATTACTTCTCCCATAGCTTTACAGACTGACTGAAAACTGAAAGCAGTTTAACCAGACTCAGAAAGGAAAAAGAAGAATACAGTAAATGGGTCAACAGAGAACAGTCAGGACAGTAAGGCCAGAGGAGCTAAGCTGGTCTCTGGAAGTGGGGAAGGGTTTGAAAAGGAAGTTATTGAACTGAAAAAAAAATATTACCAACAAGATACAGGTCTAAAAAATCCAATGGAAGATTGGATTGGGGTAGAAAGCAGAAGCTGAGATGCAGCGAATGAGTCAGAGGAACACTTGTAGGATTATTACAAGGAGTCTAACCTGAGGCGCTGCCTTCAGAAGGAAAAGCAGGTTCTTTATGTCAGAGCTGCACAGAAAAAGAAGTGCCTGAAACTGGGGCCTCTGTAGACAGAAACCCCATCTAGGAGGGAGTTACACCTCATATTCCCTCATAGCTAAAAGCCAGGGCAAACAAACTTCTACCAATTCAGCTGCCTGAAGCAGCTCTTAACAGTCAGCTGTTAGGAAGAGGGCAGGAGGGAGGCACAGGCTGGCACAGCAGCTTGACATCCCAAAAGCGCATTCTGGTTATTACTACTGAGAAACTTAGCATTTAGCAATGGGCTGCAGTGCATATGCCTCAATGAGAGGTAAAAAGCACTTTCCTAGTATCAGTCTTTCTCTGGAACAGATGAATATCCCAGCACAGCAGGGACTGTGGCTGAAAAGCTGCAGCTGGCTGAGCCCTGATATGGTGCTGATGGTACTGCCTGTGCTCTTACGTGGGGTCAGAACCTGATGCAGGCTGGGAGCTTCAAACCAGCTGGCTGCCATTAGCTGATTTCATGGGGTACAAGAGTAAGAAGAGGTACATTCATTTTGACAGAGGAGCTCCACAGGGCATTGTGTTTGTTTGTTTATGATGCTATAGCAGGCTGTAAAGAACAAAACCAAGCCCTCCCCAAAAAACTCACAGCATTTTGCTTGAAGAAGTATCACCAACCCAGCTGTATAATACAACCTCATTTCAATGCTGTCAGCTGATAAGGTGCCTAGTATTTACCAGGACAGTACCTTCAGGGAACTGTGGAATTAGAAATGTCCCTTTTTTTTTGTGCTTTTTTTGGCACAGTGAAACCATGGAGGAAACAAAGACCATGGAGGGTTATTCTAATAGTGAAACAAATGTAATTGCACTGTTTTGAGTGTCCAGAAAAAGAAAAAATATGCAGGTAGAAGGCAGATAAGCCAGTTAAAAAACAGATACAATAACTGTGGATCTGTAAGAAGCAACTGGAACAGAACAAAAGGATTTGACCCAAGTTACGACTGCAGAGGCACAGCTGAAGGAATGGTTTGAAAGAGGGCAGTGGGCTGGGAGAGGTTTTGTTAGGGAACTTGGTGAGAAAAATGGAGATTTACTGGGCTGGAAAGTGGAGGAAAATTAGCAGGTCCACAGGAAATTTAGTACCCTGTGTCTGTGACCACCATAATCACAACGCCTGAGGAAGATGGAGAAAAAGCACGGAGAATGGGAGCTCCCCTTCTGGCAGCAGCTTGCCATTGCATTAGGTTGGGTGAGAAAGGATTTTTAACAACTGTATGTTTATGCAAATTAATTTAGTGCAAACAAATTAAATGTCAATCTACCAGAACCTCTGAATATAGATGAGCGCAAAGAAAATACAAACCATGGTCTGAGGAAGACTGGTTAGAACTATTTTTTATGAGCTTGAAAAGAAAGCTACTCTGTGCCTCCAAATCAAAAGCAGGAAGCTACACATATGGCAAATTTCCTAATAAAACCCAGCCTAACTTCACACTGTATTACTCATTACACATTAGTGCTTTCTCACTGCATCTCCCAGTAACTGAAATGTTCTACTATGATTGTTTTCTGCTTTCTTTTTTCCTTTAAAAAACATGACAGTCTCCTAAAAAGCCACCCAAATATACACATTGATCATATTAAGGGTTCTTGGAGATATCTCTACCAAATATTCTGACACCTAATTTCAGAAACGTCATGGCAATCTTTCTTTTTACTAGCATAAAAGCATCCTGCTGCAGTTCTCTTACTTTCTCAAAGGCAGGGAATGCCAGGACTCCCACCTGGAAGGCAAATGACTCTTCATGGGGCAGATGCTGCTCTTTCAACCTCCAGTTAGGATGTTCCTTCTCCCCAGATGCCACATCTGACTTAATAGAAAGAAAGGGATTATTCCAAGCACACAAGACTTGCCATGGAAAAGGAATTAGCTTCCATTTGCCAGCGCCATTTGCTGTACTGTACTTGTGGCTTTTCTGATAAGACGACGAAGAACCACTTCTTGGAGAACATTTAGTTATGTATGTAAAATCCTGCCTTGGAAGAAATGTATATTTAATTTCATGTATAATTAAGAAAACTAACTGGAGCTTAATTCATCACAAAGAAAGCAAATCTATCTTCCTTGCAGGGCAATCCGAGGCAGCAGTTACTTGTGCCACGCACTTGAACATGTGGTTGCACATTTAAGATGCTCCATGGAATTAAGATTTCCCAGAATATAGGAATACAATTGCTCCTGATTTTAAGCAGAAAACAAGGGTGGAGGAAGACCCAGGAGAAACCCAAGAGCAGATGGAGAATATATCCCATTAACTCAGAGGTGCAAGAGTGGCCAGTAGAAGACTGCATCACAGAGCTCTACAGCTTGAGACCCTACACAAATAGGGATGATCTCGAATGGGAAGATATCCAAACAAAAAAGCAGGCATGACAAAATCCACACAGTTTGTAGGTGTTTGGGATCTGTGTGTTGTACAAGGTGGCCAGAGTGACCTCACAGCTGGGGAATTCACAGCCACTCCCTGCAGAGCCACATGGACTCCTCCGCCAAGTCTGCTGACCAGAGGCTGTCTGCGTATTGCATCTGTGTATTGCATTGAACTTCAGTGCTTGATGTCTGTTACAACACGCCTTTCTCCTATTCAGTCACCCAATACATTTACAGATTTTGCAGACAATAATATATTTCCATCACTGGACAAATTTAAAGTAACTATTAAGTGCGTATCAGTTCTTCTTCTCTGTTGTGGACATGGCTAACATTGTGAGATCTACTGGAACAGCCCGACTATTTTATATTTCTTTTTAACATTTCAACACAAGAATGTTCTCTGAACTCAGGAGGACATCAATGCAATCAGTATTTATCACAGGAGGGTCATTACCTCAACCCCAGCCTAAGGCATTACTGTGGGGAACTATCATTTGTTGGGACTGGAAATAATGGGAAATAATCACAGAGCACAACCATGACTACGTTCTGATTTTAAAATGGCATTATTTCTCTAGAGAAAAGTAATTTTTTTTTTATTATTTTTTTTAAGATGGGATTAATTTAGAATAGAACTCCTAAATCCAGTAATAACACAAAAATTCTTTTAAGTGCATTTAGAATACTCAAAATATTTTGAAAGCAAAATGGGGTTTCCACAACAAAAGACTTAGTGAAGCAAGTTTTCATATATCACTACCCCATTTCAATAGCTCATATAATTTACACAGCAAATGCTCAATCTCTGACATAGTTTCTAACCCAGAACAGAGGTTTTTTGTTTTTTATTTTTAAGTTTCCTATTTTTTCATTTGAAATAATCTAAACTAACAAATCTTCAAGAGCCTCTTGTCTACTAAAGACCTGAACGCCAGATTCTTCCTCATCTTCTAGATGTTTTCTCTTGACCTCTCCATTCCTGACATCCAGCTCTGACAAGTTTCACACATGAGCAGCTATAGCCTTGAAATTGAACGTTTTCAGTGATATCTCTCATTCTTTTCCAGATGATGAAATGTCACAGCGCTTCTTTTTGCTAAAGAAGTCTCCACCTTTCTTTTAAGACAGGATAAACCTTTGGGTTACACTGCATACCTGACATGTGTTTCATGGCCTCTGTTTTTGTGTATTAACACACATTAGTTAACAGTCTTTGAATTGGTTCCCACACAGTGAGGCTGCTGTCCACACAAGGCGTTCCCCTGACACAATGAATAGTTGTCATTCCAGTCATCTTCTGTCAGCTGAACAGGGGCTGAAAACACCATCTGGGAGAATCATGAAAGGGCAGGCTACGAGCCCTGGTCATGCTAACAAAAAGCAAAAACTAAATTGGATACAGCTGCACAACACTGCAATTCCTACCCTGTGTTCTTCTTCATTGCTTCCTTCAGAGGTGTGCCCCAGGTCTTTACTCTTTTTGGTCTCAAAGATCTGCTTCCATTTGATCTCGATGAAGGCCCTGTGACTAAAGGCAACTTGAGGACTTTAATCTGCAGCTGGGAAGGCAGCAGTCACACCAGGATTACAGCCAGGGAGCACTGAATTATTCAGCTAACTTAAGTCTGCAATTTTTTCTGTATGAGCAATTGGAAAATTTACAGACTTCACTTTTAGGGTAGTTTTAAGCAACTTTCTAAAGTGAGAACTAGAAGTTACCCCAATAAACCCTCCAGTCTCTTCCTCTGTTAAATCCAGTTTGCACTGAGATGCTGAGGATTACAACCTACCCAGCTTCCAGAGTCCACACACAAGCAAGTTGAATACCTACAGGCAATGACAGCTGAATATCACTGATTTAAACACGTACACTTGTAAGAAGAGATTCCTTTTTAAAGAAGATCACACTTAGCTGCTAATAAAACCTCCACTAAATACACTTTTCATGTATAAAACATCTATGGTTATTATCTGCTTTCAACTTGAAAAGAACAGCAGCATTTTGAAGTCTGACCTCATACTGTTTACGTATGTACCGCGGCCAAATACGCAGCACATTCCTACCCACGCACCATTTATTAAATGAATACACATGCATATTTCTTGTCCAGAGAAATGAGAGGAATTACTAACACTGATACACTCTAGATATAGTGCTAGCTGTACTTCGCAGCTTCCCTGTTTGTCTTATAAATGCACCTAAATCCAGACTGTCAAGTGCAGACTGAAATTCGGTTTCAAGAAAGAATACAGGGATTATAAAAACATACTTGAAAAATGTAAAATTAAAAAAAAAAACCCTCACAGAATGAGTAATTAGTACTAAATTCTCTCATAGAGTAGAATATGAAACAGCACTTTTATCTTCCCTAATTAGCTAGAAATCTCAATTTCATCCTAATGAACAGTGATCTAGTTTCGTGCAGAAACATCAAGTATTAACTCCTGCAATAGCTGACAAATATTTTATTTAAGCAGTGAAACATTTCAACTTGGGTGCTGGGTAAAACAAAGAGGAACTAAGTAGGTCTAGTGGAGACAGAAGATACATTTATATACTGAAGTACTAATTTTAAACAGCTTCTCTGCATATTATCAGCATGTGTCTGTTGTACCAATGATGCGCTCGGCTGGATGGAGCATCTGAGAGCCACCCATGTTAACCACACATCCTTGTTCAGCCCCAGCCCTGCAGATATACATCACAGCCCCCTTTGCTGGTTCTAACAAACTTCTGCACACCGTGGTCACAGCAGCGGTAGGGAAATGCCGGTCCCCAAACAATCATAACCCAACACAATGTTTATTCTGTTGCAATATTTCTCTTCTTAAGAGTTTTAAATGAGTATTAAATCCATTACTGCTCTGGGCTCCTGTACAAGATTTTTCCTGATAATAACTCAGATAGCAACACAGGAGTGTGCTTCTCGAACTCATCAACCTAAAGCACCACAGCTAGAGATAGAGGGGGAAAAAAAAATGCAAGGCACTTATGGAGCACTGCCAGCACTAGGAGACCTTCACAGCTCCCTTCAGGCTCCTGCACACCTGTGCGTGCCAGAGTGCTCCAACTTTAGATGCAAAGAAGTGCTCAGCCTCCTACAGTACATCAATGGGACCTGCGCTCAGCAGGACCTTGCAGCTGCAGGGATACATTAGTAAGAACAGCTTCCCTGGAGTGCTTTGCCTCATTTTCATCCTGAAAAGAGAGCTTCATGACAGGCTCTTGAACTCTGATGTTTAAACAAGTTCTTGGGCTTTATGGCTTAATGATGGAAGGAGGCAAAGCAACAGTGACACAACTTGAAACCGTTTATTAGAAAAGTCTAGATTCCCTGGCAACTCACCACCTGGGCTTTAGCTTATTGCTACCACTAATTACTTTTATCTACTTAATTTTTGATACGTATGCTCCTTTCAGGCATTCATTAGCTCTGTCACTTTTTTTCCTCCCTCATTTCTCTCTAATTTCTTCCTGCATACAATGAACACTTGCAAGTTCTTTCCAGTGGCACAGAGCTGCTTAAGTAATGCTAAGATCCCCATTCAGCTGGGGTTTACATGCACTGTCTTCCCTCGGTTCGTTTGATACCTCTCCTCATGTGGCCACGTGAAGGCATGATAACAACACAGTTCTCCACTCCCAGTTTTAATTTGTCTAATTTCCTTTCCTTGTTCCCAACCTCTACTTCTTCACCTTGAAGCTCTCCTCACTGCCAAGGGCAACTGTCTTGTGATACAGAACTTTAATTGAAGAAAAACTGGGGCAGTCATCAGTGTTTTACCAACACAACTCTGAAAGTCAAACCCAAAAACACTTAAATAGATCATCTGTGGCATTTGTATGAAGAATATCTATAAAAAATAATAATACTGTTCCCTAGTTAAACTTTTCTTTCCCTACTTAAATCAGAAAGCACAGCCCCAGCCTCCCAGCAGTTGGATTCCTGGATCAAAAGCAGCAGCTTTCATAAAATTTTAGTCTTCCAGGGCATTTATTTAACTCTCCTTTCAGCACCTGAAAATTAGAGGGAAGAAAGAGTACAGCCCCAGGAATCCATGTTGCAACACCTGTGGTAGTTAAATGGCAAGAAGAGACTGCTTGCAGTGGATCTCCTTTACATTGCTCAAGAGACAACAAATCATGCCAAGCTTTCAAGTCTTGCCATTAGCTCGTTAAATGGAAAGAGTTGTTATCAAAGAAAGAACACCATGCCTCTCATCCAGAGATACAGATGAGCACCGAGATGAAGTTCAGCTTCTCCTCCTACACAGTACCACAGGGATGGCCTGGAAGGCCTGGGAGTTAACCCAGTGAGGTAGCAGGGATTCATATCTATTCAGTCCCCAGCTCCCAGCAGTGCCATGCAGCCACTCTGCTAGATCCCAAAGTGACTGACAAAGCACCAGACTTAAAGGTCACTAACATACTAACTGATTTTGCTTCGTGAAACCAACCCCCAGCTACAAGCCTCCAGAGCTGCAGCACTAAGCAGTGCTGGGCAGAGAAGCCAACAGCAGCTCAGGCTCTGGGCAGCCCCAGCAGCCCAGCTCATGCCCCTGCTGTGTCCATCAAGGCTGCTCACAGCAACAGGGACACAGCAGTACCATATTTTGGTACAAAAGATGGCCATTAAGATCCACAGTGCTGCTGTGGAATAAACACTGATCCCACGAGGTCCTTAGGCATCATTACTTTCTTGATAACCACATTAAGAAAAGAAACTGAAGACTGCAAAAACCAACAGGCTGCTGGATGGTATTACATTAAAAAACCAAAAAACCCAGAAGGTACACAATGAAAGATGTTTGCATCTGATAGAGGAAAAAAAGGAGCAGTTGCACCTAGGAGAAAAAGCTAGGGGGACTCTGAAGTTCTATTTTCAGTTGTATTACTGACTTGTATCTGAACAGCCAAGGGACATAAACAGAAATTTAAGCCTGTAAAATGATCTGAAAACACCTGTTCACAGAGGTATAATGTTTTCTCCTGATATACTTCTGAAATACTTGGAATCAGAAGCGCAGCCAGGTAGACTCAGAGCCCCCCTGAGACACACAAACTACCAAGTTTCCAATTTGTACATTAAAAAAAAGCTCAAAGTTGAACAACATTTGTCACGCAAATTGTGTTCTGTTTTCCCAATCAATCGGGAGTGCTGGGAAGCTCAGCAACAAAACATTCCAGTAACAAACCTCTGTGCTGTAGCAGGTTTGAGGTTATGTCCTTTCCTATTATTCATCAACATGATTTTCATCTTCCTTCACTGTCAGGTTTTCCTTAATAAGAGATGCATAACCCACATGCCAAAAAAGCTTTTAAAACTTACATTTGAAACAGCTAATTCCAATATGTAGCTGGATACATTTTCTTTTGGCTCTTGCATTGTGGCATTATAATGTTGTTTACTTTATTAGAAACAGTTATGTCAATTGTCAGTCTTGGGAGTTCACATGAGCACTTTAGTATATACAAACTCCAACTGACACAACTTAAAGTGTGCAGGGCAAAAACCAACACATCCCAAGAGACACCTGAATCTACTTGGAATATGTTTCTATGTCAAACAACAAGCAAACTGGAACCAGGATAAACACAACCGCCATCCAGAGACGCTGTACATCACCACCAGGCAGGTCAGTGCTGCTCTTTGCAAGGAAGCAGATAAGGTAAATGAAAGTTGCTTTTTAGAAGAACGAAACAAAAGAAATCACATTACAATCTGTACATACTTGCCTTTAAAGTTAAAGAGAAACACAGTTACTGAAGTCATGGTACCAAGGCATCACAAGAGCAGAGCCTTTGAGCTGATTTACCTGAGGAGACATCAATGCTCTAGCAAAGGAACCTGGGATGACAGGCTCTCCTAACCAGGAAAAGATGTGGGGCTTTTGGAAACTATCATCTGTCTTAAGGTCATTCTGTTTGAAGAAGGAACAGGTTGGCTTGAGCACTTCCAACACTCCTCTGTCCTGCCATTAATCAAGTCAGACTGAGGGGGCAGCACCTGACCTCAGAACCAACAACCAGGCCACAGAGTGCAGCCTCAAGAAGAAACACTTGAGAAGACCCAAAATCAAGCTCAAAAGTCCCAAAGTATATGGCAAATAAATTCAGAGTCCATAGGATCAAAACGTTTAGTACAATTAGTTCTATTAGGAAATCATTCAGCAACTTTTAACAAACACGGATACATTCATTGGTCTTTTTTTCCCTGCTTCATTGACAGCTGCGATATCCAGACAAGAACAGTGCAAACAAAAAAACCTCAAAGAAGAGACTGATAGCACATCCCATTCTCCTTTTCACAAATAATACAAGAACAGATAATGCAAAGCAGTCTATCAAGTGATACAATCTCTAAAACAAATACTAAAGCAAAAGAAGAATTCAGGTTGATGATTTAAATGCTTGTAAATTTGGACAATCATGGAAAGTGCTTATTTAAAGCACTGATTGAAATAATTTCATCCTGGAGGCAGGAGATTGCTCCTGCCCTCAAAGTTAAAAATAATATCACCATTAACCTCAGCAACAATTTTCTAATTGCCAAAGATTACAAATCTTTTATGCAGCATTCATCCACAGAGAATTCAATCACTCTGCTTTGCCTTTCAAAACCACAACTGTAATAGTAGCTGTGAGGCAAGTTCCCTTTTACAAAACAAAACCCAAAACCCCCAAATTTCTTTGATGTATTTTATATGAAAGCGTAAAACATTCACTTTGCAAAATGAAAAAGTCTGTCTTATCAAACTGTATCAAACTGTCTGCAAATTAATGCAACACCTCACATCATTATTTATGTTTGGTGCATAAGCAAAAGGAGGGACTGCTTGGAGCTCTCCTCTGACATTTCTGTGCCAGTTGGCACTATGACACAAGCAGCTGGTCCCACATTTTGTTCCCTAAGTCCTGAGCAATAAGGACTTACAATACATGCCAGCAAAGCAATGGACATCAGTAGGAACAAAAAGGGCAAAGTCTCGTTTTCAGAGCATCCAGAATTATAAACCATTTGTGCTTTCAAGAGCCATAAAGAGATGCAGCCAAAATGCACATTCATGTTCTCTGTTTCTCTCAAATGTGTACAGAGAAATAAAACAATATTCATCCTAAGCTACAGAAGAAACCCTTACACACACACCTCCCAGGTTTTGAATCTCAACCAGTATGTAAACAGTGCTACACTGAAACCGATAGTAGTTCTCCTATGGCTGCCTGACAGTCCTGCTAGGGCCATGTTATTAACTATGTCCAGCCTTACAGTAATTACAATTAAGGCAAACAATGATGCAAAACCACATTCTTTCTTCCATCTCTCCCAGTACCAGGAGCCATCACTATTGCTCTTCTGTAAGAAAATGTGGTTTCATCTCAATTGCAGGACAACCTGAGTTGTAACAGGGCAATAAGCAGCAGGGAAACTCAGGAGACTATTATATTTCATCCTCCATTTCCTCTTACTCCCACGCTGATCATAACCAGATTTTTCAATACCTCTAGTTCGGTGTGTTTGGAGAACACACACTGCAGGGAAAGTTTAGGCAATTCTTTGGTGGGGTCCATGAGTACACTACCTGCAAACAAATCAACTTCCCATTTAAAATGCAAGTTTAAAGAGGTGCAATTGAATCATGGAACACACCAGAGAGAAGTATCATGGACCATGCACCTTCACTTACCAGAAGAAACATTTTGAGCCTTTCAGCAGTTTTCCATCTGGTAGAGAATGAAAAACTAAAGATATTTATTACATTAGAAATGTATTGATTGAAAGTAGTACTGTATGACAGTATCAGCTATTGTAGCAGAACTTAAAATAAAACGTTTAAGCTTCAAGGGGATGTTTTGGGGGAAAAAAAAAGCTTTTTCAACATCATGAACAGTGAGAAAATTTGCAAGAGATAACATTTGGGCACTGAAAGTAAGTGCAACTAAATGTTCCTTTCTCCAGGGGAACTTTGAGTTTTGTCGACATGACGTGGTATGGATAATTGCATTGTGGTTTAGCAGTTAGAACACGTCCTTTGATTGTCTGGCTGGAGATGTCAGCTGCTCACACAGCTGTGAATCAGACAAGGTCGGAGATGATGAGAGCCGGTGATGTTTCAGCATCATAATCAATTTGTACCAGCAGCAGTGTGACTGGCACTGCGCTCTGCAGTTCGTTATGGCACTAACGAAGCAGTGGCACTTCATCCTCTCCCGGTGGCTGCTTTAGTGCTCAGCGGCTCTGAAGCTGCTCTACCTGCAGCCTGAGCCTTCCTCCCAGCTCAGTGCCAGGTGCAGCCACGTCAGCAGATCTTCCAGAATTATACTTCTATACAAGCAGAAAGAGAGAGACTCTCCATTCAGATTACTTTATAGGCAGTCATTTATTCTAGACCTGAAAGTCTCATCTTTTTATTTCCTGACCACAATTAGGATAGATCACTTATCCCACACCAGGAGCAGCTTTCCTATCTAAGCATTGTGCCATAGGGCTTGAATGGACAGTTACTTGAACATTGATTCAGGCACTTTCAGTACTTACTCTGGACTAACTATTAGTATTCTGCAATCCTCACAACATTTCAACAGCAAGATTGTGAGAAAAACAACACCACCATTTTTTCAAAGCTATATTACTTCCAAATAAAATCGCTACATTTGTCAATAAGTTTTAAACTGCTTTAATAAAGGCACTAGCCCAAATGTTTAACACTAGCTAAAGAGCTCTGAGATCATGAGCTGCCTTTCAGTATATCTTCGTCAGCATGGAAACTTCCTTCTGGACTCATCTGTCTCCTGCTGTCACATAAACATCAGGTTGAACTGAAACTCTACAGGGCTAATAAAAACAGAGGGTCATTAAATCTTCGTGATCTTTTACACTGAAGATCTCTTCAGCAAAGAGATGGCCATGAGCCAGAGAAACTGGTCTGCCCACTTGGGCTGCTGTCTAAGTAATGGCCAGTGACGAGAACGGTGATCATAACATGAACATGAGCAGGGAGTTGGCAGTTGGTCATAAAGGCTGTTTCTAAGAATGAAGAGCCTCGTTCTCATCTGTGTCATTTGTCAGAAGGTGGTGGCACAGGGAACACATTCCAGAGCTCATTACAGAGGTTTTCATACTGGGGCACAAAGACACTACTAGGAACACACAGATCAGTTTAAAAAGCATGAAAGTGCCACACGGCATGAGCAGCAATAGTTCACATTACTGTTCAGCTTTGGTCTCCTGTGGTGCAGGCTGCACACCCCAGCAAAGGCAGCCCCCAGACTTTCTGTGTGTAATTATAGTGGCTGCTGCCCTTAAACCAGTTTTCAGAACTGTCATCAGAAAGGCATGGATTCAAATCAAAGAACAGCACAGAGCTTGCAGAAAACAAGCCTTCTTTCCCTTTTCTGGATCTTTTATGTCTATTAAATGCTCAAAACAAAGAGCAAACTCAGTGATAGATCTAAACTCAGCACAATCAAAGGCTCCTAAAGCCAAGGCAGGGCCTTAGCAGAACATGTGGGCAGTGGACATGCTGTCATATCCTGCTGGGAAGGTGTGACACGTTCCAAAGAAACATGGGACAGGTGAAGTGGAAGAGCTCTGAAGGGTCCCAAGATCAAGGGGAAAGTTAGCAGTGCCCAGCTCTGAGCACAGAAACAGAATCACAGCACGGTTCCTGCCTGCAGTCCCAGGGCTGCTGCTGCGCTGCTCCAACCACAGAGAACTGGATTGCAGCAGAACAGCATCTGGCACCAGGAGATTGTTTAAAAGTGAAGATGCCAGAAGCCAGAAGTCCAGTTTTAAGATACAATTTACATCCTAAATATTTGGATCTCTCTAACAACAAGGAGAAAGGAGAAATATTACTTTGGTCCAAAGGAGCTACTGAAAGATGAAGAAGTGGGCAAAGCTTGGGTGACGTGCTGTTTTTAGTAACCTAAGGAGTACAAATTTTTACTCTAACACTCAGACTCAAAAATAAGCAGCTCCCTGACCTACAGAACCGATTATTTCAACATCTCACTGCCCCAGAGCTGCATTTAAATTTGTTTGTAATACATCCTGGCTGGACACCATGTTAAACAGAACTAGCTAACACACCTTTACCACTGTCTATCAGTACACTAAGTAGTAACAGTAGTGCATATTAGCACATCTTTAAGCAATTTAAGGCATTCCTCATTACCCAGCCTCTATTTGCCTTTAAACATTGCCAAACACCTAAGAATGTGAGCCAAGGAGCATTGCCACTGGGTACTGAGTCATGAACACCAAGCACTTCAGCAAGGCCTGCTTGAGCATTCTGGCTCAGCAGCTGTGAAATACCCATCCCATCTATGGCAATGGATAAACTGTGGAGCAGGAGCACGCACATAAACACTTCCTAGGAGTTATTCAAGCTCAGAGAGAAAGTTAAATGACTGCTCATAATCTAAAAGCATCCATGAATCAAAACTGATTTAATTAAAGCAGCTGCCTGCGCACCCAAACATAGAAGCAACGATTCAAACTAAGTGGGCACAATACACTGAAAATTAATTGAATTTTGATTTTAATAAAAATTGAAAAAGATTCAGTTCCACACCCGAAGAATAATACAGCTGTGAATGGCAGTGTTAAGAGCTCTCACTTCCAATTACAAAGTTTTGCACCTTTTAAAGCAATTTTAAATCACATTTTTGCAGAGCACATGGGAATTCAGACCCCAAAATTACCTGACTGTGACTTTCTTGGCAGAAAATCATAATCCTGTAACACGATATCCAAGAACTGTTCCCCTTCATTGGAGACTAATGTCATCCTGCTCCTGTTCAACAAGAACACTACGTGAGCTGTGACCTAAGCACGCAGTACTCGAGAAGTTCACTCCCAATAAAACCTCACTACAACTCGTTTGCCGTGGCAGTGCTCAAGAAGGCAGCGCACAGCAGAGAGCTCAGCCCAGTGAATCAGGGTGGATTCATCATGCTTTCAAGTACCTGTACTTCAAATGCACAGCAGGATCGTTTGCACACAGCTGGCATGGGGCCGCTTTCTCCAGGCTTCACCTCAGCATATACATTTCCATAGGCTCAGGCACAAATAATAAGGACTCACCATTATCTTCTGACCTTTTTTTTTTCCCCCTTGTCTTTGAAAGTTAATCAGTAACCAGAGATTTCTGCTACAAGTTCATGCTGCTGATCTCAAGGTCCCATTGCCCACAAAGCTTTAGAAGATTCTGTGCACAGTTGAAAACACAGCCGTGTATACGGCAAATTCTCTACTTTCACATTTGAACTTCCTACACTATAAATAAGGAGTATTTCACATGCTGCAACATTGTATCTGCAGCTCTCTAAACCAGCTGTATCATGGCCTTATCCAGGTGTATAAGAACACTCCAGGAGGTCAAGAGAAATAAAAGGCAATGTGCTTTTTATGAGACAGTTACCGAGCTGCTCACTCTGCTAATCCACGTCAGTTTTCAACCTCAAACAAGCACAGGTGGCATTTAAGGCTCTATCTAGTGCTTTCATTTTAAAAGTCATCACCTCCTAGGGTTGATAACATGATATGCAACGTGGCTGCAAGAATAAAACTGCAAATAGCGAGCTGCTTCATCGTTGTCCAACACTGAGATCTCAGCTAAAACTCAGCACTTAAAACTTAAATATCTCAAAAAACCAAGGAAAAAAAAAAAACAAAAAAAAAAACCAAAAAACCCCAACCCTTTAGTAAGTCATAGATAAAATGGATAAATCCTTCTGGTAAAACATCCTTTCCTTCCAATTGCTCAGCTTTCAAATTCATAGCAAATTATTTTCTCATTTATCTGGTTTGCTGCTTCTCAGCCCCTCCGTCCAGACAGCCCCACAGACAGAAAGAACGAGTAACAACAAAGGCAACATGCAAGGCATGGTTCAGCTGGATAAAGAAGCTGAGGAGGTAACAGACAAAAGCTTTCTTCATTTCTGATTTGATTCTAAGTTAAGTCACATTCGAGACTCCTTTCACTGGTCACTCAGGGAGACAACAGGGCAAAACTTTTTGTCACTGTTCCTAAGCCTGTTTCTTTGCCCCTGTCTACACTGGGTTGTGATTACTCAGCTGGCAAGAAAAAGACAACCTGACTTTGTACAAAAAGAAGAGCACATTACACACCAGACATCACGTTTCACCTCTCAAACTTATATATAGCAAGAGTGTTACATGAAGTAATTATTTTTTTTCTAAACAAAAACATATAAATAAGGCATCCAGAAAACAAATACATGACATGAAATTTAACATTATGCACTACATATTAAATAAAACTATTCATTTTGTTATTTCATTTCTTTCCCCTCTTTTCTACTGAGAACTATTATTCGCTTAGATGAATAAACTACTTCATGGAAGCTGGTTTTGCTGTACGCAAAGCACACAGGTGTTGTTCTCACAATCAGTTTTTACCTGGAACTAGAAACAAGTGATGCCCCCAGTGATCCAATACTTATTTTTTGTGGGAGAAAAGGCCACTAAGAACATGTGGGGATTTTATGAGAAAGATCAATAAGTGACGCTTTTAAATATTAACTTCAGTAAAGCTTGGAGAAAGATCTACGAAACCCTTCGAAATGCCAGACCTCGGATAAATCCTCACACTTGGCCACTGAATCAATTAGAAAAAGTTCCCCGGGGAAGCAAAATAATTAAGGTAATTGAGCTTTCCACAGATGTGGTATTACAATTCTAACGTTTTTATGGATGTAATTTCAAGCCCCATAACAAAAGTATATCTATATGTCTATACACACTCATATATGCAGAGGGCACTTTCTATTCCTTTTGCTATTCTGCGTTAGTTATGGATTATTAAAGGACCTGAGTGTGCAATCAAATGTGGATCAAGATACACAGATGATACAAATTAAAGAACAAAATCAGATCTCTCCTTAGCAATGCCAGAGTTTAACTGTTCACATTGTATTTCTTCCAGTAACAATCTCAAAATACTGCTTAAAAACATGACAGAGATATTCTTCCTAACTTGCTTTAGCTCAGCATTTGAGGTCAGAACACTGGATTTAAACAACAGGGAAGAAAGCAAAAGACAAAACACGAGCTCCCTCCCGTCCAAAGCCTCAGAGAACAAAAGAGCCAGATGTACCAAATTCACAGAGCAGACGTTATATCCCCTCATGAGAAGACGTGTATCAGTTTGTGATATATACACATATTTCTACTACTATTCCTCGAAGGCCAAGGAACAGTGATCTGACACGAGTTTGCCAATAAGAGTTGGCACAACTGCATCCCAACCAAAAACAGACACAAAAAGGAAAACAGAGTTCAAACAGTTTTTACGAAGTCAACAATTTTCAATATCCAAAGTGCTGGCTTTATTTAAAGGGGGTAAAACACCAGACACCATAAAAAAAAGCATCATTGCTTTACAGCTGTGCAGGCAATCCAAAAGAAGCTTTATGATCATTTGCCCAAGGCCTGGATTTTTCAGCAAGCACAAGTTTAGATGGACAGCAGCTGCCACCTTTGTGTTCCTGTGTCCGGTCACTGCCTAAGAGCTTCTAGGAAGGACTCAATACTCGACCTGTGGAAGCAGCTGGATTAAAACCCAAGCACTCCTACTGTATAGCACACACAGTTTTACTTCTCAACAGGAGCACTTGCAAGAACAACTTCAGTATTCCTTTCCAGCTTGCATCATCCTAACAAAACCCTTAAGGTAATTTCATTCCTTGCATAATGGATGCTGGAACTAATGTCATACAAGGAACCTCCTCCTCTTCAGCATTCCTTTGCTGCAGTTAGGAAATACAAGCTTTCCGCTACACACAAAGCTAACTGGCAGCACCACAATCCTAACTAGAGTTTCGACATTTGTCATCTGAAATAAAGGGCTTATTACACTATGGAAGAACACTAATTGCACAGCACAACCTAAAGAAAACCACTATCTGAAAAGTTAAGAGGAATAACACCACGAGTTTCACAATTACAGTTTTTCCGGATTGCCAACAGGGACAAGCATGAAACACAATTAGAATTTTGTTAAACCAATACGTAATTCATAAACGTGGAACTCATTCTCCATGACCTGTTTGTCTTCAGAGGAGAGTGAATCATGGAGCACACACACACACAGCCCAGCTCTGAGGCTGAGCACATGCAGGATGCTCCTTGGGAAGCGCTGCTGACAGCACAGCCCCTGACAGCCCTTTGCCAAAATCACAGCACACCACACTCTGTGCTCACAAAAGATGCCTCCAGGGAGTTTGTTCTCATCATCGTTATTCGGTGCACGTAGGAGCCACCTTCAATGGCTTTTACTTTAATTAAACCTTTACTACAGTAAAGGGCAGAGAGGGTATGAACACATTTACACTACACTGAATGTGGAAGTGGTAACGAAACAGAAAGCAAATGGAGTATCTTCCTCTCTCTGTACTCAGAGACTCTTCCCCTCCACCCGCTCCCCCAAGGAGGAAGGGAATCCCATCCTTGAGTCAATGTCTCGATATAACCGTTTGAACCTTACAGGCAAGGACACGTCCGCTCCTCATCCTGTAACCATCCTCCCCCCCACCCCTTATCCAGTTGAGCACTTGCCTCTCCTCCGTGCCCATCAAATATCCCGAAGATGGAGGGATGAGTCTTGTTCACTAGGTCGGTGATTACTTCGAACCTGTCCTCCATGTGATCCCTCCGGCCTTGGATGGAATAGACAGCCACATTGTGGCTCTTGAACTCCCAGGTCTTGGAGAACTCGGCATCCAGCACGTCCAGACCCCCGAGCCTGTCATTCTGCATGATCTCGGCCACCTTGCCCTTCACCATCTTCACCGCATCCCTGCTGGACTTAACAATGGTTTTCACCTCATCCGTGTGGAAGAAATAACTCCATAGGGCCAGGCTGATGCACAACAAGAACAGGGTCTCCGGTCTGAGCAAGAAGTAACGCATGATCCGACCCAGCAGAGACAGCAAAGTCATTGTATCCTCTATCATTTATTATCGAGACCGTGTATCCCCACACCATGCAACGCGCTCCCGGCGGACGGGACGGGGTTGAGTCGAGGCAGCGGATCAGTGCATGCTCGGCCGGGGCGCAGCCGGCAGGAGGGCAGCGCCGAGTCCCGTTCCCCGCGGCTCCCTGCTCCGGCCGGCGCCCCGGGGGGGGCCGCTCCTCGCCCCGCCGCTGCCGGCACCGCGGCGCCCCGTGTCTCCTGCGGGGAGCGGCCCGGCCCGGCCCGGCTCGGCGGGGAAAGCTCCGCCGGCGCCACACACCCCCTGCGGCAGCGGCACCGCTCCGAGCCCGAGCCCTCCGCGGGCAGCCCCTAGGCCGCTGCTCTTCCTCAGGGCCCCGCGAGAGGCCGCCGCGCTCCGGCGCTAAGGCAGCTCGCAGTGTCGCGGAGGCAGGGGCCGACCGCAGCGCTGGTGGCTGGCAGGGCCGCCGCGGGTACCTGTCCGCCGGGCACCCCGCGCCTTGCGCCGTCCCTCCCCCGGGGCGGGGCGCCACCGCCTCCTCCTCGCCCGGCCCCTCCACCGGCCTACAATGTACTACAAGGCGGGGAGCTGCGCCGATTGGAGGCCGGCGGCGCGAGGGATCCCGGGCGTTGTAGTGCGGCGGGGCTGCAACAAAGAGAAGCGAGAGAGATATCACCGCCGAGAGAGATAACTGCAGGTGCTGGGTCACAAGCACCGCGCTGAGCACCCGGCACAGCAGCTGCTGGAGACCCCTCAGCAGCCCCTACTAAACGCGAACCCGGAGAAACAAAGGAACAAACGGGGCTGTGGCTGTTCTTGAAGCCAGTCGTGGAAGTTTATCTTCTAAATGTAATAGTAACCTCCAAGATGCGTTCACATGCAATTCACATTTGGTGAAGAGGAATAGAAGTACACAGTTCCAAGTTATTAAACAAATAGTCGAGGGCGTCCAGGCAACGCTAATGAAAAGAATACAGGAACTACTCCAAATGTGTATTTTCTTTGTCTGACACACTTCTGTAGGTTGTTTTTCTGATAATTGGAGATCACAAGCTGTGACTGTGAGCACAAGTTTGCTGGGATAAAATCAATTCAACGAACAGCCTGAGTTACAAATGAGAAGGAGTGATTTTCACCAGCTGGCAGAACGGGGGGCTGCAAACTGACTAAATTCATCAAGAGTGTGACGGCTGATGTGACAGCTGAACACATCAGAGTGATGGTGAAATGAATGAGCAAACCATGCATCCAGTCTGAGATTGTCACTGAACCGTCTGCCTTTGAAGCTGCCGGAGCTGAGTGTGAGTGTGCGCCCTCTGTGTCTTCCAACAGCTCCCTCTCTCTTTACACTTCTGGTAATACAGAAGTTGCATGTAAACTTACACAATATTTTTGGCTAGTTTTTCAAAGATCAGCTTAAGAAAGAATCGAGCTTAATCAGCTTTCTCTTAATCAGAGAATTCGCTTTCACTCAGCTCTTGAAATGGAAGTGACCACCAGTTAAATGTGAACGATCCAGGTGCTACATGTGAGTTCTATGTGAAGATAGAATAAGTGCACAACTGGAAGGCTCAGCATAGCGCTGAGTCAGCCCTGACCCAGGGTGAGCAAAGGGACTCACATGAGTGTTTCATTGTGCACTCCATGGCTGGTTCCTGCATTGCTTTCCCTACCAGATCTCCCCAGTGGAAAGCATGACCCAAAAACTTTCTTTTCAGCACTGGAAATCATTAAAAACTTCACCACTCTGTGGCATTTGTGACTGAAAGATTTCACTTGGATTTTGTTGGGGGTAGAACTCTGGCACTTGTTCATTTGTGATAAGCTTGAAAAGCAACCACTGAGCCATCTTCACAAATAAACTTCATAATTACACACCTTATCATGAGGTAGAAAAAACATATCTTGCTCAACAGCTCCTCCTACTGCTTACGTGTTTGTAAGAACATTTGTTTCGACAGATTCTCCCCTCTCCCTGGTAAACCCCTAAGAAATCTTATTATAGAAATTTCGCTCCTCTTGCATTTCCTTTGAAGGGGAACATTTGTGGAATGAAAATAGCAATTTTCCACAGCAATTGTTCTCTGACATTTTCCAAGCTCCTCAGTTCCCAGCGCTCATTATAGAACAACTTCACGTGTAACATCTGATCTGTGTTTAATTCCTGGCAATGTAGTGTCAGTGAGGACGAGGGTCACAGGATGTGGGGAGACTTCTGGAAAACAGAGTCATGTTTCATCAGCATCTTTTATTTAAGCCTCAGATGCTGCTACAGAGCGCGGGGCAGTGAATTGCTGTGCAAAGGAAGCACCTCTGGGATATGTGGGCATCTTGGCAGAAGCACGGTCCCAAGAATCTGATTCTTAGTTCAGCTCTCAAGGATGTGAGACACCCTTGGGAATTCTCACTTATTACTCTGAGCTCTCTCTGATCAGCTCCTTTGTATCATCATTATTCCAAACACATTTTTCCCCATCAGTTTTCAGAGTTGAATTCACTGAGAATTGGAGCATGACTGAAATATCACCAAAGAAACCCAGCAGATAAACCTGAAGATGGTCCTGGCTGCCACAGCTGCTGTCTGCAGCAGTTCATTTAAACATCAGCATCACTTCATGGCACTGCTCAGTGAAGATGTATTTGGACACAGTTGTGAAGGTTGTGCTGGTGGATTAATGCACCACGAGGTTGCCACTTTCATGAAGAACTCCAAAATACGCAAGCAAAATATAAATAGAAACCAAGCTATTTAGAGTCACTTTGAATTAGCTACGAACTGGTAGCCTTCTTATTAAATCTCTCTGAGATTTGAACATAAATTGATAAAAATCAATAACAAAGGAAACCTCATTTTCTTCATCATTAATTTTTACTCAGTTTAGCAGATGTTTCTTGTCTTATGTTGTAGACCATTTAATTTGCATTATGCAAGAGACTACAAATTTGATTTACACATTTTAATTCCAAGCTTGCATTTTTACTACTTTCAGATACATCTATATGCAAAGCATTATGGGTTGCATTCTGTACTAGATCCTTAGTTTAGCCAAGCTAATCTTGTATCAAAACTGAGATGCGAGGGGAACTGAGGTAACTGATGTCTTTTTTTGTCTTACGCTGAAATGAAAATCAGCTGTAGACTCAGCTGACTGTGCTGCTCAGAACAGACCTCAAGCTGAATCTAGTGCCACGAGTCTTCATGAGGCTGGTTATAGCCAAAGTCAATCTCAAAGGGGCAGCAGTGATCCAGCACTCACAACTTCCCTTGAACTTACCCCAGCAGTAAAGCCTTCCACAAGGCAGGACAGAGGGATCCTGGCCCTAGGCTGCCTAACATTTCCTTGGGGAAAAGCAGGTAAGTTGGCTTTCTGACTGCTCTATGGGCCCTGAATGGTGTGCAGCAGGCAGTCTGTGCTTTGTTCCTGGGAATATGAGATCAGTCTGTACAGGCTGCTGCTTTTTCTTATGGAGCCTTATGGACAGGTTCCTGTTACTCAGTTTGAACGGCTCACTTATTCACCAAGGTTTTGGTGACGGAGATAGATAGAGAAATAATAAAATAAAAATGGTGGAAAACTGCTCTACTGGGGCACAGAGAATTTAAGACTTTCCCTCTTTTAAAAATTACAGAGGATTTATGCATGTTCATTGCTTGGAATTTGCTTGAGTTAGGTCTGCCAATAAATAACGTTGAAGCATTCATACCTCTGGGGCTCAAATGGGATTTGTGCTGTAAAAGTGGCAGGTGAAGGAAGAGATACAGACTTTTGTTAAAGGGCCAACAGAGAAAACTGAATGAGCACCGCTGATGTCCACAGGATGCAGCTATAAACTTCTTCCAAGAGAAATATTAAAGCTCAATAAGAAATTTAAAAAGTAATAGGAAAACAGAACAAAACAAAAATATACAAGCAAAAATACAGGAGTTAATTGTGAGAGAAACTCACAGCAGACTTCATAAATGATGGTAGGTATCAGTGGTCAGACTCTTACATTTAGATGTCTGCGCTGCACTGACTCACACAAGAAAGTCTGGGTTCATAAGAACTGGGTGTAGTAAAAACACTGATCAGCCTAATCACATCTTCTACTCAAGGGTACATTAAGTGTTACCTATTCTACTAGTGAGTCTACAGTGGAAAGCACTTCTTTTTGTTTGTTCTCCATCTCCTCATAGGCAGCGTGCCTAGTAAGATCAAATGGTACGATTTGTACTGAAATAGCTGTGTGCTGTGATACCTTCAGCTGTCAGAACTGCCTCTCCTTCTTTCTCGCTTTGCAAAAAAAAACCACATACCACAGCACCATCTGCTTCACCACGATGCAGATTTACTGCAGAGGAGCTGGATTTTAATGGGAGAAATCATTTGACTACAAGAGAATTTTATGATGTTGCTTTAATTTTCTTTTATCGCTCTTTTATTTTTCTTTCCTCCAGTTCCCACATCATCCCAGGCTTCCTAAGGCACCAGACTGTGATGCTGACACCAGATGGGGAAATGAGTTTCAAACAGCTGCGGGCTTCCCTACTTCCAGCCACTGCGGATTCATTTCTGCAGGTGCATATGGGAGAAGCTGGTGATAGCAAGACAATACTAAATTTAGTTTGCTTCCCTGCAACCTCTGTGGGTTTTGGCATTCTCACAGCTCACAAAATTTGCCACAATCACAGAATCTGTTTAGAGAGTGCCGAATGACTGGCAGCTGCCTTCAGCTGATGAAAAATAGGCAAACAAAGGATGACAGCGCACAGAGAAGGAACAGAATGTATTTACATGGATCCCTTTGCAGGAGGCTGTTTATCAGATGGTATGAACTGCTTTATTTATAGCTAATGACTTCTCCAAAAACATTGTTCTCTGTCGACTTCTACTTCTAAGCTGACAGTCTGGAGACCTACTCTGCCAAGGAACTGAAATCATTTTGAATTAAAAAATGGTGCAAAAATCTTTACTAAGCATTAATGCCATTTATTTTTTTTCTGTAGCAAATACATGATGCTATGGTTTTGGAAATGGAACAGAGGTGGCTGATGCTCTTATATCAGAGGAACTGGGCTACCAGCCAAAATCTGAGTTCTGCTAGTTATGTTCCCAACCAGGAATTAATTCCTGAACTGATGTATCTGAGGATAGAAAAGCAAACTATAGCATAATGTCCAGAATCTGTGGGCTGTGCGCATATTTATCTTTCTTTCTTCTATTGCCTTTCTATATCTGGTCTCTTGAGATCTGAAAATTCATTAAAGTCTTGAATCACAATGTTCTTATGAAGTGAAGCAACATATATTTACAACCTAAGTCTTGTATAAAGAAATGGAAGAATTCACTCTTTGAGCACGATGCCCTTTAAAGAGTTTCCTTTAGCCAGGGTTGGTTCAATCACTACACATGAAACAGATGAAATATGGCTAAAAAAATAAACATCCTCATATTTAATTTGTTTGATGATTAAGACATGAAAAATATTACTTTAAAGTCTCTGTTATTATTATGTTTTTAATCTTCACATGTTCTTTTACCTTAAATTACCAGTAGTGAGCACTACTGCACTACTGAGATGTAAGGAGCAGGCTGAGAAATGCAACACAAGGAGCTGAAGCAGTGGTAGTAAATGTTGGCCACTGTAAAATGCAGTTTTGACACGGCACTCAGTTCCCTTACAGAGAGTTTTAACTCAGAAGTTGAGAAGATGTAAGAAAGTTCAAGTACTTGTCAGGTAGACTCAGTGGTAGGTAATAAAAGCCTCTCAGTCCAATAAAATGAATTCTTGGAGGCTTGAGACGTCTCAAGCCGGCAAATAATAAGCCAGGAATGACAGTACAAGAAAGCATGTCAGATAGAGCCTATCTCTATTTTTTTCTCTATAGGAGAAAAAAATCTCCTTTAAAATGAGTGCACGTGCTTTAAGCTTTGGCTAAGTTATGCTAGAGGGAAGTAATACATATTTCAAACCCCAGCTGCCATTTGCTAAACCAGCTCTATTACTTCCTTAAGCTCGGTAAGTTCACTTAGTCTCCATTCCTCTCTAATCTCATGAGACATTTAATTAAGTCTTGTGTCTTAACGTTTGCTCTCTAAAGACCCGAGTTCTGCTGAAGAATCTAAAATTCAAGTTTTTAACTGACCTTGCTCTGGAAAGGCAGTTAAGCACATAAATAGTCTCAGTGACCTTCAGCCCATGCTCTGCTCTATATGGCTGTCCTGAATTAATCTCAGGAATGTACATCCTAATGAAATCCATGGGACTAGTTACAAGAATAATGATATACCTGTAAGTGTTTGTGGTATTTGTTTCAAAGCTGGGGACCACCTGACTATCTGCCCTTGTAGCCCTGGTTTTCTGCCTGATACATCACTGTTCTATTTGAATCAGTGGCAGAGATGCAGTTAAGATGACTAGCTTGTGTACTTAGAGCTCTCCCCTTCTCCAGACACTTAAAGCTATGAGTACATGGATAAACAGCCTCCAACAGAAGCACGCTTCCTGACTGTGCTCTGCTTCTGTAGAAACAGAAGAGCAACAACTACTCCATTAACTATACTGAGGAGGATTTCAGTGTATGACAAACTTTAGATAAGTTTGCCCTTTGTTTTCAAAATGGGCTTTGTTTTCTCTCACCCTCAAATGACACTCCACAGAGATTCTGAAGAGCTACATCTGGAATGAGGAAAATATGGCTGAAAGAATTTAATTTATCATTAGAATAAGATCCAGTGTGTCATCCAGATAGGAAAGCGAGCCAGGGATGAATGTCTGAAATAAAAATTTATGAAACATGAAATGAGCTTTAATAGTAAGTCTGTGAAGTCTGGAAACAATAGGTCTCTCAGGAGTGGCAGAGTCCTATTTTTATGGTGCTCTGATAGATGGGAAGGTGATAAAGTGCTGGATATGAGGAAAGAACTAAAATCGTAATTGAACATGGTTCGTAAATCCACGGGGATCAAAAGCTACACGCTGAGTACTAATTCCTGCTGGGAAATGTTTCTATTTAGTTACACTGTGACAGTTAATAGTAAATATAATCTAACAGCTGTAATTCTTTGGTTTATTTTTCTCCTAAGATATGACTTACTATTGACCTTCTGTTATCTATCATTTGAAGATTCTGTCCGCATTTTCCAATAAAAGCTCTTCTTCCACTTTTTGATTAAATTAGACTGTGAGCTCAGACTTTGATTAATATGGGGTAGCAATGTCTCGTTCTTCCAGAACTGAAAATGTCCTCATTTAAGATCAGATCAGAAGATGAGATGAAAGCCTGTTATAATTTTGAAAGGAATCAGTCTTTTTAGGCCAGTCTCTACATTTTTGTTATTAATCATAAAGATGGATACATGTAAAAGAAGATATTTTTACATCTATACCAAAATTCTGAGAATTCTACATTGACAAATGGCTATTAATAAGAGAAGGATATAAAGAGAAATGTTAAAAAATGAGACCTTCTGGCTTAAAGGCCCACTGCTTTCACAGTTTGCAACTATGAAGGGGCACTGAGGATGCCAATGCAGTTCACTCCTAGGTGAAAAGTTGCTGAACTTAACTTGAAGGAAGATTAAATTACAGAGAACTAGAGCTGAATGAAAATATTGCAGAGCACATTCAGCTGGTTCTATTTCTTGTCCATTGCTTTCACACATGTATTTCTTCTCCCGTGGATGCAAGGCCATTTACTGTCATCATATTCGATAACATTAGTATGCCATTGCTTCTGAATCCTGCTGCCCTCACAGTTGACACAACTGAAAGACCACATAAATCCGCCCAAGAAGCTGCTTTCTACCTTCTAACATGCTACAGCATCTCTGCCTTACAGGTGTCTGAACAAAATGCACACCAAACATCAACAGGCACAATTCCCCTCTCACCATTTAACCAATACCGTGCACTCCCTTGACCAAAATTAAAACACAATAACCCTAGTTCTTCTTAAACTACTATTTAGCAAATATCTGAATCACATTTAACAGACCATCCGCCTTTTAGCTACGTATGTACAAGATAACATCCTGCTGGTAGTCCTTAATCACAGCAGAAATAAAGCTACAGAAAGAGACCTCCCTGCTGATCCACGAGCTCTTCTCAGCAGTATTAAATGGTTTTCAGAAGACAGCAATAAAATCAAAGACATTTTACACATACGAAAGAAGTGTTTTATAGGAGGGCTGTTAAAGCCGACGTCGAAATTTCACAATCCAATCTTACTGTACCACTGGAGCTGTATATAATGTTCTGGCTGTCATGTGCACACATACAAACACAATGTGTAATAGTAGGCACACATTGTTTTGGTATCACTGTAAATTGCAAGCTATGAATACATCAATATTCCTTTTTTTCCCCATGTGTTTCTAGAACAGTTCTAACAATCCTCAAATTTCATGTTTATCAGTTGGAATTCCACTGAAAATACGTTCCTGTTTCTTGTGCCACACTCATAGAGAAACTAGGACACGTAAACAAAATGTCTGAATGAGGAGAATTCATACACAGGAAAAAGTCTGAGCTTCTGTCAAAATAATACGAATAAAGATGCAGCATCACTGATCACCCTGACAGCGCAAAAATGCAGATCTGTTTCCTGATAGAAAAACCATAAAGAATGAAATTTGCCTCAAATGCTCATTCACAGTTAAACAAAGTCGTTATTCAGAAATCAAAGGAATAAACGATGATTTAGACCTACTTTCCCATTAGATGTTAATTCCAAGCATAAATGGGTCTAACTCAAAAAAGCTAACAGCAAGTTCCAAATCCACGACCCCTTGTGAACAGTGAGCTGTAGCACTGCTAAGCAAAATACAGAATGTAATTCCCTGTATTTTAGCCTTTTGTTTCGTAAAGCTTCTTATACGGTAAGGAAATGCAGTCAGATAAACTAACATACACAGTGGAGATGAGATACTTTAGGCCCTCTGTAGATAATCTAAACATTGTTTGCTGATTTTTTTTTCTGTCCATCCTGATCAGTTGTGAAAACAAGGCTTTTCCCCTCCATGTCTCGCAGGAGATACAGAGTTTGGAGAAAAAAAATATCTGGGGAAGATAAGTGTTATTTGTTGTGGTCCAAACACAGTTTTAATGAGGTAGTAAAAATGTCTTAAAGCAGAAACAGTTTTATCTGCCTATTCTGTTTCTAAAACACAGAAATAATTCTAACATTTCTGCTCAGCCCATTTGCCTGCCCTGAGATGCATTTATTATGGCTACAGGGCAGCAACAAACAAGATGCATAAACATCTCCTGTGCCTCCATTGTGCGCTTGCAGAGCACAGAGTCTAATTAGCATTGCAAGAGGAAAAGGTGACAGGCTGATAGGCACTGCTGACCTTGACAAGTCCATGGTGGATCACACATTTGCAGTCCCACAGACTTTGGTGCACAGATGACCCTGGAGTGCTGGCATTTTCCATTGTGCTGAACCTTTGCTTTGCTTTGCAGTCTGAAGCTCTTTGGAAGAGCAGAGATGGCAATCAAAGAAAGGGCACAGTCCTCTCTGGGTACAAGCATCTCTGTTCTGCAAGCTGAGCCCAAACCTGTTAGCGTGAGTGGGTCTGCGAGTTGGAAGGGGCAGGACGTGCTGGGCTGCAACAGCCTGGCTATTGCTTTCTATATTTTTGCAGGACAATGACTAATTATTTCAGCCTGGAAAGTAAACTTTCCTCTTCTTCACTTGCACAGCATTGCTGCTGGGTCTCTTTTCTCTTTGTCAAGCAGACAACATTCCAGGATATGGAAGCTGCAGGGTTTGCTGTTTTCTTACAGTCTTTCCTTGATGTCAGTGTATTTAGAAGGCTCTCATTTCCTTATCCCTATTCTCACTTTCACAGCCATGATAGGATGTTCGCTTCTCTGGTTCCTAGGAGTCAGCAATTACAATTGATCTCCCAAGTTTTCAACCATCCCTTCTTTTCCTCCTATTGCAGATTAAATTTCACAGAACACCATCTTCCAACCTATGAAAGGCACCTAAGGGGGCACTCGGGGATAGTTCTCTTAGCATAAGACAAACTTCTAGCTATCTTTCTATTATCGTAAGTAAGTGCACACCATTTTATTCCTTTCAGCAGCACATGGAATGTACTGTCTCTTCACAGAACATCACAGATTAAAACAGAATTAGTAAAATGAACGGGCAAAAGATTTTGTGTATAAAGCTATAAATATGTCTAATTTGATGACACTGATAAAGGCTAAAACTTGAAATATACTTTAGATAAAACCCATGAATGTTCACCAAAGTGTCCTTTAGGAGTAATACTGCATATTACGGTGTTGAATTATACCATTTCCCAGCGCTTACACCTTGCACTGCGTTCACTTTTTACACTTGTTGTTCAAATCCACTGCATATACGATTAATTCAGGATTCATTGTGCATACCAAAAGAGTTTACACCAAGGCAGGAGAGGCTTTTTTTTCTTTATAACACATAATGTATTATCTGGCAGCAAAATAATAATAATAATAAAATAAAATGTATAAATTATTAGATTTTACCTGAGTTTTCTCCTTTTTACAGCCTGTTTAGGTGTTAGTCAGCAGGGACGTGGCTGTGGTGTACAACACTGCTTTGATGTCAGACTGTGCTCACAAAGCCAGGAGGTCCCGCTGAGGTAAAAGAGACAGGTTCGTGTAAGTAAAGACCATTTATTTCTTTGGAAAGAGGTGCATTTCTTATATAGCCTGAACTGAAGGAAAAATTAAGCTTATAAAAATGACCAGATAACGTTTTGCGTAGTGCTTTTGCTGCAAGGAGAGACTACGAGGCCCACACTAACATTTTCCCCTCCCTGAGGCAGCTTTTCTTCCCGCCTTATCCCCGGGACTACAGTTCCCAGCAGCCCTTGCGGTGCCCTCCCGCCTCCTGCACGGGCTCGCTGCCGCGGAGGCTGCTGGGACTTGTAGGCGCTAGTCCGCCAGGCGGCTGCTGCGGGGTGCTCGGGCGGGCTCCAGAGTCCTTAATTGAAGCTGGAGTTTCATTCAAGTACATAGCTGGAATGTTTCCTGAGACTGCTCACCAGAGGGGTGTGCACTTCTGGTATGAATGAGGAAGGGAAAATAAATGAGAAAACAGAGGTAGGGACACGATATGACTGTTACTGTGCATTAGGTTTGCTGTTTTTCTATGAAAACTAAATGAATGTTTCTTAGCGGATACAGTGAGAGGTCTCCATGTTGCTTCAATCTGCTTTTCAGACTCAAGGTCTGCAAGGGAGCTGGTGTGGTATTGTCCTTGTTATCAAGCAGAACACCAGAATGATCCTACAGGTCAGAGAACAGGCAAAGCTTGGTGTGAGGAGAACTTCCAGTTTTATCAGGGGCTGCAATAGCAGAATGCCCCATGAGACAGTGATTTGTGGGCAGGTGGGCAGAAGAAACTTGCTATGGTTGTCTGTGTACCAGGGATAGCTGAATAAAATACTGTATGAGGGGCAGGTAAGTGAGCAGTGCCCTGAAGTAAAGTAATTGCAAGTAGGAAGATGTTGGTGCGTTAATCCTTACAACTGGCACATCTCAGTGCCCAAATTTCATGAAGCACTCTGAAGTATTAAATGGTGTCCTCTTATATCATGCTCATATAATTTGTGCCTGATCCTTCTGGGCCAGCCATGTGTGTTCCTTTTGCTTCTGGAGGTTGTTACTGTCCATGGTTTTCACTAATTGTCAGTTCTTGATGTAGAATTAAAACAGTTCTTGAACTGGTCTAACCAGGCGTGAAGTACCATGCTGGAAAATTGTATGATTCATGCAGGCAATAATAACTGAGATATGTTATTTGCATTACTAATAGAAGTAAGTCAGGCCTCAATAAGCTGGAGCCAAGGCACATTCCTCATCAAGATATTGTCCTCATCCAGATACATTCCTTGTCTATATTACGTTCCTGTACGTGCCTAACAGCCTGATTCCATGGCTGATACTGCTTGAGCTAGACCTGCTGGGTGACAGGATATGTAGATCCACGTTCTAGATGCTTTACACCATGCAGAGCAAAGTGTTTCTAAGAATTGCCCTGTTGTACAGAACAGATCAATCCTACTTTCTGAGAGCAGTAAGGTGTATTCTGTAGGTTCTTTGGTGCAGCCCGATTTTGTTGACAAGCCAAACAAATGTTTCTCCATATAAGCCATTCCTTATTGCTGGGTTTCTTTATGCTATGAAACTGGTTCTCAGGTGTCTTGGGGACACAGGATAACTATTGTGAGCTGTGGATGTTTATAGGAGGAAGTTGGCAGCACTGTTTGTGATCAGATCATCCTGTGGTGTGATTCCATAGCAGGCTAAGCTCACCTTTGACTGTTTTCAACTGTCTTAGTTTTACTGCATTATATTATATGCCTGTATTTCAGGCATTTTTTAGCTTGGTCTTCTAAGGAAATTAGGCTTATTTCCTTCCACTACTTCTGTCTCTGCACTCTCCCATCACATGCTTTTTAACTCATGACCAATTTCAGTTACACTGTAAAGAGATGCTGATCTCAAATATATCTCCGTATGGAGAACCTCACTGAACTGACAAAAAGGAGGATGGTGATTCCTTTCAGTGAAGTGGATGTATGAATGTTTCTAGTTTCCTTTTTTAATTCATGTTTCCCATGCTAAAAAGAATTCTTGCTGTATCACTCCATGACCTTTTATGTGGCTATTTAACTCTGTTTGGCTGGAAACCAGAGAGAGAAGCAGTAAACAGACTTTGAAATGTAATTACCTGCCAGCCTAGGCCTAAACCTGAGCAACACAACTAAAAGGCCCCAAAACAACCAGAAGCAGCTGTTTCTGGCAGATGCAGGATAAGCTTGTTGAGAAGCTGCCTGGATGTTCTAGCACACAATCTGTCCTGCTGTCCATGAGTTGCTGCCTATCGGGTACTGACACGATTGGAGAGAGAAGTAAATAGGACTGGGAACACACCATTTGGTTTAAAAGTATGCTGCAGGATCAAGGATAAGGCTGAGGGAGGTGGCCCAACTATCTACTTTTTGCATACATGTTGCCAATTGCTGTTTTACCAGCATCTGCACGGATCAGTTTTTTAATTAACTGGGTTCAGGGCTGGACACTGCTAGTTATGGAGATGGATGGCGAATAGCTGATGGCACTCAGGAAGTAATAAAGCTTTCATAACATGTTATGCTGTGTTTTCCATGTTCCCCTTTACCAGATTTATGTAAATTTGTGTTGATGCAATGCTATGACTCAGTGCTGACTTTTCTTGGAGCACAGATAAGTTGATTCCAGATATGTACCTTAGAAGAGAGCACTGAAAGATGAAGAGATGGTGTTAAAAAGGGGAAGGGAGTGCAGCCCCTTTGGGACAAGGCTCTCTTTGGGAAAGCCTCTGCTGCTTATCAGAGCTGCAGCAAAACTGCTTTGAGTTCACTGTGAGAAAAATACTTTGTTCTTGCATCTCCACTCATCCATCACTATAATAGTATATAATAGTACCAAGCATTGTGATGTGGGTTTGTTTTCTGTTTTGTTTTGATCTTAAAGACTTTTTCCATTTGTTCTCTGTGAAGGTAAATGATCTTAAGGCCTGTAGACTAAAACTGGCATAAAAAAACAGGCATTTCAGGCAAAATTTGTATTCTGAGTGAATATGAACTGTGAAAGGTATTTACGAGATCTTACTTCCCCCTGAGGTAAAAGCTGGGAGAAGCAGCAGGAGTGGCTGCACAGGGAGCCCTGAAGAGAGCGTGCCTGGGAGCTTCACAACCCCATCCTGGACCTGCTTACAGCATCACGTCTGGAATGGATTCTGCCTACCCTGACATTTCATTCCTGTGAGGTAGGCTCTGCTTCTGTGCTAACAGGTACCCCCTTCACAGCTTTTGGCTTCAGGTAAAAACTTAAATGTTTCTAAAGCTGTTAGAACTAAAGTGAACTCACACAAGTCTTTACTTTCTGCATTGTTTAAACTTGTGGAATTTATTACTGAAAGTAACAGTGGAGCAATATCCAAAGGAATGAAAATATCTGCACTTGAAATGGCAGAAGTACCTGCGTGAATTTCCTTGGCTCTCACTCAAATACTTTTCTGAGAGAACTCAGGCTGAGGTGAACAGACTTCTGCCTCCTGCTGCCCTGCCAGCGCTCTGCTGGTGCCTGTGGCTGAAACACCCAGCTGGGAAAGTGGGGGACTAGAAGCAGGGCTGCTGGCCTGCCAAGAGCACAGGCACTGTGGTCTGCAAGTGTTGCTTCTCTTGTACATAAAACAACAATGTTACTTCTGTGTTGCTTTTCACCAGTGGATTTTGAAAAACCCCTGAAAATGTCTCCTCCCACTCCATGCCCCAGTGCTCTGTTGCAAAACCTAGCATGGAAGGTAGAGGTGAAAACAGAAATGCCTGAGGTAAGAATCTTGCAGAAGTATTTCAGGGCAATAATATTTCAGCATTTATGAATCCACCCTGCAGACCAGAGCCCAGGTTATATCTTCATTAGTGTAGTAGTTTGTTCACCTTTGGAGATGGGCCCTTGTAGCAGACATGTGGCTCTCCCAGAGAAGGCAATGTGGCATCTGAATTACTGCTGCCATTTCTTTACCATGTCTTTAATTTTCTATGTGATGTGGGCAGTTTTTGAACAGAAAACTTTATTTTATTGAAAACCACAGAAGGAAAAAAAGGTTGAAGGGCTAGATCAGCTTTTACTAATGGGTCAGCTCAGGCTGTTTGGTGAGGAAGGGAAGCAGTAAGGTGTGGCAGTGTTGCCTTGGACATTGCTTGTGGGACATTCTACCTCCTAAGTGAAGCTGATTCAGATTTGGGAATGATTTGACTGCAGGCAGGTAGTTTAGAACATAATTATTATGCAGATTTCTACCTAATTTACTTGTCAAATTAGATCATTAAAATACCTCAAGCACTTGTGGCTTGGTATAATTTTGTAGCATTTTTAGGGCAAATTCACTGAGTCTTACTCACTTAAATCTTGCTCAAGTGTTCTGTCCTCCCTGGTGTTCTGAAGCAGGACAACTGATCTGTGAGTGTGGGGCTGGGAGACAGACACAGCGGGAGGACTGGGAACTGTTTGAAAGTGGTATTAATCAAAGGTTGCAGGAGGTGAAGGCATCACCTGAGACTTTCCTGTGACGTTAATTGAGATGCATTTTTGTGGCTATGTAACTCTGACACCTTATTTTTGCACAAACATTACATTGCACCTCATAGGAACTTTAGCAGCCTGCACTGTAAAGTCCCACAGAAGCAGAGGTATGTTGTTGTCATTCCCAATTAGAGCAGGCACGAACTGTAAACATTTTTTTTGCTGATTCTCCTGTATAGAATTGCAGTCTTGTACAGTCCTCCCTCCCTGCACATCTTCTTCTTTGACTCTCTACTAATTATCAAATTAATGCTGTCATGAGAGTGTGGTGCTGAGCCAGACGATGGCTGTCCTTATTGCATAATGCAGTTTTGGCCAGAGGAGATTTTAGCAATAGCAAAGCAGGGCGGGGTATGAAGGACACACTCTGTAATTGAGGATCAAAAGTACTTCTCTCTGCTTCTCGGTGTGTAGAGGAGATGTTCAGCTGCAAAAGGAAGAAGTGTCAGGAAGTGTCTCTGTAAACTTTTTGTCACTGGGGAGAAGTGAAGAGGTAAGTTCTGCTTTTTTCAGAGTCTGCACCATTTTTTGGTAGGAAAATTCTTTCCTCAAAGTAGTTTGGCAATATTTTGTTTGATAAGAGGCTTAAATATTATCTTGATTTAATAATAGCTGCATTTAATGCACAGAAATGTGTCTGACATAGGAAGGATATTAAGAAAAGTAGCTCATAGTACTTCTTTTCTACAGAAATATTATCTGTGAGGCAGAAATATGGAAGGTATTGTAGACAAATGGAAAAGATAAGGCAAAATTTCCCTGAAAACTCTTAAGCTGTAGCTTTTGTTAGGATGAAATTCCACTGTCTACAGATCTATGAAGTATTTAATTCCTGTGGAATATGATGTTTTCCAAAGACTTTGACACCACCAAAAGTTCTAACTCTCCAATTAAAAAGGGGGGAGTTTGTTTCACCTCCTAACTGATGAAGCATCAGTGACTGAACAAGTCCTGTTTTCCTTTCACCTCTCTAGCTCTGTATTCTTCCAGTAACTGTATAATGTAACACTAAATAACCATTAGCATCAATCTGAATGCAGAGCTTTAAAGTAAATGTGCATGTTTTTATTCTTGCAGTAGATAGTGCAGTCTCTGTTGCAGATGGAGCTGTACTGTCTGTATATGGATATACTTTGTTGTAGTTCTGTATGTGTGTTATTCTGCATACTTCCAGTTTTGCACTCCAGCAGCAACTGAATCATAAAGCTTCCAATTCCATCTGCAGTGACAGAAATCAGACTTCTAGCCAAGTTCAGAATCCATGACTAGTGAAGAGGGAGCTATGAATGCTTTCTGAATTAAGCTGCTTCAACAGAATCTGAAATAATCCATTGCAAGGAAAAGTTATAAAAGTAGTTTGGTTTGGAAAATGGACTTGCAATAATTATTAGGTAACAGATTTCAGGAAAAAAATATTGTGGAGTGTCTGTATTGTGTCAGCAGCAGGCTGAATTTGACTCTGTTATTCAGAAGTGAAGGTAGAAAAGGCAAAAGGAGTACAAATGGAGCTTTTCATGGGATAGTCTGTTTCTATCTGGTCACGTGTTGTGCTTTAAAATCTATTTTGTGGTCTCTGGATTTTAGTTCTCTGATGCTTTTATAATATTTGCTAGCTGTGGTCACTATGGACAGACTGGAGAGAATTGAGTTGCTGTTTTATTTTTTTATTTATTTTATTTTATTTTATTTTTTTTTTTTCTTTTAAAGGTTTCTTTTTCTCCTAACTATCCTTTATTGTAATAGGGGAGGCTTTCAGAAGCTGCTCTGACTTGAAGATGGATATTAAGAGCATGAAGAGCTATCTTTATTGGCTGTACTGCCAGTTCGAATTAATCACCTGCAGCTATCTCATGGAGCCCTGGGAAAAAGTGCTCTTCTACGGCTTCAACGTCACTATGTTAGTGATGGTAGCATACACTGCTTACATCTTTTTCCCCGTCCATATTAGCACGGCTTTTCAGTTCTTCTTGCCCTTATTTGGAAGCCAATGTGAAAATACTGTTTCTGTTGTGAAGTAACTTTGGCAACCTGACATAACTTTTGGATCAAAGAAGTGTTTTTCTCAACGCTTTCTGTTTAGAAAGACAGGTTCGGGGTGTGTGCAAACACTGTTTTACTCTCTTCGTTTTCTTCTGTATTCTGGGACTATGTGACAGCAAACTTTTTTTGCCAAATCAGTTTCAGTCAGTCCTCGTATTTATCATTTGACAGTGCCTTTAAAGAGCTTTCAGTTTTAAAGACTGACTGGAGTTACAAAGCTGGGTTTGGTAAGGAAGCAACTGTGCTGCATATTTTGTTACTCCAGGGAGAACTGTTTGGATATGGAGAGTTTTCATCTTGGGAAATTCCTATACGGCATATAATTGTTCTTGTCTGCCACAGCTCTGCTGACAGGGAAGATGTGTACATGAAAGGTTTTATACGATACCATGCAACTACAGGCTGCTTCTCTAGGCTTGATATGTATGTATTTATACAATAACTTCAGTATTTATTTAGTTTGACTCCGTTATTTAATGCAGTGAATTATTTGACTGGTTCATCTTTATGAAAATAATGCAGTTGATTTGTTGAAAATGTGAGGATTTCCTTCCACAAATATTATAAATAAAACTCTGATTTTCTTGGACTTAAAATAATTTGCCATTCTTTTAAAAGATCAGTAAAGCATACATACCATATGCAAAACACTAAACTACGTATTCAGCTGGAGTAGGAATATTTTACACTCTTGCCATTTACTTATTTCTGGAACATGAACTGTTGAGACTTCAGATTTCATAGCTAACACTGCGGACATCCTGTAATTGGCTTTGTTTTGAAGCCCATGGTTTTTAAACTTCACTCTTGAAAGCACAATATGGTTATGCTGCCAGCTTGTTAGAGCGGATACTGACTGAAGCTGGCCAGAAATGAAGTACCAATGCAATTAAATTGAGAACATGTGCTCAGCACCATGCCCACAGCACAGCAGTGGTGTATGCAGGATGACAGCCCCGCTCTGCTCCCACCCACAATGAGGTGACTTTTCTGTCTTTTGAGCGCAGTGATGCTCCTAGAACATCCTCACCTTTAGGACAACAGGATGCTCTCAGTAAGTGGTAATCAACTGATGTGGAAACTGAGATTGAATACTGTCATTAATGTTGGAAAAGATGTCTAAGCTCATCGAGTCCAGCTGTCAACCCATCACCATTTGGTCACAGACTGTGACAGCACAAACTGAAAACACTAATTATGTTACCTGTCATCTCACCATGAGATCTAGTTACTTTCCCAGTTTATGATTAGGAGAGTATGAAAACAGCTTATTTATGAAAACAAAGGCAGATGAATTTAAACTCGTAACTCTTTCAACAGTACTCAAGTAACCTCAGGTAAATTTGTTTAAAAACAAAAAAAAACCCCAACACTTTGGTTTAGTGCTTTTCAATTATAATCTGATTGTATATTTTATTAAAGCAATCCAATGGCTTGGGTTTTTTCCTAGCAGTTTTCATGTACAGGAGGCAGACTGCCTTTACTGGAGTTTAGGAGCAGAAGAGGGAAACATAGTATTAAAGTTTTGTCAACTGTTAGACTATTTGTCAAGATAGCCATTTAGTTTCAAAACTATCAGTCCATAATGTAAGCAGGTAAATGTAGTATTTTGCATCATACGTGCTCAAGAGACATGCAGATATTGCATTAAATAGCTGCAGAGAAATCTCAGAATGTAAGTAGGCCAACATAGTTATGTTTACATTGAATGAGAGCAGACTGTACACATACATCCGAAGCATTTGTTGACATTAAGGAATCTGACATCTGGCTGAAGAACTAGGAACTTATGTTGGGTGTGTTTGTGTTTTTTGTTTGTTGCCACCCTTTCCCTGTCTTCCCCAGGTAAACCCACCTGGTGTTTGTTGTGGTTGCATGGATTGCCTGGTGTCTCTTGCAATAGCTGTCACAGGATCTTGCCTGTGCAGGTGTCCTATTTGCATGCTGCAGTCCTTCGACATGGGCTGGCTTCTGGGCATCTGCAAGTGGCAGCAATGCAGTTTGTTCCATCCAACAGTACAGATCTCTAAAGCTCATCTGTGAGAACTGGAGGGAGGAAGGAAACAATGAAAAACCAGAAGGATACAGAGAGCTAAGAGGAAACTGAATGAAAAATACTTGATTCGTTTTATTCATTATAATCTTTTCCATGCATGGGACTAAGACTCCTAACTACAGAGTAGGATTTAAAATACAGTGTTTAAATTCCACCTTCTAATTGCTGTTTTGAAACAACACAAACAAAAATACTAACCTGCTTGGGCATGTTCCCTGCTGGTATCTGTGCTCTGGCCCACAGCCTTCTTTCTGCTGAGCTCTGCATGCTGCTGCCTCTCCAGAAAAGAGCAATGATAACTTGTGAGGATCCCCCCCATCAGAAGTACTGCACCGTGTAACTGTTCCTTGACTAACTGCCCTCAGGTTCAGGCACTGCATCTTTGCTTCAACAGTTGCATCAGGAACACTTGACGCAAGGGATATCTCATTAAAAATCAACACTCCCCACCATGCTTTCCCATGTGGGTATACAGCCAGTTCTCTACAGTTTCTGCACATAGATACATGCATGTGCACAGTCTTAACATCAGTGAGATAGCAAATAATTCCACACACCTTTCTCCCCCTGTCAGTGAGGGTTGAGCTTTTGGGTATGTTTGCGTAGGTGAAGATAGGGCTGTGTGGTGGGGCTGTTTCAGGTTTCTATTAATAATCAGGTGCAGGAATAAGAGGGGCTTCTTGTTTTCTCCCAGGGCTGTTAAGCCCAGTGTGCACTCCTATGTACTGAATGTACTTGCTCAGTGACTTTCTGTCAGTAAATGAATTAATGTTAGTATTACCTCAACATTCAGTGTTAATTGAACAAAGTTATTTTCAGACATATAACTATTCTAATGTCATTCCCATTCTGATCTTTGTGAATAGTTCTGACCTAGAAAGGAAACGGAGGGTGACACAAAGCACCATTCATAGCTCTGCTTCACTGACTTCTAAAAAGGATTCTCATAGTTAAATGGCATAACTTAATAACACTGATTCAAGAAAGGTAAAACCATATAACTAAATAATAAAGATCTGCTAAATCCAAATACCTCTTGCTTCTCACCATGATCTGAGTGATTACAACTCCAATACATTCCTTGTATTAGGTTTATTATTATAAGACGTTCATAGCTTACCTCTAATAAAACAATTTATTGAGTAAATTATTTAAACTTCCTAAAAACAATGAAGATAATGATTTCTTTTTTTGCACAGAGTTTTACTTCTGCTAACAGTTTTTGAGGCCTAAGATAAGTTCACGGTCCTTGTTACTTTTATTGCTTTTGCATGTGATGACACATGCATTTTGTCTGTGCTACTATTTACATTGAGTTCTTATCTTAACTATTTGTTATCTGACTTGAAAATCCTGTTTCTAAGAAAAACTTGTCAGCACTTTCTAGCCTATGCATCCCACAGATACATATCTTGCATATGTGTATTTAGAACAACAATGAGTTTAGAGAAGACCTGTATTCTTTTCCAAAGCTGACCTTAGGTTAGCCAGTCTTGCTTGGATGAACATTTCTGCTTAACTTTAATGCTTAGCTGCAACTACTTCATGTAACGGCCTACTAACAGCCTTATTTGTTACTGAAAGGTACTTCTTGAATGATACCCCCAATACACAAGTATTTACAGGGAAACCTTTCCAGCAATTTTCCTGACTTCAGGTGCCTAAACAAGTACCTTGTTACAACTGCTGCCTACCTGAACAGAGAGCGAGAACTGAGAGCTTATCTCCAGCCTATCCCACGTGAATTCAGGAACTATGTTTTCTGGCTGAATTTACACAACTAGGCAATGCTGGCACATGGCTGCTTTAAAAGGAGGAGGCATTCATGTAATACAGGGAAGACTGTGATCTAAACACCTCATCCTTTTGACATTCATCAGACCCACATATGTCACTGAAGTTCTCCAACACGTGGGAGGTTCTAGGGTAAGGCTGGGTCTCCACAACCCTCCCACCCAGAATGCTTTTCTTTAAGGATACCTCTGGCAGGAAAATAGAAAATGAGCCTACAAGTGTGTGAATGTTCAACAGGCATGTGATTTCTGACCTTGCTTAAATCGATTCTCAATCAGCAAGTAAAACTAAAATATTCATTTGAGTGTTTGTGATCTGCCCCACACAACAGCTTGAGGTTCAGGCTGTTGGGAGGAGAGATGTGAAGGTTTTGCCAGGTAGAGGAAGAATTTGTACTGAAAGTTTCCACTAAGACAGCATTTGTTCCCACTAAGTGCATTTTCTCATTCTGTGTGTGGAAGAAGGGAATGTAGTGACCTGTTATCTCCTCATCTTATAATTGGTGCATAGCTTCCTAATTGAAACACAGAGTGCAGCCACCCGGCCCACACAGTGCATGAGGACTACAAGACACTTAACTCCAGAGCTTCCAAGTCCTTGGGGCAACAGGTGTGTTGGAGCTGGGACAAGGACTGCCAGGGGCCAAGGATCAAACTGTGCACAAAGCAGCAGTCAGTCTGCAGCTGGAGCATCCTTGTGGGTTCTGTTGGTAGGCACCACCTCTTGGAGTCTGCTTAGAGACCAAACAAACCTTTTTGTTGCTTCCTTCTGCACAGTTCATGTAGACACATGCAGGATGCCACCCAGCAAATTAAAAAAGGCTGTTGAGAAGCATCATTTAAAAATGGGTCGTTCCTACATATTCTGACTTCAGAGGTGTACATCTCTATAAAAAAAACTTTAAAAATCTAGAGGGAAAACTTGTTCATATGAAGCCATCATGTTGGCACCAGAGAGGGTTGCTGGATTCAGGCTGTTATGGGCGCTGTCTGGCTTTACCACTTCCACATGATGCAGACTCCACAGGCCTCAAACATACTCTGTTCCTCACAAAATATTTCCCTAATGTTTAACCAAAATTGCCCTAACAGCTGCTCAGCCCATACAAATGGCCACTCCTCTCTCAGAAACAAGCAAAAAACAAAACAATGCTCATGCCCTCTAACAGCCTTTAGTACTTGGAAGACTTATTTGAAGGCAATTAAAGCTGTTTACCATTATACACCCATGCATGGCTTATTTATCTGCTTAATGAAGGGATGCATTAAAGGCCAGTGTAACAGTTGAACTTGATTTATGATTACTTATTAAAATTGTATTAGAAACCTAAACATTGTTTTCCAGATGAGGTATATGCATCTTGGCATCCTGTCAGAACGCGGGCAATGTGGCAATGTGTTTCGGGAAAGAGAAATTTCAAACAGTCGAGACACCAAGGTAAACAAACAAGCTATATTCAGAATTCAGAGGCTGCCAAGTTTGAAGAGCAGCTGTCTCAATGTTTCCACAATTTCCACTGGAGACAATCCCTGTTAAACCCTACTTGGAGCATTTGCATCCTTTTGCTGGAACTGATTCCGGGGCGCTCAGCACAGTGGAGATGGGAACAGGCACCAGGACCCGGTGATTCCAGAAGGCTGTGGAGCAGCTGCCTCCTTTTGCTCACTGGAAGAGCTGCCCCAGCACAGCTGCTCTTGCTGACACTCCGACAAACGCTTCTACCAGTCTAGATTCCCTGGCATCTCCTGACTCAGCGTTCCAGCTTCTACAAACCTGGGGCTTTGGGATGAATTCTCTGTGTTTGCTGTGCTGGGAATCTGCATGCTTACCTCTAACTACAGCTTCTATAGGGCATCGGGGAACATTTCTATCATGCTATCTAAATCTGACTGCTGGAATGTTTCCACTCCTTGATGGACTCCGGGCTCCTAAAGGACACAAGTCTGGATTATTTTGAATATTAGCCTTCATCATTTAAGAAAAAAAATCCCTAACAAACCTAGAGCTTCAATCTATAACTGAGGGCTGAAGAACAAATGAGCATGAGTAATAAAGGTGTCCACACAGCATTCAGTTACACCATGCTAAGCAGTATATAAACAGCCAACCCAAACAATTTACAGCTTAAGGAGTTTCCTTCTATCTTAGAAAACTTCTCCCTGAACATTGATTGCTTTTGTCTTTCAAGTCCTTTCCTTCTTAGCACATGTACAGCATTCCCTTGGTTGATGTGAGAAACTGCATTAGTTGTGGATGTGTGTGGTATACATAATTGTTTCATTTTATAAAGTCGATTATTGAAACTACACAAAGACACCTTTCTTGATTATGCTTTTATCATGGAACTGAGATTTTGACAAGTTCTAAATCTCACCTCTTGCCTCTTCTTTTAACCAGATTCCCATCCTAAGCTTGTGATGAAGGTTGAGTATGGAAAACTTAAACCTAGGTAAATTCTGGTAGTAGCATTCATTGCTGCATGACTATTCTGGAATGAGCTATGGCAAACATTGCCAAAAAACTCTGGAAGCTGACACAAGTCTCATTCCTATATTTAACTGCTCTGGGAACATGCAGCTAAAATAAATGTCCCTGGCAAAGTGCAAAGGCAAATCTGTCAGCAGAAAGAGCAGATTGCCAGAAGTCCCTGAACATCTCGATCAAAGCTTTTGTCTTAATTTCTATTAAGGTGGTGCTATTTTCATTTAGGTTTAAAATAACATATCAGGAACTACATTGGCATTTAGAGCCACCTTGTCATTCCAACGGCTGAGAAGACTGCTGCTCTCCAGGCTGTTAACATGAAGGAATAGTGACATCACATGGACTATCACAGTAATCACAAAACCATCTCAATTCTTTGACAACTTCCAAAGGAGGATAGGATATTTCTGCTGCCACAGCAGGTTCCTGGAGCTGCAGCCTCAGGAACCAGCACAGCAGCCCTTGGTAGCTCCTTAGGACAAAGGCTGGAGTAATTCCCATGACAACAAACTTGTTTTCTGATAGAAGAACTCTGAGTTGCAGTTAAATGATCAAGAATGATGGTAGCACATCAAGCACTGATGGGAACTACTGCACACATTCACTAAGAGAACTGAACCCCGCACCAAACTGTAATCTCCCATTAAACTAAAAGCAAATTCAGCAACAAGAATGCCAGAATGTTTCAATCAAGGTTTTCCATTTTCCTTGTCTCCCTTCTTCCCCTCAGTAATTTACTGAAAACGTGAAACTCCCTTAGCTTAAGTAACTCTTTCTAAACAGGAGAATTAGGGTGACGGGTTAACGTCTGTAAGAAGCCTTATTTGGTTTCTCATTGTGAAAGCCTTGCTTCTGAAAGAACAACACATCGGCTGTTCTGAAGGACAAAACTTTTCTTCTCTGCTGAAACAAAATCGCTTCAGCTCCCTATGCTTTTTTTTTCTCCCTTGCTAAGTACTTCAGAAGTATTTTTTCTTTTCTATCTACTACTAGCCTGCCACATGTGACAAGCATACAACCATCACATAACTATTTCGGATACCAGCAACCCTTTAAAATCTGTACTGCTATCCATAAATTACCATATACACTACTACTGCTTAGTATGTGCTATCACACATCCTCCATCCAAAGCTGTATGCATATGTGTGTAACATCCACATCTCAAAAGCAAACACTCTCCTCCCCAAGTAGACTCAAAGGATGTTATGTTTCAACTCTTCCAATTCAAAATTCATCAGAAGCCCCATGCAAACCATTTAGCAGTTATGACTGGAAACCAGAAGCAGCTTCTCTGCTGTATAAAACATCTTTTCTCTTTAAACTGTGGCTTAATCCACAGATGGAGATTTTCAGGAGATGCAGGTTACATAGCAGCCTTTTCTCTACTGTGAATTAAGTACCTTTTGTCATATTACTTATCCGGTGTCACTGAGAAGATCTTGGCTTCACTGGCCCGTAAACCATCTGAGCCTCTGCTGGCTCCCAACTGTTGACATATTAAAGGGACGCAGTAAATTTGAGAACCTAAAATGAGAGCTCACTTGGGTTTCAAGTATACACACAGCTTAGGCATTCATTGGAGAGCTGTTACTATGTGTTACCAGCTAGCAAACAATAGACTCGATTTATGACTTGTTTGTCTAGCACCCCATACTTAAACATCTTTCCAGACAAGACTCTTGCTGAAAGATGCTTGAAATCTAATACAGGCCAGTAACAGACCATAGGGGGAAAAAGAAGAGAGACATCTCCAATAACAAACAGATTGACAGATAAGACAGCAATACATCTGAAATTACTGAGAGCTACTATGAAGGAAAACATTAAGGGAGGAAGGAATAGGGTTGATCAAAACAGCACAGTTTAAAACAGGTTTTTATTACAACTCCTTCTCCATCTGCCAACAGGAAGCTTATTATCAAAGCATGTGCGAGGATTGATCTTTTTCACTCTGTCAGAAAAATCACAACCCAAAACACATCTCATCCACTCACGGAACATACTGACTGTGAGTTACTAACTGAAGTTCTATTTCCACAAATCTGGCCCAGTAATCACTAGAACTGAGTTCATCTCCATTTGCCCTCCACTACAGGCAGGTGCAGACAGTAGTAAAATACACTAAAAAAAAGCACACCAAAAGCATTCTTCATTTCTTGGCAACTTTATGGATTTCTCATGACTGTTCAACATAGTAAAAATTATGACAAAGCTTCTCAGAGAGAAAGCAGGAGAGCTTAGTGTGATCCAACTACACCATAGAAGACAGCAGTTCGGAGGGATGGCTGAGCTGCTAACAATGCCTACAGCAGGCTCAGAATTTCACTACATCAAAGCTAACTTCCTACACTTTCACGTTTTCCCCCTCGCCTTCTATGGCACACCACCAGTGTAGTCAACAGAATCAAACCTAGAAGTTTTACATACCATTAGTACGTAATGTTCTAGTATAACACTTATGTTCCATCTTGGTTTACAGCAGAGATAAATTTCATTTTAACATTGACATAAATAGTGATGGAACAAAAACATTTGTATAGGTTTTTCATAGTTTATACTGGGTGTATATCTTGCTCCAGTTATCAGAGGTGAGGTGATTCATGATACATATCCAGAATGAGACTGAGACACAAAAAGAAGTCAAATGTTGTCCAACCAGTTTATTACCTGCAAAAACTCAGGCAGATTTTGAGACAAAAGTGTCTTTATGTATAGTATGTCACAGCATATTAATCAGAGATTATACAAACTGCATTTAATCCACTGATATAGGCATGGAATATAGTACAATACAATATTCATCACCTTTTAAAATAGTCTCAAATCTTTCTGACTGTGGGCTGCACGTTCTAGCAATTTGTGTGCGCAACACTAATACTCGGGATTCCCTTATTGACAGGATCAGAAAATTCTTAAACCTCCCCAGAAAACTGTTACATGGAATAGCCTACCATCATAATAAAAGGCTTCAATAAATCACTGTGCCAAAAAGATTAAAACAGGAAAAATCCATTTCAGGTAAAGAAATGAAAACAATAAACAGTAGGTAAGGCACTGTACCTACAAGTGTAGCAAACCAGAACAAAATCTCTCCCAATGGACATTTTTCTTTATTAGCTGTCATCGGTGCAGAACAATTAATATTCCCAGTGGATAAAACCAAAGTTAGTCACCTGGTCTTTACCTTACAAGAAGCTGCAAGGAGAAAACTCTCAGAGAGGAGAAGAACTTGTGGAACTTATATTTTACCGTGTTTGTACAGAAGCTTTACTTGCAATCGCTGACCTTCTAAATAATTATACATGAAATACTAATTCAGAAATGTGATTTAGAGGTATGGTTGTAGATAAAATATTACTTTTTGTATTCATGTGATCACAGTTCACAGTGTTTGCTTATTTGGGGTATGTTCTCCTCCCCAGGGAAACACTAATTGCATTGCTTAATGCTCTTTGCTTATTCTGTCATCATATTCGCTCCTTCCCCACCGGTGGCATCCTCAGAAATATGGAGATCCTCCAGCATTTCAGCCAGGCTGATCCGAGGGGCCCCATCATCATCTGTGTCACTCTCCACTGGAACATCCACATCTAAAAAAAATCAATTAAAAGAAGTGATAAAGGAACTGCTAAGCAAAAGAAACAAACCCCAAAACAACCTGAACAACTGCAAGTGAATGAAAACAAGCAATGAGCAAACAAACTCCATCATAAAACCCAACAACTCCAAAGAATAATGCTTGTCTTCTTGGAAAATGTGAAGTTAATTGGCAAATTAATTTTTCACCCAGCAAAGGTCTTGAGTGTCCAAGAAAACAGGCATTTACCCTCATGTTTTAACAAGCAATATGAACATCATTCAGTGCAAGTGAGATACTTCATGCTGCTACATTGCAGTGCTTCTCCAAGAATGAGCAGTTCAAATATCCAAATTTAGAGCTTCAGCAACAATATTTTTACTTACACAGCTATGATTAAATTACATGCAATTAAATTGTAAAAGAGGCCTTACTTCTGTAAATGTTGACATTTTTCCTTATGGCTTCATCTTCTTCCAGATCTTCAAGGAAGTCCTGGTATTGTCTGTAAACAAGGTTTAATGTATTTACTCACTTTCCCTTTGCATTTATGCAAATTTATAGGACAAATCAAAGCAAAAAAGCGCCAACAAAGGACTGTAGTCCTTCAATTCTGTCTTCTGATAACATTCTTACATTGCCAACTCATTCTCTCTGCTTTTTTCCTATTCTATTTTGATTACTATTAGCACCTACTCATTTCTAAAATATGTTTAAATTGCCTGTCCTCATTTAACTCTAATTGCCTCATTTTTTCTACCCTATTACACATTATTTATTATCTGCTGTTGCTGTTTCAGCTTTGCCATGGAACAAACTATAACAAACATGTTTTCACAAAAACAACCCTTAGCTAAAAAAACCAGCAGCCATAAGGTACAAACACAATAGCTCTGATATTCACCATCTGTCTCATGGTTACTTTTTCTTGGAAAAAAACAAAACAAAACAGTAAATCTGATAGCAGGGTTATCTTTAAGATACAGGATTTAGTTCATTCCTTGACCCCCCACCAGCCACCTCAATATCCACCTTCCCTGAAAACTCTGCAGTCAAGACTGAGTATTCTAAAAGCAGAAGGTGCATACATATGTTTAAAGCGCTTCCTGCTCTAGGGAAGATACAGAGACTCTATTAATAGTTTAGAATCTATTCTATTTTATCAGCCATCATCACACTCCTACAGAACCAGCAGCATTTGCTTGTGCCCCCGTAGCAGTCAGTAATGCATTACTAGGGTTTCTAATGCAAACACTAGGGGTTTCATCCTTAGCAAAAAGTGGTAAATGGTATTTTTAGACTTAGCGTGCTATCCGAGGTAGAAAGGACTTCAAAGCTTTGTGGTTGATACCGAACCTTTCATCATCTGTATCCATGCCTTCTCTGTCTCTTTCCAGCTCTTTCAGTTTCCAGTTTCTGCGATGCTGGCGCTTGGCACGGTCATAGCTCTTCTTTATCAAAACCTACAGTGGAAACCCACAGATATTTACAAACACACACACACGTGGCACAATATGCAACTGATAACCCACGTTAAGAAACCAAAGCAACACCCAAGTCTAGATTTGGGCAGCTGTAAAATCAGAACAAAGAGCAGACTCAGTCTTACAAACAAAATGAAGACAGTCACATATGACACCTGGACTTTTGGAACTCTGGCTCTAAAAAGTCTTAAATAGAATTCATACATGCCTGAAGAGGCATGTAAGAGTGTTCACCACAAAGTGCAGGGTAATTTGAGTAAGGTAGGTTAAAGTAAATGTATTATTCAAACACCACTCAAAAATATAAGTAGTGAGAAAATAATTCTCACTGATTGGATTCTATTCAAATTTCAGTATTAACATTTCCTTCCCTGAGCACCAGGCAACCAGTGTCTATCTGATATAAAGCCACTTTATTTTCCTGAGTAATGCAGAGAAATTTGTAAAGAGAAAAAATTATCTTACCACATCAGGGATATTTTGTGGGCTCATCTTATTCACAAACTCATCATTCAAGTTACAGTTGGCCAAGTCAAATCTGAAATGAAAACAGGTAGTTTGTACTTTCATTTTAGTACAGAAAAATGAACTCAAGGCTTTATATGCTTGCATTAAAGAGCACATGTAATGTTTGTGTTAAAGATCACAGTCTCAGTTACAGCTTCTCAGAAAAGCGAATGCTTCCAAACTAATTATAGAGAAAAGAAGTCCACATCTATATGCACTTGTTATAGCTGAGGAACTCTTAGAGCAAGCTGCTGTCCCCACATTCTGTTCAGTAGCACACTGCACTCGCCAGCCTCATGTATTTTCACAGTCTCTCTCATCTGCGTCTGACTTGTTATTCTAATCTACACTTTAGAAGTCAACTAACAGTTAGTTTTACAGCATGAGTTCTGCCAGAAGTTCTACTGTGTTATAACCATCTCTTCATGCCCAAGATAAAAGATTCTATCCCTTCTGCAGATTTCACTTAGAAAATCCACAACCGTCTTGACAGAGGCATGAACAGAATCCAAGTCAGCGGCATGAACTGAAATACCCATTCCAGCTCTCTAGCAAATTAATAACAGAATTAAGACAGCAGGTACCAGTACTTCCTTCTGTGTTTGCTCTTGAGACTCAAAACTTCCTTTCCACAGCCACATATAGAAAACTGTCAAGCTTCCTATGCAAACCCATAACCAAAATTCCCGCTGCAAGGATCAAACGCTTACTCCTATGGAATGTCTCATTAAAATAAAAACCAAGAAACAGAACAGACCCCAAGACAAGGTCGCCGGGACTTAGAATGTGTCCCAAGTGAGTGCAGCAGAAATACTGTTGATCTGTATCCAGCTCCGAAGTTTTCTTTACCCAGGCTTCAGCCAGCGTGTGCTTGAGGAATGAAAAATAAACACTCTTGTAATAAATGCAGCTTAACCTTCTGTGTTGTTAAAACATTTGCACTGCTACCTCAGCGTGTTAAACTACAGCTGTAATTAAGCTTTCTAGAACAGAAATCAAACACACTGCTTGCTACTGTCATTATACCATCTTCACAAAACGAAGGAATTAAGCAGGGCAATCACTTTTTTCTTTGTAACTTTCTATTACTTTTATCTTTTGAATGAGAAAGAACAGTTGACTCTTGTTCACTAATTCTGATTAAAAAATAATGCTTTTACACTTCAGAAAAAAGAACAGTAACTGAAGAGCTGCAAAGCTGGTATAAAATACAAATCTCTGTAATGGCACGAGAAGCAGGGCTTAAACTCTTCAAAAGAAAATAATGCCTTAAAAGCGGAACTCATGTCTTCATAATCTCCCAAACAAAACAACATCCACAGGAACTCTTACTTTATTTGATCTTGCCCCTGCACCTGCAGGTTTCTTCTTTTCTTGAACTCGACTGATATCCATAACAATAAATTCCTCAAGCTGCTTTGGGTTGAACAAGCTATTGAAAGGATGGCGCCAGTAGGTATTTCCATCGATTTCAGCAACTGGAAAAACCAAGAACCAGCAAAGACAATCACCAGGGAGAGAGTTTCTTTCAGATCAATTAAAACAAAGCTCTAGCCAAAATGTAGGCAGCTACAATGCGTTCCATTCAAGACTGTTATGAGAACAAACTATCTGGGACACGATATATACAGTAAACGTAAACTCTGGCTATGGATGTAGCCTTATTAGAGGCATTTTACATTACAAACACATTAAAATATAGAGAGGTCTTCTCATTTGAGGCATATCCCTGACAAATCTAAGTGCTTGGCAGAGCACTACAGCATCCACAAACCTAGCACATTTTCCTAGGACAATAAGGGAATTAGGTTTAGAGATGAGTTAGGTCTTTCTTTGCTATTAAATCTCTACGTCAGTGAGATTTACGTCTCAAATACATTTACAACAGTAAGGTGTAAAAATACAAGATTTTATGTAAATAAATTGTGCCAGCAGATTTTTAACACATGATGCCATAATGCAGAAAAAAAAAACCACACTTACTTTGCAGAGTGTTTGGATCAATGAGGTGGACAGTACTTGTGACTCTAATGCACACACAGATCTGGCTCATGTTACCGAGACTCTGTGCCAGTTTTGGTGACAGACATACAACATTGTCCTGCATGCAAAGAGAAGATGTTTTACATTCACTTTCCTTTAATTTTTAATCAAGCCTTTAACGAAATCAGAAACATGGATTTTTAAATTTTAGATTTTCAGGTCCCCACCCAGCATCCTGCCAACACCTGCTAGCTAAGTTTCAAGCTCACTGGGAGGAAACCCTTCTGTCCCTCTACATGTAAAATAAACGATGTCTCTGTCTGCAAAACCAAACTCCAGCCACTTCATACAGTACCCTGGAGATGAAACAGAAAGAAACTACCTTGCACACTGGAACAATTTCCACGGAGAAAGTGCTTTTGTAGTTGTAGACATTACTGTGAACATCGTGTGAGGTCAAGCGCTGGGATGACTTTGACCTAAAGAACATAAAATTAGAGCCTTCAAGCAGCAAGAAAGACACTACTTGAGAGAAGATAACAGAAGATAACCACCACTAAGTGTAGTATATAGCTACAAACAGCAAATTCATTAAGGAATTAGAAAAATGCATGAAGGGTAGTTTCACAATAGCCAAACAGAAAACATGAGAATTCTGCAGAAGGGTTTTTGTCTATTTAACTAGAACACAGGCTCATTACATTTTCACTCACATAACTTGTTTAAAATGAAGGATAACAGATACTTCCCAAAAGCTTTTGAGTAGGGCAACAGATGTAAATAACGTACCTGGATGGAACTGTACACTGAAGAAAGTCTACCATCTTCTGAGCGTGTTGCTTTGAAGAATAGTAAAAATCCAGGCCATCTGAAGGAAAACAAAAAAGCCTGATGAACACACTATGCAATGCATTCAAAAAGAACATTCTTCTTTTTCATACCCACACATAGTTATTAATGCAAGCAACATAATCCAGGTTTGTCCATTCTACCTCCAGATTAACAAGCCATCTCACCGTGGATTTCCTTGATGCGAAGTGTATTTTGATGAAGCCTGTGTTTTAAGATCAGCTGCTCCAAATAGTAGAAAGTCTTTTTGTGCAGAGTCTGTAACAAAGCCAGAATAAACTCATCACAGTCATGTCAGAATCCCCTACAGCAAGTGCAGTATGGCTGGAGAATAAACATTCATATGTAGAGATCACCTAGAAAAGGAAGAGTACAAAGTCTAACCCAACCGAAAAGACTTCAGAGAGGTGGTAAATGTATACCAAATTATTTAAGGCTTTTGTTTCTTTCTTTTTCTTTCTTTTCTGCATACCCTGTTGCTACAGATATCTTTTTTCTTTAAAGAAGACTGAAATATTTATAAACAATCTGTTCCACTCTTTCCAGCAGTGCCTTAAAATTTCTAAACTAAAAGCAGAAGGAAAAACCACTAAACTCATTACTGTGGCAGCAGACTAATGTAGGCACATCATTTCCTGAGAAAACAGAAAACCATCCAAAGATTTCTCTGCGTTATTGTACTGCCATCAACAACTGAAAACTCAGCTTGTCTGTACCTTTTGTCTGACTTGAACCACAGCTTTCCAGAAATCCTTAGCTTCAATCCTATGACAGTCTTCACACATCTGCGGCTGAACCAGATATTCCACCACAAACACCTGCTGAAGAACTGCTCCATTTATCACCTGCAAAACAGAAGTTGAGACAGTTTTATGGGGACAGTTGATAAAATCCTTCAAATTTTGCCATTTGGGTCCCAATCATCAAATTTAAGTAAATCCACATTTTGTCAAGAGAAGCCATTCAACACACGCTGTGTTTTATTGGAGAGAACCACTTATCTAAACAGCAACAAACAATCAAACAAACAATAACAAGGATAAGGTTTGCCACAAAAGCTTTTAAAAACACAGATTACTGTAGTTCTGTTACCTCCTTCTGAACAGTCAGTTTCAGCTTCAGTCTCTTAGAATGTGGTTCGGTCCAAATAAAGCCTGCATCGATCAGCCGGACCTGACAGTGGGAATAAACAAGGGCTCAGCCTGAAGAATGAGCAGCTCGAGCTAACAGAAAACACAAGCTTATGGTACAGCTCATTGTTCCTCCAATGAATTGTATGAGAGCAGATTGTTATTACTAGAGCTTGCTATAACGCGCTTAATAACCTCCATACCAACACAAATGGCTGCTCTGGAGTGATGGAACCCAGCACAAGTCAGTCAGATTGTACTTCATGCAGTGCTAACAGACACGCTGTGAAATACTAATAATTCATTACCCACCTTGCTAAGTGAAGCTTTAATTTTTTTAAGACACAAAGCAAGAAGCTCTCTTGATTCTAAGGCACATTGAATCCAAGTTCCTGGAGGCTGAAGGTACCTATAAGAAAGAAAACACATTGTGGCATATGATGTGGCTTCAATAAATGACATCATTCAAAAGATAAGCAGCTTCAACTTCAGCCTCCCTGATAGAATAAGGTAGATAGATAAAGTCCAACCCCCCTGTTACAGCAGGGTGCACAGCCAGGCATCCAAATGATGCTGAGATTTTATGTTATCATATTCAGGGAAGCACGTGAGAGCTGCAGGGCTTCCATCAGCCGATGGCCCTGCCTGGTTATTACAATTAGCGAACGTTTTAGGCTGGAAAGGACCCTTAAAGGCCTTCGGTGCCACTGCCCACAAGGCCCACAGCCCGGCCCGTGGCAGCGCAGCTCTGGGCGCCCACCCGTCTCGCTCGGCCCCACCTCTCGCACTGCTTGCAGAAGCTGACTCCGATCTGTTTGGGGATGCCCTCGGTGATGTCCACGCGTGCCCTTAGGCAGCCCACGCACATGTTGGCCGGGTTGGGCGGGATGGGCACGCCGCAATGGCAGCAGAGGCTGAAGGACAGAGAGCAGAAGAGTCAGCAGCCGCAGCCCCCGCGGGGGGTCACCCCGAGCCCGGCCCCTCCACTCACATGTTGCCCTGCGTGGGCGCCGCGGGAGCCGCCAGGTACTCCATGGCCGGGCGGAACGGGGCGACCGGCAATAGGAACACGAGGACGGGAAACGGCACGGAGCGGGGAGGGACTGAGAGCCGGGTTCCGGGATGGAGAGGAAGGGGAGGAGAGAGGGAGGGATGGAGGCAGTGCCGCCGCGAGAGGGCGCTGGGCAGGAGCCGAGGTTGGGAGAGGCCTCCGCGCTGAGTGCTAAGGGGTTGACAGCAGGGAATCATAGAATGAAGCATTGGTTTCCTTTAGGTTGGATCTTAGGAGGAAGTTTTTCCCCCAGAGGGTGGTGATGCACTGGAACAGGTTGCCCAAGGAGGCTGTGGATGCCCCATCCCTGCAGGCATTCAAGGCCAGGCTGGATGTGGCTCTGGGCAGCCTGGGCTGCTGGTTGGTGACCCTGCACACAGCAGGGGGTTGGAACTCGATCAGCACTGTGGGCCTTTGCAACCCAGGCCATTCTGTGATTCCTGCAATTTGTTTTCATGCAGCAGAAAAAGCAGAGCAGGATTGCATCAACACATTGCATGTGGTCTGTTTAGTGCAATGGATCCTGACAGGAAGAGTTGCTTTGGGGACTGAAAATCACAGGCTGTCACACTGCCTGACTTGGTTTCTTTCCCCCCCCCCCCCCCCCCCCATTTTGGCACATTTTCCTTTGCTGGCTGAGTTCTCACAGTGGTACCAGTTTTGCTCCTCTGAGCTTCTTTGCAGTTTTCACAGCTCCATTTAATTTCCCTTTTCACCCAGGAGCTGCAGGAGTTATGGAACCATGCAGGCGCTGCCGTGAATTTCGAGCAGGCTTTGTGCGTTCTGGCAGCTCGGGTGATAAAGCTGTCAGCTCTCCGCTCCCAGCTACTCCAGTCGTAATGATTGAGAGTGGAACGGGGGAGGGTGAAAAACGGTGTTCCTCCTTCTGTGACTGCTGCTGTCTGAAACTGACGTGGCGTTGCAGCACATGGAGTGTGGTTAATTACTCTGCCTGGCTCCTGCAGGCCTGAAGCATGGCAAGCAGCATGGATAGGTTTTTGTTTTACCTTTTTACTTTGCATCTGTGTCCGTGTGGAGCTGCACTGGTTCAAATGGGGAGAGCCATGCTGGCTGCTCCTAAGGTCACAGTTAGGTGTAGAACATTTCAAAGGGTATTACTAAGCTACTGAAGCGTCTTGAAGGTGATGTCCTCATTGTGGCACAGAAGGAACGCAATAAAAAAGTAATTATTTCCAATGGTGAGTGTTATCGTGGCCTCAGTCAGTCGTGGGGAGGTGTGTGAGTGCAGCTGCTCTGCAGCATCCCAGGTCTGTACGTTTCTGTTCCCCCTGAATCCCATCTTTGTGCAGATCTCTTCTGAAACATGGGGGTTCTCCAAAGGCTGAGGCTACGGTGGAAGATACGGTGAAGTTTTAAATATCTCAGTTTCTTCTAATTTGCTGCAGAATCCAAAACCGATTAAAATATGTATAAAAGCCAGTAGAAATCTAAGCAGAAAAGAGCCAGCAGTTGTTGCTAGTAAGGCGCTGTCTGGTGAACGTAGGCATCTGCTGGAATCATACCCTGCTGGAAAGCACATTCAGTTTGCAATCATTTCTTATCCTTCCTTCTGCTGTTCTTCAATGAGAACAAAATATTTATGCCACATGAAAGTTTTTTGCTGTTACTGTCATAATCCTTAGGGTTTCTTTATGTAATGTTACCTAAGCATGCTACTTCAGCCTACGCTGTTATGCTTCGTTTCTACTCATTAGGGGATGCAAATATTAAACCAGTGTGCACACTGACAGCTGAATTATATGAACAATGCCGAACTTGTAGGCAAATCAAGATGTGTTTATCCTACCATGTGCAATAGAGTTTGTATCTGACCTTTGAAAGTACCGTTCAGCCTCTGAGCTACTGAACACAGCTGAAGTCACAGCTTAGGAGGGATCTGCACACTGTGCAGGGAGAGTAAGTGTGTCGTTTATAAGCACTTTTAAAGCAGGTTTGCTCATATTCTTACAGGCAAATGACTGGCCACTTGGGTCAGTGGCTGTATGTGATTTGCCTGAAGGTGCCCAAAGCCAGAGCAGTGCTGGTGGAGCTGTGCCAGCCACAGCAGCTGGCTGCAGAGCCCTCATTTGCAGTAGGGTTCAATAAATGGAAGAAACAGGGAATGACAAATTCATGTGAAGATGATCCTGTGGTAAATATAACAGACCACCTGAGGTCACTATTCCCTCATATAAACTGCATCGAGGGAAGGAACCTGTGGAGCTCCCAGAAGACAGCAGTGTGTGCTGGAGGAGTTGGTCTGCCCTGGCCCACTGTTTTCATTGGCCAGATTAACTTACATGTGAAGAACCTATGAGGAACAGCAAACACACCATTTTATTGCTGTGAAATAAATTTGGGATACAGAGCAGTATGTACAACTTCAGGGGTGCCTGGCACTATCAAGTGAGCAATAAAAATGCCATGATTGCCATGATGTAACTAGAAGTGTAGTAAAAAATATACATGGCTACACAGGAAAGGTTGTGCAATAGGAACTATAGACAAATTTATTTTTTATTAGGACTGTGGTGATAATAATAACTCTATTTTTTAACTATCAAAGTACTAAACAAGCCTGCATTCCTAGCAATGTCACTCATTTTTCTATCACATCAAATAATAATTGGGAGGACTGAAGTAGTTTCCATTCTAAGAGCTGACCAATAACAAAAGCTTATTCAGTGCTCGGAGTAAGGAAATGGAGGTGGAGCTGTGGCCAAGGGAGCTGCTGAGGATACAAAGCATCTGAGAGCTGGAGGAGGCCTTCTTCTATGGGAACAGTCTGTTCTTTGCCTGTGTGCAGGTTGATACCTCCTTTCAGCTTCCATATTTAGTATCTCCTCCCTCAAAATGCAGCAGTAGCTCCTGTGTGCTGGGCTGCAGGGCATCCTCGCTTCCCCCACGTGGATTGCTGCTGTTCTTGGTTGCTTTCTTATCTCCTGCAGGCTGTTCCTCCCGTGCAGCCCTGTTTCTGCAGCAGCAGTCGAGGATTCACCTGGTTATGGCCTGTTTGTTGCAGCTGGGAAGTTGCAGACTAACGCTTTCAGCAATGCAGTGCCTGCAAAACTATGTTTGGGAAGCGGTGCTGTTCAGCTCATCTTCTATTGCCTCGAGTGGTGCTGTGGATGGGAGGAATAACATCACCTAATTCCTCTGAGACATGACAGTTCCAAGCACTGCTTTCTGGGATATAATCTGCACTGAATGTACTGGGATAATGCTCCAATTATTTTCCACTTTTTTGCCTATTTCTTCAATTCCTTCTGAGGAACCCAATTAGCAATCCAATTTACAGTGTGAGCCACAAACATTATTAGTGCTGAACTTCAGAGGTGAGAACGAAGAGATCTGAGACCAAACTGCTCTAAAATAGCTTTGCAGCAGGAATCTGCATATTGTGTCACTCCACCTGAAGCTGATCATTAGATAAAACCTGTGCCTTACATCATCAAGCTTTAATGAGCTTGGTTGCAACGCAGGTATCTGCGGTTCAGTTTCCTTTAATTAGGTAATGCATTGTGTGGAATTTGCAAGTATGGTTTATTTGATCCAGTGCGATTTGGAAGTGAGGATGTCCTTCTCGAATAACGTTGAAGAGAGCAGTGGGTTAAACCCGGGCTGTGCAAAGGGTACCACAGCACCACGGGTCGGTGCTGCCTTTGGTCAGCAGGGGGAGGTAATTCTCAGTCTTGCTGGACATTGATGCAGTGTGGATGCTCCCAAGGCGCTTGCTGTGTGCAAACCCGATCCTGCTACTGCTTACAGAGGCCAAGTGGATGCCCGTAGCAATCTTATGCTGGAAGACATCCTCCTCGTTCTAAGCTCCCAGGGCCTGGTAAGAGTCACTGCTGCACCTCTCACGGCATTAGCAACAGGTGGATTTTTCCCAGTAATCCTTAAAATAAAAGCCAAAATAACCCAAACCATAACATCACTTGGAATAAGCTCCTTGGCCAAGGAGACATCTTTGGTTAGTGGGTACCCTGTCGGGGTATTACAAGGGAACACTCTCCTCCTGCTAACTGCTGTTCATTAACAGCTCCTGTCTTCTGTTTGTGTTTATCCAAGATCAGAGGCTAGTGGTGATTGATAACCACATGAACCAAAGCTTTTACTTTATCATTAGGACAAATTGATAGCTCAGCCTCTACACTGTTTTATGAATGTACTGTATTGTCTAAGAAACCCTCTTTACTGATTAATTCCCCCTCACTTTTTAATACTTGGCACTTCTGCTGAGACTGCTTTTCAGGAGCACAGTCGTGTGGGGTTGGCATACAAGAACCTGTACAAGGTGCTGCTGATTCCCATGGATCCATCCAACTTACCCACCTCTCACTGTCATCTTTCTCTTCCAGTGTGAAAGACTGTGACTGCTCTCATCACTCAGTCCCATTTACCAGGGCTGAGGGTCAGCCGTGGCAAAGATTGAATTTTAAGCAAAAGTACGGACATGAACCAGGAAGTCTTGCTTTACTACTGGAATGCTTGTTACTTGTAGCAGGATGCACTAGACCTGAACCTCAGAAATATTTGTTATAAAAAAGTAAATATTTGTTCATCGGGTCATAACAAGAATCTTAGAAACTATTGTACGGTAGCTGTTTGCTTTCCATCCGCCTTTTGTAATCTTCCATTCTCATCTATAACCTTCTGAAGGTATCAGTGGGCTAAAGGAGACCTGGTGAAAGGTGTGCTGTGCTTGGAGGCTCGGAGCTGCCAGGAGAGGAGCCAAGGCAGTGGAAACACTGGGTGCTGCCACTGGTAAATGCACGTCTTGTTGTAGAACTTATATTGTCAGATATTAGCACTGTGAGTTCTCCTCTGTGAGAACGTGAAGAGAGTGATGTACAGGTAAAATGGATTGCACATCATGTCTGTTAAAAACCTGTGCGTAAAAACTGTGGATGGTGTCGACATGTTCCAGGCTTTCCGCAGTCTCTCTGGCTGGAGACAGAACCAAGCAGAGAAAAAGTCAGAAATGAGTTCAGCTTGCTCTAGAAACAAGCTTGTGTCCCATGTCCTTTGGTTGGGATGTGTGGGTGGAAACAGCAGGAGAACATTGGAAGAACCAAAGATTGATAGTTCATAGGGGAGGAGGAGCAGAAAGGAAAGGAGATGTTGTTGGTTAAAATGGAAGCTAAAACAGACACAGCAATCCCACCTTGCAAATAGAAGGAAGACATGGAAGAGGAGGATGGGGTGCTCTGCCCTCCTAGGGCTCAGCCAGAGCACTTGAGCATTTTAGCAATGAGCATCACACCAGCTGTTATCTAAGACATTACTGAAGCAGCAGATTTGACAAATGTAATGTCGTAGCTGTTAGACCTTCCTTCTTTTTTTTCTCCTTCCCCTTTTTTCTTGCGCCAGGCTCCAGTGATGGCGTATGCATTTTATAATTGTTCATCAAGATAAATTCTCAGGAAGGGGTGTTGCAATTTTAGTGGGTTGAACATTTCTTTCCACCTCTCCTATCATGCTGGCACAAGCACGACAGGCTGATCTGACACATCCTTATTAAAAGGTGTCAGCGCAGGTATTGCTTTGCTATAAAATTGCAAAACTGAAACTTATAATGTGTGTGATGGACTTTTGATGTAAAGGCACAGGCTGTAGACTGCTGTGTGTGAGTGGGAACTTCCACAGCTGCTACTGATGTGTGCAGCTCATGATTTATTTAAGAGCACATGCATTTGTATAGAAAAAGCAGCCACAGTGATGCTAGTTTTGATTAAAGATTTCTTGTGGAAAAACAGACCAAATACCCAGGGCTGTTGCAATAAGATGCCTGCTTCAGTGCCCGAGTCCTGTTCTTTTGTATTGATGTTTGCATTGAGTGGATTTTAGATGATGCAGTAATTGAGGATGGAGAGCTGATGCTGAACTGACCTCTGAAAGTGTTTCAGTACCACGGGAATATATCTGTATTAAGCATCTGGATGCTGAGATACCTGGACTGGTGGATTACAAATTAATTGTGCCTATCCAGATGTGAATGCTTTAATGCAGGGGAGCCCTTGGGTTCCTTGCAGTGTCCCCACACTGCCATGCTGACAGTGGAACCCAGTGCTGACTGTAGGTACACACAGCAGAACAGTACACTAATGCTGCTTGACTTCACCAAACTGCCTTTTGTTCTGCAGTGAGATGCAGTACTGGAAAGGGAAGTCAAAGGCATTCATGTGTGATTTGGAGAGGTTTTCTTGGGATGTATTACCTAACTGGAGTAAAATACCTGTAGCAAACGTCATGTGCTGCCTCCAGGCAAGGCACCAGGATGAGTGGAGCTCACCTTGTGCCATCATTTTTCCAGCCGTGGCTTCATAAATCTCCAAGTAGCTGCACTCATGGCAAATAATTAATATCTATGGGCTACCAGGCTTCTCCTAGTGCACAGCACAGCTGTGGGGAATGCAAAGAACCGATAGACGCTCTTTGTGCTGCTAGGCTGTGGGTGAGGCTGTGCACTGTGCCTTGTCACCCCATATTTAATAGTATTGCTGCAATGCTGTCACAGCCCTCTTATGACGTTAGGAGGGCTTGATCTAGACTTTGGACTCATTTGTCCTGCATCAGATACTTCTTGATGCACATTTACCAGCGAATCCTCTTCCTGTTCTTATTTTTAATCATCTGAAGCTGATCAAGATTCATGGCGTGTTAACTCATCCTCGAGTATGACCTTGAAATAATGAGACGTCTCTGATCTGCTCCAAAGATAGGAGCTGTCAGAAGAAGGAACTGAAACATCACCCCAGCTGACATTTGTCTGTTCCTGACAACGTTTGCCTTTTCTTCCTTCTCTCTCCTTGTTCAGCCACTGTGAGAAGGCAAACACTGAATTTTCTTATGGATTTGCTGGATTTACCCTATTCTCCATCTCATGGATGTTTCTGCTCTCCTCTCTGCCCTCGTTCTTGGCTTTTCTCTCCTGCCTGGCTGAGGACCAGCAGCAAGCTGCATCTAATTCCACGATTCCAATGCAAAGTGTGCACATGCATCTTGTGATATCACTTCTGAACCAAGACTAATGGCTCCTGGTAACCAGGGGAGGATACCTAAGCTTATCCCACGTGAAGTGATTTCTACAGCCTGTTTCTAGCTCAGAGCTTCTTATCCCCACCTCAGAAGGCCTCAGTAATCCCAGTAACAGCTCCGGGACACGCTGGGCTCGCTGTATTGGAGCACCAGTGGGATTTATCAGCTGTCAGCTGGTGATGTTGCAACTGCTGTGAGGACCTCTGAAATATGGGTGGAGCAGACACTGACGATGACGAAAGTCTCAGAGTTAATTCTAACCTCTGCCCGTGAATCACAGTGTTGGAGCTGGGGTGTTCCCATGAAAGCTGCCGAGAGATATTTTCATAACGTGGGATGTTTGAATGCAGTGGCAGTGTTGCTTACACTGAGGAACAAATGATCATGTTTTGAAACAAGCTGTCTTCATTCAGCGTGGGCCAAGTTTTCCTCCCTGTGTGTAAGGGAAGATAGTGAAGGAGCTGCCTTGGTTCCCTTGCTCCTGCTGCTCTGATCCCAGTGTGGCACATAGGGCTTGTGCAGGAAAACATCATGAGCAGCTGCTTGCAAGCTACTGGACGCTGAGTGATTCAAGTGGCAGAAGAGATAATTGGTTTGTCTTCTTTTAATTGTGATATTGTATCTGCTTTGTCTGATGATCCATCCCATCCCATGAACTGTTTCTTCTTTCTGGAAAGAATGAAGAGCCCACCTGCTTTGGTGCAGTGTGGGGAGCTGATGTGTCCCTCTGTTCTGCAGGCCTGCTACCACCTGCCCTTGTCCCTTAGGAGAGCTTACTGGTGACCACAAAGGAGAGGAGTGGCTCCATTTGTCATATTTTATCACCAAATTCTGCTGCTGTCAATACCCCGGTGCACACAGCACCCAGATAAGTAAGTTACCTTATCTTTGCTAGGAGGATATCTGGAGTTACCAAACACAGCAATGTAGGCTCAGCAGTGCAGGACATGTTTTGTGGTGGGATAAGAGCAGTGGCTTGCTGATACAGCTGGGGCTGGGTATTTTGGGAACAAATAATGAAGATGACTTGGATAGGAGCAGATACACCTGAAGGCAGCGCTGCTTTTGATACAGCATTGCACACAATCCTTTTCCGTGAATGTGTGAAAGTTCTCAAGAATCCAGTAATATTTAATTAGAAAATTTCCCTTTTCTGCTCCATTTCTCACCAGCTCAGCCTGGCTCACTGCCCCTCGTTCACATCTGTGCCCTGGGTTGCATGAGTCCATTGGTTATGATCAGCCCAGTGTTGGCAACCATTTTCCAATGCTGTGTGCATGTAAGTGGGCTCTTAAGGTCTGCTGATTGCTCCTCCTGTGCTCAGAGAAACACTGCTTAAATAGTTCTTTTCCTAGCTGCTGAGTAATCAAGGAAATGAAACTCCAGTAACAGTGTTGCCTGGGGAGGTGGTGCAGGGAGGCAGATGTGGAGTGCTGTATTTGGGGTCATCCTGTGACTGTGCACAGCATGCAGGGCTGGTTCTGGGAACATCATCTGGGCAATGTCTGCATCCTGCAGTGCAGTGCAGCAGAGCTTCTAGTGGTGGAGATGATTTCCCTTTATGTGTCAAAGAACAGCAGTGATGAAATGTAGAAAATAACCCTGTGTGTAGAAATAACCCTGCTAGACCTGTGCTAGTAATGGTGTCTCATTTGAGACCCCAGCTAAGGACTTCAGCAGTCTTCAGCAAAGGCTGCCTGGGAAGGCTCTGGGAGTGCTCCTGGAGGTTCCTTGTCTGGACACGTGCACATTGGTCACCCTCTGCAATGGATTTGTGAGGTGAGCCATGAAATTGGCCAGGAAACCTTTAGGCAGGATAAATGCTTGCTTTGATTAAACGAAATTAAGAAAATGAATTTTAAACAAGGGAGGTTTAGTGCTTGGCCGCTGAGCCCCAAAATGTCTCGGTGCTTAATTTAATGATGCATTTGTACTTTCAGGGTGAATGCAGCTGGAATGGGTTTTTGTTTTGGCCTTTGTTTGTTTAATTGGTTCTGTCTACTCTTAATGTTTTGCCTTTTTTTGGTGTAAAGGCTTCCACCTGCTGTGGTCAGCTTGAACTACAACTAGAGCAGGGCAGTAATGGAACAATTAGCTTCAGGAAAAATGGAGAAATAATGAAGCAGGAGAAAAGAGCCCAGCCAAGGTGTTTTATACAGACCCTTTTTACAATGGAGTTGTGCCTTGTCCTATGGCAGGGTGCTGTTGTAGAGCAAAGTGCTTCTGCATGATGTTCAGATGCAATCTGATGATAAAATGCCTTCTAACATTATGAATGGTTTCACCTATGGGGAAAAGGATTTCAGAACTGGAGCAATGTTTCCTAAGCTGTGGTATGGTCTCAAGCTGTGGACAGTGGTATCCTGCCTTCTCTCTATTATATTTAGCAAAAAGAAACCATCATAAAACAAACAAACAAGATTTTGTTTACTGCCACATGCCAAAATGCTTTGAGGGTGTCCCTTTGGTACCCGCTCATTTTGAGCAATAAGCAGCTACAGAGTGAAAAGGATTGGGAAAATCTCCAATGTCTCTTCAGCAGAAAGTTATTTTCAGCGGCGTCTTTACTTTCTCTATTCCCTCTGCCCAAAATCTCCATTGAAATTTAGTAAACAAGTCAATAACATGCATTAAAAAACCCTGTTTTGGTTAACTGGGGCTTCAAGGGCCATCTCCCAAGCCCCTCCTGCAAAGCTAAATGCAGGTACCAGGAATAATAAGGAAGAGAAGTGCTTTATAGGATTCCCCACCATGAGAAATGAGTGGAATTTCCTTCTTGCCTGTTTGCTTGTTCTGTTTGCTTTAAGTTAAATGTTTAAATTGCAGCACTACAATGGGGCGTGTGCTCCTGGAGATATGAGGCCTGGCCTTTTCATGCCTAGAAGAAAGCGTTTTTCCTTGTGTTGCTGGATCAGGCCGGTTGTGTTTGATGCCAGCGGGAACAAATAACCTTTCTGAGGAACTGGAGAATGAGATGTGGTTGGAAACGGGATTGATGGGGAGATGTCACGGTGTTTGCTTTGTCATGTTACCTAGTAAAAAGTAGAATTTTTTGAGGATAGGATACTGAGAATTATTCAAATGTTCCAGCACCGACTTGCTCAGCAAATCTTTCTTCACCCCAACCTTTGGGTTGTTACTTTTATTCCATTTCATAGTCTGCTTCCATAGACATTTTCACAGGTACTTGATATTTTCCATCTCTTCCAGTGCTGTTAACTACCCCAAGTGTGGTTACAGCTTGGTATGTAACCATTGCCTGCTAATGATTGTGTTAAATTGAAAGGACAGCCCAGCCTTCAGCTCTCACATGAGCCTAAGCCCTTCAGTTGCTGTGCCACCATCACCTACAGGTACTCTTTGCCTTAATTTGAAGCAAGACAGTGTTTGTCCCCAAGGGAATTCATCCGCTTTTGTGACCTGCTTGTATTGTCAATCTAAGTGTACCTCTGAGCAAGGAGAAAACATGGGAACTGCCGACAGCATTGAGATACTGTTTCCAAAGAATAAACTTTAATTGGTTTCTGAAAAACTGCATACACATGTTCAGATCTGTTCAACCTTCAAAACATGTCTTAGTTTCCAAATAAACTTAGGAAGGCGTCATTCTTTGAAGCCCTGCTATTTACATCTTACACTTCTCATTTTAATAACAGTAGCATCAGCTGATACGTGCACTGTATAACTTATCATTTGGCATCGATATTTGCTTCAAATGGAGAGTGAAAAACAAACAAACCTTCCACTGTTTGAGAAACGTCCCGCAGGCAATTAAAATAAATCTCATTTCTTCTTTATAAAGGAGATCTCTTGAAGCACTCAGGCATCATCTCTGCAGTTGTAAAAATATTACTTCCAGTCTACTTACTGGATCGTCCTCCCATGGAGCTGCACTTTGCTTGCTGCAGTGAACGGGAGCAGAAATAGGGGTCGGCTCAGCCTCTCTCAGGGGTGGCAGAGGTGCACCAACACAGAACCCGTTCTGTTTCTTGGCATCACTTCCAGCAAACTGCAAGGTCACCTACAAGCTGGTTTGTCACTATCTTATTTAGACTACCTAAAACCAGATGCAACAACTTACATGCAGACAATTGGAATCAAGTTCATACTCATACCATTATCTCTTCTTATTTCTTGTCCATGAAAATCCAGTAGTCAGCAACCAGATATTAGTACTCAATTCATGCTGTGCTTTACTCATCTCCTTACATCCACTCACTTGGGTCAAGGCAAGCACAGTGTATTTTGCCACAGTACTCTATTGACTGAACATCTTTCCATAATACCATTCCTCACAGCCATCCTAAGCAGTCTCTGCTGTTCCCATATGCCAATATGGCGAAATCAGGGTGCTGGAAGTGTAAAACCATGTAATTCTGAACTGCCTGCCTTCTGTTATGCCAAAGAAGTTAAGTCCTGGAGGTGTTAGAGACTAGAAGATGCTCTTGAATGCAGGGGACTCGTGGTACGTGACTATTTTTCTTAGAGTGAGGCAAGGGGAATATTAGGAAGTGTTGCATTCCAGAGGATGTGTTTCAGTATCACACAACAAAAGCTGGCCTGGGTTTGATTTAACCAGGATTGTGCAGCCAGCAGGCAGTGCATTATTCTGGTTGTCAGCTATGGTGATTAAGCGAGCTGTATTTTGTAAGAGAAAACGGTATTTTCATAACTGCAAAACTTCTTCAGAATAAATACACAAGGCTGTAGAAGACATTGCATTTCAGACACTGCATTTCAGACATTGCATTTCAGACGTTGCGAGAGCTGCTGATCATTGCTCAGCCAAGTTCAGTTCATCACGGACACCGTGCTGTCGGGCTGGACCCCAAATATCTGGGAGAAGAACTCAAAAGCCAAACGGACGTGGATGGGGACGAAGACATATGCTGTGTACAACACCATTGCAAAAACTGTCACCGTGATGGTGTGGAACATGGACTGCTCCCAGGGCTCCAGCACGTAGCTACAGGTGATCAGCAAGTACTGGTAGTACAGCCAGTAGATATAGTCCTTCACACGCTTAATATTCATCGCCAGGCTCCAGTGCTTCTTAGACTGTGACCTGTAATGATAAGAAGCCTAGATTACGGCTGCAGTGGAACAAAGGACCTGGAGATAAAACTGGTGGGGTGACCATCATTGCAAGTCCAATTCCACCTATAATTGTTACAAAAAATAAAGTTCAAAAGGAAATACAGTGCATCGGTACCACCACCTGCCTCAACTGCCCTGGGGTGGAGGCAGACCGCCTTCAGCTCTGGGAATTGCTGCCCGCAGTTATTCAAGTTATATCAGGTGGGCACTCAATTCCTGCATGGCAGTTATGAGTCTGGCTTTTCATTCTACAGTAAGAATTAGAACTGCATTAGCTTGCAAAGGCGCAGGGTTCAGGTGGAAGTCAGGGTAATAGGCATTTAAAAGGGAAGGCTTTGGGCCAGCTTCTATATGTGCTGACAGCAGGCTCTCAGACTGCAGCAAAGATGAAATTAAAAGGGCTGCTCTGTAAAGTCTGCTTTCTTCTAATAATCATTCGTTATTACTCTGCAACTGTTGAGAGTAAAGAAAAGACAAGCAATGAAGAGGAGAGAAAAGGCATCTCAAATTACGTCTGTTTTTTTAGCTCATTCGGGTACATTACAGATTAAAAGAGTATTTAGTGGAATTTACGAGTCTAAGAAGGAATTTCCTCTCAGGTAATAACATTATGCATTCACTGTTCCCATCTCCACACAAAGGAGAATGGCTGAGCAAGTATTAATTAGGAAATGGGTTTTGCCTTCTACTCTTTTTTCAGTTGCAAGTTGTTTTGCAGTATTTTAAATAATCCTTAATTTCAGGCTGAAACCATCTAGTTAGAGAAGATGGACAGAACACTGAGCAACTCTACCAGGCTGAACTCCTTCATGGGGCTTTTTGCAAGGCTGGGTTTAAGGAGCACTTATTTAACAGGTTAAATCGTGGCAAAAGGGAGCAGCAGACTTCAGTCCTGCTTCCAGTGCATCACTTATGCCTGCAATCTGTTGCCTAAAGAACCAGGCACAGAGATGCTTGAACACGTTAGGTTAGGACTGATGTGTAAAGGTTTTGTCCAACAGTTGCCCCTACAGGAAGCCAACCAGCTCCCTCCACCCATGCTTTGGCACAGCCCTTCCATTTTAAACCTCCAGCAGTGGCAAGGGTACAGGCTGGGGAGAAAGGTCTGCTGTGGGCTCCTGCCCTGGTATGAATGGAAGATGATTCCTTTCAGATAAATAATTTCAAGGCTGGACTCAGGAGAGGCCTCCGAGCCTTGTAAATATTGCAAAGCTTGTAATAAAAATGACACAGCTGGCAAACTGTGACTCACTGGGAGCCAAGAGTGGCTCTATTTATACCTTCTGCAGAAAGAGCAGCATTTTTCAATGAAGAGGTTAAGCCTTTGCCTATAGGACTGAAAGTAGGATGATAAGGGCCCTCTTCTGCTATCTAGGATTACAGTATTTACACTGGGGTTATACCTATGCTAGTTAAATTCATGTCTCTCCGGGTAGATACTTGCTAAGCCTGTCTGAGGGAGAACTGTGAGGCTATGCTGTGCTTCTTGACCTCACCAGGCTGTTGTTGGGGCTGTGGGTTTTGGGGATGGGTTGTGTGCTGATGCAGCCTTCTGCACACAGCAGCACACATACATCAGTGCAGAGCTGACTCCCTTCACTGCAAGAAGAAGCAGCCAAAAGAACAAAACCTCTCCCCAGGCTGATTGTACTGATACTGGACCAGGCTGCAGGCTGAGCACTGTCATTTAGGGGATGCTGCTGTTTTGGAGGGATACATGAATGTAGGATGAAGTAAATAAGCAGCAGACCTCTTGATTTATACCAGAGAGAGCAGTACAATTTTGCTAGATTTCTCTAGCCTGAGGACTTCATCTCAGTTCATCTTGGTCACTGATCCAAGCAATACGCTCTGCAGTAGGACTCCTCCAGCCCTGCTCCTCCAGCACAAGCCATCTGTGTGCAGGCTGCACAACCTCCAAATGAATGACAGAGGTTGAGATAAGTAAAAGATATTCAAATTACAGTCTGTGTCGTCACCACGAACGCTTCCACTGAACCTAACCACCCAGACTTCTTCTGTTAGCAGGAGCACAAGGGGTGGCTTGGAGTAATGCAGTTCTAGATGCATAATTTATAGAAGGAAAATATAGATGAGAAGGAAGAAGCCTTCCTAAACCAGCTGCTCAGACAGTGAGATACCAGAACCCACTGTGTTACTGTGGCACAGATACCTTTCCTGAAGGTATTCCCCTTGCATCAGCTGAGGAACAAGCCAGACCCCAGAGCTCAACACCTCTTGCCTTCCACCCAGACCAGTTAGCTGCAGTACCATCAGAAGCATTTCATACAGGACTTGTCCTAACAAAGCTTCTGCTTACGCTGTTAAGCATTACAGGGCTCTATGACATTAAAGCTGCAGTCAGCAGGAGCTCCATGTTGAAAGGGTCCTGTGCTGAACATTCATCAGTGTGCAGTATTCTGTGTGGGAGGAGATAACGTGCTGTCAGGGAATTTCAGCTTAGCACTGATTTGTCTACAAATTTCAGTCCAGGTATTCAGCTGTGCTGTGGAAATGCCTTCCTGTTTAGAAGGCATGGGGCTGTTACAACCAGCTATGATTAAAATGAATACAATTCAGCTTATAAAGCCATTAAGCAATGATCCAGTTATTTTCAGCAATTTCACCTCCAAGGTAAAAGGCAAGAAGAGAAACCTGTAAAGCAGCTTTTATTGCTCTAAGTGGCAACCTGATTTTCTTGCTTGCTGACACAAGTCTCTGATTAGGGCAGCAGAAAAGATAAATCATCACCCAAAAAAGTGTGCCAGGTTTCATTTAAGGGAATACTTAATATAAAAAAAATAGTGGTTCTTATAATCTTGATTCACAGTGCTACGGCAGTGCTTGCTGGTATGATTTGGAGATGCCAGTGTTAAGTACCTTGCTATAGCTTTTCTGCTTGGTTTGACTGCATTTTGGGGACTCAGTCTGCAGCTCTGGGGGCTGAGGGGCATATGTCCAAATGCACAAATTTCCTATGGAAGGAAACATTCCTGCAGGGGAACTGTGCAAGTCATTTCAGCTACTAGAAGTATGGGTAGCCATGTCCATTGGATACTGAAAAACATGGATAAAGAATTTGCAGATGGGCTCTAACTGTTCTCATCTGTTAATCTTATTGTGACAGAGGTTTTTTGTCTGCTGTTACTCAGACAGTCTGTCCTGACTTCACCAAGGCACCAATCTTGTCCCTCTTAGTGCTGACATAAGTCTGGGGTGACCCCATTGATTTTATGCAGGCTGACATCTCTGAAAAATGCAAATGGAACGAGAAAGGTATTCACATTCCCAGTCCGTCGTGCACTTGCTTTAATATGTTTTATTCAGTGAGCACCAAACGGTGCATAATGAATGAAATGCAGGTCCTGTGGACAAGGAATCGGGAAGAAATGGGGATGAAATTCAGATGAGGCAGCAGTTAAAATGGTGTGGAAAATCTGAGCACCAGCACTGCCTGGGGACACAGTCTGTGCTCTATTGCAGCTGTGCTGCTCCAAATCCCTGCACGCAGCCCCTGGCCATGGTGTCATCTCAGCCCAGCAAGCTGCCTGCCACCTCCTGCTGAGCACAGCCCTGCAGTGCTTACATTTTAAATGCACCCCAAAGCTTGTTCTTCACATGGAGGTAATGCCGGATAAAGAGCATCAATGAACGGAACAGCAATGACCCATCGACATTATGGGCCATTATGCACCATTACAAGGATCTTTGCATAAAGATTTTAATAAATATCCCCTCTCCTGTAATTCTGGAGTAAAAACACACAGCAGCAATGTGTGTTTATTACTATTTATGGTTTCTGTTCCTCAGCGTTCATCCTCCTGCACCAGCGCCTCATCACACGTGTGGCCACAAGTTGCTGCCAGCTGCTGTGCTGCAAGAAGCGTGCCATTGAGCTCCATGTACACACACTTACTTGCCTCCATTCATGCACCCAACACCTGAATGAAGTTCAGCCTTGGTGACGTTTTACTACCAGCCATGACTCAGCCATTGTGAGCGCTGGTCAACATGCTCTGACTGCAGCCAGGAGTTTCCTTGGAAAAACACCAAACTTCCAGGAATGGAAAGATGGCCTTTTCAGCTACATTTCTGCTTTACTCTGGTCTCCCCATCAGCTCCCCAACCTGTCAGCACTAACCCTCCCCCTGCTGATATCTGTGGCAGCACACATTTACTTCATTTGAATGAAAAAGAAAAAAATTACATGCAATTATAGAAACATGAAGGTTGGAAAAAACCTCCAAGATCCCCAGGCCAAATCCCACTGCATCCCTGCCATGCCCAGTGGTGTTCCTCAGTGCCACATCTCCATGGTTCTTGGACACCTCCCTAGCAGCCTGTGCCAATCATACGTACAAGGTTCAGGAATCTAACAAACACCTTCCATTGCTGACAAGGAGCCTTCCACTTGGCACGGGTAGCTTCCAGTAAAGCAGAGAAGCAGTAATCGATTGGCACTACAGGAATAGCTGTGCCACACCTGCTCAAAACTCAAGCTCAGCTTCCTCCTCTGCAGCTTTGAGCACAAACCTGGCCCCAAGAGCACATGCCTTTGTCAATACTGTGGCCATAGGCAGCAGTTTGGAGCTATCATTGAGCTGCCTGGACACATCTGTAGTTGGAACAACAGGACTTGGTCAGTCTCCCCTTTGCAACAAAGATACACTTGGAGCACATGTGTCCTGTTTTAATCCGGTGCCTATCTTCATGCTAAACTAATTTTTCAAAGAACTTTCTTCAGACACTGTCCTACCCACCTATCTTGTACTTACGGTTGACAAGCTGCTTCCTTTCCAGCTTTCTCCATGCTGAGCACACTCTGGGCTCTGCTCCTCTTCCCACGTTAGGACCCTGTGCTGGAGCTGAGCTGAGCTGAGCTCTGCTGGGGAAGGAAACATGAACAGTGAGATACTGGGGCTGGCTTTCCCTGCATCATCAGTGGATACTTTAACATGGTTTTGTAGAGAGCTGATTCCCAACAAGACCTCAGATTTGTAACTAGAGACCAGCACCAGGATTGCATTGCAAATACTTAAAACATTTAGAGTTTCTGCAGAACTAACTCCTCTGTGAGGCATCTTACAAGGCTCATGACCTTGCTGACGGAGGCTAACATAGACTACCTAAGACCTGAAAGCTTTGGAATGTCAGCCAGATCCTACAAGGGAACTTAAGAGACTCTGAAGTTCTGAATGCAGTGATGACCCATTGCTCGCCCCACAGAACAGCCAAGGATGGGTTTCAGAACGTTTTATTTTCAAATGCATTTATTTTCATGGAATCATAGTACCACAGAATGGCCTGGGTTGCAAAGGCCCACAGTGCTCATCCAGTCCCAACCCCCTGCTGTGTGCAGGGTCACCAACTACCAGCCCAGGCTGCCCAGAGCCACATCCAGCCTGGCCCTGAATGCCTGCAGGGATGGGGCATTCACTGAGTCCTACCAGCAGGAGCTGAAAACAATAGCTGCTTTTATGCTGTGTGTAACATGAGAAGGTGAATCCTGTGTAGTGCTGACAGGTACTGATGCAAGCAGGTCCCAACTCTCATGCAGGGGCATTTCCCTTGGGAAATGATGAGAAGCAGCAGCATGGCACCACGCTGGTTATCAGTCCATGAGGCAAAAAGAGACATGAAGAGAGATGCTTGCAACAGATATAAAATAAAAAGGGATATTTGCATTTTTCAGAAACCTATTTAATTCTGCAGATGTAATAAGAAACAAGCTCCTTGGCAAGACGCTTCATCCCTATGAGTGACCAGTTCTGAACTACTGATAGAGGATACCCCATATACATGGGGGATAGCTAAACCACCACTGAGTTTTGGAGGGGAAGAGAAGTGCCCCTGCACCCCTGGCATTGGGACAGGACACAGCTCTTCACTGCTGCACTGCACTGCTGTGCTGACATCCCTCTAAAGCAGTAGAGGCTGCAATTCTCTACAGCCTGAGCCTTGGTGCCATGCATCACTGGGTCATGCATCCCAGCCACCCACTCGCATGGCATAGAGTGACAGCAGCACCTTTTGGGCACTCTTTCCAGCCCACTGCCCATCCTGAGAAACAACACCCGCGCGCTGCACTGAGCTGCCCTGCATTTCCCTGCCAAAACCGCAGCATCAAGGATGCACTCCAAGGGCTGCCTGAATTGCTCTCGCGGCAGTTATTTGTGCCATGCTCATAATACTGACATGCAACAGAAACAAATATCCTGAAGCATTTGTAAATACACAGCACCAGGCATGCAGATTAAGCAATTACTCGGAATTCTCCTCGGCTGTCCCACCCCATCTCATACTGCAGGGAGGCACTTCTGCATCTTTTCCCACTGGAAGGTAATTGGAAAGGACCCACAGCTCCAGGAGAGCAAAGAGGACACAGCAGGCAGAACAACCGCATCAATCTGGGCAGCACCTTCACCTTCCCCCCATCCACCCTATTTCAGAGCACTTGGACGTGTTTTCACCCAACCCCTGCAAAGTCAACCCATCCTCCTGACAGCCGCAGCGGCACCTGCATACCCCTCACTGCAGCTCTACAGCAACAAGTACAGAGAAACCTCGCATCCATCAGCCCGTCTTTGCGCAACACCTCCCGCAGCGGCTCCCTGCGGTCTCACTCCCGCGGCCTGGCGCATCCCCGCGCTCCCTGCATAGTGCCGGTACATAGAAGGGCTCCGCTCCGCCAAGGTCACCCGCGCCCGGCAGCGGGGAGCTCCTCCCGCACCGCCCGCGGGCAGCGGAGCCCCGCACCGCCCGCACCGCCCGCACCGCCCTCACCTGCGCCCCGCTCCGCTCCGCCCCGCTCCTCTCCGCTCCGCGCTGAAATACCTCCTTGGCCGCCCGCCCCGTTCCGCGCCTCTCCTCCCCGCTCCGCCCGCTGCCGCAGGAGCTCTGTGGTTCCCGGACGCCGGGCGGCTGCGGGTGACATCTGCTCGGGGAAGCTGCGTAACGCGCTCTGGCTGCAGGAGCCTTCCTTTGGGCACCTGGGGCCGGGCTGGCGTTCAGCTGCTGCTGCTCGGTGCTGCGGTCCGTAGGCTGCTAACGCAGCTCACACTGCGGCTGGAAGGAGCTGAGAGCTGAGCGCTGTAGTGTGGCTGCAAGGAAGCTGTGTGCTGGGCATGCAGAGGGAAATTATGCTGGTGCATCAGGGGGGGTATTTCCAGAAAAGAAAGAGATGAGTGAGCAAGTACGCACAAGACTTTGAAATTCTGGGAAATACACAGTGCTGCAATATAGGCAGCTTAGGCTTCTTGAGTTTATTCACCTCTCAGTATCTAAAAGCGTATCTGTGTGTCCCACTTGCTACCAAAGAGCTACAAAGTTGAATTCACAGTACAAGTGAGGAGTAAAATAGCAGATTGCATGCTGACTGCTCCCCTTGGCATGGGACACCGGGTGCAGCCTCATTCACTGAGTCAAGCTGTGTCAGTGCTCATCTCATAGGGCTGATCCCATTTGTCAACCCTCCAGGTTGCGTGATAAAAGAATGGCATTAAGAACATATCCTTTCCTTTAAGGTTATGGGTTTTGCTTTGAAGTGGCTGAGACGGGGCATCCCAATGTAGTTCCTGATGCCCCCTCCACTGCCATGTGGCTTGTGTTCCATTTTGAGGGCAAAACCCCTTCCCTTCAGCTCCCAGGTAGGACAAGGAGGTGCTGAGAACTTGTCCCAGGTGCTGCTGGAACCAGGGCTGCCTCTGTGCCAGGTCCTTGCCAGTGGCCTCTCCTTATCTGGTGTCAGGCAGCTCCCAGAGCTGGGCAGAAGGATGAGCTGGGCTGTGGGAGCTGAAAAATCCAACAATTTGGGCTTAATTACAAGGTGACATGAATTGGCTGCCAATGGGACCACAGCTCATGGGCTGACCTGCAGTGCTGCGGGGCCACCTGCCGCTGTTCCAGCACAGACCAGTGCCTGCTGAAGGCCATAAAGGAACACAAACTGTTTCAAAGGCCAAATGTAACAACAGTTATTGGAGCTGTCCTTTTGCATTTGAGCACAATTTAATGATGCTTTAAAAACGCCCTTTCCTGGTATAGTATCTTTAAGAAGTGCTTGCACAAAGTAGCCCTGGCAGCAAAGGGGCAATCAGGATGTGATGCTCTCCTTCCCAGCTCACGCAGTAAGAACAGTGCCTCTTTCTCCTGCTGCTATTTTTATGGATGTTGACTGCAGAACTGATGCTGGCTTAGTCTTTGATCCTAAAAATACTTACACAGAGGCTTTGTTTTAAACTAACAAATAGATGCAGCCCTTTCAAGCACGAAGCAGAGCAGTAGCCTGTATGAAGCGTGTGCAGGCAGCTCAGCCTGGGGAGAAGCCTGGTGCCTGGGTGAATGGAGCTCAGTACAGTGTGTGTTTTGTGAGTGGGTATCCCTCATCTTTCCCTCAGAAATACTTGCAGAAGCAGACTGAGCTGCCACCTTCCTTCGGGTCACCATCCTCATGCTCCAGACCTCAATGAACCCAAAGCTTCAGAATGCGTCATGCTCTTGGCATGGCTAAAGTCAAGAATTTATTAAGTATATAAAAAGAAGTCAGTCTGTTTCCTTGTCTAGTTCTCTGGAAGATCTCCTGCCTTCCTTGTTTCCCCACCGGGGATTTGTGTTAATTATTGCTGGGCATTTAAGCATCAGCTTTTGCTCCTGCAGGAAAAATCCTGAAGATTACCCCCTTGAGACAGCAGTAACATTGCATCCCTGCCACAAAAGTTAGCAGAGCATTTATGAAGCCAAAAGGGTGCTCTGTATGTGTCTTGAGTCTGCAGTGCTCACTGTGGTGCTCAGGTGCATTGCACACCGGGCTTTGCTGGCTGAATGTGCGCTGATCCCATTTGCTGCTGCTCCTTCCTACAGTGGCTCATGCCAAAATCAGCATGGATTCAGGCACTGTCTGTATGCCTTGCTTTCTGCTCATCGTTTCACCCACATCTGCCTGGCTTCATCCACCCCCTGATCTAAACCCCCAGGCTGTGAGGCTGCTTTTCAGGGATTAGGGCAACTCTGAGGGCACAAAAGGATGAACGTTCTAAAAATAAAGCCCTTCATTTGTTAGCTGTCTGCATGTGTGCCATAATCTATGTGTGCCTTTGGTATTTGCAAACTTTGGATAGCAAATATTTACCAGGTATATTGGAGTGCCACGGTGATGATTTTATTAGCTCCGCTGAGTGTTGTGCACCTGTCTGCAGGTGGTGACTTCTGCTAATCCACAGGCAAGGCCCTGTGGTTTTATTTGGGATAAAAGTAGTTTGACTTGAAGCACAGAAGCAAAATTCCTGCAGGCAAATGTCCTGACAAAACTGTGCTCAAAGTCAGCCCTGCAGATTAGAGAAGAACATTTTATTTAATTATGGGGCAGCTTGGATAAAGCAATCGCCCCCATGGGACAGGTGTGAGGGCTGTGGGTGGTTATCTGTGCTCTGGGTTTAGCTGAACACCTGTCAGGGCACTGATGGGAAGGTGCCTGCAGGGCTGGGTCTGATCCTGTCCCACAGTGCAAATCCTTCTAGTTTTGTGCAAGGTGGGGCATGTGGTCCGGTGTCACAGAAGCACAGTGTTGCAGAGTCACAGGGGGGCTGATGCACACCTGGGTCCCTCCAGCCCAGCACTGCCCCAACAGGGTCCCCAGAGCTGGTCCCAGCCCCAGGCCTGGGTGCCTCCTGGAGATCCCCAAGGAGAAGACCTCAGTTCCTGTCCAGTCCCTGTGCCAGCACTCCAGCACTGGAAGTCAGAAATGTTATTGCATGGAGAACTGCTTATATGCAGCATCCTTTTGTTATCCTCATAAACATCAGTATTTAGGGGCAGATCCCAGCTGGGCAGTCCCGCCTGTGCTCTGGCTACAGCAGAGGGGCTGGGTGCCATTCCAAGGCCTGTTAGCAGGCATAATTAGAAGGTAGGATTAATCAACACAGAGTACCGAGTCTGGACAGATTCTGTAGTTCTGCGTGATTCAGAACATATCACAATGAGTACAATGTGCTGCTGGTTAATCCCTTTGACAATACTAAATTGCTACAGCCGGTGTAGTGGTCTGTGTAAGTGTGTTTGTGATCTTTTGTTGGAACCTTAATCTTGTAGATGACCTACAGAAGATCTGAGTGTGCCCATAACCAACCCTCACTCATACATCAGGTATGAGTATTTGTCCTTGTGGATTAGAAATTCTGTGGGTGTTAATGGAGAACCTATTGTTTGTATTGGCATAACTAGTGGACATATCCCTTAATAATTAGCCCTTTGGTAGGACTTAGAAAGGAAAACTTTTCCTTGGGTGTGTAATGCATCCCTCTGGAGAGGAAGGCTTTGCTTGGCTGCGTGGAGTGCCAGCTGGGTGTGAAGCTCTGCTGGAGAAGGCTTTCACTTCCATTTGAACACACGCCATTCTACCCACTATCTGCTTCATCTCCCCGTGCTCTTTCCCAATGTCACAGGAGCTCAGCCAGCAGTGTGAGTAATCCTGCTCATTCTGGTACCAGTTTCCTATGGGAAATTTCTGAAACCTTTTGTGTTACCCTTCTCTTTTCCACCTTCTGCTCATCATCCCAGCTCCATCACAGCTATGCCTGCACTTAGGGAACACCCTTCTTTGTCTTTTAGTTCTGGTCATAGAACTGTGCTATATTTCACATGAGGTCTGGTATATGAGAAAGCTCCTCACTGCACTTGGAGCCCAAAGTGGGCTCCATCACCTCACAGATAGCAGCTACTGCCTTGAAAATCCATCTGATTTCCAGCCTACTAAAGCATGGTTTTATTCTCTCTCTTCTTTTTCAAAGCCTGCTAGGAGAGAAGGAAAGGAATTCCTCTGCTGCTAATCTGTTCAGGAGATCCAATAAATTCGTGTTATAATTTATTTATAATATTAATGTATTACTATTGTACATTTGCTTACATTATTCTGTCGGAGATTCTCTGCTGCTGCAGGGTGAGGAGCTTGGGAGGAGGGGGAAATGAGGCAGCCCATTTTTCTGTGCTCCCACTGCCTCACACCTCTTAAACAGACCACTGTGTTTCTATGGTGGTTAATTTTCACCTTGCATGGTCATGAGGAGCATGTTCCAAATACATCAGTAGGAACCTTTCCTCTGACTTTAGTTTTGATCCAAAGTCTTTCACATCTAGTTTGTATGTCAGAAAAAACAATTTTCTCCCTCTCCTGAGGCACTTTGATATTGCAAATACCACCACCTCCCACCAAGTTCTGAGTCCACCACAAGTCACAGGCCATTTCGTTCCCAGGTTTCTGCCTGCTCTGGGGATTACAAGGTTGCAGCACTCACCTTTTAAAACACTGTGACTCCAAGTGGTGCAACCTTGCCCTGTTACAAAACACGCACTTGCCAGGGCAAAGGAGAGTTCAGGCTAAAGCAAAGTAGATATTTCCAGTTCTGTATTTCCAGTTCTGTATTTCCAAGGGGAGTTGCAACATGTCCCGATGTAGCATTGTGCCATGGGGAGCAGGATGAGCAACTCTGTGGGGTAAAGCTGGCTGTTGTGGAGATCTGCAAGCACATTGCGTCGTCACAGGGTTATTAACTTGGGTAGTTTCAGGCTTGTGTTCAAATAGGTGATGATTGTGGTGTTCATGGTGGAATAATGTGGGTAGGACAAGAGGTTTTGCTAAAACACTTTGCCTTGGATGAGCTGTGTTGGACAAACAAGGGTTGCCATTTCTTAGAATCACAGAACCATGAAGGTTGGAGAAGACCTCCCAGGTCACCAGCTCCAAGCCCAGCTCAGCCCACCATGCCCACTGCACACATCCCTCAGTGCCACATCTCTGCAACACTCCCTGGGCAGCTGTGCCACTGCATCACTGCTCTTTGGAGAAGAAATGTTTCCTGATATCCTTCCAATACTTGAAGGGAGCATATAAACAGGGAACGTCTGTTTTCAAGGGTAGATAGTGATAGGACAAAGGGGAATGGGTTTAAACTGAGACAGGGGAGATTTAGGTTGGATCTTTGGAGGAAGTTTTTCACCCAAGGAGGCTGTGGATGCCCCATCCCTGCAGGCATTCAAGGCCAGGCTGGATGTGGCTCTGGGCAGCCTGGGCTGCTGGTTGGTGACCCTGCACACAGCAGGGGGTTGAAACTGGATGAACATTGTGGTCCTTTTCAACCCAGACCATTCTATGAGTATCCAACCTGACCCCCCCCTGGCCTTTCACCAAACTGCTGGTTACCTGGGTAGGGTGATCAGAAACACACCTTACTGCCTCTGTGTTCCACTGGCTGTAGTTTTCGGGTTGATATCCCTTGGATATCCCAACCCATGATTCATTTCCTCTCAAATGATGAGACTGGGAAAGGTTAAATGCAATTACATTTAGGATTATTGTCATTTTCCTCCTCGAGCCCGAGCCTTTTACACACAAGGCTTGGAGCTGACTTTTCTAAATGAAATCTGCCATTTTCTGCAATCGCAAGGTTTTAAGAGATTAAGCTCTAAGAATACTAAATATTATCAGTCTCACTAGAAGCTGCAGGCCAGCAGCACAGCTGCTCCTCGATACCTCACCTCCCTTTTGGAAAAGCACAACCCCCCGATTTAAATTAAATTCTGCCTTTCAGAAGGGAACGTGGCAGGTGTATGGAGACGGAGGGACCCTCCATGGTTGCTGAAAGAATTAGACACTGATAATGTTGGGCTCACTCAACAGGGCTCGAATATAATGTTTTAGAACTCAGTACCTGCCCTCTGCTGGTGATGCCGGCATCGCCTTCAGTGTCTGCTGGAATTGGGAAGAGCCCCCCCGGAGTCCAGCGGTCAGACAGGGGAAATTCAATACAAACTGATGGTAGTTTTGTACTTGGAAACTGCTACACCACTGCTGTGAGCTCACTGTTTCTTTGCTCCAAAAACCAAAACCATTGTATTTGAATCTGAATATTGGGGAGTGAATATTAAAACCTGGACTCTGCAGCTTAGATGCGCTCTGGGTGCGATGAGCGGCGCAATGCGGTGCGCGCAGGGTCCTGGCGCAGAAGAAGTGAATGTTTTCCCTGATTTTGAGCGATCGCGTTAGGACAGGCAGGAAAACACGGGCCAATGTCGCTCTCTAGCGGCCCAGCTGCGTGCCTAGGGATGCTCGAAGTGAGCTGGGCCGGCCTCACCGGCTCCAAGCTTTGCTTAACAAAGTCACACACAGCTCATAGCTGCTTGAAGGAGTCAATGAGATGTTTATCAAGTTATTCAGACCAGGATGAGATACAGGAAAATACGGAGTCTGAGAGGAATTGATGCTTTGGATCGCTTTTGATGCCAGTTTAAAAATAATCAGCTATAAATAATCACAGAATTGTAGGAGCTGGAAGCGACCTCCAGAGGTCATCAAGTCCAGCCCCCTTGCAAAGCAGGCTCTGTACAGCAGGCAATGCTGTTAGCTTGCAGTATACTCTATATGGGACACACATCCTTTGGGGTTATTTCATCTCAGAGCATGAAATGCTGAGATATACACCATAAGGACTGGAATGGCTGCTTCAGCTGCAGGACGTTCCAATGAAGAAGCATAAAAACAGCACATGGCCTCCTATGCAGAGCCATGGGGTCAATTTCCTGAGTGATATAGATGCTTTTCAACATGGAAAGGGAGACTTAAAGAAAAAATAGATGTTATTTTCAGGAGGCTGCAGAACAGGATCTACTGCTGTGCATGACCTGTGAATGGTTAATGGAGACCTTCCCATGCTTCTTTAGCTGCTGTATGACATACATGGGTTTTGCTTTTCATTTTAGCACATAACCCTGGGAATTCAGAGACGTCCACAGGTGTGGGTAGGAAAGAAGTTTCTGTGCTGGCAGAGCCGCCTCCAGGGATAATGGCTTTGCCAACAGATATAATCTCTCCTGCCAGCTGGCACTGAGGGGACAGGGACATACAATCCCACCACTTGCTATGAGCAAAGGCACTGCTTCCTTTTTCTTTAAGCAGACCAAAGGGAAGCAGCCGTACACTGGAGAAACAGGGTTCTGTGACGGCCCCAGGCTGAAGCACAAAGGCAGAGCGGGGTGAAATAGGGGTCCAGGAAATCTGATCACTTCTACCCCTGGCCTGCTCCATTTTCCAAAGGAACACAATGGATGTATTTCTTAAGTGGAAGCATCTGTATAGTAGTGATAAAGGAGACCCTGCACTGGTTTGGAGCCAGACCACTGCAGCTGAGCTGGTTATGGTGAAGCACATCCTTTTGCAGAGCAATGTGGTCTCAGAAAGAGCCACAGAGAGCAGCACAAGCATAGGAGCTTCAGCCTGAGAAGCCACAAGCACTGCTGGGCTGCAATTCCCCTCTCTCACATAAGCACACGTTACCAATAACTTAAATATGCATTTAGGAACCCTCAGAGTGATTGACTCGATAGGATGTAATAGGGATCATGAAGTTCTCACAGTTCTTAAATAACTCCCTCCATGCTTATTTTTGTGAAATGGGAGCTGTTGGACCTTTCCAGACATTATGCCTTAAACTGCAATAAATCTCTATAGAGGTGTAGCTGTGCTGCCAGGCTGCAGGCTCAGGAAATTGCAAACAACACATGGAGTGGAGCTTGTGGGTACATTGCCATAGACCAACGCAGTTTTTTTCGCAGCCTTATTTTCCCCCTTATATCTAAATCTCAGCAACACTAAACGCAATTATACTATTAGGAGGAGATAGTTTCTTCCCTTTGTAGCCAATGAAAACTCCTACAGCAGTATTTCTATTCTGGGGTCAAGTGTTTTAGAATCTTATGTGAGCAGTAGCTCAGTTTCTTCTTGCAGTAACGGGCTGCAGAGAGGGTGGAGCCAAGTGTCTTTGGGGACATCCTGCTTGACGATGGTCATGGTGGGGGGGTTGGCACTGGGGCTGCCATGATCAGTGAGGGAAGAGTTTGGCCTGTAATTAATGTTTCCCACTTTGTGCTTTGGCTGGCAAACCAAAGCTTTGTTGTATATCTGCTGTTTGGCCCCTGGTGGCATAAACACCAGGAGGCTGTGCCTGGTGTTGCTCTGCTTTGGGTTTGGGTTGCACCAAACCAACACGCAAGCCTAATTTTCCATGCAAGACAGGAGCTGAACCTCCAAGTTTTGGTTTCTTATTGGTCTACATTTCCATGTTTCTTCTGAAAAGTTGTCTTTACTGATTTGTCTGTGGTTACCCATCTGGCTTTCCAAAGTTAGCAGGCTCTGTAGGTGCAGGGTGACCATGAATTTCAACAGAGCCTTGTCCAAACTCACCACCAGTTTAGGAGCAACTCTCCTATGCAGAAATGAGTTGCTGGTGAGGATGAGACTTCTGTGAGGAGCTGCTTCATGCTAGTTGAAGCCTCCTACAGGATGAACCCCCATTCAGCCCTTGGCAAGCCCCGGGAGGTGCTCATGGTGTCCCTGTATTTATCAGCAGGTGCCAGCCCTTCTTACCAATGGCTGGAGGTCATGTCTGGGGCTATCAGCAGCACTGCCACAGCCTTTTTCCATTGTCAGCTCTGCAAATTTCAGTCTGAAACAGTTATCTGCAAATATGCAAAGCTAGGAGTGTGCTTGAAATGTACTTTGAAGGAGTGTTAATGGACCACATGCATCATTTATATCACAGAAATGTAGATTCTAGAGCCCCGAATAAACAAAGTGATTAATCTAGTGTTAAATCTTAATTTACACTCTCAACCTATGAGTTTTCCAAACTGCTTCAGTAACTCAATAAGCGCTGTATAATTTTAAAACCTGCAGTTGTCACATAATCTACTAATACTATACTAGGCTGCTACTATTCAAGCTGTGCAAGAAAATACCCTAACCCAAGAAAGTAGAATTTCTAAGTTAAGCTTTAGTGTGCAGTGAATATGGCATTAAACTGAAGTCCTTGAAAAAGAAGCCCTGGTGAATATGGAGGCAGCCCTGTAAAATGCAGTTATCTTGGTTAAAAACTGGTTAATTTTGCCCCACTGAGAAGCCTCAGTTGTTAATGACTCAGGACCCACTTGGACAGGATTTGTCTGGAGACTCAGGTCTCTGCTGAAACAGCTCAACCCTTCTGCAGAAGGGCCCAAATGTTGGCACACCAATAAGCGCTCTGTTTGAGATTTGGTAGGGAAGAGTTGTTCATGTAGAGACCTTTTCTTAATGAAAATGAGTCCAAGACTCAAATTTCTTGAATTCCACCACTGTTGGTGTCCCCCAGCAATCTGAATTGAAGCTCTTAAAGGGATTGACCGGTTCCCATGCTGTAAGCTGCTCATGGTTTTATATCTCACAGCTGCAGGGTGCCAACCCAAATGGCTGCTGGCAGTGCTAACATTTGGGAGATTTCAGGCTGTTTGCTTCCTCCTCGGCTATAGCACAAGCGTGGAGATGCTTCAGGCTTACACCAGCTGCCTGGGACTTGAGTGTTGTCCTTGATTTAGGTCTCACCCACAGGCTGGTGTTGATGCTTTTTTTTTGTCTGTGATTTATGTGTTCCAGGCTACAGCTTTGCCAGAAATTTCATTTCCAAAGACCCAACAATTTGAAATTCATTTTAACACACTGAATCCAATTATGACATTGAAAATGGTTATTAATTTGTTTTTAAATAACAGTTTCAATTCCAGACCTGAACTCTGTGGTCAGCAGTTCCAATGAGCAGGAGCTCATTGCGGGGGCTGCGACAAGCACGTGTCCAGTGCAGAGCAGCTCTGCAAAACTCCTTATTGATTTCTCTGGAACAGTCTGAAAAGATGGGGAATCAATCCAGCCCGGTATGCTCAGTAATAAACTATCCTTAATCAACTTTTTATTGCTGAAAGCTGTAGACCATTGTGCAGGAAAAGGTAGTTTCGCAGTTCCAAATAAATCACGGAGGCTTACAATTCCCTCAGCTTCTATTAAAGGAGAATTGATTGTTTTCTGCAGCCTGCCCGAAACAAGCAGCCTTTCTTGTCCGGCACTGAGCTCTGAGAGTGCTGGTATGTAGTAAATTCAGTCCGATTGAATGAGGTGGTTTTCTTACTCCTGTTTCACCAAGACAAAGCAAGGCAAGGCATCCCTTCATTCCTGCATTTCCCTGCACCCTGTGCAGGGCTGGGAAAGCTCAGAACAAATGATGGTCCGTGTTGGTGTCATGGGGAAAGGAGGGAGCATTGTGTTATCTGGGGAACAGGAAGGATAATCAATTAATTTCAGAGGGCTGATCAGGGCTGATAAGGTTTAGAACAACACTGCAGCAACCCACCTGCTTTGGGTATCTACAGAAGAGATGAGGATTGAGCGCTACTGTGGCCATGCAGCATTTTGGCAAGAGTAGAGGCCAAAAAACCTTTTTCTTTTTTCAGTGTCTCAATAACCAAAGAAGTCCCATGTGAGGAGCAGTGTCCCAGCCTGGGGAAAGTGCTTGAATTTCCTCAGATATCGATGTCACTCTGGTCCTTTCAGGGGACATCACCAACCACCCCCTCTCCCTGAACCATGCGAGCTCTCATTGGCCACAGCAGCAGCATGCACTCAGATAAAACAGATTTTCTCCAAAAATAAAGTTGTTTCTTTTATCAAAGGGCCGTTGAGGGCAGGTCATCCTGGGAGCAGGACTGTGCACAAGGTAGGGGATGATCCACATGGTCAGTTGGTCTTCAGTTGGGATATTTGCATTGAATACATAGAATTTAGGACAGAGTGGCTGTATGATTTATCTCAAGGGAAATTACTGCCTATGATGAATGCAGAGCTGCAGGAAGATCTGCCTTTTCAAGCTGCTGTTTAAAAAGCTGAATTCTTCATATTTTGTATGCACTGGGAATAATAGACTTTCCTGCTGGTGGGATTCAAATGGATGTCTTCAGAATCGCTGCTGGTGAGCTAATACAAAGAAAACCTTCCAGACATCGGCTTTATTAAAGGAAAGTATTTATATATATGTATTTGGAATAGGCTTGACCTTTATAATGAAAAGCTGTCTAACAATTCCTTGCTGTAAGCAATTTATTTTCTAAGCAGACTGGCAAGGTATGTTTTTTTATTAATTGTGTTTTTCCAGTACTTGCTGGCAGTCCATCAATCCAGCTGTGCAACAGAACAGTATCTGGTTTTCCAGCTCATTGCAGTAGTGGTTTCTAGCAGTAAAATGCAGATTGGTTCTGACTTGAAATTCCTTTACCATTTGTCCACAAAGCCTCCAAAGCTGTGACCCTGCAGTGCCATGTTTCGCCTCTCCCTTAAAGAAGAATGGCACTCCTGGTCCCCAGCACTGGCTGTTTCCATCCGGGATGTAAGGTTTGGGGTTGGGTTGCTCTATCCCTTCCCTCTGGCATCAATGAGGCTTCATGGAGAGATTATCAGGAACTGGCTGGGGACAAATGCAACAGAATTGTCTTGTCCTTGTGTAACTTGTGCAGTGAGACGTGCGTAGAGATGGGATGCAGTAATAATCTGTGATCATTTATACTTCTTAGAGTTGGCGAAGTGAAGAGTGGGTCAAGCAGCAGCAATAGGCAACAGCCCTCAATGGGCATTTTTTGTGGATTGTTTAATAGCTTTGCCATTAAATAATTCAGATTTTTTGTGGGGACCACTTTTATGTGAAAAAAATAAAAATATAAATCACAATCCTTTCCTCTATAACAGAATTATTTAGGATGGAAAGCTTTTAATCTAACTGTCAAATATATGAAATTGGGTGGGACCTCCTATTGTCCTCTGGGTGGCAGGGACAGCTTCTGTTTCTCCTGGAGGCTCTTCCATGTAATGAAGCTCCTTCACTACTAGAGGAAGGTTAGGTTACAGGTTGAGCAAGAAAGGGAGTCTGTTCTGTTTGTATTTACAGTTCAACACACAGGATTAAGAAAGAGACAAAGATGCTTTATATGACAAGTCATCTGAGAGGCATCACCTGTGCTATAGGAAAAAAAGCACAATCCTTGCTTGGTTCTTTTTCTCTTGTTCAGCTAAACCATCTCTTTAAAATGAGTGGACCTGAAAGTTTACACTTAAACAACGTACAAGTCTGGAAACTCAGCCAGTAGCAAAGAGAAAAACTGATTTGATAACTTATGAATACTTAATGATTTTAGGTTGTTGTTGTTGTTTTTAATTTATTTTATTACAGTGTAGGGCAATTGCTTATCTCTAAAGTCATTATTGAATTATACCAAAAGGTATATATGGGGGAGATGTGACCACGGGGATTGCAAAGCTCCTGTTGGTCCCCTGGTGCTGTGGAAGCGCTTCCAGCCAATGCAAGTGGGTGGCTGCAGTTTGGCGGGGTGGTATGAGGAGTAGGCAGGAGGTTTTATTAATTTCTGCCTTCTCATATCCATAAAAAGAGAGGCTTTGTGGTGTTGCCTATCAGGCAGATGTCCCCATGGATGGAGCTGCTATTGCTCTTATGTCTCGTGAGCAATTTGGCTGTGGTGGGAGAGGGCAGTGTTTGTCATGATGAAAGAGAAGCGGGTGATGGTTTGGGTCAAAAGAATAAAAAGCGTATTGAAAGGGATGGAAAGTGCAAGAGAAGAGATGGTGGGATGCCCGGTGATTGTATCCACCTCTCCCTACAGCTGCCATGCAGGACCCAACGGTGGCCATCTCAGCATCCGTGTTGCTGCTGCTGCTGGTGGCTGTGCAGGCAGCCCCGAAGGTGACCCCGGTGGTGATGCTCACCAAGCCAAAGCCACTCCAGCTGCCAGATACCACCGTGCCCTCCTTCACCCCCAGTGCCATGAAAAGCCCCGTCCCTGCAGCCCCGGGCAGAGCCCAGCTGCCCTCCTCCAGCCCTGCATTGCAAGTGGCCACCACACTCTTCCCATTCGAGAATGACACACTGGATGCTGCCGACTTCTTCTTCAACTGCTGTGACTGCTGTCCCCCAGCCGCTGCGCCCCGGGGGCTGCCAGGGGAGCCCGGCCCTCCAGGTGCAAATCAGAACAGAGTTATTTGCTCTTGCACCAGGTGGCTCTGCACAGCCTATCTCACTGTTTCACAGGATTTTGTCTCTTTTATTCTGCTGCTGAAATGCATAGCTGTGGAGCGCTGAAGTCTAATGCAGTTATAATGAATAGTGCATTAGTCTGCAAATGCTTGCTTTGATAGCGCCTATATTGGAGCCAGAAACTATTCAGCCAAGGGAGGGTGGTAAAAATGACAAAATAATTTTTAATACAACACACTCAAGGGATTTTTCACCTCCCGTAACTCGGGAGGCTGTGGAAAGCTTTGTGCTCGTGGTGTGGATGGGAGAAGTTCTCATCCCAGGCAGGTTGTGTTGCGACAGTTGGAGCTGCTGGAGGCTGCCCCCAGCCTTGCATCCCCAGGTGGATGAAAATCTGCAAAAGAAGGAGATGACTGGTGCACGCCTTCCCACCTGCTGCTTGTGCAGCGTGCAGCCGCCCGCCGGATCCTACTTCTGTATTTGCAGATTTAATTCTTTTTAAAGAGAGGGGCAATTACGAAGCTAGGGGAGCTCCTTAGATGCACTCAAATATTAAAAGCAGATTACTTCTGATGTTTTATGAATGCCTGAGCCCCTGCGGCTCTGAGGCAGCTGAAAGTTGGTTTTAAAAAATGTCAAGTGATAACCAAGAGCAAAATGCAAAGCGGTAAGATTTGGGGATTGCAGCAGTGAAAGCAAAGGCTGGGGAGCTGTGTGCCTGACCAGGGCATTCCCGTACCCCCAGGTAAGGCCCCACTGCCCACCACCCCCACACCATTTTGTTCCTGCAAGATTTCAGCTGTGGTGCCTGCAGCACACAAGGAGCAGGTTCAGGTGAAATCTGCTCATGTTATTCGATTTGCATGGCTGTATGGCAGCAAATAAGATACCCAGCTCTCACAAGGGGGGTGGGGGATGGAAATGGAGCTTCCTTTGATCCATCTCTTGATGGCATGCTGCTTAGCTGTTATCTTGAATATTCTCTATATAGTTAAACCTTTGAGTTACTAAGATAGTTTTGTTGATGTGATTACATTACAGGACCTAAGGGGGAGAAGGGAGATGTCGGTCTGCAAGGTCTGCCAGGAGCTCCGGGACCTCAGGGTCCAAAAGGTTTTAAAGGAGAAAGAGGTAAATCAGGCTAACTTCTCATTGGGAAACAAGTACTGTTGTCCTCATTGGATACCACAGCATTGCAGGAAAATTGCTTGGCAATCCTGACATGAGAAGTGCAGAGGTGTCTTCTCCATCTTGCAGCACCCAGCAGCAATAACTTCCCAGGGAGGTGCAGATTAGGGGCAGAAATTCAACTTTAGGGTGAGATGGAGCTGTCTGTGCACTGGGGCTGAGTGCTGTGAGATGCAGCTGAAGTCTCTGAAGGTGATTATTGGAAACAAGCACACAGACAGCACAATGTGCTGAGGAATGTGCAAAATGGTACCAGTCCCTTTCTGTATGATGATTTCTGTGCTACAGACGGTATCACTAATGACATATTCATGGTAAAATGTCCTAGGAGGCAAAGGGGAGCAAGGAGAGCGAGGAGCAAGTGGGAGCCCTGGTTATCCAGGCAAGCCTGGGTTGCAAGGTAAGTAACAAGGAATAGTGTGTTGGACTTTCCTTTTGCTGATGATGCCTCTCCATCTCCAAACACTCCAGTACTAATGCCTTGAACCTTTTTTCTTCCCCAACATTGTCTTAGGTGAAGCTGGAGTAAAAGGCAATAAGGGCAACTACGGCTTCCCTGGGCTGAAGGGACAAAAGGGATCCAAAGGGGACACCTGTGAGAATGGCACCAAAGGGGACAAGGGAGACAGAGGGGATGTTGGAGACCCGGGGGTGGATGGCGAACAGGGTGACAAAGGGGAAAAGGGGGACACTGGGGACAAAGGGTATTGCGGGGAGCCGGGGGGGAGAGGTCCAAAGGGGGAAAGAGGGGAAGGTGGGACAAAGGGAGAAAAAGGCAGCAAAGGAGAGATGGGGGATGAGGGCATTCAGGGGGCTGAGGGAAAGCAGGGGGAAAAGGGTGAGCAAGGAAGTAAGGGTGACAAAGGGGATCTGGGCCCAGCTGGTGTGACAGGACCGTCTGGGCCCAAGGGGGTGGCAGGCAGCAAGGGGGGGCGAGGGGCACCGGGGAGGAAAGGAGCCCGTGGGGCCAAGGGTGCCCGTGGGGATGCTGCCAAGCTCCTGAGATCGGCCTTCAGCGCGGGGCTGTCCAAGCCCTTCCCTCCGCCCAACGTCCCCATTCGATTCGACAAGATTTTGTACAACGACCAGGACGACTACAACCCTGCCACTGGGAAATTCAACTGCAGCGTGCCCGGGGCCTACGTCTTTGCCTACCACCTGACGGTGAGAGGGCGACCGGCCCGTGTCAGCCTGGTGGCCCGCAGCAGGAAGGTGGCCAAGGTCCGTGAGACGCTTTATGGGCAGGAGATTGACCAAGCCTCCTTTCTGACCATTCTCAAGCTGAGTGCGGGTGACCAGGTGTGGCTGGAGGTGGCAAAGGACTGGAATGGGGTCTACGTCAGCTCTGAGGATGACAGCATCTTCACAGGGTTTCTTCTGTACCCAGATGTTTTTGAGGTCCTGCTATAGATACAAAGGATAAAGCTATTAGTGAGGAATGTCCCTTTCTCTCCACCCTTGAGATACAAGCATTGGCTTGTCAATGCGGTGGTGTATTGTTGTAATTCCTAGGTTTTGTGATCTTATAACAAAGATATACTTGTCAAACAGTGATTCATTTTAACTAGAGGCCCCAAGAAGCAGCACATCCTTTGTGCAGGTGGTGACAGCTGAGAGAAAGTGTTGCCCAAGCACCAGCAGGACTAACACAGAACCCAAAGGGCTTTGCATCATGGACTTGATGCTTGTGATCATCATCAAATTACATGATGAAGCTCATTATCCAATTGAAATTTTAATAAAGCCAGCTCCAGCAATCCTTGCAAGTTCAAAACTCCTCTGGACATCAGTACTGGTAACCACTGGAAGGTCGTGGATGTGCTAAAAGCTGTAGAGTTTGATCCATAGAGCCAAATCCAAAACAAACATGAGCACTGAGTTTCTTCAAATCACGTGTAAAGATGTAACGGTATTATATCCATGAATCAGTATTATGTAGTACTTTAGACTTGGTTGTGAATGATATAAAAGTTTATCTAGGAGAGCACTGAGTCTGTTTGATCTGTGTAAAATGCCTCCTGGAGAAAAAACATGCTCTTAACTTTGAAAAGTAAGCAGAGGAGATGCTTGGTGCTTGCCATTAGTCTGCTCTGAAGGCCTCACTGCTGAGCCACTGGTGATTCTACTGGTGCTGCTGGAACAGCCCTGGGCTGCTGGGAGCACTGCAAGAGGAACTGAGAGGCAGCTTTTACAGGCACATGGCCAGAGCTTTGCAGCATGTTTGGGGTGTTAAATATGGCACACAAAATTGTTCTGATCACTTTTTATTTGGTTAGAAATAAAGCTGGAGTCCCATAATTAGCATTCGGAGGCGATGGGATTTGCTCATCCTCTCAGGCAGTCACAAGCCCAAGGCATTTCCCCAGTGATGTGATGAATGCTGGGTCTGACCCCAGCACAGGCATGGCAAATTGGGTTGCTATTCCCACTGCTCTCAGCTTCCTTGTTTAAATTGCCATCATGCTTTCCATACGCTATTTGAGTACAGTCGTAAATCATGTCCCTCATGTCTTCTTTTCCCATGGCACCAAGATGAAACATCCCTAAGACTTTTTATATACTCTGAGAAAATTAACACGGGAGAACTGCTGTTAAATTTTAAGATAAAAACAAGGCAATTTTATAAGGCTGATCCTATCTACTTGGGAAACGTAAGGGGTCCTTCAATTCTTCAGCTTCTCAGCCTTGCTTCAGTATCAGCAATTCAAATGTGAGACGTATTGCCTTTGTCAGAACTGATACTTAATTTGGTGCTTAATCTGAGTTAGTTCCTATGTGGTTCAAACTCAGAGTACTAAGTATATAAAAGATGCAGATTTCAGTTTATGAATTCCCTGGCAGCTGGTGAATATTGAGGAAAAACAACAAGTTATAATAATAATTTCAGATTCCTGCTGTCACAACACCCTTAATGCTTTTGTTCTGCCTTCATGCTGCTTCTCATACGGTCTCTGTAACAGATGGTGGTATATGGACATCTGACAAGCAATTTTCTCCTCTCCTACTGCAGTTTCTTACTCTTTTTGTATAAATAACCTCTACAAATGCTCCTGAGAAAGCAATGCAATAATTTGGGGTCTCTCAAGAACCTAATCAGATCTCATCCTTTCCGTAAATTAATTGCTTGGCTGTCTGGGGAAGAGCTGGCAGCACCCCATGAGCTGGAAGAGCTCCTACTTCCTTACAAAAATCTCTGCATAAAATATACCCAGCCAGATGAGGAACCTTTGGGCCTCTGGAATCCCATGGATGTGCCCTGAGAGCAAGTTAAGAGGAGCAGCTGGAAGCAATTCAATGGTCTGGGCTCACAGACCTCAAGGAAGGATATAGGATGCTCACAGCACAATCCCATTATGGATGTGGGAGGTTTGTCACAGCAGTCTGAGCCTTGTTTTTTTGTTACTAGCTTAATGCCAGTGAGAGGCTGTGCTGCTGGAAACCCTGACTGGGAAGGCAGAGAAGCATGCAGGAAAAGTGGCTGAAATAACACACAGCTCCTCCATATGTATAAGTATCTCAGGGTCTGCCTTGCCAGCACCACTTTGGATTCAAAGCGTGTTCGCATCTATCACTTGTTTATTTTGAAATCAGCATTGTGGGGTTGTTTTTTTCTCTTTCCCACATTTAATTAGGGTACATGAAACAAGTATCATGCAGAGTTGAACCCATGTTAAGCGCAGTGAAGTGTGGTTTAGATAAACACGGATCCTTTTAGAGAAGGGTTTATCCTGAATATCAAATGGAATTAACTGTCACCCAAGCCACTTTCAATTGAAAAGGGTTATTTTATTTTATTTTATTTTATTTTATTTTATTTTATTTTATTTTATTTTATTTTATTTTATTTCCCATTATTTTTTAGCAGGTATATCTGTTCCCCCTGTTGCAATGTGCCCCAGCAAAGTGTTCTACTGCAACAGCTCCTGTTGGAAGCAAACTGTTCCAAGGGGGAGCTCTGAGGTGACTCAAATCCCCCAGTTTTCACAGGCTCTTCCTCAGTTTTTTGTGCCAAATCAGAACAGCAGCAAATGTGTTGACTGAGGGTACGCTTTGTCACACTGGGTACAGTTGGTACAGGTGCCAAAATATTCGTTCCATTCCACTTGAGCCACCACTTAGTTCAGATTTAGTTTGTAAAACTAAGTGTCCCCTACCTGCGTTGCAATGAAGCAGTTTGACCCTAGCATGAAATAAAATAAATGCTGCATGCTAATCAGAAGAGCAGCTGTTTTCAATAACTAAGAAAGTTCATTCCAAGCCTATGTAAGGCCATAAAAAGCAGCTGCTTTTTCATTAGGATGTTGAGGGATAAATCTACAGAGGGATTTGGGCACACTGATAGAAAAAAGGCCCCTAAACCATAAGCCGGACAGCTCAAACCTGTGTGTTGTTACATGCTGGTTTGGGTGAAAACAGATACATTTTGGTGACTGTAAGACAGGACTTCATAATAGGTTTGAAAACAATATAATACTCCTACTTCAGCTGAGATATATTTCACTCTTTTGGAGGCTTGTAACTTTGCTCGTAGCTTCCTGGTTACAGAAAAAATTTCTCTTAGGAGGTGAAAAACTGCCTTTCATTGTGAATTAAAATGGATTACAGCATGATCACTGCCAGTTATCTGGTGTGCTCGCAAAATGTGGAGCTTCTTAATAGGGGATATCTATCAAGCCGTGTGTAGGCTGGTATTGTTTTCTAGATATAGCCACCATTACTTATTCACAATAAGAGCTTTGTCGTGGTTTTATGTGCCCTATCTGCAAAGCTGCACCTCTGAGACTGGAGTTTCAGAAATATTACCTGAAAATGTTTCAGAATGGCCCAATGCTGCACAATACAGTGATTTAATTTCAGGAGGAAATGTATTTACTCTTGCATAGTGTTACAGGGTCTGGTTTAACAAGAGCTACGGTCTTCCGTGGAGTGTTTAGACTTGGATGCATGTATTAAATGTTATTTTGGGGATAACCTTGAGTCGCTGTGTGCATTTCAGTGACTCTTTGGAGTTGTTCTTGTCATCTGGAAGCTAATGCTTTCCGAGTGGGAATCTTCTATCTGAATGAAAAGGATGTCCAGGTGAAATTCCCCTTGCTGCAGCTGGACTTCTCATACCATCTTCCTTTTGTAGTTCATTCTGAGTGGGGTAAAACTTTCAGTAGGGAGTGCACTTATTTGCATTGGGTTTATTTACACCTTCAGTCTGTGGTTGCATCCTAGCCAAGAAAATTGTGCAATTGGGGCAATGGAAGTTCATGCAAATAACAGTTTATTAAGCTAGAGAGTCTACAGATATATGGGGATTGTCTGTCTTAATGTGATTGTCTGCCATAATTGTCCATTGGTTTGGTATTGGAAGGGTACCAGCCTAGTTGATAAAGATATGTCTATGATCCTCATGGTCTCAGTGCTTGTTCCCTTTTAGAAAGAAGTCCCCTAGCTCAGCTGCCAGTATGGGATTACCTCCTTGTGAGTTCCACCTCTCTGATTCCTGGTGCTCAGGCTCTTAATATCAGCAGGCAGCCAACTGTATGTGATTTGAGAGGAAATGGCAAGAGAGGTTAGTCTGTGGTCAGACATAGGCCATATAGTAAGGGAGTTGAGACACTCTGTGGGCTACCTGAGAAGTGGGTGCACCATCCCTGCCTACATTGTCAAGGGATGGGCTCTGAGTGCTGATGAGGCTCTGGGTGTCCCTGTGCATTGCAGGGACTGGGGTCTTTTAAGGGTCCCTTCCAATGATTCCACAGTATGAAAAATGTACACTCTGACCAATATTTTCTTTGACACTGATTAAAATAACGAATTGGTTTTGGTCACTATCTCCTTCCATCTGGCAATAACTGAAGATAAAAGCTTGAGATCTCTATTCAAACCATGCCAGTGTGGATGCTGCTTTGGCCTCTCCTTGGTTCTGTTGCCCAGGTAAGCTCACAGCTCTGAAGCTATTGCTGCCCAGACACAGGTGGCACAGAGCCACCAGGCTAATAAGCAGCTCATCCCAGATAATTTTCCAAGTGGATGGCAGCAGAGCAGGGGCTGTTGTAACTGTCTCACTACCAGGTGTGATCCAGGTGTCTGACGAGCACCTGGAGAGAGCACTTGATGCTCCTGCAGCTCATCCTTTCTTCCTCTCCTCCTGCAAAGGGTAAATGCCATCAGTATCTCCCTTCTTTACCACTGTGTCCTCTTGCTGAACAAGAAGTAGGCTCCGACTTGCCTGGTTTTGCATCTGTGGATCTGGCACAGCTTTTTTCTGGGCAGGTGCGGAGCAGTGGGGTCCAGGAGGAGGACCTGCTGTGCATATGCTATTTCTGGCCACTGTGCATTATGTGTAATCTGTAACGCAAACCGAAGGCAGCGACACAGCCCTGACATGAGAGATGATGAGAGCATCCCGACCATCCTCTGCCTTGGCAAGGTTGCTCCATCTGAAGTGCTTCTGACTGCAGAAAGGCCATTTGCGATGTAAGGGAGAGTGCTCTCTGACATCTTGAACCCCTCTCTAATTTGAGCCTTGTCCTCTGAACATTAATATATTAATATATCTTGCATATCACTGCTACTCCACAGGGCTGGATAACGGCCTTCTCCTGGCTGTGCTGCCTTCCAGGTGCATTTGCTGACATAATGACTAACACATTGCTTCTAAGATTTCCATCTTTGTCTTTAGTTTTGCTTTCAATGCAGTCACACAACAAATATTTACTCCTGAGCAGTGCACACCTGCTTTGTTTTGCCTCTCTTCCTCATACTCAATTTATAACTGCATTTATACTGCATTCTGCATACCCACACTCTTTACTTTTTTTTCCCCCATGTTTAGCTCTATAGCTCTCCAGATTTCTCCTCTCCCCAGGGTGTATCTGTGTGTCTGGATGACTAACTTGCTGCTTTTGGGTAAATCCAAATTTCCAAGTTGCTGATCCAAATCTCTCCCATGATAAGTCGTTGTCCATCTGTTTGCTTCCTCCTGCGCCTGTGCTGCAAGCTGCAGAGAGGCTCAGTGTGTTCGTGGGGAGCGTGCAGGTTAGGCTGGTCAGATCTGGGAGCAAACAGCCATGTCTCTGCTTCCATTAGTTAAAAAACAAGCAAGTGTGAAGGTGGTGCTCTGCAGCTCTTAGTGCTGGAGGTGGCACTGCAGGGCTGAGCCTCTCCTCCTTACCTGTGCATTGGACACATGGGCAGTTGTGCTCATCTCATAACTGTGACCAGCAGAGTGCTGGGTCTCGAGGAAGGAGACTCCTTTGCTGGGTTCATTTCTCATTCTTTGTGCCTGGGTGAGCTCTATACACAACTTTCCAATTTCCTACTGTAAGCAAAACCAGATTCCCCTCTGGTTCTGGGCAGCTTCATCCCAAAGCTTCTGCTGAAGGCTGCATCCGCACGATCCCTTTCTTGGAGTGGTCTGCAAGCCAAGCATCAGGCACTGCTTGCAGGGCATGCGAGGTGGGCATGGGGCTGCACAGGGGCTTGAATCTTCTGCAAATAGCTGGTTGTAACCCTTTAGGAGCCAGGTAAAAACGCAACCACCTGTTTTAGCCCACAAACATATGCTGTTAGCAGAAGAGATGTGTTTTACTTCTGAATTGCTGGTGTATCAGAAGCTATTTTCATGGCGATAGCATGCACGGCTGTATCGAAATGCTGACATGGCACTGCAAGAATTCAGCCGTTGCCGGTTGCTCGTGTTTGGCAGCACGAGGCTCGTAAATAGCAACGCGGAAAGGAACTGAAGGCAGCGCGCGACCGAGGACATCTGCTCGCTGCCGAGGACAGCAGGGGGCAGTGCGGGGCCATGGATGGACCGTGAGTGAGTGAGTGAGGGAGGGGATCCCTTCCTCGAGAGCCCGAAGGGATGAAGGCTGGGGGGGGATGGAGGCAGCTCTTCTGACCGCGGTGCGGTGCGGGAGGGGCCGCATTGTGGGCTGGTGGCAGCGCGGTGTTGTCAGCTCCGATGGAGCTACGTGTCAGCTTCTCCTTGGTGGGCTCTGTCAGGGGCAGCCGGGGGGCTCTGAGGATGCAGTGGGAGCAATGATCTCCTATGGTGACGGCTTGTTTGAATCTGACGGACCAGAAAGTGCGAGGAAGATTGGGGCCGCGTGTGGCTCAGCTTACTGCTGCTCCCTGCGCGTGCTATGGGGCTGTGCGGGACGTGCAAAACGGCATCCAGCCGCTGGGAGCCGTGGAGGGAGTGACACGGGGTGTCCTTGTGGCTTGTCACCTCCAGGTGCACAGTGTGAGCTGTGAGAGCACGCTGATGGCTGCAGGAGAAGTGCTGAGATCATGGTCATCAAATCCCGGTCGTGTTTTATGCCGAGTTGAAGCCGGGTGATGGGATTCTAATTACAGTCTGTAGTCTTAAGCAATGTGTGATAAGATGGCTGGCTGTGTCTTTGTGGGTTCTTTGATGCCCATCCTGTGTCTCTTACAGCATGTGAGCAAGGCTAAACTTTCCTGCCTCGCCCAGCTTAGGGCAAGCATGAATGATATTCTTTTCTGAACCACCTCTTATGCTACAGATTTTTTCTTATTAGGCTGCAATGAAAGGCTATACTGAACACTGTCAGCAATGCTCACGCTGGTCTAAGCTATTTTAGAATAGCAATAATTATTTTTCAGCAGAAGTCTCTGATACAGTAATGTTCTCTGAAATGTGCTGGAGCAGATGGCAATAAGAGGAGATGAACATCTTGTTTTTGATTCAGTACAGCTTAATGGGAGTAGCCATTAAAGTCATATGGTTTTAAACTGATTTTTTGCAGTTTATATGTATGAAAGAACAACTCCTGTCATGTCAGGACACCCAAATGACTAACAGTGGCAAAATGTCTCATTGTGAGAGATGAAATAAATAGAGTGGTTGTAAAAGAGGAGACAAAAGTGTTATTAACAACAGCAAGGACATAAATGCTATCATGGGGATAGGCTGAGGCCAGATGCAAGGATGAGTTTGGATGAGAAAGACATTGTAGCATAACACAGCTTGGCCTCCACCCGAAGACCACCTCCATGAGGCAGCCAAGCTTCCTTCCTCCCTGAGGTGGCTGTTTTACAGTATTTAATCACTGGGGCTCCAATGTTGAGTGTAGGGGAGGAGGCAGTGTGTGCTGCTGAAGGTAAGGATGGAGATTTTGCACTGAAACCCACACAGATGAGATGGCCATGGCATGTCCTCCAGCCCTGCTGTAACAAGGACGTGCATCAGATGGCTGCTGGGATGGGCACACTGCTTGTCTGGGGGCATGACTGCTCAATGATTTAGTTTCAAAGGGGCCCCTGAACATCCCCTTTCCATCACCCATCCAGGACAGGGTCGATATCAAGGCTGTGTTGGCTTCATTGGGGCTCTGTAGAAGCACTTTAAGGAAGTTTCTGCATGCTGTTTGAGAGAAGTGAAACCATGCTAAGAGGAGGTATATCTTCATTGACTTTCATAGATAAATGCCTCTTTCAATTTAGGCTTTGACACTTGTTAAATATCCCAGTGCAGCATCTTATCGGTGTTCTTGTTGTTTCCATAATATAACTAATAGCTGGCAGATTGTACAGTATAACTACTGAATTCAGACCTGCATTTCTCATCAGTGCACTAAGTTTTGAGGGTAATAAATCTATCACACGGGTGCAGTAACTGCTTGCCTTTAGGTTTAATAAGATTTATTCATGTGGATTTGCTCTGTACAAGAAGCGGTTGTGGATGCTGTTGGCTGTAGCTTGACTTCTGTTATTGTATAAAGATACCAAGGCACAGCAAATGCTGCTGGAATATCACAGTCTCATGAAGGTAGAATAGTATTTGCTGTCTTTGGTTTACTGAATGCACCTTTCTGTAAGGCTTGTGAATCCAGATGGGAGGGAGCTGGATAATGAAAATACTGAGGATCAAGAGATTGGAGGGGAAAAAAGCTCAGTAGATCCGCAATTCTGGTTTGATGAATATATATAAAGGTGCTTATGCAGTGACTACAGTTTAGGAAGACTTTCTCACTGTGTGAGAGGAACATCTTCTGTGTATTTTGATAATATTGGGCATGTTGATTTTTGTGAATGAGGGCAGTGGGATCCCTCAGTCATCTTAGTGCTTTTTGTGATGCTTATGTTGGAGTTAACAGCAACCATTCCTTGACCAGGGGACTAATGGACCTTTTGGAAGGGAGTGGGCAGTTTGACTTGCAGGTTTAACTGAAGGTGGTGGTGTCAGCATTGGATGCAGATCATGGCCATCATCTCGTTGACCCCAGAGGCCATGCTAGGATTCCAGCTGCTGACCTGCTGTGCTCCAGATGTGTGCTGCTCTCTGGCTCTGTTTCACACAGCTGGAGTTGGAGGAGTTGCTTCATGTCACTGGCGATGCTCTGATGGAGATACAGAATATTTTATATTGGCATTTATGCATGAGCAAATGCTGAAATATGCTTTCAGCAATATTGCATGAGAAAATGTTCTGGACCTAGTTCTAATGGAAAAGTAATGACTTAGTCTCGTAGGAAAGCTTAATGTGATTTTTCAAGTTGGTGTACAAGTTGTAGATGTTCTTTCCACAGATGAATATGTGGAACAATCTGCTAAATGAGCCCTATGCTGTTTTGTCATAATCCCTGCTCTGCACAACGAATCTAGGACTTGGTTTGGGCAAAGGCTTCCTGTGCAAAGGTGCTGTGCTAATAACAGCTGTGAGAGGCTCTTGTGTGTTGGAAGTAGAAGGTGGGGAGATGCTGGTCTGCCAGAAACCCACAGGGGAACCATCAGTTGGGATGCTGGAGGGCATGCAGATGGGGTGCCTTGAGGAGTGCATGGCAGCCTCCAGCCCTCCCCTGGTGGTACCTGGTGGTGTTGGGCAGGATGGGTGCTGGCTGCTGGCAGCTCAAGGTGGTTTTTATCAGCCCTGTGTGCCCCAGCTGTGCAGGGATTTATGGCAAGTTGCTTTCTGCGAGATTTAAAGCGATTTCAAAGCTGCCTGAGATTTAAAAGGCTTAGAGCGGGGAAGCTTTAGGTATTTACAGTGTTCTCGAATTTGCAAATGCTAGAAATGCTGTTATCTGAGCAAAGGCTTGATTAATCAAAACAAATAAGCCTGGCTTTCTCTCCAGCAGAACGCTGAGGAGCAGCTCCCTCACTTCTGGGAGTGCAGGGTGATGTGATGAGCAGAGGTCTGCATTTCTGTGTCTGGGAAAATGAAAGCTTTTCACAGCCTGCTTGAGCTATGTTGCTTGGGTGTAACTACAGTTATTGGTTGGTGCTTCTCCATGTGTGTTACAAGAGCTCTGTTATTGTTTGCAAATGGCTCTGATTATTAGTCAATTTTTTTTTTTCAGTATCTTACAGTCTCCTGGAAAACCATGTGCTGGATTTTGTTTGTGGACCCGACTCATCTGTGGTGGAGCTTTTGTTTCTGAGGTGCTGCAGATGTGCTCAGTGTAAGCTCATCTGCTTTCTCCTACAGCCTTAAGTCTGTATCTGAAATGACACTTGAGGTGATCCCATGGTGACTGTGAGGTGGTTAGATGTGGTCTCTTTTCAAACCGTCTGAGAACACCTCAAGAGATTTCTGTATATACACTTTTATTTCCTTGAGCTCATTTGAAAGTCAGTGTTAGCTTTTAATACGTTCTGCAAACACTTCCTAGCCTGTGGATTTTTCACTGTCTACTTGTTTCAAGTATTTGGAATCCATCTAATGCCTTTTTCTTTAATCACGAGAATGGATCTATCCATGTGCTCTGCTTGGGTCGTGGCCCAAAGCCAACAGCAGCTGGTGAGAGTTCTCCCAGTGCCATTAATCACAGGGAAAAACCAAGTACGTTGAAGGGCTGATGTTGACTTCACTCATCAATCTCATTGGTTTGAATAGGGTTACAAAGACCTGAGAAGAAGGTCACATCTTCTCCTGTATCTTAGAGAGAACACCCCTCACTTTGGCCACTTCATCTGTTGCTTATTAGAGCCAAACTGTAGGCTTTTATTACTTAATCAATGGTTCTAATCAAGTTTTATAGGCAGGGTGGATTTACTTCATGTTTTCATAAATTCTCCTCATTTTGCCTATCAATATTTTCAAAATATTTGGAAAGTAGTTTGAAAAGGAAATCTAATTTTGTCTATCCTGTCTTATTTGTTAACAGAACTCTTAAATCTTTGACCATGCTACATTAAAAGCAGGATCAAGGAAGTGTTTGATAACTGCCTGTTAAATCTTCTGTCCTAAATCAAATCAAGACTCAGACATTCAGGATGGAAACTCATCTTGTTCCCATAAACACAGTTCATGCACACAGACACAGGGCATGGATACTAATGAATCACAGAAATAAAACTGGTGGAAATCAGAACAAAATACAGTGTTAACTCTATCTCCCACACTGCTGTTCTTGTCTGTACTTGTTCTGCCATTAAAACAGTGTTGGTTGTGAAACCTTGGAGCTGCAGATATCAAGGATGCAAATGGAGTGTTCAGCCTCAGAGTCCATCCTCAAACCAATAGGATGAGCAGACATACCTTCCCTGTTAGAGAGCTGCAATTCATTTAAAATGAAGTTACCTAGCAAACTGCTGCTACATCTCCTGGCTTGGAGGCCAAGTTGGAGAAGCTGCTTTGCCATGGCAAACCCCATCTATTCATCAAGCAAGGCCCTGTCTGAAAGCAGGAAAGCACAATTTCCCCCTCCTATCCTTCCAGGGATTTCTACTGGTTCCTTCATGAGGTTTTTCCTTGCAGTGAAGGTGCCACTGAACAGAAGTGTGTCTGCACATCCATGCTTTGTCGTTTGCCAGTTTGTCTACTGCAGAACTCTAGAAGTCACACCAAAATGGCACATAGCTTGTCAGCAGTGTGCATTCATCTGTCTTGTTTTGTGATGAGTGGGATGTTGCACCTTAGGTGCTCGCTTCTGGTTTACTGTGACTGTGGTCTTGTCTAAGAAATAGATTTTTGTTTGGGGATTACTGAGAATCTGTTGTTTTATTTGTGTGGGTTCAAATCCAACCAGTTCTGAAGGGGAAAAGTGATGATGTTGCTCTTACCAGGTATTTCAGGATGGCTTCAAGGGGGAAAGTGTTAAAGAATGGCAGCATCCAGAGCAATGGCTTCTTAGTCTTTTATCTCTACTTTAGGTCAACTATTGCAAAATATTCTTGTTATCTGTGACTCCCTGGTGAGGTAGGATGACATTTCTTCATTGTTCTTGTCTCCCGCTCACTGCCATCCTTGTCTATAACAGCAGCTTGTTCTGGGGTGCCCAATATTTCAGATATTCCTTTGTAAAAGTGATGAACTCATATTTAGTGTAGCTTAAGTGTCAGGGAGAGGCATTTCAATTATATTTCTAGCTAAAATATTTCAGAACATACAGACAGTGGGGAGAAATAATTGCACATTCCTTATTTATATGGTAACTAATAATGGGAAATATTTTTTCCTCCCATAACTTGACTTAGACTCATGAAAACAGATTTTTCTTCATATTTCTGTGCATTGTGGTTTCAGCTGCCACTTTTTTTTTCCAAGATGGAAATCTGTTAATGAGAGATTTTTCTTCTTCAGGTCAATTACTTTTATTAAATTCTGAGCAAAGTGGCAGGGCTTCAATTTTAGCTTAATTTCCCAATGTTCTGTTCTGTGTGTGAAGGAGAAAAATTGGTTTGGCAGATTTGTTTTGCAGATAATGGATTGCTCGTTACAAGAATCACTAAAACAAATATTGTTTTTAAGATGTCCTCATTGTGTGCTGGCGTTTGCTTGTGCATGGGGAGTGGGTTGTGCTGCATTGTACTTGTTGCATGTTGCTCCCCAGCAGATCAAAGCTAGATACATTCCCTAAAATATGATTTGTTGGACAGAAGAATGAAAGTGAGCTCTGATCAGTAGGAAATGTTTCTGGCCCTGGTGAGAATATTCCTGCCATTGCAGGAAGTGCACTTTTTATTGAGGGCAAGCTGCTATTTGGTACCAGATAGAATATGGAAAATACGTCTTTGCTGTTGCACTGATGATAAAGTAATCACTTTAAAATCTGCTTTATAGTGGAGAATATTGAATAAACTTTTAACACTGATGCTGAAGGTTTTAGCTCTGGGAATCTGAAGCTAAGGCTTTCTCATTTTAGGTATGTACATGTAGTAAACACTCTGGTGGCAGTAGTTCTAAATGTTAATTGGCACAGGCTATGCAGAAATTAGTCGCCTGCCTCAGACAAAGACAAGCAGAGAAATCCCTTGGTTGGTCAGCAAGTAACGGGGACTTCAGTCAAAAGCTCAAAGATGTGGAGATTATTCTACATTGAAGCAGAGCTCAGACCCTGCTGGGACCAATACCAGGGAGGTGTGATGAGATGAACTGCTGCCAGACAGTGCAAAGCAGATGGGTGCCTTCATGCTGGAATTTGCTTAATGCACCTTTTGTGAGCTCCAGTAGCATATGCATGGACTTCTAAGCATCTACATCTAAGCCTTTTGTTCAGTCTCTTAGCTCCTTAAGGAGCGTTTTAATAAGGAGGATAGCTGCGTCGGAGGGCTTCAGATTTCTGAGCTTGTGATGTCCTGCCGGTGTGGCAATCATGTACACCTCGGGCCTGCTAAACGTAATTTGCAGTTTGTGGTGTGGGGATGGAATCACCTTTTCTTCACAGAGTGGAAAGTTCTTAAATTTTTAAGTTTTCAGTGACTTTAGGCTGATTCAGGTCTGTGTAGCTCTGCTGGCCTGTGCTCTACACCCAAATACCTGTGCGTATGTTGAACAACCCAAAGAAACAGGAAAACTTGGGATTCTCTCAAACAGAAAACACAGATTTTACCAGTTGAAAAATGAAACCCAGTCTCAGTCCCGTTTGATGCCTGAGGCTTGAGACAAGCTGTGTATCTGCATTCAGGCATCTGGGAGGATTTTGGCTTCTCTGAAGCCAGCCCAGCACTGTGGGGTCACTTCCCCATCTCTGGTTACTGGAACAGATGGAGGCTGTTTCATGCTCATTTGAACAACATCAGGAATCCCTACAAAGGTAGTTGAAGAGAAGAGCACTGATGTGTTAATTCTTCATTTATAGAACTCTTTTATATCCTAGCAAGTGTTGTCTTTTGTGCTGTCCAGTGCCAGCAAAGTGTTCCGATCAGCTTTGTGTGGGGTTTGGGTCATCAGACACAAAGGAGGGGATCTTCTGTCCCCACACAGCTTTATGTGGGCTTCTGCTTGGAGATCTGAACCTCCTTCTGCTGCCAGCTGGACTAAGTTACTTGTTTTATTCCTTAAAAATAATTGAATCCTCCTTAAATGCTTTTTTCTATGGTTTTGCTAGAACTCTATTTTTTCACAGTACTAGTCCTTTTGCTTCAAGATTATTTTTCCCATATGAGAAGAGTGCTAACTTGCTAGCTTTATGACATGCTGGGCACCTTATATGTGATTTGTATTAATGTGCGCTTCAATGGATGTTCATCTATGGCAAGTGTTTTCATAGAACATTACCTAATTCTGCCTGGTAAAAGGATCATCATGAATATAAGCTGACCCTGTTGTATTGAGTGAAAGCAGTCATAAATAATGGGAGAAAAACTGTTTTTTGGTTTTTTTTTTGTCCAGATAATCATACATTTTATTTGTTTTAATAGGCAAAATGCAAGGCCTGCGTTGTATTTTGTTGTGCTGTAGAGGTGGGAGATGAATGCTTTGGTTGGATGGAGTTGGCTGAGCTTAATTGCTGAAAATGCTCATCTTCAACAGGGATATGGCATACTAAGCTCTGCTGGTTTTTCAGACATGGGAGTTGCTTTATTTTTGTCTCTTGCTACTTTGAGGCTTTTACTTTTGACTGTATAAATGTTGGAATTTTCTGAGATTAAAAGGAGTTGAAGGAAGTTATTCTTGAGGCTTCCCTTCCCTGCTTTTCACTGACAATTCTTTTTTTAATGCTGTATTCATGCTTTATCCTTAGTTTTGCAGGTCTCTTTCCTCTTTCTTTCTTCCTCCTGACACTATCACATGTTCCTTTCAGTGTTTTTATAGATCAAAGAGCTCTTCTCTACCTTCCTGACACTGTCTTTAAAACAGGTATTTCAATTAATGTGGACTGCAGAGGGAAAGAAAAGATGATTCAAGAGTGCTGTAGTGTCACAGCAACTTGATTTGAGCATCTCTAAGTACTTTGCTCAACTCCTGCTTGTTCATGCGCTGAAATATTTTTTGGCCACATTTGATTTTCATAGAATTCCTTTGTGATGCATCCAGACAGCAAAAGAAGAGCAAAGTGCCCCTAAGAAAGCAGAAAGAAAAAAGGTTTAGAGAGGTCTTGTTTATTTGGGTAGGGCTTTTGAAGATGAAATGAATCTTTAATTGGAATCTGGCTCCCAGGAATGCTGCTCTGCAGCCATGTGTGTCCCCATGGACCCAGCCACCTCATTGGCTACTGCCTGCAGGTTTTATGTCTGTACCCTACCTGCAGTGGGGTCCTGTGGGAGGCTTAGAGCACCCTGTGGTAGAGAACAGGAATTAGTCATGATTCAACATCTGCTGCTTAACAGAGCGTTGTATTTTGCCAGAGCAGCTGACTTAGGAAGAGGAACGCAGATGGTCCTTCTGTGGCATTAGAGGAATCTAGAAGAATTCACGGGGACATTCATTAATAAACCACCATTTCTGAGAATCACAGAACCATTAAGGTTGGGAAAGACCCTGAAGACCACCAAGCTCAACCCACCCCACCATGCCCACTGACTGTGTCCCTTACAGCCACTTCTACAGTCCTGGAATACCTGCAGGGACAATTATTTAACAGCTCAGTAGGAATGAAGCAACCAGTATCTGCTGCAGATCTGCTCCGGAGTCCTGATAAAACTGCTTAGTGTTACTGGGTTATTTCTGTAGCTCTGGTGTCAAAATTGCACAGAACCATTATGGACTAGTGAGCAGTATAAATACATATGCCAATTCCTTAAAAGTGTTTTGCTGTTTAATTAGCTGCTGCTCTGACCTGTTACAGTGTCAACAGGAAGATGATGGTTGTTTCTCCCTGAGGGCCAATGATGCTGAAACTGATAAGGACACAGTTTGTTTCTGCAGCTGCTTTGGGTTTAGGTTGTCACTGAGTATATTTATTTGTAGGAAAGCAGCCAGTAGATTAATGTCATCTATTCTTTTTCTTCTTTTTATTAGAGAAACCCCCAAACTTTCCAACTTATTTTTTTCACAACATAGGGCTGTAGCATCACACTTGTGGTGTGTTAATCTTGTCTTCCATTCAGCTGAGATTGTGCTAGTTATAAGTAATCATCAACTGGCAGACTTGAGAAGCTAATGTTTTCTGGCTTAAAAGGAATGAAAACTGGTGATAAGTGAGGCTGTGAAAAGTCAAATTAAATGTTAATTGATGCAGGGGCACAAAGCAGCGAGGTACTCGGTTTAGATGCAGGCGCTGTGTTTATCGGACTTGACAAATTGACCGCTGTGGTTTCATTGATGCTCTCCTTTCTATTTTCTTCCTTTATTTGAAGAAGGTGTTGCTGGAAGAATTGGTGGCTGGACTACAGCTAAAAACCAAGTGCTTATTTAAACTGGCATGAAAGAGCGAGTATGAGTTGAATGTCATCATTCACACTTGAAGTGTTTTATTTCAGGAAAAGAGATCTAAGAGGGTAACAATACCAACCAGTCCTGGTAATTGGCATACGAAGAAAGGACCCATGCATACTTTGGATATTAAACTGAAAACCCCGTCTTAATCATATAACCTTTCTCAATTATGTGAATTTGCATAAATACCAGTAAACAATAAAAATTAAATGAGTCCTTTTGGAATTGTCACAGAATCGTGGTAACTGCTTTGCTATTACAAATCTAAAACAAAGAATTAAACTGATCAAAATTGAATCTAATGTTAGGGATTGTTCTTTTTCTTTCCCCCAACTCTCTCTCCTTGATAACCTGAGATGAATCACAGTCTGCTTAGAATTTCTTAATGCTTAAAATAGGTTGCAGAAGTAGGGCAGAGACATGAGCATACATTTAGTATATTTGCATTGGCCTTAAAGTAAGCTGATTTGGCAAAAAAGAAAAGGGGTGAAAGTCGCCATTGTCCTGGAAATTAAATTCTTGTGAATTCTAAGTCAGTGAGTCTCTATCTTTGAATTCAGCCCCCCCCAGCAGACGGTACTTTCTCACTCCTCGCTGCTTTGTGTTAGGAAACCCTTGGGACCAACCTGAGTGAGCAGCATGACAAGGGTTCTGTACTGAGCTGCTAATATACAGCCTTCAAAAATTAATGCGTCTGTGGAGTCTGAAAGCAGCTCCTTTATAGTGATAATCTTTTTTTTTTTTTTTTTTCTTCCACGACTAAAGCTGTACAGCAGAATAATAAGGATTTAAATAATGAAAGAGCGAGGCGGTGGTGATACCTCTGGGGGGTGGTGGTGGTGTTAGATCGTGGCTCCAGGTTTCTATTGCCAGCACAGATGTGAGGGAACAGGAAACCTCACCTGGTTCTGTGTCCCTTCAGCAATGTCACACCCTACAGTAGATTCCTGAATCTTACTGCTGTCCTTACCTTGGCTTTCAGCAGCTCTGTGGGTTTATTTTGGCACTGTTGAGCAACCAAAAGTATGAGATGGGGTTAGGGGTGTCCAGCATCTTTAAAACAACATAGCTGCATGTGCCTGCTGGTGTTGCCTTGTTATTTCAGACACTTATTGTCAACCTGTTGATGAAAGTACAGTGTCTATCGGCACTGGAAATAATGTGTTGAGTTTTGGTTGTGATTAATGTGTGACCAACTTTTAAACTTATGGAAGATCTGTGATAACAGAAGCTCTGACGTGAGTTAACACTGCTACATCTGCAGAAGTGTGGATGGTGCAGTTCTAATAAAATATCTTTTGCGAATACTGTCTATCAATATATTTAAATTTATCTTGTTGCATAAGAGAAGAATTTGAGGGAATAGCAAAGATTTTCCTGCTGTGCATGTCTATCTTTGTGAGTTATCATCTTAAGAGCTGTAAGGAGAGAATGTTGTACAGATCTGTTAAAGAACATTTTCTTAGCAGTGTCTCTCAGCTTTCTGGTAGGATTAAGGAGGCTTGGAGCCAGCCCAATATCTACAAAACCTATGGAAATAAATATGAGAAACCCAACTTCAGCATGTTCTGTGCTAGTGACAAAGGCTGCAAACAGAGTATACAAATATTTTATCTTGACAATAATTTACCTAATAGCATTTAGATTACAGAGCTATTAAGACTGGAGGGAGAATGATGAGATCATCTAATCCAATCTAGATCAAGTCCATGATTAACTAGTACAGGAAGATCACTGGATGCAGTCTACCTATAAGGGGGAATGCCAAGCATAAGGTACCTTGTTGACAGCAGTAAATGATAGAAGAATATGGCACTCCTAGCTGCCTATAGTCTTAGCCCTATAATATGATTCTTTATCTACTTAATACTTAACTGGCTTTCATTCTTTCCTAAGGGACTCTATTACTTAATCTATTAGTACCCTCATTTTTATTTTTATTTTTTATTTTTCCCTCACGTGGAATTAAGGAAAATGAAAATCTTGGCTTAAGTTTATCCTGGTTTTATAGCTATATTTCTTCTTTGCTCTGTATGGATGTGTGTGATGTGTTGGCCAGAAGAATTATTTTCAAACTCTCCATAAGAAAGGTTTAAACAGGATAATAGAGCATTTATTGTGAACTGTATTGGAGATCCACTTATTATTTTTTGGGGAAAACTGTAATAGGAATCCCAAGTGCCACCAGATGAATTCATTCTTTTTACACACTTAAGGTCTCAATATTGCATCTTGTACTTTGTTTTCAGTGGGTCTCTTTTGCTTGAGAAATTTGGCGGATTCTTTGGATACTGGAGGGTACCTTTACCAATTGCATCCCATGTCCTCACTAACGTTTTGCACTCTTGTGGAAGTTAGGGCTTTTCTACAGTGGGACCAAGACAATTACTTCAGCAAAACTACATTACGTTATCAGGGAGGTGTCAGAAGATGGCAGCCAATTTCTGCAGTCAGGTCGGGATATTCAGGATCCTCCTCATCTGATAAGAACAAAAACTCTCTCAGAGAAGGGAATTGAGATGTAATGGTAATTTTCAGATTGCCTGTCTTCCCTAAACGTATTTCTATCCATCAAGATGGTGACATAACATTAAATTCTCTCGTATTTTATAGTTAACTTGCGTAACTCATGGCACCACTACTTTCCTGAGGCTTCCTAGCATCTTTTCTACACGTAATTCATAGAAAACCCTATCACATGCTGCAAACAAAGGTTAAAAGAACCGTACTGTCAGTGCATGACTTGCAGTCTCATTATCTGAACATATTATAGTGCTGCTGCACAATTTGTGTATAACTTCCAAAAAAAAATGACTGCTATAAAATCAAAGCTCTCGTCAAATAAACCATACCGATATTATTTTATGCTTCCTATTTCTTTGATTAGGATAATAAATACTTGGCAATAGGACTTTTACAGTTATTACTGCTTGAAGTTGGTTGCCTTAGAGTGCCTGTGTTCAGACAGGGGATACTGAAGCTATTGCCCCACCAGAATGAGGGCAGAAAGCATACACCACAATAAAACTCATGAGAACAGCCTTCAAATTTTCAGCCTTGTGAACCTGACTTATTTGGTGGCAATGGACTAAACTTATTGGTTCAGTTAATGTGGAATTCCCAAAGAGAGCTTGTAGAGTGGAGTCTCATTGGGAGGAGGGGGGACAGGGGAGGGAAGTGTTTATTTCTTTAGCATTACTTCTGATTCTAGCAGTAGAATGACAAAGAGAGCGAAAGATGTGATGCTCTACTGTTGGTGCTGCTGGGGGGAAAATAGTTGAACAGTTCTAACTGTTTTGTTTGGATTTGCTGAAGATGTAGCCCATACTTGACAGTGCGTAGGCACCCAGTGTTTCTGAGCTGTGTGATAACAGCAGATGGTCACCCTCCAAGGAAAAGGCTTAAGAAAAAGTGAAACAAAAATGATCATGGATTTTTTTTTTTTTCTTTTCATAGAAACAGGAAGAGGAGAATATGAAATATAAATGGGGAACCTGGTGTTCTTGTCCTCAGTTGATAGTGAAAGAAGAGGGGTTATTATTTACTAGCTTCTCCATTCTAGGGGGAAGACATAAAAGGGAAGGAGAAGGATGTTACTCTCATTGGAGGGATGCTAGAAAGGCAAACGGCTTATCTAGGAATGATTTGTGCCTATAGGACAGAAAGAAATCTGCTTTGTTGTAGTTATCTTTGGTTTTACTGAATGTAAGGGTTTATTTTGGCTCTACTTGTAATTTGAAATGGACTGGGATGTATGTGGGGAGAGGGGGCAAGAAACACTGAAAAGAAGCTACCTTATATATAGACCAGTGCTGTCCTGTATTCCTGCTTCTGTAACACAATTGCCACAAAGTTTTTTGTTTTGTGCAATCCAAAGAAGTTTCCTCCTCCAGTCAGGTATATTCAGCATCCCTGAGTCAGGGTGCTTGCTTGTGCTCCTTCCCCCTGTAATTTGTTCTTTTGCTTTGCTGAGGGAAATGTAGAGTCTCTTCTCATCTACACTGAAGGTGATTTAATCATATATAATGTTTCAAAGTAAATGAATCAACAGTTTAATTCAAATGATAATCCTGCTTTGGTTGGACTTAGGGTTATTTTACCCATGTGTTTTAAGTTTGCATCCTTTACATATTCATAATACATAACCTAATCAATTATTATAATTCCATTGGGCTTCAGTGGCTTTATAAATCTGTTTTTGTAAACAGATATTTATAATACCATATGCATCTACCTGTGGAATGGAAGAAGAAAAAGCATATTGTAGGAAAAAATATAAACTTTGTTCTATTGTGCTGGTTTTTAGCACAGCTGTTGTCTGGACGGTTACTACAGAGGTTACAGAAGATTGATTTAGGTCATCCTGGGCAGATAGGGGAACACTGGGCTTTGGCATTGTGGGTGCACTCTGAGGATCGGTCAAACAACAGCTGGAGTTGGCTTAGCTCTCTGGGGATCCAATTAAGCCTCTGCTTATCTTTCTGTTTAGCAAAGTTTTGTGATTGGTGTTCTATGTAACCCCACCTGAGCCAGTGGGTACAGGAGGCCATGTTGGTCAATGGAATATTTATATACATGCTTTCCCCCCCCCCGCCCCATATTTTTCCCATGAATGTTTCACGGCAATCACTGTTTCTGTGGTGACTCTTCAAAAATCCCACATGAAACAGGCAGTTGGGTGAGAAATTCTCTTTTGTGCCATCAGCATCTCAAGAAACTTTGTTCTTGGTGGATAATTGGAAACGTCTCCTGGCTTATTTCAGTGATATCACTCCCAGGCTGCGAACATCAGACTGAGCACACCGCATCTGACAGCGTAGCTTATCTGATACGGGGCTATCAGAGGCAGAGCAGCATCCTTGTCTTCTCCCTTCTTTCTCTTTCTGGAAAGTGGGTTATTTTTTGTGTGTTAGGTGTAGTATCTTCTGAGGTGTTTTATGAACAGCATGGCAGTATAGAAAGACCCAATCTGTGCCTTAAAAACTGATGATAGCAATTGGGAGGTCTGAGAGGAGTGTGAGGCTGAAACATAAACACTGGGATTAAGTTTGGGAATGGCAACTCTAGACTTCAGGTGTGAGACTGACGGTTGCACCCAGGCTGAGTGTGAGCGTGGACAGACTGCTTGGCATATTCAGAGGTGCAGGCGAGGAGCGTGAGAGGATGGCAGCAACAGAAAACTGCATCTCCTGAAATAGCTGGCTTCCAAGAGTGTGTGTTCCTGGGACTACAGGGAAGGTATCATTTTTGATGACTATTCTATCTATAATTAGGCACCTAAGCTGCTGCCAAGGAGAGTATGATTTTTCAAAGGAATGCATGCCAAGCGTGTTGAATTAGTTAGGAACAAATGGGTTTTGTTTACGTTTTGGAGGCAACTTCCTAATTATGTTAAGTTGAAGTGCTCAGAATGTTAGCAAGCAAGAAAATAAGTCAGTAATTTAAGAAAGCCATCAGGTACCTTTCCCCGAGTGAAAGGATCAATGGCTTATCACCAAACAGCAGGAATATTACAGCTAAAGGTTTCAGGTGGAGCTGGTATCTAAAATCTGGTTAATAGAATAACATCTGTGTGGCTTTTGTGATATAGAGTAAACAGTTACCCCACTCTGTCTATAAACTTAACATGAACATTAACAGAAAGGAAACACTTGTACTTTCTGGTACCAGTTCAGTTTTGATCAAGACTGAGGCTCTGTTCATGCTGTTCAGTTTTAGATTCTCACTGTCTACGTTTTCCACACAAAAGAACGTTCACCCCAGAAACAGGAATTCCCACAGGTAAGATGTGCACTTCAGTGTGCATCTCCTACAGTGCCTGTGTTCCACTGCTCCCAGCATAAAAGAAGGGAACTGTGCCTTGTGATCTGATGGGCTGCAAAGTAGGACAGAGCTGCAGGATCCCAGACTGGAGATCCCTTTGCATATCCAGGTCTATGTTATGCCATGCTTATGTCTGTCTAAACTCTGCTGATGGTTTCCATGCATTTTCAGGCAGAATATATTCTGACAAGGCACAGTTATTGTCAGAAATGCTAATTTAGTCTTTGCCTGAGTTCAGTTACTGTTTTCTCACAAGTCTCCTGTTATATTTCTACTTCGAGCTGCTGATCATTATTGAATCGTCTTGAAACTCTCACTAATCAGAAATCCTCAATAGGAATGGAGTTCCCTAATGGCATACAGAGTAACCACAGCATTGGCGATGTGGGAGGAGGGCTCTGGGAAACACTGAAGTAGTTTCCTACCTGATGCACTTGTGTGGCAATAGAGAGAAACGAAGAGGGAGAAAAACGAAATAGCTCTCATCAATCATCAAAGGAGTAAAAATTCACCCTTCTCAGATGAACTGCTGATTATTTTCTTCTCCATCATCCATCTTATAAGCAGTGGGTTCTTGTTGCAGCAAGTTTGGCAAGGCTGGGAGATGATAAGCAAGAGTTGTGACCCTGTGAGGTTCAGGGATTTGCTAAAGGTCGAGTGTGGGGTCTTAGGCAATGAAACACACTGTGAAGGGGATGGCTCGTTTTTGCAAAAACCTCAGACAGAGCTCTCTTTCTCTGCCTATGCTCATTAATCTTGACCTAGCAGCATCTCTCCCATCATCATTTCTCCCGTTAAAGATGAAGATCTTTTTTTGTAATGATGAGGGCACAGTTGGAGACAACAGCTTGTTACGTGCACTGGGCAGAAGTGATGTCCAAGTGTTGAATGTCTTCAAAAGAAGCAGGGTGGGACCCACAAAACACATCCAATTGAATTAGTAACTATAAAAGAGATATTTAGTTTTTGAAGCGGTATTTTTTTCTTAAAAGCTTGCTATGGAAAACGTGCTGTTTTGCAAGACCATTTTCTGTAAAAAGGCTTAAATTTTTAATATATGATCTTATACCTACACAGAGCATTATGTGGAAATTGAACATGTTGCACCATCAAATCAGTTTTCATTCATGTAGGCTGAGTAATGCAAAAGTAAGATGCTCATGTTGACCATCCACTGAGGGACCAGCAGTGCGGTGTCCTGCATTAATCTTATGTGATAGATGGGTTTGTGCATGTGCAATTTATAAAAGGTATTGGAAATAAATAAGTAGCTTTTTTTATCATGCTAGTATGAGAGATACATGGGGTAATCCATTGCTTTCTGAAGTTTTGTCTAAATTTTACGGGCATGAGATAAGATGGAATTTATCTTTGTTAAAAATTGACCTTTAGAATAGGCTTCCTACTGGGTGTTTTAATTATTCGAGCAGGTATTCACAGCTTGAGATCCATGACAGATTGATTTTTTCATGACTGTATCAAAGAGAGCGGGTCATGTTAATCCCTGATGTCACCTCACCGAAGTCGGTGCCTTTTCTGGAAAAGGAACAGTTTTAAAGTTTCCTTATAGAAATACCTATTTTGCCCAGGGGACTCTTCTAGACAACACCTCATACTTGTGATTTTTGAATAGTAAACCTATTTAAATGTTTTTATATTATCAGATGAGGAATGTTTCTTTATCAAAGAGTGGGGGTGTGTGGTAGCTTGTTGAGCTGTGGGATATTGAAGTGGAGTCAGCCCCACAATGATTTCAGCGCTCGAGAAGGTCTCAAGCAGGATGTCCAAGTTGTGGTTCTACCCGTGGTCCCTGCTCACAGCTAATTTCATCTTAGAAGCTAAATCACAGAGCAGGGTTTCCAGGAAGCCCATTAGTAGTTGAAAAGGAGATAACTGGATTTAATAGTAAAACTGCAAAGAGCCTTAAAAATACCCGAAAGAAGTGAGAACTGTAGGTTGTGTTGAAAGAGTGGTTACTGGGCTGGGGTAACTCTCAGTGGAGTTCCTGAAAGTCTGATTTAGGACCAGTATTACTTAATATATTCATTAATGTCTTTAGCACAAAAGTCAAAATATGCTAATGAAATCTGCTGATGACCAGGAGACAGTGTCAACACTGGGGAGGATTGGATTAATTAGGCAGAGTTGGATAGCCTTGAAGACAGGAATAATAGAATTAGGATGAAATTGAGTAGGGCCAAATTCAGGGTCATGTCCTGAGAACTTAACAACATGAAGATCATTCAGCAACAGCAGGAAGGGAAAGACCTGTGGGGTGTCTAGTTGATGTTTCTGACCTGTTAATGTGATGCAGTGTGTTGTAAGAGGTGCTGCTGAGTCCTCAGCTGGCATCTGCCAGCGGCTGTGACTGCTCAAGGAAAGCAGAATTTGGGTCAGAGCAGATGTTTAGAAGGGCTGCAGGGCTGACTGGGGACAGGAGAGCTGGTCCCACCAGAGGCAGTTTGTTTGGTAGAGAAAAAGAAGACTGGAAGAGGCTGTGGTTGCTGAGCATCAGGGGACGAACTCTTCAGAGAACAGTTCTGTCAGCTGGACAAGTGGAGAAAAACTAGTTGCAAGTAAAGTAATGGAAGGCTTCTAGCTGCAGGAGTGGGAATACTAGGAGAGAAACTCAGTTTTACAAGGGCTGTGCTGACGTATGTAAAAGGCTTTAGCTGTTGGTAGGGACAGGACTGGTGCTGGTGGCCCAGGAGCCCTTCAGCTCTATCTCGCTGTGCTCAAACTTTGCTACCTGGTACCCAGCAGTGTTCCCTGGATCCCTGGGTAATCTACAGTCACAACCAGATTATCATTGCAGAATTTCACCAGCTTGTTGGTATCTGTAGAGGTCTCAAAACCAAAAGACAGATGGCATGGACAAATTTTTAACCCTGCCATTTATGTGTGCATAGCCCTAGTGGGTTCATGAGAACCCTTGGACAGTCTAAATCTTGAACTGCTGCTGCATGGTTAGTTGACATCAGTAGTATGGATGTATTTTGTGTAACTTCTTTCAGTGGGTGTGTTGTGAATTTATGATGCATAAGGCAAATGGAAAGGGGAACTGGAAGAGGTAAGGTTTGTTTTGAGTGCACTGTCTATTCTATTTTAGGGAGATAAGGTATGTAATGCCCATACCTCCGAAAAAAAAAAAAGAGACACCTGGCAGATGGCTTTCTGAAGCATCACCAGGCTGCAGGATCATGATGTATTACAAGGGAACACCAAACGCTTATTGGACATGTCTGGAGATAAGTGCTTTCCTGTCTTCTCCTGATGAGTGTGGCTACTTGTGGATGGGAGTAGATGTGAAGGGTGACGTGCTGTGCCTGTGGATGCTCTCAGTGGCACTTCAGGCATTTACTCAGGCATGCTCAGATTGCTGAGAGCCCCAAATTAATATGGCAAGAGACAAATACACTTAGAAATCTGCTGTCATCCGTCTCAGTGGCAGCAAGTTATGGAAATAGATAAAGGGAAGACCTCTGAAACCGTGTCCTTTGGGAAGCAATATGGAGATCTGCTGCAGTGGCACATGCACCCCAAGCATTTGGAAGGTTTGGTTCATTTGTTAGGTCTGTAGGATGGTCCCTACACAGGTTTTGTGATGGGGAGTTAAGGTTTTGCAGATGTTGAGGCATAGTTGATGAAAGAAGCATTGGGAATGGAGAACTGATGTGGATCAGTACTAGAGAGAAAGCTCCACAGCCTAGGTCTACTTCTGCTTGTAAAGGTTTTGCTGGAGAATGCTTTTGTATTTGGTTGGTTTCCTGACAGACCATTAAAATATCAGGCTAATTAAAGAACGTGAAAAAAAAATCCCATATGCAATATTTATTTTCAGGTTTAAAACTTTAAACTTATTATTTAGAACATGAGCTTTCTGAATGTCATCTTCAGCAATATACCCTTATCATTTGTAGAAGACAAATCAGAAGTGACCTTTACTTCTAAACATAGTTCCTGGCTATAGACATCCCCTTCTATTTCCCATCCTCCTGGATCCATTTATCCAAAGGTGGTCCCATGTGGGTTTCTCATGGTGTAGAGCTCCAGAGCTCAGGAAGGCAATTGGCGCTGGGTTACGTGCACAGGTGTTGCATAGCATCCTTCAGTGGGTACCTCTGCTCAAATATTAATGCAGTTATTTTCCTATTTTGCCTGATTTCCATGGCTGCACCTGTGTATCTGGGACAAGTAGGATTATTTCAATTTTTTTTAAAACAAGCAGTCAGAAAGCCATTTTTTGGGGGGGCAGAGGGGGTTTCCTGTTTTCTGTGCTGCTTTGGAGATCATAGTGCAACCATACATTGAGAAGTTCACTTAGTATTCACCATTGCATCATTCCTGTACAGCTGAACAATTCTCTTGTAAAATGTGGGACACTAAGATGTAATTTGTTTGCATACGAAAATGATTTTTGACTGCTGTGGAGAGTACATATAAACCTTTTGTAACTTGGCAAATACAGATTTCATTGCTTGTCTCTCAAAAGCTATTTCCTGAGTATAACCTGGGAGTGTTTGACTTTCCTGAAAGCAAGCGGTTATAGCCCTATTTCACTAATGTGTTTTAAAATTATTAGTTTGTTATTTGAGTGTAATTATATTCTAAGACCAAATCTTCTCTAGAATTAGTTTTGGTGCTGCTCCTACAAGTGGATATTATTTGCTTTATGTAATTGTAGATCTTCAGTTGCCTTGGCAACGTTAACACCGTTTTAAATTTAGAAACTAATTTGTTTTCTGTCACTTTGCTCTTTGCTGTTAAGGAGACAAGCTGTTTGCTATTAAATAAAACTTAAAAAGGAGGAGAGATAAAGTGTGTATAAAAATATAATGTATAAAATATCATGTAGTGTTCACTTGTGGATGAAGGATAAAGCACTGGTGATGCTGGGAGGGAAACTCCTCCATTCCTGGAGAATTAGAGTAATAGAATCACAGAGGCTGGAAAAGGCCTCCAAGATTATCTAGGCCAATCATCCACCTACCCCCAATATTTCCCCACTGTGAATATGTGTATGTGTGCATGTGTAGTTATGGCTATGTGCATGTACTCATATGCAATGGGAGGGCAGTGAAGGGGTATACAAGAGTATACAAGACACTTCTGCATTACAGCACTATTGTGTTAGTGCATTTTATAAAACCTATCAAATCAGGCAAGACTACAAAATGGTCTTTGGGATAGGGCTGAGACATGCATCATCTCACAGCACGAAGCCGAATCTGGCACTCAGAACTCTGCAGTGATGTTGGCAGAGGACTCCTGAAGAAGCCAGAGTAGTAATTGTCCCTCCATGAGTGATTAAGTATGTGCTTTCACTACTTCCTTAGAAGCACTTTGATCTTGACCAAAGACCCACGCATGGGTCTTTAGTATCCAAGTGGCTTTTGGCTGACTAGTTATGTGTGTGCCATTTCTCAACTTGTGTGTGAAATAGTGAGAATATTTGGGAGCAGGTAGGAGAGCGCTTTACTCGCACTCTTTCATGATGACAGTGTTATTGGGATTTGCTTCCTAAATTTATTTTTTAAAAAGGGAACCTTGTTACCAATAAGTGGGTCAGCCTACAAATAGATGATAAAGGACTGAAAAGAAGGTGGAATAAAACCTCCTGCTGGCAGAGACGGATTGCTGGGCTGAGAGTTGCTGATGATCAGCATTGCTATGCAGCCACGTTTTTAATGGCTCTTTATTCAGCCACTTAAAATAGATCATTTGTGACAATTTAGGACACTACTGAACGTGCGTTGTCACTCTGATGTGCCAATTATGTCAGCGAAATAAAATAATAATTTTCTAAAGTCCTTCTGGGACTTTGCTCTGTGGCAAAGCAAGCTCGTTTTTAAGGAATGTGAGTTTGCTTTATCTTAACACTTTGTCCACTGTGGGTTTTGTCAGAGATTTAATTCTCGACTATTTCTGTAGCTTTGGATTAAAATGTGATGTTCCCTTGGAGACAAAGGTGGTATTTTGTATTACATAATGTGATGGGTTCAGTCCCTTTTTTTTTTTTCTTCTTTTTTTAACATATAAATCAGCCTGGTATCTTTACAGCAAAAGGGAGAATATAAAATATTGATGTTACTGCTGTAAAAGTAGGTCTTCCAGATTAATTTTTTTTCTTAAATAAAGTAGAAAGTCAGGAATGCTTAAAGGAGTAGAAAAGTAGGCTGTGAGCTCAGCCAAGAAGTTGCACTTTTGTGGTGTAGGAGATGGTTTTTGTCCTGCTTGCATGGGTGCCCTTAACTTGGACTGCTGAAAACTGCAGCTGCCTCTGAGACTCACATTCAGGCTCTATGAAATGCTCTGACATGGGCTCGTTCATAAGGGTGGCAAGATAAAAGCTTGAGCAGACATCAGCAGAATGTAAAGCAAAAACATTAAAAGGAAACTTAATTTGGAATAAAACGCTCTAGGATTTTCATTAACAATCCGGGAAGAGTAAGCAAGAATACCCCCCGGAATAATACCTATGCTCAGAACACATAGTTATGTTTAAATAGCTTTAAACTCTGATTAAAGATTTTGAACTACTGAAAAGCACATTTACATAACTCAAATTTAAAAAAAAATGAAAAGTGAGAAGAAGAGAGGAAAAAGGAAAGAAAAATCTGCACATAATCTTAAACAGGAAAGAGTAGGTGTCAGTTTTGTAATCCCAGTGTCTGGCTTTGAAAGGCAAATCTGAAGAACATGCAGAACGTCTGCTTGGATTTGGAATAAGACTTGTTCAGTTTTCTTCAGCCAGAGAACAGTAAGCCAATTATAATCAATCTTACAGCTTTACTTCAAGCAGAGCAATATGATGAAGTGACCAGTGTTGCACTTGGACTGTGTCAAGTACCCATGCGGCAGAACTGAACCATGTATATTTCCCAGTGCTTGACTTGCTGTGCAGAGAGGCACTGGGACAACACCTTGTCACAGCCTGTTGCCATTGGCTTATGCCTTTTGGGTTGATCACTGTATATGCTGCTCTTCAGTAATTTGTCAGCATTTTGTTGTAAGAGCTCTTAGGAGTCAGCTGTTCTTCTGAAGGAGTCAGCAAAGGGCGCTAAATCTTCACTGCATGCTGAAGGGAACTTGAATCTACTACTGGAGGTAGTGGAATACCAACAAGCTTGTGTCCTTTCCAGTAAACCAACATTCAGTCAGTCTGCTAGATGTTGGATGGACATTGTTTTAGCCAAACCTACCTAATGTTTCTTTTAATTTGGGTGTTTTAGATGATCCGTTTTGCTGTGAAGGGATTCCAGAGATGACAAGCCTGTAAAGAAAACATTGGAAATACATTAAGGAATATAATTTGCACAGATAATTTATGTATGTACTTCCCAGAACGACAGGATTTCTGCAGTGTTAGGTTTTAACTTTATGCCCACTCTGTTTTCTTATCAGCTGTATGCCAGAGGCTATACACATAATTCTCTCTTTCACTGCTTACTGGACCCAAGCCTACTCAATTTAGTTTAGCTGGCAATGGCACTTCTCACTTTCTTAAAACACAGGCCTTTCCAATTTCCAAGAATGTTTATAGCCTCATAATAATTTAGAACAGGTGTTCAAACCTCTTTCCTCAACTGCACAACAGAAGGTTTATATATTTTTCATTATATATGGAGACAAACCATAGCACTTAGGATGACCATCTGTCATTGAATTTCTTCTCTTTGTCTATAGGCAAAATGTTTTTGTTTTTTAATTGCAGGCACCAATGAAGCTGATGGGACGTCCCACTTCCTACGTGGAGTTTTATGATTAGTCATTTCCAGAGGATTACCAGGCTTGATTGCCTGATGTGACTTTCTTTCATGTTCAGATAATTCAGATGAAAACAGGCAAGTGTACACTTCAGCTGAAACTTCTGTTGGCGCTACTGTCTAGCTTGTTACCCTGCTGTCTGCATAGCACCGAGGCAGGTCTCTTTCACTTTCTTGCAGACAAAAAAGAAATCTTTCTTTGTTTTTGTGTTTTCCTTCACTGTTGGTTTCCACTGGTGCTCCTGACAGCCCCCTCCAGCCAACCCAACATTCTTCTTCCCTTCTCTTCATCTCCTGATCCTCTGTTGCCCCTTATCTCCCACTGTTTTCCCCTAGCTCATCTCCTGCCCAGCTCATTGCCTGCCTGTTGATGGCACCTCCTCTCCTTTTTGGCTTCTGAGCAGCTCCAGAAGCCTCTTCATGACTCTTAATAGCATTCCTAATCTCTCTCCTGGGAAGGGAATACAGAGCGGACAATGCAGCCCTTGGAGGTCCATGGCTACCAGTGAGGGCGCTTGCAGTAGTGCCCCAAGACTGAGCAGATCACCTTAACAGCTCTACCAAACTGTTGTGCCGTCTACCTTCAGTCCAGCATGTCTTTCTGTGCCTGCTTTGGCAACCTGCAGAGGGCTTGTATTACATTTGCACATAGGAGGGATAAGTGAAGGGAGGGAAGACTTAACAGGGAAAGAAACCTAAACCAGCAGCTTTGTTTCTGCAGTAAAGGGTTGTGAGGTTCAGAGAGACCTCAAGCAGCACTTTGAGTCAGTAGGTAGCTGAGCTGCTGTCAGCAGACTGGAAATCCAGTGGGCCTGGGATGGATTTTGCAACAGTTTGCTCTTTCTTTGAACTTGCTTAATAATATAGTGTCATGAATGTGCTTCTAAGCATGCTAACACAGCTGCAAGCTATTGTTTTATGGATATAACTGGTCTTGTCTCCCTGCCCGAAGAAATCTTATGGGAAAACTTCCAAGAACTCATTAATAGCAGACACTAAAAATACTTTCCCACTACAAGAACATGTACTCTTGGGTCTGGTAAATTATTATGTCAATTAATTTTATACAAGAATCATTTCAGTTGCACAGGTGGGTGATGGCTGTCAGTAGGTGAGAGGCTGCGCCAGCCTTTGCCCAATTTGTTCCATCCTATCCAATACTGTCAAAGCAAATCTCTGTTCACAGCTGAAGAAGTACAGCTCCTGGAGAACGGCTCAGGAAGAGCTGAAGGGAAGAGTTTCTGATGGGTGTATATTTAGGATGTTTGCTCTGAGTATGGGGTCAGTCACCTCACTTCCCTACTTCTTGCATGTTAGGGATAATTAGGACTCTTCCCTATAAATCTCTGTAATGCACAAATGCTCTTCTGCCCTTTCCTAGTTTGTATGTGGGCTGTTAGATACCTTGGTAATTGCAGCTGGAGATGGTGGCTTCTTTTCCCCTGGAAAGATGCAGCATAGAGAAAGGGTAGAAAAAGTCATGTCCTGGTCCTCAGCTCACTTCTGCCTCCTGACATGGTATTTCAGGACAGAGGGAGGTGGCTGGACCCACTACCTTGCATCTTTACCATCTGTTTTTCTCAGGAATGTAGGAAATGGCTCTTCAAACATAATTTAAGAGGATGCTGTAGTCTTCGCACAATCAGAGATTTTCAGAGCTTCCTACAGTTCAGTCCCAACTGGTATTTGGAAACCATTGTGTGCTGCATTGAATGGGAATTGGGCACTCAGAGGCTTTGGCAGATTTGAGCATCTCAGCTGCATAAGAAAAGATAATTCATCTTGGCTGAGTCCTCAGTGTTATTGACAGTGGAAATAAGTCCTCAAGTTCTGTGTTGGCTACAGAGTGACTGGAATTTGGCTATTTATGCTCAGGCATGTCTAATTCTGATACTAAGGAAATTATTTTATTTCATGTATCTTCAATGCACTGCAAGAATGTGAAAGGCAAAAAACATCAATCAAGTTAGTGGGGGAAAAAAAAAAAGCTAGGTGAATAGAAAATAATAAAACTTAGAGAATGAATATAAAAATAATACAACTTACAGCTTCCTGAAGTAGATCAGAATTAGAGTAGTTTCACATAGATAATTTGATTAGCAGGTGGTGGCTGATTTCCCCAAATCTCGGGAATGGCAATTAAAGGGAAATGGAAATAGCTGTGAGAGGAGCTACAATTAGAGTAGTTCTACTGGTCCCTTTCAATTCTAGCTAGCAGGAACAAGAAGTCAGTTCTGCTCTGGGAGAGCTGCATCTTCTTCCATTTCCTTTTACGTTGGAATGCACACCTGAAAGTAACTATTAGGGCATTTTTGTAGAGTCAGTCGTTGTTACAAATATAGGCAACTGTAGGTAGACTACTGGAAGGCTTTCCTGGAGGCCCACTGTTGTTTAAGAGCTATAATCTGGGTTATATTTTATTGCTATGCTTTACAATTTATAGTAAGAAACCGCTTTGATAGTGGCTGATTTCTCATTCAGCATTTGGAAATAATTTGCACATCAGCATATGTGGTTGGCTTATTTATAGCTTATATAGAGTAAGATTTATAACATAATTTGTACATACAAGTACTACATAGTCTCTGTCTTTTCTGTGTAAATGTATACAAGGAGAAAGGCCGGAAAATCAATTTATAAATTGAATACGTTTCAGCCACTTTGCTGGTGAATGAGTTTCAGGTCTGTGCTCCCTCAGAAGCTGTTATTCTTTCTTTGTGCTTCTAGAGCAGCTATTGATACCAAAGTGCTTTGTCAAGCTGAGTTCATGGCTGTCAGTATGGCAGGTTACTTTAAAAAAAAAAAAAAAAAAAGGTCTTATTAAATAAAAATGGAGCTGCATCAGGGAAAGGATCTTTCAGTCATTATTCATATATTACTTTGGTCTAATGAAGTAATTTAACAGTTGGACTGTTTTCATTTTGTGGTAGTGGTTATTTTATAAGTGCATAGGGGCAACATGGATTTTGATGTAGTGACTCTAATAGAGGGGTATTCAGAATGGGAATAACTTTGGTCTAAAATATTTCCTTTGTGTGTTCTTGCAGACATATGATGAGTGTTTTGATCCATTCTCTTGAAATAGAATGGCCTTATTTCTCTCTCGTTGTATAGGACCTGCTTTGGGAACTAGGAGCTTGAATTTGTTTGCCATCGTCAGCCCTTTCTCTCTTGATTGCCAGCACTAATGTTGCATGTAGAGAAGCATGTGTCTTTAGACGCTTACCAGAGTGAAGCAGAGGTGAGGTGAAGTTTCTACAGCTGACATCCAAAGGAAATAAGTATATTCTCATCTCTGTATGCTATTTGACATGCTCAGAATTCATATACTTTGCAAGAAAGTATGAAGATGTCATCAGTCTGCAGCTAAGAACGTCTTGCTAATTTTAAACCCGTAAATTGAGAGTTATTTAAAAAAGACCTTTCAGATAAGAGGGATAATTGATTAAATTGAGTTCCAGTGCAGGAAGACATTAGTTTAGTAAGAACACAGTTCAACCACACGTGAGTGTGGTTCTCTCTATTTCACCTCTTCTATCATAGTCTCTGCTTTATAAGAATTACAGGTTTCTGAATTACTCTTTCTGAGTGGATTTTGAACTTCTTCAGGCTTTTTCTCTATCTAGACAGATATAAATCACTGAATGCTTTAGAAATTACCTAACCAGACTTCAGTAACCAAAGGGACAGCTGAAGATAAATGACATTTATATTCAAAAATTTAAATAGAATGTTTTTCTTCCCTCCCGTTAAATTAGTGGAAATTGGATCAGATGGCAGAGCTGTTGAATGCATGCCTACTCCCTTGCTTGTCTTAATTATAAAGCTCTTGAGAGCTGTCATTCACACTGGTCAGCCCTGGTGTGATGTGTTGCTGCTGTAGCCTTACTGGCCAAGGGCAGTGGGGTGTTTGACAGAGGTTTGATATGGGGGTCACAGATCATGGATCTAGCATGCCTTGATCTTTGCTTTATGTCATTTTAAATAGGTTGGTCACATGTGCATTGACACCTTTGCACATGAGTGTTCCCTGCTCGCTTTAGCCCCTAAGTTCTTTCTGTTGTCCTGGTGCTGTGGCAATGTTGTAACAGCAGGTAGAAATTTGCTTTGGCAAAGTGTAGATGTGAAACAGTAGCACAGTGAACATCTCCCACTTAGGACAGAGCTGTTATCATTAGAGAAAGTGGATGGAGGTCAGGACACTCCAAGGTAAATTCACATGCAGTGTTTTGCTGCTGCAGATGTAGAGAGCTCTGTAATAAGTAGAGCTCCAGTGATTTGGAACCTCCCGCTTTACCTAAACCCTCATATCTTACTTTCCTTACTATTTTCTCAGCCTTCAGAGAGGAATGGATTAACTTTTTAAGTAGGCTGGCAACTATAAGAACTTGCATTTACCACTCAGAAGAAACTTGTCAGAAGAATGAAATTTAGGAGAGGAGGGAATGATTCCTTCCTTAATTAGACATGAAAAAATGGTAAATTTATTCCTGCAGATTATTTAAAACATATTATTCAGTCACCCTTAGGGAATATGATGAAGCCTGAAAAATGGGTACTGCTTGGGCACTGCTGCTGGAACAGAGCCCTCCTCTCAGCTTAGGGTGGGAGAGCCTGAGCAGCCGACTACTGCAAGAGATGGGGGCAGAAGATGTGTGAGGAGTAAAGGGATCACATCAGTCCCTCATCATCACTTTTATGTTAAGAGTTACCTATTGCAGTACTGAGCTCCTTGCCCCCTGTACTTTCCACATAGATTAACACTGCTTTTCTCTTGACTTTAAGTATGTGATAGTAGAAACCCCAAAACTGGTAGCATATGTTGTGGGGGAGAGGAGAGTGGGAATCAAGCACTTTCTGGGCAAAGCCATCTGAACTCTCATGTTATTATCCTGACAGGATATATACCAGGACTACGCATCAAATGTCTTGCGAGATGCCTGCTGCACTGACACCATCTCAGCCTTGAAAAACTGAAAGCAAGGAGTACAGATGATGCAGGTAACCATGACATGAGACCAATCCAGAAGTCCTAATAGGTCCTTCTCTGCTTTGCAATAATGCAATTTGTATCCTTAAAATCCTGAAATAAGTAATGGATTTATCAAATGGGCATATCAACTGTTGGTGGCTTCTGATCAACAGCCCCACACTTTCTCTGGAGAAAATTTTCTCTGACTAAATTCTGTGGAAGCAAAATGGGCTGGATCTGCATAGTGACTTGAGGTTTCTGGGTGTGTGGGTTTGAGCCAGGAGAAGCACTTGAGTTAGTTGGGAGTGTTGACTGATGGTATGTCTGGGGTTCCTTCCCATTTTCCCTACCTGCTCACTGAGAGTTTTTTGCACTGGTTGAGAAATCTTTTTGTAATCTGCTGCTTTGTTAATTGCATCAGAAGGATGGCTCAGATGTTTTCCATGTAGTGCTCAATAATCTGGATTCTCAGTGTACTTGCCTTCAATAGACTTCAACCCATGACATCTTTGTATCATTCCTAGCTGAGTCTTATAAAGCCAGGTTGAATCTAGAATGCACCTTCTTTTGTAGACTGTGTTATATATAATGCTATATCTAAAAACAAACAAACATGGTATTTGTGAAATCAGAGAGCTTTCTTTTGTGGATGAAACCTTTCTGCCATCTTTGAGCCCAATTCCAAAGGGTAACAGTATGTAAATTGTTCTCCTGTAAGTTTGCCATTTAGTTTTGTTTGCAAGATGACAACGCTGAGTAATCATAGAATGTTATTTATGGAATTAAACAAACAAAAGCACTTGCAATTCAAAGAATTAATATATCCACACACTCAACCAAACAAATCAAAGGGAATTCATTTGTTTGACAGCCACACAAACTGAATAATAGAATGGGAAAAACTGTTTGAAGTTTGAAGCTATTTGTGTTGGAAAAAAATGAGAACAAACTAAACTAACAACTACCACACTTAAAATATGCAAATTCCGGGTCATTTCCTGATTTACCTGATTTCAGGCTGCTGGCAAAACTCCATTTTCCATCCTTATTCTGTTCTAATGGTTGTGAAGTATATGTAAAGACAGTACTTCACACTGATCTGATGGGGATCATGGTGTGCTGTTTGCTCTTTGAACAGTCTGGCTTTAAATATGGTCTAGTGGAATGTGTTTCTGCAGGATGTGAGCATGATACTCAACCTGATCTTTTCTCATGCATCTATAACTAAGAGTTAACCACAGCAGTTCCTTGAGGAAGAGGGCAGAAGGTCTTTGCTTCCCTTTCTGCATGGGCTGATTGTTCCCAAACACAAATCCCACAGTGCTTATACCTGCACTGAAGTCCTCTCCATCATGCTTTAGCCAGCATAGCTGACCAAAAGAACTGTTGTCAAAGTATTTGTCTTCTATACGAGGTCTGGGATTTGTTTTTCGTGTTTTTGATCTTCCTTGGAAGATGATGTGAGAGACGGCAACATGGCATGAATTACGCATGAAGTATGTCACGTTTACTTCTTATAGATCTTGAGCTTTGTATTGCCATGTGAACTGCCATGTGAAAAGCCCAAATCTGCAGCAGACTGAGCTTTCAATGAAGCTTATTGTGTGGCTGATTTCTTACGTTGTCATCTTCCTAATCAACATGAACCAAGCATTGCCAGAGAGCTCCTGGAACTTAATTCTTATTCTTACTCAGTAAGGAAGACACCAGCAGTTCTCTGGATAGCTGAAGCTATGTGTACTGTAATCCCCACATGGATTACTTACTGCTCCCAGCCTTCTGGGAGTTTTCATCTGCTTATTTTTAGTTGAATAGAAATCTATAAAAGGTAGGGGTCCTGTTTCTTTAAGCCATCATCAGCTGTGCTCACTGGTGGCTCCAACATGAAGGACTGCTTTAGAATCTTGTTGTTTGGGAAACTTGGTGGCTTCTTACCACTTCCAGATGTTCTCAGGGAATATATACATATATGTATATACATATACATTGTGCTTGTTGCTCTTAGATTTTCTAGAATTACTCAACATTTTTCTCAATCTGTTTTTACTGAGTGCAGGCATACAAGGGTTTAACATAATTAGCAGGCCCAAAGCCATAGAGGTATAGAAAGTATAGAAGTTCTGGCCATCAGTATAGAAGTTCTGTGTAAAAGTGGCATAAGGGCGGTTATTTCACTTGTAGCTGCTTTGGTATTAATACCAGGGCCTAATAAGAAGGGCTGAAAAGCATGACAGTTCCTCTTTGGGAAAGACTGTACGTGTTACCAGTAAAAGCATTTTTCTTATTTTGGATTTTAATAAATGCCTCGGGGCATTGCATTCTGTTAAATCAAGCAGCAGACAAAATGTAATGCACTGGTAACCACTAAAGTACGTGCAAAAAGTTTCTTCATAAAATATGTATGCAGAACACAGTGCTGTAATGATAGCGATCCTCTCTAGGTTATTCTGTGAAAGATTTAGTATTTTAGGGTCTGTAGTCTTTGATTTTGTTTGAAGGGAGTTCCGAGTATTTTACTTTTGTATTTGTTTATTTTTAATGAACTTTCCATTAGCATATGAAAGTCACATTAACATATACTATGCTGAGTGCTCACTTTGTGTTTGTTGCTTCTCTTCCTGGCATGTCTTCAGCAGGGAAATGTTGTCCTGTAGGCCTGTAGATGGCATTCTTGCTCAGTTGTTGAGAAGTCTGTGGCAATTACAGAACCAGTCTCCCTTTTTGTGCTGATATGGAAGATATATTTTAATTTATGATGCTCCCTTCCCCCCATGTGTATGTTGCATATGCTGTGTATAATCCATTTGGAGCGGCTGGCATTTTTGCAGAGTATAAGAATGATAAAAAGAGCATTGAGCTTCTCCTGATAACCATTTAAGTGATTTCTTCTACAGTCTGTGTTTGACACTGACATGATCTGTAGTTAAATGTGTGTTCTCTGTTGAAGCCTGGAATCCTCATCAGGGCCTGAGGTGTGTGTGGGGTCATTCCACTTCCCATTCTGCACGAGGAGGGGTCTTTGCAGACAGCAGAGATAGTTATTTGTAGGAGGTTATTGCTTTGTGTAAACAGCAGAGTGAGCTCTGGGAGCAGACAGCACAGGCTGGGTTTGGTTTTTGTTCTCTTTCTGCTAGGAGTTATACTGCAAAAGAAGGAAAAGGCACAGCGTGGTTGCTGAGTAGCCTGCAGGTAGGGTTAGCCCTTTCTGAATGTGGGTGCTGTATTTTGCAGTGGAGCTGGGGGTGCAGCCAGTGTGTGCCAGGCTGGTTATGGATACATTTTTCTCTAAGTGTTTCCTCTGGGGATAATGCTCTGAAGGCCTGTTGCAGAAGAAGAAATCAAATTGGAGAAGGGAGCAAAGGAGCCAAATAGCTAGAAAGAAATTTCAACTCATCAGGAGGCAGAGAATATTGAAGCTTGACATAATGCAGCAGCTTCCAGGGGACGTCCCTTTAGGTTTGTTTTGCAGCAGCAATGATGTATACCCACTTTCCCTCCCTCAGATTAATTGATTTAGGTCTGTGGCTAAAGCTGTGGTCCCAGTGATCCATCAGCTGAATGGTGGGAGCTAGTTATTTGCATGTGCATGTTGGGACCTGGATCTTAGTTCCTTATGATGTCCTTCTTGTCTGCATTTCTGTATCTTGCAGCATCTTGTCTGCTGTTCTTGTGCCACAGCTATGACACAGGGCATGGACTGGATAACTGCTTAGCCTTGTTACACTCCAAACCAGTGGGTTTTGCCCAGGGAGCTGGCAGAATGGATGTAACACAAGTAAAAAAGGGAAATATGGAGCAGGAAGAAAGAGGACAAATAGATGAAGAGGCAAGACTCTGAATATGTTTGTGGACTAATCACTGTCCTGTTTCTAAGGGTGCACAGTGAGAGGTGAAACAGAGACATGTCCCTGGAATGCAGGGTGTGCTCAGGCATCTGGGTGCTCTGATTCACAAACCAGAACCCTGTGCACAGCTCAGTAACGTGTGAAGGTGAATATAGGCACATTTAATTTTTGCAATGCTCTGAGTTTGTGTGGATTCACTTGCACGTTGATAAATGAGTGAGGATGGCAGTGCTCCATTCCTCAGGGTGGCTGGTGTCCCTTGGGCAGCAGCAGCAGCACCATGTAGCACTGCTCCATCCTTGGGGACCAGCCAATGGATGGCAGGTCTTCAGAGGCACAGAGAAGGAAGGAAGGACCAAAAAATGAATATATTCTCCAGTTTTACCTAAGACGGTTCCATCTTTATACAAGAAAATATTCAGTAACTAGCCCTGGAAGATATAAATTTTATCTGTTCTCCTATTTTGATCTGCTCTGTTTTATGATCTGCACTGTATTCTGGGCATATCAGAGAAAAGCAGAAAGGACCATAAGCAGGAATGTTTGACTGGGATATCAGGAAAGGGATGATAATGTAATGCTTTTCTACTTTTCATTTTAATCTTCGTTCTGAATACGTGTCACATCAAAGCAGGACTCTTGGCCTCTGCTGGTAACTGTAATTGTGCTGGGACACTGCTGCCGTCCTTCTCAAGGTTGCAGTCATGTGTAAACTCTATCTCTGTTTGAAGACAAAGAAAAGGAAAATTGTTTAACAAAAAGGAGGAACTTTTCAGCCTTTTTGCACTTGTTATCCCCGTAGTCCTGTCACTATTTTATCAGGAGCAAATATATTCCAAACACATGCCAGAATAAACAGCACACAAGTTTCAACAGCACAGAATTTCCTCTGATGAATACCCAATGCAGAGCTGTCTGCTGTCTGAGCCAGACAAGTTTACATATGATTATGTTTTAGCTATTCAAGTGCAAAGACCAGGAGTCAGGGACATCACGTGGATTCGTGACCCTCGCAGGTAGATATTGAATTCAGACAACCAAGGAGTACGTTGCTTTCATTCATACTGTGTCTTCTGCAGCTTTTCTTCTTCTCTGACAGTTATATTATTCTGATAGTTAAAAATCATTTAGATCATTTAGTGGCAAAAGCTGCATTTAGTGTATATTGAATCTAATAAAAGGATTTTTGTTGATTTAGAATGGCAGTACTGAGACCTTAGCTACTATTAGAATAATTCAATCATAGCATTAATGCATAATGAAAATTTAGGTTTCTTTTCCAAACAACCTAACAAGAATATAACACAGTTTTGTGCTAAATCAATTACATTTTTGTTAAGTGCTGTCTCCACAGATTTGGGTTTTTGTACAGCTAAAGAGAACTTCCCCAGAGCCATTTCTGTCCTTCAGAGAGGTGTGCCCAATGGTACTGTCAGTGTGGGAGCAGTGATCTGTGGGAGGGTTTGCTAATCTGTTGTCCACACTCTAAACTTCATACATCACGTACGTATATAAATAGCTTTCCTCCTTATATTTGAGAATTTGTGAAGCTCAGCTCATATAATTACTCTGAGCTGTATGCTAGCTCTGTGATTGGTGCTAAGGAGTGTAAGCCATTGAACTAATCTAGCGTGACATTTTAGGCATTTACAGAAGATTTTAACTAAGTAGTAAAAACCTGTGATTATATTAAGTGAAATTTAGATAAAACATTAATTAGAGAAGTGCACGGAAGTTCTGGAAATATACCTGCAAGCTGCTGGTCAGCCAGCTTATTTCCAAGTGCGTGGACCATAGCAAATCCCAGCCTTATGCCTTTGGCATAGGTAGAAAATGAAGTTGTAGCTACTTGATGCCATAAAGGAGAGAATGGTTCTGAATTCAAGGGAGTCAGTGTACCAAACTTTGCATTATCTTCTCTGTATCTTATAAGGGAAGAGGTTGGCACAAAGTTCATGTGTCTGATAGTAAAGCAAAACCCGTACAGCTGTCTTTTTTCCTCCCCTGATGATTAAGCCAGAAGTCAATGATGAGCAAGACCAGCTCATGCTTATGTAAAGACTGTCCCCATAATCTTGTCAAGGTCAGTGTCAGTTTGGCTTATTGGCTGTATAAGTACCAGGCGTGCAATTTAAAGATGCCTGAAGACAGCCTTAACCCTGGAGCATGTTTCAGCGTAATTCAAGTGTCATATGTTTATATTTCCTACAACAGAAGCTGGAGGAGTGTAATGCTGCCTGAGGTACTTCCTATTACTAGGGGCTTAGAAAGTATCTCCACCTGTATGTATGCCAGTTTATATTAATTAAGCCTCTTAAAGATGCTTCCAAGTTGAAGCAGGTATTTTTTTGTGTGCTCAGGTAACAACCTTTTTCCCACTGCAGTTATCTGATGGGAAGTTTTCTTTGATGGATCCAAGAATGTGCAGTTTGTTGGAGTTGATCTGTTTAGAGCAGCATGACTATGCTTCTTAATAAAATAATTAAAAGTTGTGACAATATACTTACTAGTGTCTCTGTGTGCATCTCTCTGCTGAGGGGATACATTCACAGTCAAGAATTACAGTTGCTATGTGAAGAAAGATCAGGAGCCATGGAGCACCTGAGTAGGATGCAGATCTGTCGGGATACTTGTGTTTCCTGGCCACATGAGGGGGGTAGTGTGGGCAGAGGTGCTTTTGAAGTGAAGAACTGACATGTCATTATCTAGCACTGCTCGTAAAAATAGTTGAGCAAAATCATTTTTATAACATCTTACTATAATAATGCTGAGAAACCAAGGAGTCCTCCTCAGTGGGCAACCGTTTGAAAGCTGTCCTGTTGAGGATGCAGGGAAGGATGCTGGATGCATGGCATGCTGAAGAAGAAATACTCATTGAATTGTTTAGGTTTTTTTCAGGAGAGCACTCTGACACATTTCAAATCTGCTTTCCATGCTGTGTAATTTGTCAGTTTGTCTTAGAGACTGACCTTATCTCTCCTTCCTCTTTAATTTGGCACATTCTGCTAGTACTTAGCACTACTGGATTATCAAGGAAATCACTTTATGATCTTTCATTCCTGAGTGCATACAAACTCTTATTTTTATTTCTCTTTTTCAAGAAAGCAGGATTAATTTAGAGTTTACAATGCTTGACAGAGCAGCCCCAGATGAATATGCAGTGAGCTCACTGGTGCATGGTCCATGGCTAGGAGTAACTCATTGCAACTTGGTGATATCTCAGATTGTAGTGCATCGCTACGCAGGAAGTAGCAGAGCAGTCATTCTGTTATGGAATGCCTTGAGACACAGGATGGCCAAACCTACTCCAGCACAGCCTGCAATGCCAGCATCAAGGAAAAAGATGAGTATCTTGACCCCCAGATCCCACCTGACCACTATATGAAACAGAATTGTACTCTGTCATCGGTATAGTTCTGCCTCTTTTTTTCCCTGGTAAAAAATTACATTCTGATAAATGTAGATAAATACAAATAAATTATGCATTAAAAAGTCTGAAGTGTAAAACAAGCTGTGCAGATTTATCATTCTGGTGGTGCATGTTCAGCTTAGTTCAGTTTTTCTTATCTTTAATAGAACAGCAATTTTGTATTCTCTGATGAATTGTTTCGATGACTGTTGACTTCTGGCAATTACAGAGCCACAGCAAATAAAACAAACCAGTGTGCACAGGAGTATTTTAAATACAGCATTCTCTTTTCAGATGGCATTTGATGTCTATGCATTGCCACAGTGTATAATGGCATCTTGTGACATATGTCAACCCTATGTGACAAGCAGCATGGAGAACAGATTTGAAATATAGAGGAAATAAATGCAAGAATCAATGGCTTCTGCTGGCTGCAGTGAACTGTGCAGGCCTCTGTGCTTGGCAATTTCATGTTTTATGCAAAAGAAGAAACACTTCTGGAATGCATTAGGGAATCTGAGCTTAAAATCTTTTACAGTGAGTCCTAGAAAATATGGTGAAGCAGGAAGATCAGTGACAATACTTAGTGTGTCTGCAGGTACTGTGAGGAGTAGTTTCCAACACCAGTGGCTGTTTGGCTCTTAAAGTTTCAAACCCAGTGATATGGGTATATATTTACAAAAAGAAATGTACCACCCACACAACTCCACTAAACTACATTATTTCTTCCTTATGGCAATTTTAAGATTGTGATATTGTTGCCTTAACTGCAGGAAACACCATAGGAAAGGAAATCATTATTGTGGACCTCACAAAAATATAGTGAAACTTGCCTTTATTAATTGTCTTGGTCCTGCAGCGTAACTCATGAAATTGGATCACAGAATCACCAGTGTTGAAAAAGATCTCCCAGATCATCCTCCAGAATGTTAATCTACCACCAATCCTTCCCCACTAAACCAAGTCTCTTAGTAAATTGCTGATCTCTATGGTTTTAATGAGTTTTGACTCAGCTTATAGTTCTGGCATTAAAAAAGGCATTTCTATTAGCCAGCATTTCAGTTTATTTGAAGATGTGGAATAGGATAATAGTTTCAAGGTGGCTAAACTTGAAAACTGAGCTATAATTTTAAGTGGCAAATGACTGTGGGTGCACTTTTGGCTGACAATTGGCTGCTCCGGATTGTCTATTGATATCTACAAATCAGTGTGTAAAATGCCTTTAATATACTGTTGCATTTATTGAGCATCAGAGGCCAAACAGAGTTTTCAACGTAGTCTGCCACACAGTAGGTAGTTACCTGTTATATCATCATCTGTCTTGACACAAACACAGAGTGATGCTCTTGCTTCTTCTCTTCCCTTTCCCCATCCACATGTGCTCTCCACGCCAACCTCATGCTCAGCTACTTCCCACCCTCCTACATCAGGGTGGTGATGGATGTTTCCACTCCTCCAGTGATGGGGATGCTCAGAGGTCTCTGTACTTATAGAAATATCAGAAAACCGCAATGATAACTTGTGTGGTTCAGGCCTGCTAGCAGCACTCCCATGGCATTTTGATTTAAAATGTCTCCTATGCTCATGGCTACCGAGGAAGGTTGTAAATGATGATACAATTATTCCAAATGCCATGAGTCCAAGAGGATTTGAATCACTCCAGAGTGCAATTGTTTAAAAGCAGATCAGATGTGGCTGACCCCATTTTTTTACTTCCTAATTTTATGTGCCATAAATTCAGCACTTATGCAAGACTGGAAGCTTGCAGTGACATTGAATGTGTAGTGCATTGCTGAGCAATGATCCCCAATCCACTATGTTCATGTTGTGTTGGGCCTGCTGTTCAAGAAAAGACATTTCAAAGATGGAAAAGAAGTTATGACCATCTCTACCCATCTGGTTGAGCATGCTTTTCTTCAAAAGAAACTGCAGTTCTTGGTTAAAAATACATAAAGTTTTGCTGAGTGCAGGGTCATGCCTGCTGTATCAAATTAACCGTCTGTGCCAAATGCACAGTGCTCAGCAATAAACCATATTGTCAACACCAGTGTTTTCCTACTGGTTTCCTTCTGGAGAATTGTAAGCACCGCCAACTTTATTTGGATAACTTTAATGCTTGTCAGATGTGCAGGACTGGCAGCCTGGGAGGGTTTGCATCTCTGTGGAGCAGGTAGTGAGAGGTGACAGCAGCGTGGAGCTCTTGTGCTGATGATTACTTGTACCATCAGCAGGGCTCTTTCCTATTCCTTACACATCATTATCCTCTTCTGTGGTCCTCGGTCTCCTCCTGACCATCAGGCTTGTTTGCAACTGGGGCTTGATACTTGACTTTGGTGAATACAAATAAAACAATTGAAGGATAACTGCCAGTGGAATAATGTTTTATTTACTTTTTTTTTTTTTTTTTCTTAATGTCTAAATGGAGTAATAAGATCTTGAATGTTTTCTTCTGCATTCTAGTTTCTCCTGTGCTGTGGTTCTGACTGATGTAGCCAAGACTGAGCTTCACACTCTGAATAATGTATTAATTTCTCTGCAAGGAATAGAAGTTGTGAGACTAATTTTTGCCAGCATTGTGCTCCTGGTTACCTTCAACAGAAACATTTTGTTCCAGCTGAATGTCAGACGGCAGCCTCAGCTGTCTGTGTGCAGTACACAGTATGGCCATTGAGAACACCTTTATTAGGTGCCCACACTAAAAACAGAAGGTTGAGGAGACTGTCCTGTCTGGAGCAGATGGATCCTGCTTGCTGGTGGTTGGTTATCTCACTGGTTCCCAGTTGCTGTATGCTATTTATGCTGGTAAACTGCTGTGTGAGCAATGAATTGTAGGGAATAGCTGTATTGATAAATTCTGTCCTCTGTGGATTTACTTTGAAGTTCAAGTGAAAATGTTACTTAAGGGAAGCTACATGCACAAATAATAGAGAACACTTGGAAACAAAAAATAATAATAGTTAAAAAGGGATTCCTTGAACCTGTATGGTGTTTTTCTCCTGTTGTGGTAGCTGAAGTGACACAGCCTCCCCAGAACTTCATTTTGGCCTTGTTCTATGGGCAGGTGATCTGACATTCTGGGACAAGTGAGGGACCTGGGAACCTGTTGCTGATCAAATAGAGTGCACCTTATTTGGAGTCCTTATCAGTGAAGAAAAGAGTTCTGGGCCAGAGTTAAGTGCTTGGTCTCTTGGATCAAAGATACTTTTGATAAATCTCAAAAATGGAGATTGGGCAAGTTAACAAATGACACTGCTGGTTATCATTTTAGCAATGTCACTGTTTTGACAGATTCATTCCTTTCACCCACTTGGATTGATAAGTGAATCTGTCTGGGATTAGAGAAAGTTGCTGGGGGGTGAGGGGGGAGTGCTCGAAGGTCAAATTACTCTAAGGAGACATATTTTCCTGCCTGCTTGCTTGGTGTGGTCAAGGCTTTTTTTCTTTCTTCTATAAAATGTAGAAAGCAATTAAGTTTGATTTATGCCACAAGCACTTCTTTTGGTTTGGTTGCCTGTAACCATTCTAGCAGGAGAGAAAAACAAACCAGCTCTGTCACTTGGTCTGCAGTGCTGAAAAAGAGCTTCCAATGCAGCGGGCAACACCATGTTGCTCCAGAAAATACGATGTTTTGTGTCTTAATTTGTAATTTAAATTGAAAAATCTATCAGTAATTTATAGTTCAACACAGGCAAATCATGTAAGATTGCATCAGTGGAGTGTGCACATCTGAAAACTATTTAAGTATGGCTTAAAGAAGATGAAGTAGCTATATATTGCCATTGTTTGGGTCTGGGGGAAGCCATTTGTTACTTTGCTGACAGAACAAGATCTTAGGAAGGTGGATGTGGAAATGTCACTGCTGTTGGTACAAGCCCTACTTGTTTGTACGTGTGTATATATAGAAAACAGAGGATTACAAGCAAAGGAACAGGTCCAGACTTTAGAAGAGCCAGCTTACAACTCTCTTTTGTGCAGTGTGGGAAATGTTTCATGCAAAGGTCCAATAGAAGTCTATTCTTTAGGGTAGATTATTGGAGCCAGGTGTCCTAGCTGAAGCTGGATGGCATGAAATTCTCTGTGATCGTTGCTGTGAATGCCAAGAGATGATTGCTAGTGATTTCCTCTTGGGAAATCAGTAAAAAGATTAAATCTTTGCTTTGGTTATTTTCATTTTTTTTTTTCCCTTGAAGGAAATGGGTGGGTGGTTCTTCTCCTTTCCTCATTTCCTCCCATTTATTGTTGTTTCTTTTCCTCTGTTAAAAATTATTGCCCAATTCTTTCCACCTAGACTTTCCTTCTCCCTTTCCTTGTCAGTTCCTCCTGCCTCACACTGGTTTCTGCCTAAACCACTCAGGTAGCTGCAGCTGCTTCTTTCTCCAGCCTGATGTTTGAGTGCTGTAACAGGAGATGCTTTCCACGTGTGAATGCTGCTTGTATCAGACCAGAGCAGCTTTTGGGATGGCAAAGGTTGGGAGCGGGCTGCTGCCGGCTGGGTTGCAAAATGAGCTAGGACTACAAAGCTGCTTTTAATGAATGCACTCAATGAAAAATGGCAAATAGCAAGAAATCCTTCAATTAAGAAATGTTAAGTAGAATGACCCCTGAGCAGTGCAATCTTTGTATTAATGGGGAAGAGAAATTTTAAGTACCCAAGGCCACGCAAAGATTGGTATCAAGCCACCCTCAATGTTCATGCCTAATGGCATCTGAAAAATGTAGCAAAAAGCATCATTTTATCAACTTAATTTGTGAAGCTATTTTTTGGAGTCCAGTTCTTACTGAAGGGGGAACTCACTGGCTGAGGCCATTAGTGGCCAGGAATTATATCCTGCTTGAGATGGTTTGTAGGAGTTTGACTTGGTCTGGTTCAGCACAGAGGAAATTCCAGATCAATACATCTGAGACTCTCCCTATTCTGCTTGGAGTTGGATGAGTATGGATGGGATGGGGATCTTTTTTCCTTCTCCACTTAACTCTCATTAATGCAGAGAGCTGCTCATTGTCCCTAACACTGCTTTGTGAGGCCCAGACACCCCTCTTAAATGATTCCATGACTTAAAGTGTATGGGAGCAGGGAGCAGCACTTTTCCCCAATTAACTGACTCCAGGATCAGGTTCTGCTGGAGTTGTGAAGGTGGGTTGTTGGCATTGCCTCCTGTAGAAACATTTCTACTTTGCTTAGAAGAATAAAATGTTCTTTGCTGAGTTTGAAGTTTTAAGAATGACCTTATTGCTGAGTGGCTATGGGAATGTTTAGATCCCAGTCCATGACTCACCAGTATCTTACTGTAAAGTGCAGTTTCCTTAATATAACATAATGAAAACTTGGGGAGGCAGGGACAAAAAGCCTGTCTCAACCCATTAGATACCTCACATCCAAAGAGAATTTGAGACTGATGGAACAACTTCAAAAGTATCTCTGTGATCCAAGCGTAGACTACAGGGCAGAAATCAGGCTCCTCAGCCCCAGATAGGGATGGGATCCGTCTGCAGCACTTCCCTCTGATGATTTTCATAGCTCCTTGCTCCAGATATTGGCTTTTCTGAGTACCAAAGTTTGCTTATGACATTTGTAGTCCAAGATGAGTGTTGTGAAGACTGTTGGGGTGGTGAGAACCAAGTATACTTCTAGGACCTATGCTCAGAACTGAATCTTTATTTCTTTAAAGAAAGCGTGTTATTGAGTCTCCTTTGGAAAACCTGGTCATTATGATTCACAACAGGAGACAGGGAGTGCTGCGCACTGCGTTTCTGACAAATTTCTAATTAAGGGACATAAAAGAGAACTTACAAAGTCCTTGATGGCTGGTCTGCTGTAGATTTAAATCCATTCATTATAGGAACTCAGATATGTTTGTTTCAGCATTTTGCGTCCTTCTGGGGGGGGATGTACCTGGCCTTTTCTCTGGGGTTATATGGGGGGCCATGCTCCTCTACTCACAGCCAGCATGGGTGCCAGAGTCAAAGTCCCTTCCAATAATCTTGCCTTTCAAGTTGTGAAGAGGATGTGGTAAAATCTTTTGCTCGCATGAATTGAGCGGTATGAATTGAGCTTCTTTTGCCAGTGGTGAAAGTGAAAAGACAGCCTTAAGATGTTTTCTCTCTCTTTCTTGAAACTGCTAAATGTGGGAACGTGCTGCTGGGTACTGTTTGCACGGTGCTGCGCAATGATGCAATGAGCAATGCAGAGCGTTTGCTTGATCTTGCTCCATGCTCCATGCTCCCAGCTGGCTGGGGAGCCCTGCTGGTCACGGCTGATGCTATTACAGCTCCGCGAAATGTGAGAAGGATGAAAGGTGTTAGGTGCACAATGGGATGCGTGCTGTAAAAAGCTGGATGGGTAAGCTGAGACTTTGAAGTGCAAAGAGGGTGAAATCATCCCTGTGTAGGGAACTTGAGCGAGTAGAGTGTACCATGTAAATTCCTGTTAAACCATCAAAGTAAGGCTTAAGTTGAGCTTAAGTGAATGGCTCCTGTGTGAGCGTTATGCTTGCGGGTAAACTTCACCCTGGCTGCTTATTTTTGGAAAATAAGCTGTTTAGAGGAAACAGGAAAGCACAATGCTCAGTCAGGCTGTGAACAGGTATCTGTTACACAGCTGCACAAATGAGGATCCAAAGCCATCCATTAGCCCCTTGGATGGGATATTATCACTTCGGAGAGGACTGCAAACAATTTTCAGATGGAGAAGGATACAGGGAGGGCTCAGGAGGACAAGAGGGAAGAGGGGAAGCAGCAGGGTGTTGAAGGGAGATGACCTGGGAGGTGGTGATGCTTGGGAATATTAATTTCTATAGATAATATTGGTTCGTTGCATAGGGAAGTCAGGGCTGAAGGGGGATCATAGAATCAGAATGGCCTGGGTTGAAAAGGACCATAATGACCATCTGGTTTCAATCCCCCTGACACAGGTAGGGTTGCCAACCACCAGACCAGGCTGCCCAGAGCTGCATCCAGCCTGGCCTTGAATGCCTCCAGGGATATTATGAAATAATCCTCAAGAAAGCCCAACATCTTATGTCTTAAGAAGAGAGTGGGGTGAAAAACCCCCATGTAAAACTTCAGAGTTAAAACAAGCATAAAACTGCAATGAAGAATGAGTGTTAGCCAATATTGTTTCTAAACATCAAGTCATTTTTTAGCTGCAACATGCCAATAAAGCTTCTGAAAGTAGGGTTTTCTCCCTCCTCTTTAGAGGGGAAATAAATAAATATGTAAAAGAATCTGTTTCTTTATTAAAAGAAACCTAAAACCTTAGTGTGGCCTCAGAACCAAACTGCAATGTTTCAGGGGCTGCCCCAACATATCAGCACTATGGAAATCAGCATCACAGGTGCTGCAGTACGAGGTGCTGGCAGTTGGGGTCATCCCACTGCCGTGTTACAGAGCTCCGTGTTCCTTTTCAAGCACTTAATGCATTGTTCTGTAGTTTTTGTCTTGGAAGTAATGGAGCCTGACAGCGTTGGCTTGTGCATGATAACAATCCCACATTGGTATCTTTTGAATCCTTCATTGCCAGGTTCATAAAGGAAGAATGACTTTTCCAAAACGACAGTAAACATGCTTCATTTTATAAGTCTTTGTGGTTAACCGTCTGAAACAACAAAGTGTGGTTTGTTGTTTGGTTTTTTTTTTGGTCAAGCTATAGCTAAACTAATTTGAGCTGTATTAAAAGTGCTGATCTGCTGAGCCACTTTTTGTAACTCAGTAGCAAAACATGTGTGGTCTAACTTGCATCACTTCCATTGGGAGGGGGGAAACAAATCTGAGAAGTGTTCTCTGCGCTTCTGGGTCCTGCATGGTGAATTGGTAAAAAGTCATTTGGGCTCTTGCTTACTGTAGGATAAGTATGACTTAATTGGGCTGAAGTCAAGTGAGTTACTCTGAGACTATCTTAATGTAAATGAGAGAGTAATTTGTCCTCCTAGGACTCTTATCTGTTGCTTTGCATTTATTTTATGTGATATTTTATACTCATGGTTTCAAGTGTACATGAGAGGGTGAGAGGCAGGGCAGCTTTGGTCAGGCCCTGTGTTGGGCGTATCTGGGCTGGAGAGTTTAGATCCGTGTTTGTATTTCAGTGAATTGATTGCTTGTTAACCTGACTTAACTGATGTGTCTGAGTGCTCCTCTACAAGCACTTGTTCCAGGAGGTGATGCTGAACTGGGTTACAGAGAGGCTAAACCAGATGTTTGTTTCCATTAGCAGCCCCTTGATTTCTGCTGAATTGATTTCTGACAGGGAGCAAAGCTCTACTGGCCTTTAGAACTGCTGCTGGTTTTGAGCTGTGCAATACTTAAAGGTTTCTTTTTTTGCTCTTTATTTTAGGAAGTGAATTGAATTAAGCAAGAATGAACTGTAACTCATCTAGAAACATTACAAGAAGTCTGTAGTGATTTATTGAAAATATCATAATCAAACTGGGCTTGATTGCGCCTGGTAGGCACACAGCTGCTTTGGGGGCATCCCAGCGAGCTGCATTCAGCTGTGCTTCCTGAGCTGTGCTTTGACTGAAAACAGTGCCAGTAAAACAACACGGAAGCAAGTAGGGGAAGAGCAGGAAGACAGAGCTGGAGGGAAGGGAGGGACTGGAGCCATGCAAACTGACAACATGGTAATGGGCAAAGTCTTCTTTCTGGCACTTCTCATGAATTCATTTCACTTTGAAGAGCATGAGAAAGCAACAAAAGGTCAGAGGAGACGATGACATTTTTTTTAAAACTGAAAATGTAATTGCAATTTCCCTCTGTGGCTTGTAAATACACTCTCAGCTATAAATAGGCCATTTCCATCAGTTTTATAAGGCTCTTAATTCATTTATCAGCGATCACAGTAAATGCAGCTCTGCACCTTTCTGACACACTCAGTGCTGTCTCCTTGAGGTGCAGTGCACAGGACTTGGCAGCAGCAAATTCTGACCTCAAAGGAAGAGGGGGAAGCAAGCTCTCATTTCCAGCCACTGTTTATTTTCCTTCCCTACAGTTTAGAACTCACTAACAGGCTGTGTGTTTTGAAAGGGTGTTTTTCATATCCCCAGAAAAGCCTCTTTGCAACAGCAGTCTGCATTTGGTTGTTGCCTATTGACACAGCAGCTCTAAAGGTTATCATGCTCATATTCCTACACTCATACTCTAAAAACTATCAATTTTGTTTGCAAAATCACTTGTTTTTGTTTATTTTAAATACAAAACCAACTAGGAATGTGACAAGCTAGCTGTGAAGTGTTTGTGAAAATATAAAATAGTATGCTATAAAGAGTGCAGCAAAACAATACTTGATTAATAACGGCCATAACCATAAAACCATCAATTGGTTAAGAGTCTCATAGTCTTATGATTAATAGTTCACTCAAAATCTTAGCAGAAAGGACTGCAAAATTAATCTTGAGAAAAATTTAGTGCTGTAGATGTGTTGTTGAAAAACTCTTGCTGGAATAGCTTTAAAGCTGTTTACATTGTAAAAGCTAGGGCAGGCTGAAGACTTGGGGCAGAAATGTGTGGGTGTTTTGGTAGTGAGATATAGACAGGCTGGACAACTTGTATTCTGAAGAGCAAAGTCAATATAAGGCAATTTAGAGACTAAGAGAGTATATGGAGATTTAGTAAGTCCTTAGAGGCAAGATGATAAAAACCCACCCCAGGCTGCACCCATCACTTGGTTGTCTTCACATACTATTCCATATGTGCGCTCTTCTTTCCCAAAGGGACTTTCCAAAGGTTTAAACCCTATGAAAGGGAATCTGGGTGAGTCCCATCACCTTTGATTCCTTAATGTGAGAGTATCATTCTTGTTCCAAGCACTTCCAATCCTTTTTGCTGATCACTGGTCTCTGCAGTTGCCCCAGGAGCTGCAGATGGATGCACTGATAGTGATGCTGGGTTCTTTGCTGGAGTGCTGGATCTAAAATGATCATAGAAGGGGCTAGCAGAATTCATAGGACAGTGTAGGTTGGAAGGAACCTCAAAGGTCATCAAACTCCTCCACTACTATCTTTCATAATCTGTATTCTCTTATGCTATCCTTATAAATACTAAAGTTTGCATAAAGTTTATTTGGATTTACAATCTTTTGCTGCTTTTAATTGTGATTATTTGGAATTTTTAAGAAGATTTTTTAAACTTGTTTGTTCCCATTCATGTTTGGGAGTAGAATGCAAGACATTATACTGTAGAAGCAAGTGCTGCTCCAAAGTAAGTTAAAAAATTATCTTGGGAAAAGTATCTCATCCCAGGTGTTCGCAGCATTTATTGTCATTATAGCATCATTTGCTACTGAAGAATGTGATTCCTCTTGGGAAACAAAGCCCTGCAGTCTGACACTCTGCAAATGCCTGGTGGTTGGAGCATCCCACCTCCCACAGCCCGCAGGTGAGATTTGGACTTGGATTTCTCCTTGTTGAAACTTTCTTGTTGTTGTTTAGTGTCATTGGGTTCACTAAACTGCCGTTCATTCTCAGATCATTCTTTTTTTCCCCATCTTTTCCCTCCTAGACCCATTCTCAATCTGCCTTCCCTTCCCCTCTCCTGGAGCGCACGCGGCCACACTGCGCCGCACCACACCGTTAGAGAGAGGAGGTACTTTGTTCCTTCTCTCCCTGGGTTTCCCTAGAGAGAACTCTGTGACAGTGGTTAAGGACAAGAAGCCAGATCTCAGCTATTAGAACCCACACATGAAAACAGAAAATAACAATATGCAGTTCTTCCGGAAGAAGAGCAATAATCCATTCAGAATCTAACGTGTGCCTTAATTACTATTGTCTCTTGTAAGGATGGGGAAAACAAACTTTGTGCAACCTGACAAGGCACGCATCACCTCTGAGCCTGGTGCAATTTAAACTGTCAAGTTATGAAGCACGGGGAAGAAAATGGGATGTAATGAAACATAAGGAGATGGTGCTGGCAACAGCAGTGCTGTGGCGTAGTTTGTCATTTCTTCTCTTGAGCTGTGCTTTAGGTGCCTGGCTTGGTGCACATGTGCCACATGCCAAGAAGCAAAACCAGGACAGATCTAGGCTTTTCTAGAGCTGTTATTCAGAACAAAGCTGCTTTTACCCTCCTAAAGTCAGATTCTGATCTTGAGGGATGAAAAACATCCATGCCTCCATTCCCTTGGTTTGCACTGAGCATCCTGTTTTGCTGCACTTATGCTGGGCAGCAGCACTTGGCTGACCAAGCCTTGTGCCCTGGGTGTGCACAAAGCACAGCCATGGCTTCCCCTGAGGGAAGGAGCTGTCTTCTTGTCATTTTTCTCTTTTCTCTCTACTGCATGCACCACAGGTGCAAGCTAGGTGGGCATTTTAACCACTGAACTTTATAATATGTACTTTTTATTTTCATGAACATGATGAGCATAGAACGTGACCAGAAAAATGGGGTATTGCAGTAAATGAGGCTTTCAAAAGGACCATAAAAACTTTTGAGTATCATGGGGGATGAAGAGGTGTTAAGACTTGGTGTTAAGACTGAAGGTGATCTGGCTGATGATCAAATGGGTTCTGAATTTTAGCTGAAATTGAAAATGTTGTGGTGCTGAAGGGTTGCTGAAAGGTGGAAGATAAGCTCACCTGAACAAAAGGTTTATGTATATATGGTTGGTTTTATAAAACTTTACTTCAAAACATGCAAATGACACTATATTCTTTGAAACTGCCATGCTTGTAAATTGGTTTGTACACCTATACCTGGCATGGCAATTCAGCTTTTAGAGCGTGAGTGCTGTGGCTCTGTTGCCTACAGGATGAATTTCAAAACTTAAATGTGTTCCAAGGTGAGCTGGACAAGGATATGTCTTAGTTTCTGTGTGTTTATGGCAGTCAGCACTGAGCAATTTAGCTAATATTTCATCCAGATCATGGTGATAGCTCAGCTCAGCCCGCGCTGTGCTGGGTGTCAGCATTAAGCAGTGTCCACTATAATCCTTTTAATAGCTTGAACTACATCATTTTTAACTCCTGAACTGTTGATAAACTCCTTTAACGCAGTCCACCAGATTTTATGAACCTATCCTTCATCTCTGGACTTGACTTTGAAGTTCTTTTCTGATAAAGTCTCTTTTGGATATATATGGGATCTTTGGAGTGGCGCAGTTCACACTGAGGGGGTGTGCTGCAGATATCTCACAACTCCTAACCCTTCACTGCAGTAATATGAGATTTAAATCAGCTTTTCTTTTTTAATTTATATTATTTATTTTAATGGGTTTTTATCACAGTGTCCTACATGTTAGTCAAAATCATCAAGCTGCAAATAATGGTAGTGTTTACCTACCTGTTCTAGGCATTTACAGAAGATTTGAGTAACCTCTTTTTCCCATTTCTTCTTGGATGGTGTTACCACTACTGTCCAGCTGTATGAGCACAGGTAATCTGTTTTAAAACACGTGTATTGGATCACTGAACAATTAAGGTCTCTTCCAGGATGCCATCTATATGTGCATCAGAGACTGGGCAAATAGCTGCAAGTCAGTGTATGGGGCAGTTTAGATGGGCTTGTGCTTGAATCAATTGAATGACCTTACTGAAAGTGAGAGCTCATGCATTCATAATAGATACAGAGGGAGTCAGGCTGAAGAACAGAGATGAAATCCTACCCTTGATCAAGAAATAGGGAAAATCTTAGTAGTTATTTCTTAAGTGTATGTAACACATCCTGCAGCCACAGGATGTGGCAGAGTTGTTCCATATATTGTGTCAGTACAGGAAAACTGTCCATTGTGTCAAAGAACTCATTATTTAAGACTAAGAAACGATCAAAAAGTTGACCCCAGCAGAGAGAGAATGACTGGAAAGTGTCTTAATGAACCAAGAAAGAAACTGTCGATAACAGGTTTGTACTGTGGCAAAAAAAAAAAGAAAGATTTAGTAGGGGAATTAGAAAATGAGTAGCAAAACAAATTACATCAAAGTGGAGAGAAAAGGAAAATTGGTTTTAAGTTACTGTTGTAATTCCTGTGTGTTTCTATTACCTGTGAACACAGCCTGCTAGGACACATCTTGGAGTCTATCTCCATTCTCTTTCAGAGTACCTCAACACTCAGATGCTTCTGTAGAAATGATGTTGTGCTGTTGTGTTGTTTTTGTTTTTAAATGAAATATTATTACTAACAACTGAATCTGAACAGAAATATGCTTTAGCCCTGGCCCATGCTGACATCACCTTAAAAAATTCAGTGAGTTCTTCTTTACTGAAGGTCACTGGATTAGCAAGTGTCCTTTACTGCTTTGGGTGGGGTTCTTTTTATTTGGTCCATTAGCTAATTATCAGTTAATGCATGCTTTGTGGACTTAGATATTTCATAGTTGGATTTTAATTAAGCAGAACAGTAAAAGAAGCATTTCATTGCGGAGGCATTTTGATCAACCATTTGTCACGTTGCTCCTTTAGTGTAGGAGGATTCATTTCTTCAAGAGATTTTCCTTGGGGAAAAAACCAACAAACACATACTGTAAACTTGCAGTTGGCATAATACTGTCCAGGCAGCATCTAGCCTGCTTTACATGCCTCCCAGTGCTAATTAGGAAACCCAGATTTTGTCTATATAAACACAATAATGTCTCTGTGTAAGCACTTTCTCAATGTGTGAAATACCTTCCTAGCTGAAACAGCTGTTAATTTCCGGATCCCTTTCTTTGGTACTTTTTTCCTTAAAGAAGATTTGCAAAAACAAAGTTATAAACATATGGTCAAAGTTTTTTAAGTGCCTTTGAAGCACAATTTTATAGCTAATGTCTTCTTGCCAGAGATGATGTAGACTGTTATTCCAGTGGATGCAACTCTAGAAAAGGTTATAGGCTGGAGAGAGGGCACATTAGTGGTGAACTGCTCCACATGCTCCAGATGGGAACACTGGAGCTGTTTCCAAGGAGCCCAAGGGCTGTATGCAAAGTGAAGATGCAAGTAATGTTAATTAATCAACTTCTCTGATGTCGAGGCATTTTGATATCCTGAGCAACTGCCTGCATGTGGTTTGCTATTAAATTCTGTATTTAGTAAACATGCGAAACTTTGTGTTGACCTGATGGGTTCCAGCTTCTGTACACAAAGGGTGATCTATGGAGGAAAGCCACAGTGTAACACCACACAAAGTAGTGTTTTCACGAGCAAAGTGTCTTCCTGAATTTATCTGTTCAGATACTGTTTTCTATTTGAGAGGCTTCACAATGCTACTGGTTTCAGTTGCATCAAAATTGCATAATAAACAGAAAAACTGTGTTGAATATATGCGAGCAAATGAGTTTTTATTCAACAGAATTTTTGAAAGAGACTTGACAACATGCAAAACAACTGTTCTCAAACATTTATTTGCAAGGAAATGTTTATCAAGTTGCTTTATTCTGAAAAGCTACTTATATTAAAAGGATTGCTGTTGTTTTTGAAGAATAGCAAAGTATGAAAAGCATGATAATGTTTTTGGTTTGTAGTCTCAGAAAAGCAAATGAAATAATTCTTAACATTGCTACTGCAGTCAAATATAGGCAATAAGTGCTGCTTCTACCAGAAGATACCTACTTTTCTGGTCAGCTTTTTGTTTGCTTTACTTGGTGTGATTAAACTTAGATGTGACTGTGGATTTTACAGGAATAAATATTGTTAAATAGAATAGCCACAGATTCAGGACCCTTTTATAAGAGACTGAAATGGTTTGCCATGCAGATCTCAGTTCAGTTTGCAGGACAGTGGGAGTTCAAATATTTTACTGTTTAATGTAAATTGTATCCAGTGTCCTTTGGCAGTGCTTTGTGCTCTGCAGCCTTTTGCATGCTTTGGGTAACTTGTCTGCAGTGATCTCTGAAAAATGGTTGGTGGGCCTGACCGATTAGTGGTCTAAATTCTCTTTGCTGTCATATTTATTGCTCTTTACTAATGTGCCTTAAAGAAAATCAGTGCAGATGGTGTTTTTTAACTTGGAGCCTGCCCTTGCTTGGCTCTTATGACAGGTTTTTGGTGGAGGGTGAGGTTCTTGCTTGACAGAGGTCTGCTTCAGAAGCATTGCCTGAAGGCTGTTATCAGCTTAAGCATTTTTCTAGATCTCTCTTAACATCTTTATTTCCATTAAAATGAGAATCAGTTTATCCCAAGGAAGTCTGGCAGAAGGTATGACCTTGCTTTCTGTTATATATGCATATTGACAATGCATTGAAGAATCTTTTCTTGAGGTGTCCCAGGGCAATTCTGTACTGTGGCTTCTCATTTTAATTCAGCTTTCACAGTGACCTTTTCTAAGACAAAAATAGACCTTTATCAGTCTTTCACCCCTTGATTCTCTCTTCCTCTGACCCACGTTTAATGCTCAGCTGTGTCCCTCTTTCTACTAAATCTCAGAGGTATTCACCTTTGTAGCACTGCCTGCAGCGAATATTGCCAAAGAAGACTGGGATCAACATACAGTGGTTGTAGATATTCCCTTGGGGATACAAATATGTCTAGACTATGCAGCTACCAGCATAGCTGCATCCATCCCTGGGGAAATTTCATGTAAGAAATAGAAGGAGAGTTTGTCTGGAAGATGCCTATATGGTTTATGAAACCTCATCCAAGTGTGTCATATCAGCAAAACCCATTTAAAAAAATTAAGGTCCCTGAAGACTTGATTTTGCTTCCACTGGCATCTGCTATTAACAGGAATAATAACTCAGATTAAGTCCACAGAATTACGTTGGACTAAATCAATATGGGAATAAAAATGTCCCTTATTTACTTTGCTTAAAATTAATGTAATACTATGCCAGTTATTTGTTATTTCTATGAACTATGTTTAACTTCAGTAGAGAGATAAGGGAGAGCATAAGAGATTGTAAAGGACCCTTGAAGTATAATGCTGTGCTTTTCCCCAAGAGAAGACCATTCTGAAATAAGCAGTTGTTTATAGGCAGCAGTCTTTGTCAGTTTTTGTGACTTAATTTTTAACCTTGTTGTTTATCCCAGCTGCCCAAGCTGCTCAAGTGTTGGGGAAAATACATTTAATTATTCTTTCTATCTATCTATCTATCTATCTATCTATCTATCTATCTATCTATCTATCTATCTATCTATCTATCTATCATCTATCTATCTATCTATCATCTATCTATCTATCATCTATCTATCTATCTATCTATCTATCTATCTATCTATCTATCTATCTATCTATCTATCTATCTATCTATCTATTTAAAGAACAGATTTTAAACCTTGGAATTAGATGTGAATTTGACAAATGAGACTACAAGAAAACCAAGAGTATTATAGGTCTGATGGGACTCTGCTGTCTCTGAGGTATCACCAGAGAGCATTCCATCTCCTGGGGATGCTATGACAGAGATGAGGGCAGGATCTGGGCTGAACATCAATTTTGAATTCGGAGCCTTTCTGGATGGTAACTCAATATCACTCATCTTCTTTTAGACCCAAGGTCAATCTTTGATGTCAGTCCCAAAACCACATTGTTGCAGAAGAGGTAACATGATGACTACCAGCAGCAATGTATTGGCTGAAGTTTTGAAGCATGTTGCATCTTCCCACTGTCCCACTGGTTAATATGTCAAAATTTCAATGGAATTGTTACCAGAAGGGATTCCTGCCAAGCAAAACCATCTCATTTATTTTCTAAGCTAGGAGCTGAAATTCTGTGGGAGAAAGCCTCTAAGATAAATTTATTTCTATTATGGCAAAAGGCTGTTGCAGATGCAATCAGTGAGTAGTTGTTCTTTATTGACACTTCAGCCATTTTAGAGCGGACTGCTGTGCACAGAAAGATGATCTTACTTTCAGAAAAACTTCACAGTTAAAGGTGTAGGAATTCTACAAGTGTGATGGACTCAAACTTTCTTGTGCTTAATGCTAATGTTTCTAACAACTTCAAATGAATTTGGATGCAGACTAGAGAAATTACTTTGAGGACTTCAGTCGGGTTATTTGAGGAGCATCAGTAGGTATGACAAAACATAACCCGATTACCTGGCAGCTTTTGATTTAGTTCACACATGTTTGGACAGAATTTAGCTCAAAGAAATGAACAGATTTCCATCAGCGTTTGAAGAAAGACCTTGCAAGCTTGTGAGGAGAATTAAGACAAGATGTAAGAGGCAGCATAATGGGTGTTAGATGGAGGTGAACTGTGGGGCAGATTCTCTCTAATTAGTTTAAAGATTGTTTATTACTCCATATTTATTAACTTTCTGTGCATAATCTCTAACAACATCTTAAGCTTAAGGACTTTATGGACTCTGCCCCCCAGAGTTGAGGAACCTGAGAGAAAAACTGTCCAAAGTATTGGGGTGATACTTTACATGCGGGAAGCCCCAGTTACAAATAACTCTCCAAACTTGCATGTTGAAATTCTCTTATTGTATACTATTTTGGGTGGCATTTGTTGCATTCATTGAGGCAAACTGTGCACCTTGGTCATTTAAATGGATCCTATTGTCTCTGATAAGATAATACCTACAGAATAAGACCTTGTCACAGGGTAATGGTGGTGCTGCCAGATACATACCGAAGCAAAGTCAGGACATTTATCAGCAGTGTGCGTCAAAGTGAAGCAGACACATTTATTTCCAAAGCAGGAGGCTTTTATCCTGTCAAAACCTACCATAGTTTTTTTTCTTCCCTTTTCTTTCTATGTGCATCTAAACCAAATGGCAATGGCTTGGATTCTTATGTTCACTTTGACTGATGTTGGTGGAGTTGCTTGAGAGTCTTAGGTATGTGTTTCTGAGTTGTGCTCTGGATGGATCAAAAGGACAAAAGTATTTTATAGGAATGGAGGATGAAGTGAGTTTATGTTCCTTGAATCTTCATGAGAGCAGTTGTTTGAACTGATGCTTCTATCAAGGCATGATAATTCTCATGATTTCCACTATGTAAGAAAAGTGAGGAGCCACACATCCATGCCTGTGCTCAATGAGGTTCAGCGCAGCAGCAGTAGGGTCACATACCACATGTGTGTAGCCTTGCCAATTAGATCAAAGAAGTCATCAGCCCATTGTTAACTCTGTGTTTGTGTTAATTATGTAAGCAGATGTCTCCTGTGAGAGACATGAGAAAAATCCAAGATTTATTAAACATTCTGACGGGGAAAATTCCCTGGTTTAGAAAATTATCTCACAGCTAGATAAGTGTAATAGAATGAGTATTTCTTAAGCTCTTATCACGTCTAGCTGCTAGGGGTAAATCCAGCCTCTGATACAAGAAATCCAACATTCCCTACTAGTTGGGCATATTAATAAGAAATGTAGAATGATGGAATTTTGGAACTTACTGCACTCAACCAATCAGTAGGTCATAAATGTTGGACAACTAGACTTGTAAAGCTTCACCAGAGGCCTGGCAGCTAAAAAGCATTTACTTAAGAAGCAAACAGCTCTGAAGATGTCTTAAATTTCTCACCTGTCATGTCTGAAGTAGAAGCTTTTATTCATGTTCTTCATTGTTTGTGGATTTGGGTGTTTAATCCCCTGGTCTAGGAGTCAGGATTTCCCAAAGCTAAGCACCATTGCATTATTCATTATGCAGTGTCAAATCCTTACAAACTTACTATTTATTTAAAGCGTTTTCATCTTCATTTTTAATATAAAGTGCAGTGAGAATGAGTAATGCTTCCCCTCATGGAGATGAGGGGATGGTAATCATTCATCTGCTTGGGGAGGTTTCAGCTTTCTTGAACAGTATGTATATTGTACAGCGAGAACATAGGTTTGTCCTAAACTTTTCCTGAATTGGATTTTCTAATCCCATTGGTTCGAAGCTATGGACAATGCTTCTTCAACCTAAACAGGATTTCCCCCCCTCCTCTTCAGCAATAACAAGAGCTGGGCTTCCAAAATGAGGTGGGCAAATTGCCAGCTGCATTTACAAATGTGTATGACCATGTCTGGCAGCAAATGATTCGTTTCAAGTGCTGGCATGCATTTCAGGTTCAATCTTCTGTTGGATATGTACCTGCTCATCATTCAGTCCACTTCAGAAATGATTTGGCTGATATTTTCTTTTCTATTAGGATTTCAGCTGTACTTCTGCTGAATGCTAACTGCTCTGCATTCAGCAGAAACAGCCTGAGATTATCAGTCCCGACTAATGCATTCTGGGGAGACAAACTGGGTAATCTCCTTGTATGTGAGTTTTCTGTTCACTTGCTCCTAGAGTACTGTACCAGCCTGTCAATCAGTCTGACCCAATGGTGCCTTGCATTGTCTAACATAGCCAAGTTTTGGCAGCACTTAATGTATGAAATATTTACTTTTAGCAATAGCAGTTAAAAATGAAGCATCTCACCTAATACTGAATAGCTCTGAAAATAGGCCTCATTTAGGATTCATTATATTCCCATTCATCTATTCATAATGAAACAATGATTTGTGGTGTTGATCTACATATTGCCTAGCCTTACAAACCCTGTCAGGAAGGTGTGCTTCCATCCTTTCACTTGCTATGTAGTGGGATGATCCTAATCGAATGGCTCTGAAAACCCAGCAGCCGGATAAAGAGCACCTGGGTAGGCAAAGCTGACAATGCTGTGCTTTTGCTGTGCCACAAATATAGTGTGTTCCAGTGGGGATTTCAAGGGTTCCAACACTGTTTGCAGAGCAATTCTCATAGATCCAGGCTGCTGGGGAGAGCCTTTGGTGTGCAATTAATGTGCCAGCCACACTTGAGAGCTGAGGTGCAATGTTCAACATGAGCTTGTTGAAGTCGAGTATCACAGCTTGCTCCAGAGGGTGTTGGATTAGACTGGGAGCCAAGAGGTCTTTACTGACTGTGTTTGAGATGTGTATCCTGAGACTGGAGAAATGAATGGGGAGAGGTGCAAGGGGTCTGTGTTCAGAGATTTCCTATTTTTGAATGTACTTTTCTGCAATTCCAGATAAATATACAATGGTTAATGCTTATCTTGCTGGGGTATGTGGTTATTGGCTGTCAATAGCTGCTGAACAGATAAAGAAGCATAGGCAAAATACTGAATTTTTGTATATGTGGGCAATGCTGTTTTTAGAAACAAACTTTTTATCTCCTGTTCCACTTAGGAAATATCAGTTAATATCCATTAAACACCTCAGCTGGAGTCCTTGCCACAAGTACACATACTTCTAGCTACATGAGAAAAATGAACCCCAAGTTTGGACTGGAAGGAGAGACACAGGAAAGGGTCATGGTCTCTTAAAAGTGTTCCTAAGGTATTCCTCCCCTTATCTGAGGGAGAACATAGTGCCTGGGTCCTGCTGAAAGCACAGCTGATGTTGTGGGGGGAGAGAAGCCACAGAGTGAACAAAGACACAGCTCTCAGGTGTAACTGTGGAGGTGGTGGCACAGGGCTCAGTGCTCTCATGGCAGCATTGCACAGCGTGGCACTGCCCCAGGGATGGCTTTCCAGGATTCTAAGTTGCTTACAGAGCTGAAGCTGTTAACCTGGATAACCTGACACCTCCCCAGCTCGTTCCCTGTCCTGCAATCCCTCTGCTAAAGAGCCAGCGGTATCCTGAGGCTGTATGCATGTACCAGGCCCTTACAACCTGGCACTCCCATTTTCCTAAAGAAAAGAGCAGATTGCAGCTCCAGTGGCAATAGCAAAGCAGCTATTCTCTGAGCAAGTCTGGGAAGGAAAAAGAGATTTTTAATAACAGAATATTGATTGCTCCCCTCTTGGAGCTGTGCTCTGCAGCCTTACCACTGCTTGGTCTTTTTTGAATGAAAGAAGCCTGTGTAGGATTGAGAAATACATCTTGCTTACTCATTAATGAAATATTGTGTGTTTATATTTTAGTGTGGCCTAAAGTGAATATTAGAGTGCACATAAATAAAACATTGCCAACTTTAGTACAAGATGGGGTTTTCTCACTCTTGTCTTAAATGAGCTCATTACACTGGAGAAGGTAATAAATATTTGATATAGTGGCATGTTAATGAGGTACTTGCTTGTGAATTCAAAGTGTTTAGCATAGTTTTCTCTCCCCTTCAAACTTGTTATATAGTGCAAACATTTTGAATTATTTAATCAGGAGGATCTTTAAGTACTGTGGTGCTGTGTTTAAAAACCTAAACCCCACAAAACCACACAAGTAATTAATGGTTGCATCTTCTGAAATTGACTGTAATTTCTAGAATAATATTGTTTATTTATAATTTGGAGTTACTGTGGAGGAGTAACTCCATGCCATAAAGGAGCAGCTTTCTCCCATTGCAGATAGCACAGTGTGGTAGCACAGTGTGGTAGCAGTGTGTGCTCAGCATCTGCATGGAGTGCAACTTGGGAAGTGAATGTAAACTTGTCTTACTGGAGTTTTACCCACTGGGTTTGACAGTCAGAGTTGCTTTAACATGTACAGATAGAAGCATGGATATGATGCTCCATCAGATAATAAAACACTACAAGGTAAGTGAGGGACAGAAGTGTCAGTAGAAATGTTTCTCACATCTTCAAACCTTTTCAGAGTATAATTTCATCAGTAACGTGCAGCTTCAGGCTTTCAGGAAGGTCTTTAGAAGACACTCTTTCCTTTGACTTTGCTGCTTTTAAATTCCTTTTCATAACTCAAATTTTAGCAGAGCCATAGATTGTTTTTAAGGCACTAAGTTCTACAGTTTAAAGTGGAAAAGTCTTTTATAAAAATAAAGCATGGGTGCTAATAGGGACATGTCTTTGAGTGCATGATTCTGAAGTATCTTAAAACATTTTTACTTTTTGCTGATGCAAAAGGGATTTCCAAAAACTACTCAGTTTTTGTTACAGAAAAGTACTCAGTGGTACAACCACAACAAGGTTAATCTCCTTTGATAATAAAAGGTATTTTCCTCAAATCTTGCTTCAAAGCCCCTTACAATATCTATTCTGAGTTTGCTGTCTTTCTCCTACATATCTCTGTTTCCTTGATGGAGAGGATGATCTATATTGTTCCAGCTATAAGTGCACTGTTTTGCATGATGTACCGCAGTGCCCCAGTGTTTCAGTAGCTTTAATCGCAGTTTCAAACTTCAGTTTTTCATTTTGGAAAAGGAACGGTGAGGTGTTTGGTATCAGCCAGAATTTACCATCTAAATTCTGTGATAGTTAAAACGGTAAATTAAATATTTAAGTCATTTAAATCAGCCCCTCCCTTTATTATTTAATTGCTAGTAAGAGCACAACTGACTCTGGAAACTGAGAAGCGTACTCTGTTTTTGGATATTGCAGTTTCTGTACAGCGGTGACGTGGTATTGCTGGAAATCAGGGCATGAATCTGTCTGAGTGAAGTGCAGGGTGATGACAGGGTGATGTGTACACTCCTGACCTCTTCTTTGCAGTGTTTATGATATTGGTAGGTAGGAAAGGCAGGAAGGAGAAAGATCCCATTCATTATATTTTGATTTAAGGGGAATATAAAATTCCTTTTTTTTTCTTTTTCTTTTTTTTCCCCCCAGTTGTAAACCAGGATAATAAAAATGGCATAACTCCATAAGGACAGGTGCTGGGTAATTAAAGCTTGTGGCCTGTTGAGCTGCAGGTCTGTGCTGAGCATCAGGGTACTGAGTGCTACTGCTCCAGCAGCCACTGTTTGTTCAGCCCCAGAAAGCCAATCATTTGCTTGCTAAAAGGTAAATACATCAGGTTTAGTCTGGAATGTCTATCAGAACGAACAAAACCAACAAAACCCAAATGATACTCCAGTGATAAATGGTATTAATTATTAGTAGGCAGCAAACACTCTTAAAGAGGCATAATTTCAGGCAGATTCTATGCTTTAGTGCTCCTGGAAGGCAAATAGTATTTATTCTTGAAGTAAGGATTGGAGAAATAATTGGGCCTGGCTTTAATTTAGTGATGCTGCAATTAAGCTATAATTAAATAGGAGCAAAAAATTCCAGATAACAAAATGCAGTTAATTGAGGTACCAACTTGGTTTTGTTCCTCCATAATCAACTTTCTCTTCAGATGGTGAAGTATCACCACCCTCAGGTTAAAAAATAAATAAATAAAAATGCAGTTAACAGTCCATAACTTTCACAGTGTTACTTGTATACTTTGACAGAGGGAAAATTGTAGGTTCACCCTTAAAAGGAGGCAGTCTGATTCAAGTGCTACTTAATTGTGTCTTGGTTTCTACATCATTGACTTCAGGCTGGCTGAGTGGGCCTAATTGTGACAGAAATTCTCCCATTACAATTTTCATGTTTTGGATTCACTGCTTTGCAAGATGGAGAGAATCCAGGTATTCTGTGATCCTAGATTTTTGGAAATCCAGTTCTTAGTTTCCCAGCCGATGAAGATTGATGATGCATTTGGAAACACTAAAGTAATTTATAAATAATTTTAGAAATCATTTGTAATATCTTTGGAAATAAAAATTTAAAGCTCAGAGTTGCAGCATTTACATTCTTTTCTTCACTGAAGCTGGAAGAATCCATCAATCAGTAATGAGGAATTACATTTATTAAGTTCTGAAATTTATCTTTGGGAGCAGCAAGTGCTTCTCTGCATGCATCCAGGTAATTTGGCCATATCAATATTGATCCACTCTTTGCAGTCGTTGTTAATCCCTCTGGGAAATTGATTCTTTCAGTAATATTGGTTGAGCAGATGTTGGTTGTTGATTTTGCTGTTTTATTCTCGGTACTTTGGTTTTTCTCAGAAGAGGGAGAAACTTCCTTCTTAATCCCATACAGAGATAGAAATATGAATGACAGCTAAAAATACGCACAATTTTCTGTCCTTCTGCAGCTCTCGGGATACACACTGCGTCGAGCAGGGAGGATAAGCATGACTGCATGTATCTCTTTGAAGTACTTTATCAGCATTCTTAAAAAAATATCAAAGAGCAGACTTATGCCATGTAAAAATAGTTATGATTACATCCTCTTTGGCTGGATCTGATACAGTTCTCAGGCAGTACATCTGTGCAATGACTACCTGAGTATTCAGGGGAGAAATCATGGTTATTGGGACAAGATTGTCTCCTGCATTTTTGAGGCCATTTTTCATTCCCAAGGCCATCTTGTATCTCTGTTATCACTTTGCTTCAAGGGTCGTGGACTTCTCCTTAGTGAGCAGGCTGTAGCACAGATTTAAAACCTAGTTTTAAGCATGGAAGTTCTACAGTTTTTCATTTAACGAAGCTTCTGTAGCTCATTTTGCTTTGGTTGTAAACGCCTGGAATTATAGATTTTTGGGGCACTGAAGCACACATTGTTAGTTTTCTCTCTAAAGACCACCCAGTGCTGCTGACATATATGTGCTCCTTCACAAGGTTAATCTCAGCAATGTCATGCGAGTCACCAATGTGGACGAGAGTTTCTTGGTGAATATCTACAGCTAGGAAATGGTAATACCAGACAGGAAATATGTCTAAAAATGGTACTAAGGATAGCAGCTGTTTTCTGCTTTACATAATGCTATCTATCTGTTGATGAAGAAACTCAAAATTTGTTCATGAAAGTGACTTTTCAGCCAGATCAGAAGGATGAAGGAGGGAAGATCTGCTATGAGCTGCTTGCCATGAATGGTCCCTCTGGGTACCACTCTACTCCATCCCTGGTGACACTTGCATTTGCAGGTGACGTCTTTTTGTAGGACTCCAACAACAAGCTGATGGCTGCGTAATGCTATGAAATGTCTCTAAGAACTGCTATGGCTTCCAATCAGACAAGAAATTTGAGGCCAGTTCAATATTTGATGCTGTTATTTGGTTCTTTTGGACGCTAAGCAGCACTACTGTTGTTCAGGCTTCATTCTAGTTTCCTCTTTTTCTCAATGTATACTTTACTATAGCTCATTTCCCCTTGGAGCAAAGACAATCACACAAATAAGAGCAGTAGAGAGGCACATATTTATGTGGTGGAACCTTGTGAAACAGAAAAGACCCTCCAACCTCTATGCAGTTAGGAGGTGTTAGCATCAATCCTGCACGCTGCCTGGGCAGTAGGGTGGCCCTGAGGGCTGTGCAATGAGAACAGCTGTGCAACAAGTCCTGACATCAGTGGCTCTCTGTTCTTCCTCCTAGCTGCATCCTTTGGCATTATTCATGGCTTACATTGGGTTTAACTAGGGAAGAATGCAGTCCTACACTGTCAGAGCATGCTAATTATTGCTTAATGATTGACAGAAAAGAATTTGTGCAATTGTAATTAAAGATCTTTATTTCTTACCATCCTTAAATTATTTAATATTTAGTGCAGAAATATGATGTCAAGAATTTCAGTAAAGAAATCCTCTTCAGCATCTGTTTTTGTTGCTGGGTTATCTCATATTTTTTAATTTACTCTTTTTTTAGTATTTCATTTCCAATTCTCCATCCTTCAAAAATCTTTATAAATTGCTACATAACAAGTGCAAATTTCCCTCCTCTTCAATGAAAAGTACCAATCAGGCTGTGATGGCTGTGACATCTCTTAGGAGGGGAGAACAAAGAAACCGCTCAACTCTAAATAATCAAAGTCTGGCTTGTCAGAGTTTGGGTATGTGGCCTATTAAGCTTTATTGAGGGCACATTGTGAAAGCAGTGGTGCTTAAATAAGTGTACAAGCCCTTAAGTGATTAGTTATGCAAGTGGCACAGTGATCATGTTAAAATGAAATTTTATTCAAAGAAAGCAAAGCTATCTCCAGTAAAAGTATAATACAGCATAAAATCACAAAGTGATTCTTTGCAAACTGAAAATGCCTTATTCCCGCTTCTGTGCTTTGTTTCTGAGATACTTAGTGGGGAGGAATCCCAAAAGGATCTTATCTATATATATATTTTTTTTAATAGAGGACTCTTGTTTAGCATTTTCTCTGTTTCTCAGTTTTTCTTTGTTAGATGCAGTCAGGTTTCCTGTCAGAAATGCAAGATGACAGTTTATCCAGAACTAAACGCTTCTTTTGTTCTCTTTTGCTAAAGCTGGGGACTTTCCTTTCATCATTAGAGGCGTGGTGCTAGCAGGATTCCCTGGTCCTGTCAAAACCAACAGGGCTTTTCTGTCATACAAGTCAGATAACAATACAAGGTTGTTGCTGTTGTTTGTTTTTTTAAATAGAAACAGTGCAATATTTATATTTTCATGTGAGACAGGTGGAAAGCACAATGATTCTGTTCTCCATCTTTCTCCAGCATCACCCCTGCACTTTGTGTTTCTCCATCAGATCCTCTATACAGCAGTGCTCCAAATGTGTTGTTTGCATGGCACACAGCTCCCTGTGACCCTGGCTGGATGTTCCCAGGTTTTGTGCATTAGTGCAAGTCCAAATGCCAGCCTCACCCTCTTCCTTGTATCAAAGAGCAGACGTGCACCAGAGCTGACCCATGGTCCCCAAAGACAGTCCTCAACCCAAACAGGGACAGTGGCACACAGCCCTTCCAACCTGTGCAGGGCAGCCCCAGTGCCTCTGGATGCAGCTGCTGCCTTTTATCAGTGAGTAAGCCGTAATTCTCAGGCACTTTCCCTCCTGTGAATAGTCATGTTATTTATCTCCATCTGCTGTGCTGTTTTTCTCCCCTTCTTATTTGGCATCTCTGTTTGGTTCTTTATTTGACATCCTGGCTGCTGACATACCTTGTTTATCTCTCAGCCTGAAATGGCAAATACCAACCTCTGACTTACGGCTCCTCCTGCTGATGCTTGAAGTTAAGCTCAGGTTTCTTCCAACTTTCAGGGCTCTCCTGTATTACTCGCAAGAAAACTGCGTGCTGTGAATTCTGTCACTTGCAGCTCTTGTTATCATTACCAATCCTTTAGTCCACAGATTTTTGAACTAGACATTTTGGATGCAAACTGAGCTCTGATGGTTTTTTCCATAATAACCATTGGGTGTGCATCTAAACTTTCATTATGGATGCAATATTTTGCATTTTGTCTGGCCTCCTCCTGCAAAGGGCACCCCAGTGTTGTTCAGGTATGACTTTATCCACTGAATTTCTGCCTGATCAAAACCAAAGGAGTTATTACCTTAATTTAAACAAGTCTTTTGTCTTGTGGTAAATTATTGCTGAGTACTTCTTCCTTCCAGAACATTACGATACAGAAGAAATTCAGGTGTATCTCACAACAGTTCCTAAAACCCAAGATAGCATCCTTGACAGGTCAACAGCTGGGGGGAAAAACAGAATCAATTCCTTAGTGTTATTAAAAATAATAATAATAATAATAATAATAATAATAATAATAATAAATGGATCTAATTCTTTGCCCCCATGGACAGACTTCCTTATGGTATCCCTAAGACCATGGCAGCTGGGTCTGTGGAGATGTCAAGAGAGGAGCATGGTTTCCAGGAGTATTGGCCCACTGTGTGACTAGGGCAGGTAGAGCAAAAAGGGCATTGTGGTGATGGTTTAGTTGCCAAGACAAAAGGAAACAAAGCAGCTTTGTGTGAGATGTCAAAAACCTGCTGAGGTCGATGGGGTGACAGAGACATCACTGAAAACAGTATTTAGTCTTTCAATTCATCTTCAGTTTTTTTGTTATAGGACAGGTGTAAATGTGCACTCATGGCATATAGTTACTGGAGAAACTTGAGCAGGTCTAAAAATGGCTGAACTGGTCTGTTTATAGCTTTTACTGATCAGGAGAGAGGTATTGTGTTTCTCAGATACTAGAGTGTTTCCAAGGTTAGCCTCGACTCACCTGTTGTGAGCCTATGTAATTCGACAAAAGCCCTATATTGGATTTAAAGAGCCATAGTGAACTGAAAAGGATGCAAATATGTTTTGTTTGGTAGATCAAAACATTGATTTGAAAACTGCAATATAATATACAGGCAACTAAGTATGAAAGCATTGGCCACTATCTGTCAGATATCCACTAAGGCCGCAGTTCTCACATTTTATCACACTGTACTATTTATGTTGTGTCTTCACTTGTTGATACACAGTTTCTGCCATTTCTGTAGTTATATCACCTAACTTTTCTCACTCTTCCTTTACCAAGACACTGAGATAACAGAACAGATGGGCAGATGCAGGTCCCTTCAGAGCAGAAGTTTGCCTTGAGCAGAGATAAGATCTCACAATCCTACAGGTCAGTAAAGCTCCTAGTGTTCTCTTTAGCTGACATAATGTTTGTACCCCAAATCAAAAAGTGTACTGTCAACTTAAAGAGGTGAAAAGGAAAATGCTTCCTTCTGCTAAGACCAATTAGGCAGATAAATGGCACAGATGACTTCGCTAATTTATGTTCCCTGTGATTGTTGTGATGAAACACAACACGCATGCTGTTCCCTCTGTTCCTTAGAGCTTTGGGTAGTTTACTGTTTGAGGATGTAAAAACACAATAGGGAATACCTTAACATATGTTGGAGCTAAACTGAACGAGAAACAGCGGCGGCTGATCTGTGAAACATAAAATGCATCATCTTGAAGTGTTTGTGTAGAAAAAAATAGCCATTTTGACTTCAAGATCTTCAAAACCTGTTGGAAAACTCTTCATCAGAGGTACTGCCTCTTAAATACGTAAATTACCATAGAAATATCTTTTGCTTCATTAAAATAGCTTCCCACTTGATGGGTTCATCTGCAAGGGCAGAACTGGGTAGCAGTCAGACTGCCACTCCACTGACCACAGGGTTTCTCATTTATTCAGCATTTCTCTCAGAATTAGAGAAGGAAAAAAAGGGAAACAATTCTGTTACACTTACAACTCTTCTCTAATAAAATGTCATTTTGCAAGATGTTTAAGTGTCCACTTACATTCTGTTACCTCTCAGGATGTCCTCTATAAGAATGAGCTGAACACCTGAAACAAAGGTGACCCGAACCTGGGCAGAGCCTAATTATTGGAAATCTCAAATAAGTCTCTGATTCACAGAGAACTTCTAGGCTGAATTTTCGTTTTAGTGTTTCAAGACATTGAGGTAATTTTTGTATCCATTTTAAAAGGGCTATCTGAGTCAAGACTTGGTTTGCTTTTCTTGTTGCAATGTTATACTAAGAAGGCTTGAGCTAAGTATGTAGCGTATGTGTTTATGGCTGGTGGTTCTCAGATTTAAATTTGTTCTGTCCTAAAAACTGGGCTGTGTTCCAAAATGTGCCCAGGAGTCTGAACCCCATGACATGGGATGGAAGGGAAGACATTGGGTTGTGTGATCTTCAGAAGCCCTCCCAGGGGATCGGACAGGCTGGATAATCACATGGGGTTGTCATGGTTGTCATACTTGTCTAACAGCTGCCATGCCCAGCATCACATTACCTCATTCCTCAATGCTGTAGTCACTCCCTGATAGCAGGTGGAATGCAAAGTTCCCTCTGACACTACAGGATCCTTCAGCCTTCAAAAACATAATGCCAGCCTGATGCAGTGTTAGGGAGGAAAGGGCATTTATCTGACAGCTGACAGTAGGAGCAGGGAGCATTGTGTGCAGGGCTGGTGTGCATCCCAGCATAAGAGTGATGGCAAACCACATCAATAACAAACACATCACTAGCAAACAGCTCCAGCAGGGAAGAGCAGAGAGAGCAAACCTCATCAGCACCAAACAGTTCCTGTACATCGCAAAACTGCGGTGATAGCAAAGTTCTCTTTTGCTTCAAGGGCCAGGTGAGGATTCACTTTTATTTCTTCCAGATGTTTACTTCAGAAAACCTTTCTAGCCTGAAAATGAGAACAGCCTCACTTATCAAACTGCTAGGTATGGGGCAGTCATTTAAATTTTACTAGAGGAGAAAGTGGATGGATTTTGACTTTGAAGCTATAGGGGGAAATGCAAAAGAACACTTGTCAGACACCTGTAGTTCGAAACCACTTACATGTTCTCACTGTCTGAGATGTTGCTGCATAAGTTATCCTCATTTGCAATTCATCAGCCCCCCTCAACTCATGCATAAGCAGTTACCTTCCATTTAGACACCACAGGGGTGTTATCACCAAAAGGGTGAAGTCAGCTCAGAGAATCACTCGAGTTAATGCAGAAATGAGGGCAATATATTAATATAGCAACAGGACACCTAGCCTTTTATACTTAAAGCCATGAGCCTAGAATTATAGGTATAAAGGATACTTACTGAGGATCAATGTGCCTTTGTTAAAGAATAAAATGAATCTTGAAAGCGTGAACTTGGATGCGAATTGGGTGGGTACAGCACCCAAAGTACAGAGGGTTCAGTGCTTTCTAAAGGATCATTGAAGTCACAAAGACTATAGGGAGTTGGATTTGGGGGATGCTAATGTATATTAAAAGTAGATTTCTTTTCCCTTCATTGTGACAGTTGTTTTTAAAGGACTCATTACTTAAAACAATGCAACAACAACATGAGCAGCTATAGGGTGAACCTGGAAAGTGTCCTGCCCTGCCCCTTGCCTTCACCTCCAGGTCCTGGTCTTACCATTGGAATTTCCATTCTTTCTCTGGAGTGGGGGAAAGAAGTTAAATAGAAACAGAAATTTTAGCAGCACAGAATATCATGGAATGTTTATTTACTGTTTGATATTTTGACTGTGATAGTTTGGGCCCTTTGTCTTTATGCTAGAGCTTGGCATTTAGAGCTCATGGGAGTCTTTAGGGTATCAGGGCATTAAGAAACACTTCTGCTGAAACTCATCAAGGGGAAATAATATCTGCAATTGCTCAGCTTCCTGATTTAAAAAAACCCAGACTGCAACAAGAGCAATGTTTTCTCTAGTGTGATTAGTAATACTTTAATTCAACACAGCAACAAAAAATGGATTTTATTGCTCTCTATGTTATGGATCATGAATTTAACTGAACTAAGTAGACAAAGGACAGCAAAATAATACAGATTTAGTGAGATGTCCACATTCCCTTCTGTTTTTCAAGAACTTTTATTTTCATGATTGTACTTATTCAGCTTTTCACATAACTCTAAAGCTCTAAAGATCACCAAAAAATAGCCAAACACTCAGCTGCTCTGTTTAACTTGTTGCCATGACCAATATTTCACTCACTTTGTCTCATAGGTTTCTGGTACATTTTTCTCCTCTGGCCTTATTTTAGCCATACTGAGAAGAATATTAATTTTGGAACCTAACAAAATGCGACTGCTCTGTGCACTTTGGGGATTACTTGTTTGTGTATGAAACCATTGCCAGATTGCCAAAAGGGGACTAGAGTGGCCTTGTTGTAAATACAAAGTAGGTTTGGTGGACAGAACAGTGGTAGTTAATGTGTAGAGAGCTGGTCACTCAGCCACAGATCAGGTTTTCAGTCTAGCCAACCAGTTAAGGCAAACCCTGAGAATTTTGGTGAGACTGATGGAAGAAGTCTTCCTTAGAAATGATAGCCTTGAGATTTTTACATAGGCTGTTATCTGTTCAAGTTCTCCTGTGTTTTTCTCCAGTAATTACCTTTCTTTAGCTGTTACCTCAATAAAAGGCCTGTAGATCCCATATGGGATAGGAAGGCACACAAATTACTCATGCTTTGAAAGGAAAGTAACTAATTCCGAAGCTAATGATACATGCTGAGTTTCTCCAATCCATATAGTTAATTTGAACGTAAGTGAAAGATAATCTGCTTGGATTTTTAAATGCCCCTGAGGTACCTACACAGAAAAAGTCTTCTCTAAAAAAACGTTTCTGCCTATCCCTAAGAAAAGATGGACCAATTTAACCCACAGCACCAGTTTTAACAGTAGAGATCAAAGGAGCTGAAGGATAACTTTATAATGGAGAGAAAACAAGCTTTAATTTTCTTCATGCTCTGAGACAGCTTTGCTTCAAGTGTTCCTATGAAAATAGCTCTTACCCAGCAATAATATTGCTAGAGCTGAAATTAAAATTCCAGAGAAATGGGGAAATGGCATAGATTTATATCAGCCCATGGGGTCTCCACTGGCAGTAAAATGAGTTACTCTTGTTTTTCATAACGTATATTGCAGTGTGTTTTACATATGTTTCCATAAGAGAGAAATGCTGTTGCAAAAATTAACAGCCTACAGTGATAAAATCTATTTAAACAAGGCAAAATTAATTTTGTTACGTTTATTTTCTGCCTCTATTTTGCAATAGAAATTTGAGATGTTAACACTGCTGTTGCAAATTAGTTCAGGTGATCTGCAGATCTTTTCAGGATCAGATCTCTGGCAGATTAAAGAAAAGCAAATTTTGTAGGACTAGCAACCGTTCTTGCCCTTTAAATGCTGAGTATCCTGTACAGGACTGCAGGCACAAAAGGAGCATAATGAAGTCCTGTAGCTCCAAAAACAACAGCACAAAAAGGAGCTTTCTCTCCCAGTTTAATTTTCCATAGTTACAGAAATGAGGCTACCAGCTGCTTGAATTACAACGTGCAGTGACACAGTAATGAGAAAGTTAATCTCTTTAAGTAGCTATCATATTCTGATTTTCCATTGGTAACTCCTTGCCTGGTTTTCTCATTTACCTGTAAATCTGCATCTAAATGCAAGCAGCGATGTTCTCTGTACAGGTGGGGAGAGCAGAACACCTGCTGGCTGCTGCAAAGAAGATATCGATGCAGAAAAGGAGTTTGTGCAATGCATATATATGTGTGTTTTGTAAAATTATAATAGGACCACCAAGTGCAACCTGAAGAAAACATGCTGTTTTTGTCATGTTCCATCTGCTTTTCAGCTTCAGTTAAAAATTAATGCTGTCAGGTATATCAGTTCACAGGTATGGTATGGTCTGTGCTTGGGAGGTGCATGGCCTCAATAGCACATGGCCCATGGCCATTGCATGCTGGCCAGGTGTCTGTAGCACCAGGGATATTTCAGGGACTCTTGATTGGGAGATCAGTGGTGTACAACCTTTCAGGTTTTCAACTAAGTCAGCTCCCTGAGTTGCCTTTTCTATGAATATTTTCTGGAAAAGTGATGGGTTTGCAAACCTCTGAAGGGCATCTCAGTGTTCTGAAGCTTTCTGTTATGGAAATAGGTGAGAGCCCACTGGGAATGGAGGGCTTTTTCCTCTAGTGTTTAAATATGGAAAGGACCAGGGCTCCTCGAGAGAAGGAAAAGAAATTTTGTGTTATCTGTCCCTCAAAGCATAGAGTTAAAAATGGCCTTCCCTTCTCAGTTTGGCTTAAATAACTGGGTATTATTTCACGTGGGTCTTCTGTAAACAAACCAATATGCAACTGAATGAAACTTTGAAAAGACAATATTCCCTTCTCTTTCCATTCTTCTGCTTCTTCCCTCACTCCGTCTTTCCCAGCAGCTCTGGTACTTGGGTCATGGGACTGTCTTCTGGGCATGCCAAGCACTGCAACATCCACCAACATGTAGAAGGGCTTACTGGACAAAATGCTGCCTTTGTCTCCCACAGCTGGCTTTGATATAAAACCAGCATCAAACAGGACTTCATAATTGACTGCAGTCACATCGCCTCTGTAGTTTGAGCTGAGGTGTTCAGTGGATGATTCACAGTTGTCAAAGAGCGTCTAGAGAGATGCTTGTCTTACATTTGTTTCCATTTTCATTGAAATACTTCTTGCTTATGTAATGCTTTTATTTTATTTTATTTTTAGCTTAAAGGAGTTACTTTGTAAAAGTCAACTTTTGTTTCAGCCCTCAAAATTCATCAAGTGAATCTGAAACTGGGTCAAACTTCAAGGATGATGCCTTCTTGAAATAAGATTATTCAGTTTATGAGTTCCAGTGGGGTACATTGGGCTTGGTGCTTCTGCCATGTTAGTACATTCCTGGTGTACAAAATGCTGCCCTACTCCTGCTTTTCCCAAGCAGTTCCTCAGTGTGGGAAATGGCCCTTGGCCATGGTGGAAGCTATTGAGGGAAATACTGTAGTACGTAGTGCTTAAGATATCTCAGTCTGGGGGCATCAGCTCATTTAACAGGATGTGGGGCAACTGCTCCCAAAAGCCTGGACTTCTGTTCCTTTCCCTCATTCTTCAACAGGAGCTGTGTTCCCTGTGTGGATTCCCATACAGGGAAATACAGCCATTGTGGATGCTTGGATGAGCATGGCTGCTCTGTATGCAGGTTACTGCTCATTTAGACTATGTTTTCTGAAATGTTGCTTTGGGAATATTTGACCTTTGGGTGAAAGACAATTGGATTAACTGCTTTCAGATGTATTGTGTGCCCTACCCCTGTAGCACAAAAAATGTTAAACCCCACTCCCCAAGCTTTGGCAAAATGATCAATTATTGCTAAGAGTTTTCTAAGGACGTACAGTGCCATGTAAGGTCATTCTCAATAAAAAGAGCTTTAGAAAGAAAAACCATCTTTGTCAAATGTCAAATGTCAAAAATCAGACCAAATTTTGAGGCACAATTCACAGGAGCAAAGCGAGGAGTCGAAGCTTCTCTTACAGATAATGGGAGAGGGGAGAGCATATCTGGGAGGCAATTAGTAGCAATTCTGAATGCTCATTGGCTTAAATTAAATTGTGTGACTATTGCTTTATCTTTCTATCTTCAAAGCTGCTTTTGGTTACCATACATCAGGCTCATGGATGCTTCTCCATAGTTTTGAAGGTAGAACAGTAGTGGTGTATGTCCACGTATATCCAGAATTCAAATCCAAGATTTTGCCTGTATCTAAAGTTTCATGATCTGGGGAGAAGGTCTAAAATATTGTGAAAAATTGCTATTCTGCCCAGTGGTTTTGATTCTACAGTGCTTATGAATGCAGCCATGAGCTGTTCTGCTCTCTGTGGCTCACAAGCATCATTCTAAATATCCATTCATAAAATAGGACTATCTTCAATGTTTTAACTGGCTTTAGTATGACACTTTTTGCAGTCCCCAGCAAACAGCTTTGGACCATAAATGCCCAGAAGCAAGGATTATGAAAAGCACTACAGTGGAAAGCCTGCAGCTGTATCTTTTGTTTTGGGCCATAGGTGTCAAGCTTGGAGGTTCTGTGTCTGATAAAACCACTCCTTTGCCATTTCTCTGTTTTAACGTTATAACATCCTTGAGAACTAAGAACTTGGTGGGTACATTATGGATTTATGTAAATGCCATACCTCAAACTTGCTCCTGCTCTCTGGAAGAGTGGAAAACTATTTCTAAGCCGTTGGTGCAATGCACTGCCAAGGAAAGTGATGGGAAGCACAGCTTCTGATGAATTAGTTTGGAGAAGTTCTCAACAAGTTTTGAAGCTGACTTTTAAGAAAATCTTCTCAAAAGTGTTTCTTTGAAATTCTGGGCGAGCAGTTTTAATTGATGATATCTAATGATATTTTTTTTTCCATGCGCTACAGCCTCAGGATGTTCCAACACAGCTCCCTGTTGGGTTGTCCATGGCAGTGAGCAGTGGGAGCCTGCCCTTGTGCCAGCACAGCTGAGTCAGCACACGGGGTGACTGTGACTCTTGACTGTTTGACTGCAATTCACTCAAGTACTTGATTATTTGTTATTTAAAAGTAATTGATTTAAACATCCCACAGCACTCTAGTGCAGTATGTGCACTCTGTAGTTCACTAGGAACCCCTCAGTCCTATGCTTGATAGCATTTTACATGCATTTTATTTTAGCTTACATGTCAGGTAAGCTTTGCCAGCCATCAGGGATTACCCAGTGCTTCCCAGCTGCCCTCTCCTGGTGTGAGGCGCTCTGCAAGATAACCCCAGTTTCCAACCCAGGAATAAAATACGCATGTTTACCTCTCTCCTCACCTCTCCATCCTTCCCTGCTTCTAGAAGTAACACAAAGCCACAGCACAGACAGTTGCTGTGCTCACTGGCATTATTCTTTGGCCTTGCTGAGAGTTTTTGCAGCAGGCTTTAGACTGTAGGAGCTGGGGAGTGGCTGCACACAGCCTGTAGTGAGGATCCCCATGGAGCTTTTGCTGGTGCCTGCAATGACAAGGTTTTGTTCCTTGCTGGCTGGTGATAAAGAGACACAGAGGCACTGACCAAGCAGTCCCTTGGGGCATTCAGGAACATCTTTCTGCATGTCTTGAAATCTATTTGGTTTGTCATTAGATTATTCTTCATTATGGTCTACAGTCGTTCTTAAATATCTTAGGAAATAAAAAGGTGGATGAAAGAGGCAGGATAGGTTGCTAAAATGTAAAAGCTAAAACAGTGGGGATCTATTTGCTGCTGTTACTCATTTTAGTACTTCCTACATTACTAGATGATGTGGTTGAAGTAACTAGGAGCAGTTAGAAGTAAATTGGCATAAACACATTCACTCTAAAGGATGGATTTTAATTGTGTTCCTCTATTGAAATTTTTACTGTCTAATCTAAAAGCAGACTGTCCTTTTGTGGTCCCTAATTTGTTTCCCATTGCCACTCTTTGGATCTGAGGATGCACCCATTGTGGTCAGGTTGGTGGTACTGAGCTCATCGCTTGCCTTATTCAAAGACAAATTTAAACTCAGCAGGTTGAATCAGGTATGATCTTTCCAAAACAAGGAGGGCTTACAGCACAAAGCAGCGCTTTGGTCTGCAGGTACCTAAAGGTAAGCCGAGATCTGGTATTGGTGCAGTGTTCTATTAAATATGGGCCTCTGGCTCCAGCCCTGGAAGCATTTCAAAGGCAAGTTAGCGTTTGCTTTCTTTTCAGAGGATGGCAAGAAAGAGAAGACTGTTGCTTCTTTCATTGAGGGAAAGAAATAAATGTGGCTTTACAAATAGTTTGAAGTGATTTCAGTAAAGTGCAGCCAACAACAGAAAAGACCGGAGTTGTGTTCTCTGATTTCCCCAACCCGTCTGGCATTTGTTGCACAGCTTTCTGATGTGATGCTGATAGGAAAGCTGCCCTGCTCCCCAGCAGCTGAGGCCACATGTGTGGATCTGATAAATGTACATTGGTAGGCAGCATTCAGCTAACACAGGAATCCATTTGTGGAGTGAGATCTGCATTCCTTCTGCTGTATTCCTCTTCTCACAGAGCAGGGCTGCAGAGAACACTTCTCTTTCACCTGTTTTCCAGATCATTGGGGTGATCAGTTTCTATAAATGAAAACCTTCTCCTTTTATTGTGCCTCTGGGCACAATGATTCTGATATCTGAGAGAGAAAACGTAGTCCTAAGGTTCCTGGAACCATGTTAGCCCTATGTCTGTAACTGACATTAACCCTTTAGTCCACGTGGCAGTGCTCTCCAAACAAGGTCAGTGCACTCCCAGCAAATTCTGACTAATTCTTACCAGCTCAAAGACCAGAGCCTCAGCATCTGCTCTTGTTATTTGTCTTTGTTATGTTCCCATTTACCCTCTGGATGTTTCCCAACAGGCCCGGAGGATGCTGCTCCCAGTTGCTCTGGGGATTGCAGAACTGCCATGAAGGGTGGAAGGGTCTCACTCGGTGCCTCTCCTCCTGTTGTCTCCCTTGACAGCTGTTTCATGAAGCCCCTGGAAGGAGCTTGGCTTGTTCTTAAAAGAGATTCATTTTTAATTTGCAGCCCTTGAAGCAGTACTTGCTCCGCCAGGTAAAATAACTGGAATTTAACACAGTACGTGGTTGCTTTATGACAGCTGCAACACAAAGTGAGATAATGTATTCTAGTACGTTCTCTCAGTCTTTTTTATTTCCAACATAATTATTTTCTGTGGGCACCCTCATGCAATGGTTTTTGGAAGAAACCCTTTTAAGAATAAGCGATAAATATTCGTAGTAGTCATAACGATGATGAACTCTTCACTGCTGGTGTCAGCCTGACCACCATTGAGAAAAGAGGTTTTAATAACAGGCTCATTTTAATACATCTTCCTTTTTCTTTGAAATGTGAGATGTGGACGCTGACTGCTGCAGTCTCCAAGCAGAAGGCAAGTTTGTGCTGGCTCTTTCCTGCTGTGCTTACTGCCCATGACAGCTTGGTTACATACCAAAGCTCCTTCTGGTAGAGTTCATTGCTTTGACAAAACTGTTTATGACTCACATAGGAGCTACACAAAATTTTAATCACGATGACTGCGCGTGGCTCCGAGACAGATATACAAAGAGGTTTGTTTGATCAAGTCAGATTTCCCGTTGTCTGTAGCTGGATCTGTTCACCTTGGATTCTTTCTGAATCTCTTTGCAACTGGCTGCTGTTGAAGGTCCTTTGCCATCATTGTTATTCAGTGGTGGATGGAAGGAGCAGCAGACAGGGGCTGTGTGCTGCTGTACTCTGCCTTTGAAAAGGACAATGTAACATTTGGACCAGCTCCATCTTATTTTCCTCTGGATAAGCTCTCACATTATATACAAACATAAAACTATGGTGGTGGATATTATACGGCAAAAGAAGAAATGCAGTGCACTAAGAGTTTTGTAGCAGCAGGTACTTTGGCTCTGAAAGAACATCTGAATGGCCTGTAACATGAGGGGCGAGACAGCCCATGCCTCTGTAAAATATGTGCTAGTGCTCTATTTTGTTCTGCTCGGAAACACTGTGGCTGCTTTCCTTGTTATTGTGGTTTATGCAACTGCTGCTCTATATTCTGTGAGGCAGTACCTTGCTGAAAGACCAAAGTCTGGATCTGTGGTGTTAAAGCTTCCAGGAGAAAACTGTTCCTGCTGATAATCAAATCTAAATCCTTCTCTGATGGTCTCATACATGAGCATCTCTGCTGCGTTAGTTGCTCTGGGAGTTTTCCAGCCTGGATTGTTGTCAGCAGTGGCAGAGAGGAGGGAAAACTGAAGCATCTCTCTTTTTTGCCTGTGATGCCTCATAAATTTCATTTAGTCAATTAAAATAATAATTTTCATGTTTTTGTGCGGAGAACACCCATCAGCAGCTAACTTCTGCTAACCTCATGAAGCTTTTTGCTTCAGAATGAAACAGCATTGCTTCCTGCCCCATCATATCAAATGCCCAGGACAAATTATTGCCACTATGCATCTATATGGCAACTGCTGTGACTGAACATGAATCCCAGCTTCTGCATGGGGAGTGATACATGTGCCACAAGGCTGCACCCTCTGTACCCCACACATCTTTCTGAAGTGTCTGCCCTGCCCTGAACACTCTCCTTCATCCTCCTGAGAGCTTCCCTGTGTTACTACTGATGTATTTCAGTCAGAGTGCAATATGTGACTCCTCGGGCTGTGTGTTTAGATAATTCTGATTGTTGTTTTATGGGAAAGTCTTTCCTCCAGCTCTTTCATAAAATATTAGCTTTAAAAGATTAAGTTTCAGCCTGTGTTTCAATTATAAAATGATGATGATTTTCAAAGCACAGGAACCATAAGCATAAATTTTCAAACTAGTGCTGCAAATGCTACCCATAGATGATAAATTCCAGTCATATTAACAGTAATTAGCTGTAAGTGTTATTAAAGCCAATATTCTCAATCACTAGTAAATAACTGTATTCTATATTAAAGGTGAAGTGATGACAGTGTTTTGCTATTCTTTCTAAATTTTGTAGGAGTTTAATGCTATATTTCAATTTATAACTATTTCAGTAAGCATTGAGATCTACCTGTGAGCTTAGTACTTTAATCCCTTAGGACAGGTGTGGATTAGGAGAACCCAAAAGACATCCAACTCCATATCTAGGTGATACAATGGGTATCCAGAAATGTCCATGCCCCACTGAGATTAATGATGGGTAGACACCTACTACATTATTTGCATGTGAAAACAACTTTTCAGGGTATTTGTACAGCATCAAGTATATTAGGATCATGATTGTCACAGAAACATCTTGTCACAGAAGAAATAAGTGGTATGGTTTGAACAAGAATGGTTACCTGCTTGCAAGGCTCAAGTGTTAACCAACACTTAGGGATTATATCATATTTTGCTTTAACAGTTGCTTGAAATGAATACTGCTTGGATGTAGTTTCAAGTGATGGAAGTTAAGTAGGGATACTTCAATTTAGAAAACTTGCATGAAGCTTATAATAAACTTCGGGAGGTGCAAAATACATCTTTCCTTCCAACCTTATATGAATAGCAACTGTCACATTTGTAATTACAGTACTGCAGGTTCTCGAAACGCCCTTTTTTTGTCCTCCAACACTTGAACGCTCTCTTCATTCCTTTTTGTTTTTGATGTCATAACGTAAGAAAATTGTCTGTAAGATTGCTGTGTTTTAAGGCACTTTCTGAAGTGCCGCTAGTTTAAAAAAAAATCATTTTACAGAAATGACAGCTTGATGTTCTATGTATATCGCTTCTTCCATCACCAATGTGTCAGCCCGAATCAGTTTATTTACCAACACAGCTACAAGGATTTTTTATTTTCTAGCCTACAAGGTCAAGCACGCTGGTGGAAGCCAAGCTGTGATGCAGCACCCTCCTTTTTCCTTTGAATTAGTGAGAGTAAACTTTTTCATTGCAGTCTGCTCTTTTTCTCTGTGCTTCCTGGTAGGATGAAAAGGCAGCCTTCTCTGAGACTAAGCTGAACAACACAGAGCCAATGATTGTAGTGCTTCATGGCTGCTGAGCTGGTGACTTAACCCATGCTTGGAGTCATCTCTACAGATTAGGTGTGAACTTAGTGGAATGGTTTATATTTGCTTTGATTAATCCTAAGGTTAAAAGTGTCTCTAAGTAGTAAATAGGGAAGCAGATGAAGTAGCAAAGGGTTTGGCGCTGTCTGTCGTTCAGTGTGATGTAACTGATCTTGTCTAATACAACACCTATAAAAAGGAGATTTATCATTTGCTGCTCCTTGAAACAAATCTGATTTGTGATGAAATCTAGTAAAATTGTTGAGAAATATTTAGTGTAACAGACTGAAAAAGTAGCTTTCACTAGTTGACTAGGAAAAGATGTTAGTAATGAGAAATTAGTGGAAGAAAATTTTGACTTGGTCTCATCAATTGGTCAGAACTTTGATTGATCAAAGACTCTCCGAGTGCAATTTGCTGAGCCCTTAAAAGTTCAAATGAGACTTGAATAATGTAATGTTTTGCCAGATTAGGTATTTAATTCCTAATATGTCTGAAAATTGTATTGTTAGTCATTCAAGAAGAAAGAGTGTAATTTTCATCCTTGTTCTGTACTCTTCAAATTGTGAATTGCAACATAAACTTCATTCATAGCTCAGTAGAACAGCTCTGAACTGCTGCATAGACTGTAATTGCAATCTGTGCTAAATGAATGCCCATTAACAGCACCGTTAGACTGTTCTCATTTTTCTTCTTCATATTAATAAGAGGTTGAATTTAATGCGGTCTGTGTATTCTGTTTTGCTATCCACAGAGAGCATACTTAAGAAAACTGTTTTGTTCTCTGTATGTTTCTTCACTTTTCTCCTTGTTACTTAGGAAGATCTAGAATTGAATGTAATAGGAATGAAATTAAGCATAAAGCAACACTATTTTTTTGTATAGGAGTCTTATACTTTCGAACTAATTGCTTCTTAGTTAGAACTTGTATTTCAAAAATATTGAAGGTTTAGAAGTACGTCTTTCATTTGCTTAAAGAACATGGATTTTATGCAGATACTTATTTTGCATCAAAATTCAATTACTTGGAAAATCAAATAGCTCTATTCCTCGAGACTTTTTCTCTGATGTAGCATTCAAAATATCTGCATGAGAACGCTGCAGTGTTTGCTTATTTCCCCGGATCTTGCCCACAGATTAAAGGATAGACTTAGGTAACATGGACATTGAGTCCCAAATTCTTTGCCAATAGAAATTCATTTGTTCGGGGCTATTGTTCAGAAAGTGTCTTTTGTGTACGCAGGAAGTGCTCACTTTACCTTGGAAGCTTCTGAGGCACCAGCTTCTCCGGGTGTCCCCCCACCATTTTCCAGCTGCTCTGGAAGACATCTCAGCAACACTGAGAAGCAGATGAATCTGCACCTCACAGCCTACGTGAATTCATTGCTCTAGGAACATGGAAGAATTCTGCTGTCATTCTGCTATTTTTATTTTAAATATCTTTATTTAAGATCAAAACAATTCTATTAACCAACATCAGTTCGTTGACAAGCAACAGATGAAGTGTAACCATCAGTGGTAAACAAGGAAGAGAAAAAAATTGGATACGTTCATGAGCAACATCCTACTTTTTTCCTGCATAATTTCCTTCTTATAAAGCTAGCTGAAATGAGGGAATAATTTGACTTGTTAATATAGTGAAGATCAATGTGATCTCTAAACATGAGGTTGAAAGAACAACATCATTATCCTTCATTTGTTGATGCAAGGAGTAGACTGATTTCAATTAGTGTTTTAAATTGGGAAGGAGCTGAGGAGAAGTTGGTAGCATTCCTTGTAGCTGAAATTCATTCAATACAATTCTTGCTCATCAGTTTAGACAGCACCAGTTACTCTAATGAGTATCAATAGTGTCTCAATGATTAATGTGTTAAACACATTCAGTATAATTCAGGAAAATTGTAGAACAGCAGATGGTACATTTGGATTTCTCTGAACACACAAACATTAATTTCTTCCCAAAGGCCTCATAAGAGGATTTGGGGTTTCTGAGGGGTTGAAAAAAAGCAGTATCTTGGACTCAAGTGGAAGTTGCTAAAGAGAAGCATATTAATAGCAAACATCAACTTCATTTTGTCTTTTCTCTCACCAAAAATCCCTATCTGCTGCTGACTATCCAAAAAATTCCAGTTGAGTCCTGCTGTGCTGAGCAGGTGAGCTCTGGGTCTGCCATTCTCCAACCAGCCGCCAGCTCCTCCTTTGATATGGACTGAGTAGTTAGTTCCTAATGGAGAGAGCCTGAAGCAGAAAGATGGAAAAGAATCTTCTGTCCTTTTCTCTCCACCCTTTATTTGACTTTCACCGATAACTTTTTCCTTTTATCTGTTGACAAAAATTAACTTCTGCACATTGTCCCCTGGAATAGCTTGTACATGTTGGATTTTCCATTAGATATGGCAGCCCCACTGGCTTGCCAAATTCTGTGCTTGCTTGCTCTTTTTGTCATGGTGTGTTTTCATTATAAAAAAAGTATGCTTGCAAAGGATAGAAGATCCATGCCTGAGCAGTTCTCACAAGTCTAAAGAATTAGTTCTCCATTTTTCAGTATCTGGGAGACAGTATGCTCAGCCTCGTGATCTGTGCTGTGATTATTGAGGGAATTGCATAAAGATTGATTTTCCTTCCTGTTTCCCATGTAGGAACCAGGAAAACTGAGGTGAAAGGAGCTGAATTGAAAGAGCACATCTGATTCATTCACTCAAGTGATCGAGGCATGGTGGGGGATACTATCTCTTCCTAAATATGATTGTTTGCTATCTCTTACAGGTTTTTAAAGAAACAGGAAGATTTAGTAAGGCCTAGACAATGAAAAAGAGAATTTAAACCTATGTGAACTTGTATATCCCAGTATTTATAGTGTTGTGAATACAGTCTGAATGTCTCAAAATGTTTACTTGCTTCACTTTTTCCCCCTGAGAAAAAGTGAGTGCTTTGTTATTTTTCAGAAGAGTTCACTAATGTTTTTCCTGCTACATAAGTTTTACTTCTTTCTCATTGGTTTGACAAGTATGGAAACATAACACTGATCGCTGCCCCTACTTCTCCCCATCCATTTAAAATCTGGCTCAGGGTACATTAACTGAAGGTAACAAAATTATTGCTGCTAATATTTGGATGAGACCAAATGTTGTTAATTACCTTTATTATCTTGTCCTTTCCTACTTCATTGATTGTAAGTGAAAGAGTTGTTGTATCCTATCTGTAAACTTTTCTAACTCATCTTCAGTGGCTGAAGAGAGATTGGTCATATTTCAGGTTGACTTCAGTCTTTGGTGATGTCTTTGGTTGAAGGCTTTCATGATGTAATAGAGCATCTTGCTACTTTTATTAGACCTTGCCACTCTTACAAGAAGCTTGTATATCTATATCCTTAAATATATTCATCATTTGTGCTTTATTGATTTAATTTTTTTTTTTTTTTCTCTCCCTAGTGTTTTGCATTAGTGGTGTTAAAATCTGAGAATGAATTTGAAGGACCATTCCTCTGTTGTCAGGGTACCTCTGCAAAGTAGATTGCAGTAGTTCTCCCTAATCCCACACTGAAAGTGTTATCTGCATATAGGATTTCTGTTATGGGATTTATGGGACTATGCTCTTAATCTTGCGAAACTGACAAGCTCATTTTGTTTAATTTTTCCATAGTCCGATCAAAGGAACTTTTAAAATGTTTTCTTGGTACGTTAGCACTATGAAATTGCTTTTAACTGTATTGGCCAATTAGCAACTCTTTAATGTGCTATATTGTTTGTCAAGGCAGTGTGACAGAATGACAGGCTCCCATACTAATTATCTAGCTCCTGTACAAGTAGAAAATTGCTCTTGTTGGACAAATATTTTAAGTTAAAGAAGTAGGGATCTGGAAGTCTGGAAATAAACTTAGTCATGCAAGGATACATCAAAGAGGATGGAATGGCTCAAATAATTGGTAATGGGAGGAAGGACCTTTCACCTTTTTGTAACAAATCAGAAAACATATTGAGTGGAATGGATAAGATAAATTTTAAAAGCTTTAAATGAACACAGGGTTCAAAGAATTGGTTCATGAACCTCATTTTGTGCTAGCACAAGTTGGGCTTACATATGATGATGATGTTCATTTAGCTTGAAGGGCAGCTAACCTGCATGCATGCACCTGCCACCTCCCTTGCCTTCTGTTTAGGAATGAACTTTTTTTCCTCAAAACTCTTTTTCTCCATGTAGAATGCTGTTTCTGACAAGAATAAGCATTCGGAAGCATCAAGAAGTGGGAGACGAGCTACAGAGTTTCCCTCTAAATGTGTTTTTCACAGCTTCAGATTAACCCAATTCAACCTGTGGCCAGCGTTGCACAAGAGATCTCTTTTGTTTAAGTGTTTAGGAATGAACTTAGATAAAAATGTCAGAAAAGAGTCACTAAAAATCTTCCAAAGGAATTGATTGAATTTCAAATTTCTTTCTGCACTGCCAATGCAGGTAGAATATTTGGATTAAAATTTTTTCTTTAGGAATACCTGATTTAAAAAAACAACAACAAGAAAGTAAGGCAGGTTCATTTTAAACTGTGATATTCTTGTGAGAGTGAAGCTGAAATGTTGCATTCTCAGCTCAGCACTCCCAGTGCTGGAAGGATTTGGGAAAGACAGAAGGTATTCACAGAAGAGCAACAAAAATGATTAAAGGAGTGGAGAGATTGATGACTTGATGTGTGAAGAAATATTAAGGGTGCTAAATATGTATTGCTTGCCCATCTAAATGATGGATACAAAAAATGCAAGAAGCTTTCTTGAATTGATGATTGATTAGGTGAAATGAATGAAGGGGATGAAAAGAATTATTGCCTGCTGTGCTGTAGGAACAGTGATTCTGGATTAGATCAGCAGTATGTGACCAGTATCTCATCTTTAGCAGTGGGGGGTAGCTGATGCCCATAAAAGTGAAAAAAAAAGAAGTAAATCTCAGCTGGGTAATTACAGTTTTCTCTGTCTAAGGAGAAAGGTTTCTACAGTTGTCTTAAGTGTGAGGAAGAAAATGGATGAGAAGGTGAAAAGTACATAGAACAAAAGTAACTTACTGAGAGTGTAAAGAGTTAATGAAAATTGCTCTGAAAATGCTGTTCTTAAAGCCTATGTATTTTTTTCTATTATACTCTCAAATGAAACCACTAGATACCTGATTGTCTGTCTGGCTGCTAAATCCTGATTTAATTCATCAGGATTGTGGAGCACATATCTATCTAGCAGGGATTTTTCATTTTTCTCCTTCATGATTCTGAGTATACAGTTATAACATATTTGGGATGGCAACTGCTAATAATTTACTGTAAAATAGTTCAATAGACAATATGGTCAAGCCGTAACCTTAGCCCAGCATTGTTTGAAATTGTCTGTGAATGGATTTGATGCCAAGCCTTCAGTTTTTTTTGTGGGCTGTCATTAAATTATTACACTCAAATTTTTTGAAGCCAATGTCAACATTGCCTATATTGCATTTCGCTTAAGTTGAAGGAGAAACCAGCCAAATGAAAAATGAAATAGAAATCCAAGAAGGAGCTCAAAGATTTTTGCTCCCAGTGGTGAGGGTTCTATTGAAGGTGTTGTGCACCAGTGTCCTTGAGCAGAGCAGAGATAAGCATACGACATACGAATGCTGCTGTCAGGCTGGGAGGTGTCCTGACAACTCCTGTCCCATTGCTGAGCCACAAGCAAGGTCAGCTCTGGTTTTATCAATGGCAGTATACAACTGCAAGGAGTCTTGATAAGTGTCATATTTTTCTTTCATTGTACTGATTTATTTATTTATTTTATTTTTGAGTTGTACAAACAAAGGCACTGGAGTCAAGTTTTGCTTCTGTGTCTCTTCATTTTAGTTCTGTGCTGGACTTCTAAAACCAGTGTCACTGATAACCTTGTTTTTTCTCCTATTTCACATCTGCTTATCTGTGTGGGTTTGCTGTATGCTCATCTCCTCAACAAAGTAAGTGTCCTTGTGTGGTTAAAGAGAAGGCACTTGCAACTTTCTTTTCATTTGGATAGATTTAGCCTCGTAGAACTCTAAAAAGCAAAATTTTCCAATGTTATTATATTACTGTGTATATTCTGGGTGTGATGAGCTGGCAAATTAAAAAATACCCCACTTATTTACCAACCCTTCCTTGTTTTACAGCCTCTTTTTTCACTGTGCCTCCTCTAGTTGTCCCTTTGGAAGACACAGTAGGGTTGTACAATGGGAGCAGGATCTCAGGTTGTGGTTGTTTTCTTCTCTTCCCCTGTCTGTAGGTATCCCATGCCGGCGTGGACCTGGTCTCTGTTATCATACACTCCCATCATTTATTGCCTTCAGTACTGAAGAAATCCATAATTAACTCTGGTTCTTAGCTGGGACCACATTCAATCCATGTTATTTTCTTTCCCAGCTTTCTTTCTCCTGTGGGTAATCTGAAAGTGCATAAAACTAGAGAAATAATATAAAATATGACAAGTAAATGATCATTGGGTTACTCAGTATTCTTTTTCAGTTTCTACTTCCTATTTTCTGTCAATCACGTCCCATAATAGGCTATTTGTCACCACAGATATCTGTATACATAAAAAATAAGTAGGCACTGAATGTATGCTTTTAACAGTGTTCAAAGCATTGCCAATGATATATGATTTTCTTTTATCTCTTCTGTATGTCTCTGTATCAGGGGAGTGTCATTGGGTGTATCTCAGTGGAACAGAATGGATTTTAATCAACTGCTGAGAAAATGAGATATTACACTGAGACAAGAATATCTGCTTGATAGAAACTTCTCTTTAAAAGTATAATTCTCCAGCATTCAGTTTTGTTTCCGTTGTCAAGTACTGCATAAAAACGACATTAAAAACATATCCAACTTTGAGTATTTTTCTCAGATCATAAAAGGCAAGATTCATGCCAGCAAACAAGAGGCTTCTTGATGTGTTCTCTGAGTTGCAAATAGAAATGAGTACACTGTGAAAGCATTGTAAACTGAGTGTGAGCAAGACCCTCTGTACAGATAACAGTGGTTTATGTTGCTTGCATTAACTGTGTTAGGACTTTACAAGAAACTGGAAGAACTCAGCTAGGTGCTTGTTTTCCAGCAGCAGAAATTAGTATTGCAGCAATTAAGATTATTCACTCTCAAGCTTTTGGGAAAAATTCCATCCAGAATACTCAGAGAATTGGAGAAACCATGTTGGCCATGTAGGAAATGCTCAGTGTGACATGTATGTAAGTGTGTCAGGACTGTGCTCAGCACAGCAACTTTCTGAACACATTTAGGCTCCATAGGATGTAGGCAAGGTGTAAGTATCAGAATTAGCAGCGCTCCTGCTTAACAAAGTTCCTACCAGCAAAAAGAAACATTGCTTTTGGGTATCTCTGTGGAAATTGGTCCTTGGAAGTCCTGCTGTGTAGCAGAAACATGTTTTGGCGTACAGCTTATACCAGGTGACTAAGGCTAATTTGGCCTCTGAAGGTGACACAAGTACAGGTGCCCGGTAACCATGTGAAATATGGTCAAACTGCAGTAGCTGTGTTGGAGGAGAAAAAATGATACATTCCACCAAAAACTGCCATATCTCCAGTGCTTCTGGAGATGATCCGTACTTTATTTTGTCCTGAATTTATGGCATTTATATATGATTCTTCCAGTGCTCGGTGCCTGGCTCCCATAGTCTGCTTCTGGTGTGTGTTTGTGCTGCTGGGTGGCTCTGAATGCTGAAAATAGCAGGAAATGTTTTTCAAAATTAAGACCATTTATCACAAGATTGACTACAGTGGCTCAGAAGAGACTGAGAGTGAGATATTGAAAGAAAGCATGCAAGTAAATTGGAAATAGGATGTAGTACCCTAGTGTGATAGGCAGAAGCAAAGCCACAGAGGTCTAGAAAAATTTGGGATGTTGCTGGGTTTTCACTACAAATTGTAAATGAGAGTAATTATGTGCATCAAAGGGAGGCTGATGTACTTGGCTCATATATTTTCTGACTTTAATAAGAATGATGAGTGAAGTTTTCAAGCTGGTTGAGATAGAGAGGGCTGTGGGAAAGGTGGAAGATTGTAAGGGGTGGTTGTTCATCAATCAGCCAGCCTAGAAGTTATGACCTCAGGTACAAAGGGAGCTGACTCAGGGTACTGCAGAGATGCTGACAGTCATTTGTGATGATTGCTGGTAACCAGGTGAGATCCTCCTGCTTTAAATCAGGATAAAAATGTTGATCTCTTAAAAAAAAAACAACAAAAAAACCCAAAAACCTAAAATAATAATAGGAACAAATGAAAACACAATTTCTGAGCCAGCTTAGTTAATTATTCTGAGCAACAAAGGATGACTAAATATCTCTGGTTAATTATGTCTATGTATGTGTTGAGCAAAGGTTATCTTCTCCCACTCGAGCCTTGGGAACCTGTGGGTACAAAATACAAAGCCCGTACCTCTGGAAAAGTAAGGTGCTCTTTAATTTATTTTTAAAGAGGCTGAATAACTAACTGCTACCCTTGGACTGTTATAACTGATTTACAAAAACTTCTCAGCCCTTTAGGCTTTTTGGAAACTAGTTTGGTGGAATCGCAGCCTTCGGCTGCTATCACAGTTTTTGAGTTAAAGTGTTAAAAGCAGATTTTCTTCTATGCTTTCCAGCATTCAAGAAGAGTAATAAGCATGTTCAACTCATAATAGATATTATGGGTTTGGGTGTACAAACACAGCCAACATCACTGAACTCAAGAGAAAACGATGTCTGTTCCTTCAGCTCAACGAAAGCTGAAGTTGTGCCCTTGATTTATTTTTTCCCTGCCTTTGTATGAGAAGGAGAGGTCTCTGGTTGGCACACAAGTGGCTCATTGAGGTGCTGCAGTGGCTGTTCTTGGTCCAGGACATCTCCCTTTTACTGTCACTGTGGCCTTCTTTGTGAGAGTTCTGAAGTCATTTTTTCTCCCTTGAGTAATACGTGGGCCAAGAGCAGGAGGTAAACTCTGGGATATAATCACTGAATTTTGTTTACCTTCGTGTGTGAGGCAGATGAGCTTCAGGTGCTTCTGTTTTCTCCCGATAAGTGTGTGAAGTTGTGGATGTATGAGCTGCATTTGGTTCCCAGAAGAATGGTCTCTTTTTACCTGAGAATAATGCACCTTTTGTAGATGAGGATGGTGAAAACTCTGTAATTTGGAATTGGTGCTTTCAACCACAGCACGGCCAGTGAGACACGAAGAGCCCCCAGAGCACAGATAAAACTTAAGGCAAGTAATTCAAGTTTAGACTTAGATGAAGTTTTGTTATTTGGCCTGCTCTCCTCTTCCCACAACTTTGTTAAATTATTTGCATTTTTCTCTCGCCCAGATGTTTTTACAATATCCTTGAGCTGTTTTCCTCTTCTTGCTAACTGTCCAATATTTCTGGCTGCCTTCTGGCTGCAGAAGGAAACTTTTCCCTTTTAATTAAATCACTGAGCTCCTCACCAAGGGCAATGAGCTCAGAAGGAATTTATTGTGCTGTGAGTCAAGATGGTGGCAAGCATGACAAAGGTTTAAGTGGGTTATTAGGGACCCAGACCTCTTGTTTTTTCCTTCCTGGGAGGAAGTTATTCTTTGGGAAGGCAATGTCTGCAGTGTGCTGTGGTGCAACATAAAGCCGTGGCCAGCTCTGTTGTTTGGGGGAATAGGAGCAGAGTGGGTCTGCAGCTGTGGTGTGCTGCTGCCTATCCCCTCTGCCTGCAGCCAGAACAGCACAGAGCTGCAGCGAACCCCATGCTCAAGAAAGGCAGCACAGCAGATCCTGAGGCTGACTGCAGCTCTCAAGGATAATAAGAAAACAAAGATCTTTCAAAGCATAACAACATTATGCCTTTCATTTCAATGGCTTTGGGGAACTGTCTATCTCTTTTTCAAGTTAGTTTAACTTTATCTTCATTAACCGCCATGACTTCTATCTCAGGGAAAGGAATACAGGCAAAAAATTAAATTGAATAATCACTCAGATGGCAGATTGTCCTAGCGGTATCTCAGATAGACTTGAAGCGTTTCATTCAGTGATTCTGTTTCTTGTAAAGCAACGCTTTTCATTTCCTAATGTGATGAATGGCATGAAATAGCGTAATGTAATCTGAACGTTTAATTCAAAACAGATTACTCTTCTATCTAATCAGCACCCAGGAGCACGTAAATCTGTGAGTACCTGATCGGAATTAATTGTGTTTGAATGAAAATGTATATGCCCTGGAGAAGCTGCTCTATCTGTCAGGAAAGCATGATAAGCAGTAAGAGAAAGACAAAGACAAACAGGTCTCCAACTAAGTTTTACCATTTTGTCTAAAGTTATTTTCATGAAGCTAATAATACATATATGAATTTATCATTCAGGAAAGTTGATGGCAATCCATAACACAGCAATCCAGAACAAATAGCAAAAATTCCTACAGGCAAAGTGGGATCATGCCTCAGTTCTTGGTAGTTCTAAAGCAGATTAAAAAGTACTGCAGTGGGTATATTCTTTTGTGCATAAGACCACTCGCTTTGTATGGGGTAATGAGGGCAGTATCACTTATGGAATAAGGCATGTATCATCTGCAGAAGATACTGGCACCGTTGATGTCTTCATTGAGAGACCATGGCCGTGCTAAGGCAATGCATCCTGATATGAGAAACCTGGTTTGACTGCAGCAGTGTCTGGACTAGATGACCTGCAGAGGTCCTGCTTAGCTGAGATAATTAAGTGATTTGAGTGAAGAAGTTGTGTGCTTACGCTGACTAAGGGAACAGCCTTGTGTTAGTCAAATATACTGAAGGGGACTTATCTGATGGAATGCAGTCATTAGAAGAGAAATGCCAAGTTTATCCATGCAGATTTCCAAATAACCTGATCACCTCTAAGCTAAGCAGGACACTGTTGGTGCGTCTGATATTTATTTTACATTTTTGGAAGCTTCTTTAAACCTATGAGGTAAATAGTATATGATAATATTCTTTCCTAGTCTAGCTTCTTGAAAAGCAGATGAAGAGGGATGAACTACTAGGTGGAGCTTTTTAATGGGATTCAATACACCTATAAAAGAGAAGGATGTGAACAGATTTGATGCACAGAGGTGTCAGTTGCAAGCCAAGAGCCAGCAAAAAGGTGGGAAGTGGTAGAATGTCAATATTGTACAGCTAAAGAAGATATCTGGTATAACTACATGCAAATAGAAATTGTGGGTTTTGATGTGCCATTTGAATATAGGTTTAAGGACTGGCTTGATGAAGATAGGGAAGTCACTGTGTATTGGGGTGAATGAAGTCTGAATAGGGTTTCTGACCAGATGGCAAATTTCCAGAAATTCTAGGAAGGGTAGAGCTGCAATTTTAATTGCTTTTTAAAACAACATGTACCTGATGACTGCAGTCAGCTGAACTTGTAAGTATGCAATAAGTTGCATGGAAAAATTATCTAACATAGATACCCTCTCTTTAAGGATCAGTATGGACAGGAAAAAACGGTGGTGCTAAAGTGAGCTGTAAAAGCTCACTGTGCAGAAGAAGGTATACGCTGAGCTTGGCAATGTGCTGGCTGTGCTCAGACAACTTTACCTTGCTTTATGTCTTCCTATTTAAACACGTGGAAAAAACTTGAGATCTGAACAGCAGACTCAATTGAGGATGGCTGAGGTGTTTGAAGTGCTGGCTGATCTTCCTCAAACCCTGTGGACTTATGTGAACCAGAAATGCTAACAAAGTCTAGGAAACAAATGGTGAGTGTGGCCTGAGGTGGTGTGAAGCAAGGTGCTGGGCATGCCCTGCTGAGAAGGGTTTAGCTACTTCATGGCCCCTTGCCTCCATTGATTCCAGTCAGGAAACAGTACAAAGCATTGCGTTTAAGCAAACTTAAGTCAGTGTGTGATTGCAGCTAGCAAAGTCCTGCTGGGACCAGGGGAGCCAAAACTCTTCTGCACTGAAGATACTGAAACAGCAGCAACGTTCATTTCACCCTTCACAGAGTTCATCATTACTGTACATGTATTCCCTCAGCAGGAGAAAATAGCAGCCAAAAGAAAAATAATTGTTTCTCCTTGTGGAGGAATGGTCTTAGAAATGCCCCCGGAGACTATTCTAAGCAAGCCCAATTTTTTTCAGCCTTATCTAAGTGTAGTACCATCTGCTTTTATCACATAATTTACACAACGCTTAACAAGAGACAAAGCATAATAAAACCTTCTAACCCCCTCCTGGGGCGCAGTGCCTTTGAAAGAGGACTGGGGACCCGACTTGTTCAATTTGTTTTGGAATTACTACTCTAATATTGGAAGTCCTCTGTACAAGGAAGCATTGTACAGTGGTTTAAATGGCAGAAGTTACTTGTGTTGTTTTTTTTTCCTCACTGCCCCTTACCTAAAAGTATTTTTCATTTAAGAGGAGAAACATGTGTAAGTAAAAATAATAATAAATATGGATGTAAAGTTGGATTGTAGCATATTTGACTTGGGATAGCAATATATAATTACTTGTTGCATGCTTTTGGAGTAATAATTAACTTCATTGTGAAGTGTACAAATCCTTGAGCAAGTAGCAAATTTCAGACTTTTGTGCAGGAGATAAAGTTTCACATTGAAATTGATTATACCTACCTACAGGACACAGAGATGGAAAGGAAAATGAGCAGAAAGGTCACGGAAGATAGCAAAGGAGATTTGGACTCTACACAGATTGATGGCAAAGGTTTTGTGAGAACATAAATACAAAATGTATGAATAATGTCCTGACCTCTTATCTCAGGCAAAACACTGAACGATTTGCCTACAAATGTACAACTGTAGCCAGTTATTTCGGTGATGAATGCTTTGTGTTTGAGCTGGCTCACACAAACTGTGCCCTCCCGTATCTCATGTGGCTTTGGTGTGTTATGATGAGGAAAGTGAAGCCACCTGAAAGGACACTTAGGTTCTAAAGCCATATAAAAACTGGTGCAACATGGAAATCTGAAGTGTTGGCACCGTGCACAAAATGACAGCATCACAGAGGCATCAAAGAGGTGAGCTGAAATAGCTGGGAGCCCTCTGTGGGCACTTGGTATAGGAAATAAATTCAGAAATTAGGGATCTGTGCTTGTCTTATGGGCAGCATGGATGTGTTAGACTGCGTACAACATGTGTATCTGTTAGACTGGAGACCTGGCTGTGTGGCTTTGCTTTGTGAAATTACTGGGTCTCATGAAACCAGTAAATGCCTATAAACTCCCTGTATCAGTTCAAGCATAGGATCACTATTTTTGGGTGATAGTAGTTTTGGTGAATGTTTAGTTAGTATTACACAGTGGCCTCAATCAGTCATATATGCAGCTGATCAAACTTGTTGCAATGCACTTTCTCATAATGTCACCTCAGTGTTATGAGTGCAGTCCTGCACATGAGGAACTGAGATGGCTGGTGTTGATATTGCTAATGTTTTGGGAGGAAGGATGGTTATGAGTCAGCTATCAGCTTAGCTATGCTCATTGCTTTCATACCTGTGTCACTGGGACTTGAACACGTACGCACCATCTGAAATAATGTAGCTTGGAAAAGTATTTTCCTGAGGTTTTGGCTTCCTCATGATTCTGAAGTGACGGCTGAAGCCCCAGGCTGGTAAAGTCAGCAGAGTGCTTTAGACAGACCTATTTACCAGCATGCAGAGGCATTGTGAGAAACTCTCCACCTGGACCGCAGTCAATACTGCCTGATCCTTGCTGGCATGTCCTAAGGTATTACTCTGTGGAGCTCTATTCAAGATGTCTATTTCCAATCTCTTAACCTTTCACAGTGCACACTTTTTTAATAACAAAGCTGGAAAGAAAGGGGGATCTTTTTAGTATAAAGGTCACAAATCAATGTTTTATTTTAACAGGTTTTTCGTTCCTTTGTTGAGATTTTATTTAGCAAAAGTCATCGCCAGCCTAGCAGCGCATAAGAAAGAAAGAACCAAGGCAGCAAAATTACAGCACATACTGCCAAATGACTCCTTAATTAGGAAGTAAGTGTTTTTTCCATTCCCGTAACCTCTGGCATTCAGGGACTGGTGACAAGCCAAGGGAAAGTGGCATATGGAGAAAAAGAATGTGGCATTTGAGAGAGGCAAGATGGATCATCCAGTTGAGGCAAGCTGCACTGATTAGGTCAGTGTGTGCCGGACCTCGTCCTCAGTTCCACCATCCCCATCCACATGAGGAAACAGCAGGATCCAGAGAGGCACAGCCATAAGAAGTTCATAAACAACACGGGCCTGATTTCAGCATATTAAAAAGTGTTCAGTCAGATAATTACCCTTAATTATTAATTCTTTTTTTCATGATCAGCTTAGATGGCAATGGTGCAGAAAAAGCAAATCGCTGGGTATTTGCAATCTGCTGCTAGCTCGCAGTCCGCTCCGCACCTGGTGATTCAGCACATCTGTGTCTACCAAGGACTGATGGAAATGACAAAACAGCTGTTTCTGGAAAAACTGTTTACCTTCTTCTACCTTTTCTAGTCACTTCTCCTAATGTACAGTCAGGCTTGCTGCACCCCAGAGACAAGAGCTTCCTAACAGCCCCTGTGGCCTGATATGCTCTCTGAATTTTACTGCAACTTTACCAATAAATTGAAATCTACCTTTTTCATTCGTCTTTTAAGATATACCAGACAAATGACTTAGCCAATTTCTGTAACTCTGAAATATAAATTGCAGATAAGTACTAGACAAATGCTTCCTCAATGCCTATTGTACAATAGTGTAGCAACAAGTGATGATTATACTTAAGATAACCCAAAGGCTTATAGGCAGGCCTGGCACTGGCGTGGGTTGCTCACAGGAACTGTGGTTACCCCAGCCCCAGAGGCATACAAAGCTGGGTTCAATGAAGCCAGCCATGGTTAGCATCCCAGCCAGGGACAGGAGGTTGGAGGTTGGATGGTCTTTAAGGACCCTTCCAATCCTAAGCAGTTCCATGATTCTTAGTGCTAGGTGGAATTTCCTGTCATCAAAGCTCATCACACCTTGAGTTTTTGCCCCTCAGGAACTTTCACTTCTGCTTTTGCCTTTGACACTTGGGTTTGGAGCCCCAACCCACACTCAGGCACTACCTCCAGGCTTCATCACAGTATTGACCTTCCTGAAAGTTTCAATGACTGTATTCAGAAAGTTTTTTGCTTTTTGCATTGGGACCTGACACCAAATAGGCCTGGGGAATGAAGCCAGGGCTTCACCTGTGTTATTGCTCTATAAAAACTGATGTAGAAGAAGCACAACATAAGGAGATCAATTCTTATGATCCTCTGTTGTCCTCAGGTGTGTATACTTTGTGTACTCAGGAAGAGAGATCATGGAAAAGGAACGTTTATGTTCAGCAATAATGGCAATGTGACACGGTCCTTACAGTTCCCGATTATTTCTCTTACTGGCTTAAACTTTATTTTGCATGCTTCACAATTTATTTTGCTTCTATTTTCCCTTTTTCTTTTGATTTACTCCCCCACCTCATTTTCACAGAAAAAATTTTCCCATTTTACAGCAGCAGCCATCTGACAAAAACAAAGTTCATGGTGCATCAGATGTGTAGGCTGTCCCTTCAGTTTTAAAAATCAAGGAGAAAGCAGAGTTCTTTCATTCCTTACCTCTCTTCCTGGTTTGCTGAGCTGAGCTGAGTTCAAACAATCCTGTTTTATGAGTGATAGAACAAGCTCCATGCCCGTCTCACAGCATCCCAGCTGTAGAGACTGAATCAACTGTTTCAGAGGCTATTTAATTATGTCAGTACTCAGCACATTCAAAATGCTCCAGATGTGCTCTTGCAATGAGATTGCTTGCAGAATCAGCTTTAAATTATGGTTCTTTCTGGAAGGCGAATGCTTCCAGCGGTATTACTCTCCTTAATGAACATGGAAATTATTTTCATAAGTGTAGGAGAAAATAGTAGACTTCAAACACCGGTTGAACAACTGCATTTTTTAATTCTTTAACCAATAGGATGTTCACACATAGCATGCGTGTACATCTGCCATCCCTACTGATATATCATCCAAAAAATGACAAAAAATATAGCACCTCACAGCTTCCTGGAGCTTCTATGTGAAGTGTGTTTACTTAAGAACAGAATTAGACTCGTGAATGCGTGAGGCTCTCATAAAGATGAGGTATGTACATTTTATTTTCTGTTAATCTATTATCTGAGTAATATATTCCAGAAAATATGCTTTCTGGGGTAGGTTGGAATTTAACCTTTGAACCATGTGGCTATTTAGTTCTTTTCACAGCCATTGTACTTCGAACCAGGCCCTGTGGTGCTCGTCCTCCAGTTTTGTTGTGAGAAAACTGCTGCCTCATGTCTTGGTGCAGCTGAGGATGTTCCTTGCTCTGACTTTTGTGTCTGCTAATGGGGGAGGTGAGCTCTTCATTTGCTGCAGCCAATTCCAAGCAAGGTGACAATCAAACACTGTACTGAGGCTAGAAATTAAAGGTCATCACGGTCATCTCTATCATCATCATTCACAGTAAGCAGTGAGAGCTGGATGTTGAACGTTATGTGCTGCTAAGTATCAGGCTGCCTGTTGCTTGACACCTGCAGGTGCACAATCCTGACTTTGTACAGGAGCTGAAAGCTTGGGGAACTCAGAGCATGTTCTTTCTGAGTATAATTGTTTTTGCTAAAGGAAAAAAACAGCGGTAATCATCTGTCTGGGGCATGGTATGAACCCCAGATTTAATATTAAGGATCTTTCATACTCTCTGTGCTAGCACAGGATTTCCAGAGGCACTCTGAATAGTCACCCCACGTCTTTCTTTGTCTAATTGGCTTCTGGTCCACAAAACTTGTTGGAGGACTTGTTGCAGAGAAGTGATTCAGCTGCACTTTCCTGACCATCTTGTTCTTCCCATGCAAGGCAGAGCCCTTGGTAGAAGTAAGCACAGCAGCAGCTGTGGGTATGAGAACAGAAACTCCCTCTTGGCCTGTTCCCCTCTGTGTTCACTCCCTGCAGGATTGCCACCTTTCTGACTTGAGTCTTTCTGAAAAATCATCCTTCTATGGACACGCTGAAACGGTCCAGATTTTCTATCAAAATGGCAAAGTTTAGGGCTTATGAAAATACATATATCTGTATTTAGCTACTGTAATGTTGTTTTTTCCTTCTGTGGTAGTCTTCACTAACTGAACAATATTTCCATCCTTGGAGTAGAGTTCCACATGTGGAACGTGCCTTGCTCTGCCCTTCCTGTGCTTTGTTTATGCAGGTGAAGGCAAGTGTCGCTCAGATACTTTCAGACTCTTTTGCTTATTGATGGGACAAAATTACGTTTATAGTATGTAGCAATGATGATGACAGTTGAACAGATTCAACCATCTCTGCTTTAATTACTATGCTTGAATCACAGAATCATTAAGTTTGGAAAAAGCTGCTGAGATCAACAAGTCAACACCAACTCATACCCAGCATGCCCTCTGTCCATGTCCCTCAGTGCCACAACTACCCTTTGCTTGGAGACCTCCAGTTCTAAGGTAGGATGCAGAATTCTTTGAGAAGACGAAGGGATGACAGCTTTTCCCCACTCGTGTAGTCATTACCTACAGGCTAATGCTTTCTCCAGCCTTCTTGTTTGCTCTGGCAGCTGTATTTGTGGTCTCAGCTTTTGAAGATAATTGCTGATCTTTTGTGTAATGTGAATTTAGGTGAAGCTCTCCAAGTCCCCACAGGCTCGGATAGGAATAAAACCACATGAAATAGAAACAGCTGAGAATTTACTCCCTGTGACTGCAAATTCAAGCCTGTCATTTTTGTGAAGGCTTCTAATTTCTGTGTGTGATTAAAGATGCTCAGCCAGCTTTTCTGAAGTCATTTAAACAAATAAACTCTGTTTCTTACTCAAAGCACAAAACTGACAACATCAATTCTGAAGAGCAGGGGAAGGAGTAGCTTTGAGTTTTGCTGGAAATGTGTCCCCTGATGATGAAATCTTATATGCCAAGTTTTAGCTGAAAGCAAATGCTAAGGCCATTGATGACCCTGTGGAAAATGTTCCCTAAAATGCCAGTGTTGACAAACTGACTTTCAAAAGTACTTAGGATCGGCCCTGGGACTTTAACCACCATCTTCAGTGGGAATAGATTTAGGTCAGTGCAGAGAGCCTGCAGTGGGGCTCATCTGAGTTCAGTGGTTTCAGCATGGAGAATTGCAGTTTAGACAGATGATAACGTGTTTGCAATGGGAGCTGTTACAGTAATATGTTGCCTGTAGATGTTTCTCAGATCTTTTTGGCACAAAACACAAGAATTTTCTATACAGCATAAAAAAAACTCTCATTGAGAGAGCCTTAAAAATGTGCTATGTATAACAAATGATTATTGGAAGAAAGAAGATGTTCGAAATTAGTCAAAGCAACTTCATGTGAGAGAGATTTCAGTAAGAACTGATGTTATAAAATAAGGGATATAAAATCTGTTGCAGATAGGTTGTAGTAAGTTACGACAATGCTTTTTGATTCTTTAAGTACTATGAAAGTGTCACAAGTATAAATAGGCTTACGATGTCCATGGATCATTCTTGGTGTTTCAATAACCTGTTAAAATAGGGTCCTTTTTAGAGACACACCAGGCACAAACATGCACAGCCTGCATGATGCAGTGGGCATGGATATTTCAGATTGTTTTGCTGCCTGAAATATTAGATGTGATGATGTAAATACTGGTTGTACTTGTGTGTCGTGGTTGGAGAAGCCTTCACTGATTGCAGTGTACAAATTGTGTAAAGAAGTATAAAAAGAAATGAAATATTCCTATGGCTGGAGAAGGAGAATTTTTCTTGTTGTGTTTTTACAAATAGCTGATGAAAGCAGCTCAGTCATGTACTGAGGGGACCTCCATGTCTCTGGCAAAATAAGGAAATTAAAATTAGTCTGCCACATTGAAGACTTGTATAACATGGGCTTTACCTTCCTCCAAACAGTGTGTTAAAAACAGAAAAATGGTAACATCAACATAAAAGGCAGAAATGCCACATGCCATTTGGAGTGCTAATTAACACAAAAAGCATTCATCTTCACATTTATCTACCAGACTTGGCGCCTGGCTCTGGAAAACTGGCTGGCACCTCCCACATGTTGCTGCTCAGACACGCTGCAGTTGCTTGGTTAGTGAGGTAGCAGCTTTTCCATCAATATGGCCTATTTGTAATATGTCAGTTTCCCCAGACAAAGCACCTTCTCAGAGAAGTTTTCTGGAGTGAGGCATCTAGCTTAAGCCTTCATGCTTAGTTCTCTCTATCCCCACAGTGACTGTAGTGGTAAGGTTTGCTTAATAAAATAGAAATTGGGATTTGTCAATAAGGTAAAGTGAAACTAATGCTGATTATTGTGTTACTTTAGCACCATAGGGTACGTGTTTCCAACTTTGGTTCCTACACATGGAGATAATGGGTATGTCGACCCCAGTGGTCAAAAAGAAGGAAACTATCGGATCTTGTGCCACGGGATCTTTATGACCAAAATGCTTCTTTCTGAAAGTTGAATAATACATAGAGAATATTTTACACATAGGTGTATGTTTTTGCTGGTATTAAGACTTCTTCCAAAGGGTCTAACAAATTTGGCATGAGCTGTTTCCAAAGCATGGCCTCATGTCTACAATGGACACCAGATTACTTTCTTCCTATCCATGTCCTAGAATCCAGGAGAGGCTGAATCTGCTTACAAGATGTTGTGCACATCCATAGGTGGGTGTGAATAAGGAATGCCAGTCCAAGAAAGCTAACTAACATGACTGAGGCCCCTGCTCAATATCTCTGTAGAAGATGTGAAGGAAGATAAGGGGTCAGGGAATGTAAGAAAGCAAGCACTGTGCTCCAGCCTCAGAGAGAGTAAGGGATATTGCAAGGACAGTAATTACATGGGGGGGGAAAAATCAAAACACTAAAATTGCACTTGACAGAATCCCTTTAAACTAACATAGTGTTAGAGTCTACTAATGGTTTCTGGCTTCAATAAGTTTCCACAATATTCTCTTTATTTAAGCCTTAAACTCTTCAAATTAAATGCAATTGGAAAATCAGTTTGCTTGTTTTACTTTATGCTCTTGCTAACTCAGCATCATTAAATGGCCTTGTATTTCAGTTTCAGAGCTTTCTCTTTTTGTTATATCTATCAAGTTTTGTTAGTGCAGAAAAAAAATTCACTTTATTTAAGTGATTTTTAATTTCACTTGTGTCCTTTTCATGTTCCATTTCCTTTGCCTTTCTATTATGGACTGCAACAAAATCTATGTCTGGGGTGAGCCCTCAGACGTAAGTGTGATGTCTCTGGGTCTTGTTGCTTCCAGTTGTTGAACATCAACTGCTCATAGCAATGCTGCTGACTGATGGCTTCGAGCTTCATTGCTCAAGCTGCCTCTCCCAGAGCTAAACTGGATCAGGGCTGAAACTAGGCAGAGGCAGTTATGTGGCTGGTGAGCCATGGTACATTTTGCATTCTGGTTTGGGGCAGGATCACAAGGCTGCTGGAAATCACTGGGAAATGTTTTTCCAGTGCTTCAGAAATCATAAACACAAATCTATACAGAGAGAACAAAAATAACAGAAGAAAGCAATGGTGACTAACTCAGGATCTCATAGTCTTTGCGGTTTTCTTACAGGTCATATCATGCGTATGTGCTTTCCTCCACGTTTATTTCCCTGCAATGAGAGAATTTTTAACTCTGTTGTAGTCTTCTGCTAAGCTCTGGTTTTTGGTTATGAGGAATATCATGGGATAGAAGTATTCTGGTGTCTCTATGAATACTTACACAATGGATGATGAAAAATGAAGATGTCATCCTTCAAATTCCAGATGATTTTGTGTTAAGTAAAAGCCATGAAAGGAAGAAAGCTAAGCATCAAAGTCTGTCCAGAGCACCAGGAAAGTGAAGTTGTATCCTATTTTTTTCTTTTAATTTTTATTTATTTATTTATTTATTTCTTCCAGTGTTCACTGAATATGTCTTTAATTTATACAATTTCTTCTAATGCTGAGATGTTAGATCTTGGTGATAGGGGCCAGGGTTTAAATCAAGTTCTGCTGAAGCCCATCTCAGGCTGAGGCTGTTTTGAGTCTGGTATGACTTCACGAGCCATCTGTCTCATATTGATGTATCCTCCTGTGGTACGTACACGCCACACGTATATAGCTGCTAGTAGTTAATAAGCAAAGGAAGGCACTGTGTAAGTATGGGATTGATATTATGACCCTCAGTTAATCCCTTGTTAGCTCAGAACAACTGCTTCAAACCAGCAGGGCTGCTTTGTGCTTCTACATGGGTCAGAGTTTTGAATCCAGACCATGATGTGAACTGAGAGTGTTACTGATCCAAGGTAAGTACTTGTATATGTAGATAGGGGGAAAAAATCTTTATTTTTGTTATTTGCTGTAATCACTTGATACAGAGAAAGTGCAAGGCTATTTGCCTGTTGTGAGTTGGTATTCCACATGCAAATATTAGAATAAAACCTGTAAGGCTTTTTAGACCCTCACCTGATGTTTGCTCAGCAAGTGTTGAAGTCTACCACTGCAAGATTTTGCTTTTGCTTTGCAGCCTGACAGCAAACAGTTTTGCACAGCTCTGCTAGCAACCCTTAGCTTCTAAAGTTTATCATCAAGCAGATCTGCAAGAGAAAAGCCACGTTTAAGTGTGATTCTTATCTCCCTGGAACTCTCCCTCAGCTCTGGAGGGGAAATCTCTGCCTTTGCAGCAGCATGAGGTTTTACCCAACACTGGGTGATGCACTGCGTCATGACAGGGCTCACTGCTGGCATTAGAGGGTTTCCTGGGAAAGTCCTGGCTGCAGGATGCCTGCTGCTGAAACAAGAGGAACTGTGCTTGGTATAATTAAGGCAGTTTTCTCCCTCCAGCTGATAGGACAAGATATAATAACATATTCACACAACAGTTCGCATAGCTGTGTGGGGAGAAGCAGAGATGCCTCGATGGCAATTTTCTTAGCTGACCTTTTGCTTTACCAGTTATTTTGCTGATTTTTTTTTTTTTTTCCCCATCTTTTCCCAGAAAAAGCTGTGCACCTCACTGCCACAGATAGGAAAAAAAATCAGTTTCCTATTTTCTTCCAAGTGTTTGACAGATCAAGAGCTGTATGTGCTGTTCATGAGGTATTTTGCTAATTGATGCAGTCCCACATCATTTTCTCAGCTTTGGTAAATGCTAGAGGCTGCCCAAGAGCTGCTCCCTGGCTGTGGGCAGCTGCCACCACTGCTCTCTTATGTGGGCACGTCATGGTAGCATTAATATGCAGCTGTGGTTGTGGACAGTATATTCTGGAAAGTGAACCTCGTGAACGTAGGAGCAGCAGTAATGAAGTGATATACTGTTGGTCTTGGGGCTAGTGTGGCTAAGCAGAAGCTATAGCTCTTCCTAACAAGGGAAAAAGCAATTTCTTCGAGTTGAACTTCACAATAATGAAATGTGAAACTCGGTGCAGGTATCGCTGCTGTAGCTAAGGGCCATCGGCTGCTGATGGATCAAAATGTCCTCGGTCTCCAAAGAAATCTGCAGAAAGGATAGGAATAGTTGTGTAGTTTTAGAGGCTGTGGAACATCTGCGACTTGCTCTTACCTAGTTGCAGTACCTCAATCCATAACCCCATTCGTTTAGTTATTTACTTTCCATAAAAATCAGAAAGTAGATTAGTAGGAAGAAAAGAAAGTAGTGTTGGTCTAAATTTGATAGTTTTGGGAACACCTTCAGAAAATGGGCAAAACTCATATGTCTTGTATACAGCTACCATGAAACCAAAATAATTTTTCAGAGCACTAAGTTCAAATTGTGGATTAAAATGAAAAATCATTATTTTCAAATATTCTTTTCATGTTATCGTTACGTGCTGAGCAGTGCTTAAGTATGGGGGTTTTTTTTTGTGTGTGTCTGCTTTCTAATATGGCTGGTAAGGAGGATATAGAAGAATAATTAGAGATAAGCCACTTTTCAATTAACTGCTACCTGCTGCTACTCACTGGTGGACACAAATTACTAGCAGATAATTTTATACTTGTGTTACTTGAGAACCTTTGGACATCATGTGCTTGACCTAAATTCTTAATGATATTATGAAGGCTCAGTTAAATATAAAAATAATGATTTTGGAGCACAATTCTTTAATAAAGTTCCTTGGGTTGTATTTTTTTTGTAGCTGGCTCAGCATGTGAATGTTTTTGTGTCCTTTTACTTTAGCTATGGCACCTTGGTTCCTAAATCTTAACATGGACTTACTGATATTAGCCATTACAGGCTACACCGGAGAATGGGATGAAATAGAGAAAAGACTGTTGAGATCTGTTCAAAGGAATTTAAAACAGAGTTTCTGACAAAAACTAGCAATGCTTATTCTGAATCTGTGGCTGAATATCTGAGTTCAGTTCAGATGCATTTCTGAAGTCTCAGTGATCCTGAAATACAGGATGCAAAATGCTACCAGTAAAAATGTAGATAGATTTCAAATTGTCCTTTTGAAACAGTTGTGTTTTTTAACTTGAATCTCAGCTTATTCCAAGTAGTACAGATAGATACATGTATTGGAAAAAGGTTTCTACTCTTAAATGATGGCAAAATTTCTACTCTGAATAGCGTTCCATTGAGAAATAGAATATATTCTCCAGCAGTTAAAGGATTGTTAGCAGACTTGTGTGTGTAAATCTAAAATTAGTTCTTTCTGTACTTAGAACTGAAGTTTGTATCTTATCACATCTGCAAGAAAAACAAAATGGAAGAAAATAAGCATCTTCTCATACATATTAAAAATTCAGCGTCATGGTTAGACATATACGTAGTCAGCATGAGTTTTACTAGCATTCCACTCTACGCTTTCCTCAACAGTTTTATGCCAAAATCATGATTGATATATCCACTGTGTTCTCTTTTAAATCCTGTTTTCTCTTTCTGGGTGTTGAGCAGAATTCATTTTGGTATGCAGTGCACAGTATTACGGTGCTTTAAGGTGACACTATCATCAAAGACTAAATAAATAAATAATACTGCAGTAATCATTTTGCTTTCCTAATCCTAAATGTTCTAACACATGGAAAATGCCTCTTATATCACCAGACTTATTTAAAAATCAGGGGAATTTGTTTTTAATGTTAAAAGTTAAAATAGCTGCCAGTTTTTAGCCCTAAGGGTTGGGATTTTCGGTCATTCCCTACACTCTGTGTGCTGGATAGACTATTGTTAAAATATGAGCTGAGACTCTTCATAAAGATGTGACTCCTCCAGGGGATGTTTGAGAAAAACACACCATATTGCATGAGACTGGCAATAACGCCAGCAATATTGTTAATTAGGAGAGCAAAGAAGAGCCAATGATACTATGGGTTTATCCAACCCATTGAGTCCAAAGGGGGTGCAAACAAAGGCAGTCTGAAGCTGGGATAACAATCACAGATGGCAGGTGGCACCGCTAAATGGGTTGCCTCCCTAAATATACTGCAAATAATAATAATTAAAAAAATAAATGAAAAAGGGTGTTTAATAAAAACCTATTTATCTCCCAGTTTTCAGAAATTGTTTGCAGGAGCAGATTATAGGATTCATAAGAGCCAAGGCTAGGAGAAGTAAGAACTTTAGAAGTGTTCTGGACATGAAGGTATATCTTACCATGAAAGCATCGTTATCCAAAGGGCTGATAGAATGCAGTGTTGGGATTGCCTCTCTGCATTTTCTTTTCCTCCTTATATGGATTTCTGATGTTTATTTCTGATTAAGATACAAGTCTTAAGTTGAAGTTGATAGCAAGTCAGAAATACTACTGTATCATGTTTTCATAATGAAGCCCCTTTCCAAATTCTTAGTTTAGATTTGCTTTAGGTAATAGCAGGCAACCTGTGGTTGCTCTTGGAAATCTCATCCAAAACCCTGGTAACTATAAATTAGTCTTGTAATGTTATGGTAACTAGCTCTCAGGAAAGAGTTAAGTCCTGTCATGGTAGTTCAGATCATCCTCTTATGAACTCAGCCAGAACCTGAAAATAAAAATAAACATTTTATCAGGCAATTCTGAACCTTAAAGAGAAAGGGTATGAGTCAGGCCAGACTTGATGGATGAGTGGTTGTATTTAGAGGTTCTTAGCTTTCCATGCAGGCTGTCCCATCCACATTTTACAATGCTGAAAGTTGCCCAGTTAAATTGTCTGTTTTTCTGTTTGCACTCTGATAAATCACTTTTATGCAGACAGTAAAAAACACGGAAAACTAGTCAAATTCTGTACTCTTCTGTTTGCCCTTTACTACCTCGCTCTGCGTGTTGCTGAAAATGGAATTACACACAGGAACTCTTACTTTTTCCCTGTGGGGTGGGTGCTGGCCTGGAGCAGGTGGGTGACCAGGACAGGCTGGATAAGACCATGGTCCCCAGCAGGACCATGTTCTTGGAGTCACCTCCCACAGTCCCTTCATGGACTTAATTTTCCAGCCCTGACAGGAAAGGATTCCCGAGTGAGGGGTCTCAAAGAAGGAAGAAATTAAAATGATGTAGAGTTGGCCCAAACTTTTCAACTTGCACTTCTTTCTGAAGTTTGAAGATTGCTGAAATGAATTTTGCTGTGAGAGGTAAAAGAGGCCTCAGGCAACTTTAGCTCACTCAACCAGCAGTCGCCGACCTTGGCAGAAGCACAAAGGTCGCATTTAACTTTTCACACAGGCAAGCTATTGAACAACGGCTGCTATGTATTAGGAATAACGAGGTTTTTCTTTAGCATCTATTGTGCAAGTTTCTTCTTTTCATCCATTCTTTCCCTCAGAGAATACCGATTTCCCATGAAACAGGTTCCCTTCTCAAGGTTGACTATAGCTGCCAATTCCTGTCTACCTTCTTAATGCTTCAGTGGGAAGAGCAGCTGGTAGTTTGAAGTTAAAATGTGCATTTTACTTTAAAAAAAAAAAGAGAGAGAGTGAGAAAGACTTAACAATGGATAGGAGGAAAATGTATTTATAATCTTTTATGACATTGTGTCAAAGAATGATGCTTATTGCATTGCTCCTGAGCTTCAGTAACATGTAAAGATTTTCTCTTGCTAGAATGTGAATGCATGTGAAAATCTAAAGTCAGTGTGTGGAAAGAACAAATGCAATGTTGAAGTTGTGTGTTCAGGTAAGGCAAAATCAGATTTGCTTTTTTTAATGTCTCAACAATGTTATATACAATCCTAACTGGACGGGAGAAGAAATCTTATTCGTGCAACAGGCTGCTGCTGTGCTGCCAAGTTCTTGTGCCCTTGTACATTTAGCCTCAGTCTGCATGGCTGTTCTGCAGCCATGGGAACCACTATGAGCTATTTTCTTTTTGGGATGTTCTTGCAGGTCACATGAAGTGGAAGGAAACTGTGGAGGAATATTGTGGCTATAGGAACACTTACAATTTAGTTTTATTTTCTACTAAACAGACAATGTTATCTGTTATTTTCCCTTTTATTTACAACAGAAGCTGTATAGTTATGAATCAAAGTTCATTACTGTCAATAAACCCATGAAAGGCTAGTAGAAAGAGTTATTAACTTTTTAATCAACATTTTATTTAAGGAAAATATACACATGAGTGAAGTAGCAGAGATACTCTGAGCCGTGACTCAGTGAAGCCTCATCCATGTGGGGATTCAGGAGGTAAACTTCTCCAGGGTTCCATGCTTGGAGCTGCAGGAGAGCTAAGGGAGCTCATGGGGCTCCTAGTGGCTGCAAGTCCCTTGCCCACCTTTGGTTTCCTTAGAGAGGACATAATCATAACCAAAATATGTATTGCCATGCAGATCCTTACTGCAGGATTCACAATTTCCCCAAATTAGAAACACCGAACACTCTTAAAGTATCTTTGTAAGTCTTACTTTCTTACCCATTTTAATCTCCATAAAGTTTTAATGTCTCCTAGCATAAGCTACAATGTGTGCATTTGAGGGCACCCACGTCCTGATCCATGATAAGAAATCGGGTCTGTGACAGAACAAATAGGCAATGCCTCTTATTGCCTAATCAAAATGTTTGGAGCTTTACATTTTGCAAGGTTGACTTGCCAAAGGCTTCCTCAAGCTGCACATACTGCTGCTTTGTCTTGCTTTTATGCCTTATTGAATTCCATTAAAAGACAAACAAATCTCGCAGTCATTAGGCACCTCGCTGACAACACCTGTCAGTCTGTCACTCCGAGTCACAGGCAGCTACCTTGGAGCTTCATTTGGCAGAATTAGGAGGAAAATAGAAAGAAACATATCTGGGGCACCTGTTCTCTGCAAAGGAGTGATGGAATTATTATTACCAAAAATGAACTCAATGTGCTACTTAAAGAAGGTGGATGACAGGTACTGTTGCAAGCCAGTTGCACTAATCAATGCTGTTCATCATGTTCATGGATTTTCAAACATTTTCCTGATTTATTTATTTATTTTTTAACTGGAAGAAGGCATCCACATTGTGAGTGTTCAGTTATTCGCACCCTGGAAACAGGCACATAGAGAGGAACACAAATGCAGACTCTTCAGCCATTAGTTGTCATTAACCTAGATCATGTTTGTGACCAGAGTCATTCTCTCTACCCTTCTGAAAAATATCATATCCATATTTAAGAAGGGTAGAAATAATGGCCCAGAGAACTACCAACCTGTCAGCCTCACCTCAGTGCCAGGGAAGACCATGGAGCAGATTGCCTGGAAGCTATGCTGAAGCACATGAAAGAGATGGAGATGATATGGGACAACCAGCATGGCTTCACCAAGGGCAAGTCCCACCTGACCAAACTAGTAGCTTTCTGTGATGGCTTAACTGCATCAATGGATGAGGGAAGAGCCACTTTTGTCATTTATCTAGACTTCAGAAAGACCTTTGACATGGTCCCTCCCACGTTCTTATATCTCAAGTGGAATGGTATGGATTTGATAAGTAGGCTTTTTGATGGAAGAGAACATGGTTTGATAGAATAGGACCTGATTGCAAGGTCATACCCAAAGAGAGATGGTCACTGGATCAATGCGAGGATTGAGATCAATGATGAGTGGTGTCCTTCAGTGTCATTAAAGGGTCTGGTGTTTATTAATATCTTAATCGGTGGCAACAACAATTAAATTGAGTGCACCTCCAGAAAGTTTGCAGTCGACACCAAGCTGAGGGATGCGATCCAGAGAAACCTGTATAGGTTTGAACAGTGGGCCTAGATGAAACTCATGAGCTACTTTAATACCTAGAGATTTCATTTGCTTTGGAAGAGCTATTAAGAGGATTGAGGAAATTTCCATTGTAAGGCGTTTTGCTCCAAGATGGAAGGGGTTATTATCATACCAAGAGTGTACAGAGGGAAAACATCTATTCTACAGAAGCAAAAGATTAAAGGGTTTGAAAGTAAACACTTACAGATACTTTTTGTTGAAAAATTTGCAGGAGATGTAAGTCTCTGGTTTTGTTGGTCTTTTAACTGACATAGTTCCAGCAATTACTATTTAGTGACCTGCATGTTCAATGAAGCTTTGTGGTTTTGCCTTCTGCTTCTAGTTAAAACTTCCCTTGGTTTCAGTCTCATTTTTATTTTAGGTTGTAGGATGTAAAATGGAAGAGATCTCCGGTGAGTCTGCATTACCTTAGCTTCACCGTCTATCTCTGCAGCTCCTTGATGCCACTGAGTGATGACATCCATGTTTGTTTGTTTGCTTTTGTGAAAATCGAAGCATTCCAAGTCATTCTTACTGATGGAAAAACAACATCCAGTGCTTTCTGTAATCTATTGATTATGGATAAGTAAAATTAGGAAATAACTTATGTGCATACAAAGTGAAAGGAGATAGCATGCAGAGTACGGAGAAACAACAAAGAAATTGCATCAGAGTAGAGCATGTGCTATTTGATGTATGTTTGTACATGTGGATCTAAAATTGAAATTGCTTCCTTTCTTTCCACTAATTATCTGTTATATATCTTTTACAAGTAGTCCTGACATACATCTATTCTTAGGACCACAGCCTTTCTATTATTCTTTATGTATTCAATTAGGGATGAAGAAACTCAGTAAGGTGTATGGCTGGATGCCATCAGCAGTTTGGAATGGGCTTAGCCTGGCTCACCTTTATCAAAGTCAAAGGTATACTGAGAGATAACTTCCTTGAAAGCAGGTGAGGCTCCAGTGGTATGGTCTCCACATGCTTATCCTTCCATCCCCTTCTAGCCTTGTATTACAATAGAAATCTGCTTTGTGCTGGAATTAGAATCATCACAGTTCCATGCCAGTTGAACGTCCATATCTGTTTGCTTCCTAAGTATTGCTTGAGCTGGCTGAGCCATCATGACATGAGTTAGCAAAGATAATAAAAACCATCCAGCTTGAGGATAGCACAGTGGCTGTGGAATTGAAAAAAAATCAATCTCTGTACTCAGTACTTCTGCAACCAACACTGAAAACTTTATTATTTAATCTCATCTGTTCCCTTGGTGTACAAACCACTTGTATACCGTTCCATTCGTTGCATCCCAGACAATGGGATGTGTTTTGCTTTTCCAGACAATTGCATGTTATTGTTCTTTCTTTATATTCATCCAGAGTTTTCCTCCCCACCCCTCCTTTTTTTTCTTTTTCCAATTTATTTTTAATTTTCTCATGTAAAAAAATGTTACCTGTAATGAGGCCAGTGATGTGGTGAACCTCTTCCTGTTGGATGCTACCCATGGAGACTCTAGTGTTCTGTGTGAGCCCAGGGAGGGTCTCTACATCTTAGCTTTAGCAGCTTGGTTGGCAGATATGAGCTGAGTTGCTGAGATGAGGAAAAATAACAGTTAAAGCTCTTTACTTTTAATTATCACCTGCCAAACTAATTCCCACCACCCATTCCTGAGCTCACTTGTCTCTATGAAGCATTGCACTCTCTCAGGGTGAGGTGCCAGCTTTCCATGACTATTGTTGTTGACCTGAAATGCAGGTGCAGCTTTAAGTGCTGTTTCTTTACAAGAAAGGTGCCTTTATGCCTGAATGAAAACACCAACATTACGTGGCTCTTTCAGCGGAGTTTCGCCTGTTGATCTTGTATTATTGGGAGCAGAATATCATCTCTGCAGAGGGAATAAAGGCTTGCTGTGGTCATAAAAGATGAGATGGATGTGGGAGTTTGGAAACCTATGGAGACGTGCTCTTGATTCAAAAGTCTCTGAAATCAGAGGAAGTCTTTCCATTTATTTCTGTGGATCTTGGTCCAAATCCCTTGGTAAAAGCACTAGGCTGCCCATAATCACAGGCTGGTGGCTATGAAAATCTGAAGCAAAAATACAAGTGGCTGCACAGGGAAATGGGATCATGGATGATTCAGTGGAAAACCTTTGTGTTGAGGAAAGGTCTTACCTACCAACATCTAACTGCCAGTGGTTGTCAGGAGACCTTAGGGCTTGAAAACTGGCAAGTCCTGAATAGCCTTTTCACATTATTTTGTTTGTATTTGTTTTCTTTTAGTATTTCCCAAACTTGAAATTTAAAAGAAATGTTACTAATAGTATTAAAGTGAAAAGGGGTTGTGAAGATAATATCATCTAATCAGTTGTTGTGAATGATATGAATGTCATGAGTCGACCTCTATCCTGGCATCTGTGTCAGTGTCCTTTCTTTGGAGAAGGATTTAATATGAACTTGTGTGCACTGGGAGGAGGGAAAGCATTCCAGTAGTTTAAGTACTTCCCTGAAAATAAGCAAGCAGAGAGATTGCCTTGTAAGATGGTTTGTGCCATACAAGGATTTCTTTAAAAAGCAGTAGTAACATTCACAGCAATGGGCATTAATGTCCATGTGTCTGCATGTACAGCATCTGCAGGCACTCACAAATGAAGGCTGCATGCAGGTCAGTAGGGAAGGATCTGGGTGCAAGTGGGGTTCATGGTGGCCACGCGAGATAAGCACAAAGAATCAATTGTGTAAGCAGTTCACGCCTACAAAATGTGCAGCTGTATTTATGATTAAATGGCTTTGCTGGCATTTCGATATGCAATTAATTCTGTATTAAAAGACCTAAAACACTCTACAGGCATTTCTGCGACGCTCAGGAGCTGGTATGATGGGGAAAATCTCCCCTGAAATGCAGCTTGTGAACACCAGGTGGCACTTGGGTCTCGTGGATGAAGGAATAGGCAGCCTAGAACCATTTCCTGCGCATAAGGCGAGAATTTTATTGATGAGGAGCTGAAAAAAAATGCTACTGGCATAATGTATGGACTTTACTTGTTTCTGTTTGTTTGTTTGTCTGTTTGTAATGCATGCTCGTACTACTTAGGATAGGAGTGCTGCTTGGCTGAAAGCATGGATGTTAGTTGATGTTGTAGTAAAAGAGTGTATTAGAATTTTAGGATATATGTGCTGCAGTTGGTGTCACCTCTTATGCACTGGGAAGGTATTCTAGATGTAATTAACTCGAGTCCTCTCCTTTGGGCTTCCATCTGCAGATATCAGCTGTGTGCAACTTTGGTGTGAGTTTTCCTTTCTGGTTCGATCCAAATTCTGATTTCTTTGTTCAGGTTCATCAGAATTATTTTGGAGCAATGGAAGCCTTCAATGGGGTTTTTGCTAGAGCTTCTTTAGGAAGGTGCTTTGCCAGATACCCATAAGCCTCCTGTTGGAGCTGAAGGACTTAACACAAGGTAGTAGAATTTGCATGAGATGGAAATAAAACATTGCTGGAAGAAGAAATTCAGCCACAGAACATTGTTCTAAAAATGAATTCAAAATCTCCCTGTATCAGAAGAACATGGCAGAAGCTGTGTCTTGTGCTATGCGGAGGATGTTTAGTAAGTTAACATGAAAAGTCCACAGCAGCCTGCAAAATCTAGGACAGAAATGCCAAACATTTACCTCCACCCAATTTAAATAAATCAAGCTTTCAGTTACAAAATAATATACTCAGTCTCAAAGATTTTGTTCCAGAAGAGGAGAAGGAATTTCATATTAGCACTGAGCTCTGATGGGACACGCTCATCCATTACAATAAAAGCACATAAATTTATGATAAATGTAAGCTCAAAAATGGAAATGCCAGCTCAAAAATTGCTGTGAGTGAGCTGCTCCCTGAATATGATCTGATTGTGCTGTAAACTTGATTGTGCTGTAACTTTCAAACAATTATGAAAACATTTGTGTGCTTTTATTAGTGCTTGTAAATTATGCGGGGCTTTTTAATGTGTAGTCATAAGCTAGAGGAAAGCCTAAACACACAGCAGAAATCTTCTAAAGGAAGAAATTGCAATGGTCTTTCACTTAATTAATGTCACATTTAGTAGCACGGTATTTTCAGCAAAGATTTAACATGGAAAGAGATGGAAATCGCACACAGAATCTCATAGTCAAGGTTAGAAGGGACCTCTCTGGATCATTGAATGGCTGGGACAGAACTGCAACAAAAACATTAATTGGTCAAAAAGGAAAATGATTTGGGAAAAGCAGTGAGGTTGTGTATGGAGGTTTTGAGTCTTGGTGTCGTTGCTTGTGACTCAAAAATCTCAGTTTTGGCTTATTTGGTGACAGTCACCACTGGCTTCTGTAAGGAGAGGATTTGATGATAAGCTCTGAAGTGGTTTCATTTATAAGCAGTACATTTTACTAATTCAAATGACAATTTTGCCTGGGTTTTGCTCCTAGTCCCAAACTCAGGGGGGTATCATGGAAGACCTTGACATATCTTAAAACTGGTGGAAATAGGCTGTGTTACATATGAAGCTATTTGAATGGCTGATGCAAAGAGCAGGATCTTCTCTGCCCAAGAAGTCAGCACACACAAACCTGGACCTGCAATTGCTGTAAAGGTGAAAATACATAGTGAAAGGGTAAGCTACTTTGGAAGTAGCCAAGTCCAAGCAAAGACTGCAAAAGAAAGATGAAGATGTTAAAATCCCAAGCATAGGCTTCTCTTTTCTAATACAGAATAGCAACTGAAGGTATTTAAATAAAAAATGATTTGTTGTAAATGGCTTTGGGTTTCTGCTGGGTGGTGCTGGAGGTGGGCAGATGAGATGGGAAGCAGGGAGCTCTGGATGCCTGATCATAGGTCAGAGCTCCTGTCTGAAGGTTAGGGGGTCTCTGGGTCCATAGAGTGGCTGCAGGCAGCTATTAGGTGCTCAGACAAGCAGAATGAAGACTGTTAGCAAATAAAAAGGGAAAACAGTCTCCGAGTATTTATCATGCATAAGGCCACCTTCAACCTGTCAAGAGAAATAATTGCGAAATGATCCAGTAGCACCCGACTTGCTGAGATCTGCATCAGCTCTAACTGGGAAGTAAATAATACAGCGATTTTAATGGTCTCAGTTACTTGAATTCAAATGTTAATTTAATGAAATAACTTAGCTGTCATAAATGCCAAAATATGCCATTATCGTACAATCATACCTAAGTAACAGCTGAGCGTGCTTTACCCATATGACTAATCTACATCCCCATGCTTGTCACCTTGAGCTGTGATGCTGCTGGCATTAGAGGTGCTATAGGGACATCCAGCTCAGCTTTCAGATAAGCAAAGGTTAAATCTGGTTGCAAGCAAAGAGATTAATGGGTAGTATACAAAGTAGTGTAAAGTTATCAGGGTGAGATTTTACTATCAGTAATGACCATACATTTATGCATATATACATTTATTTATTTATTTATTTATTTTTTTCTCACTGTATGCAAAAAATGTGAAAAATAACCTTTTGGAAATGAAGTACTGAAAGTGGTAGCAGCTTGGATTCTCCAGCAGGGGAACTTTTATATTTCCTTACATGAATCTGTTCATGCCAGTTTTGCTGTCCTGGGTCAAGATCCTCAGAGGATGTCAGTTAGCAGAGCTCCATCAGCACTGATGAGATAATGCAGTTTATGCTCTTTGAACTTTCTGGTAGAATCACAATTTTGGAGTTTCTACATCAGAAATCTCCATCAGTATCTCCTCCAGAATAACATCTACAGAGAAACTAGTGCATGTGTGAGCTCACCAGTGTGGGTAAGGCCAATCCACTGTCTCTCTTTGGGGAGGATATCTTTACCACAGAAAATTTCATTGTAGACATGCTTTATTTTTAAATATTGCATCAGCATTCGAGGTGGGCAGTGGTATCTCCAGGTGTTGCCACTGACTTTCATACTGCACTAAGCAAAGCCTGCAAACACCAACCTTGCCAGAGCAGTAGGTCACACTGTGACTGAGCTTTTGGTTTCGTCCTCTTTTTGGCTTCCAAATCTTCAGGTCACTGTCTGAGATTTATTAAAATGTGTGCTAAATTGTGCAAAGCTCTGGCTAATTATGATGTACTGATTAATTTCAGTAGACAAGTGTGGCAGTTCTAATGAATATTAATATTTTTTAGGCTGGTAAGAGGAGCAAGCTTTCTGCATGGGCAGCCAGTGTGGCAGAGCACTACAGGGAGATCAACATCTCCTTGGTGGTGCCTGGCAAGGTTTTCAGGTCCTGTTTATATCACTGATTTAGCTGTTGCAAACATAAACTGTGGACAGCTACAGATGTTATGAATTTTTCATGCTAATTAGAATCCCCCCAAAACCAACACCACCCAAATAAAGGAAAAATAATGTAGTGCTGTATTCCTGTTCAACATCACCCACTGTATGGTGGAAGCAGCTGGAATGTAGGATCTTTGTAAGGAATGAAGCTGGGAAGAAGCAGCACAAAGAGGAATGCAGTGCAAAGGGAAAGTGCATTTGGGTTTGTGGGATGGTTTCTCCCCAGGGAGGTGGTTGAATCACCATCCCTGGATATGTTTAAGAGCCGTTTGGATGTGGTACTCAGGGATATGATTTAGTGGAGGGTTTTTAGATTTAGGGTACAGTTTAGGCTGTGGTTGGACTTGATGATCTTCAAGGTCTTTTCCAACCTGGGTAATTCTATGATTCTTGGAAGCATCTTTCCCAGCTCAGCACAGAAAAAGTACATCTTAGATTTCACTGCTGAGTGGCAGAGAAAACAAAGAAAAAAATAAACCTAGAACTTGGAGCTCTCCAATGTGAGCATGGAGCTATTTCACAGCAGTGCTCAACACATGTTTTCTTGACAAATGCACCTCAAGATACAGCTGAAAGTTCACTTGGAGTAGTTATTGTCTGAAGACCACTGAAAAACCTGCTGCAGTTTGCTGAGGTTCTTTTGCAGATCAGGATGGTGTTTGGGGTGACAGAGCCGGTGCCCATGACTTGTACTGTCTTCTGGAACTCCAGCAGATTTTATCTGTGTCAGAATTACCCTGGACATTTTCATACAATGATGTGTATGTCAGGTAAATGCTGTTGGCATGATTCTGAAGCATGCAGTCATGTTTAAGATGATATTCCTGTCATCATCAGAAAGATGTGCAATGAAAAAAGACAGAAATGGCCTCACCTGAACTCGCAGCTTCCTTCTCAAATAACCTTTAATTACATAAAACTGCATGAGTGAAGCTTGCTCAGGTGGAATCTCTGTCCTTTCCTCAAAATTTCAGTATAGATCAGTACAACCCTATCGAAGCCAGTAGAATCATGTAGAAGCAGCTGGCAGCCAGCCCAGCATCTTGTTTGAAGCATCTATTTTGATAGCAGACTGCCATGGTTGAATTTTGTCTTTTTTAAAGAATACTATTGATTGCAAAAGCTCTCCTTTTCTGGAAAAATCACATGAGATTATATTAGAGGAAATTTAATTAAATCACCCGAAAGCCTACAAAAGTTCTAATCCCGGGTCTATCAATTTGCTTCTAAAATTGTCCATAAATCTCCTTGGTAGTCAATTTTATAATTCCTAGAAGACAAAATAAAAAATGAATGAGAAGTAAAATAGGCAAAGGATTAGGACTTTTTTTTTTTTTTTTTTTTTTTTTTTTTTTTTTTTTCTTAAGGCAGAAAGCTGACCATGAATTTCATTAATCCTGCTTAATATCCTACCTTGACATTCATGGTAAGAACTTCACATTTGTCTATGTTGAAAAAGGATACAGAAATGGGGAAAAGGAACGAAAGGTTTCTAGGCTTGCTTTTATAATGTATGTGGAATGTATTGTCACTTGTGTTAGTTCTAACAACAGCGAGAGATATGAAACAACTGGGGGATGCAGTCCTGTGGATAGTGTTACATGCCAGAACAGCATTTCTTGTGGGGGGTGAAAAGTGGTATTACTGTAATTGCCACAAGTAAAATTTAGTGTTCTGCTGTTTTTAAGCTGAGATGGACTCAGGGAATTGGAAACAAATTACAGGTTTGCAAACGTGTCAGAATGTAGCTTTCTCTGTTAGAGAATATGCTCTGTATAAGGATATTTAACAGGATAACAAGCAGGATCTTAAATCTACAGAATGTACTGCCGTATATGATTGCAGCAATGCTTATCATAAAAGAACATTTAGGATTAATTTCTTATCTCTCCTGGGCTTTCCCCTTTGACTTGCTGAGTCTTTTGGTCAGAGCAAAAAGTGAGACAGTGCTTTTAGTGAAACAACCCAAACAACCCATCTTGTCCTGAGATGAAAAAGTTATTGCTGTGTTTGAGTGCCTTGAAATTGTTTATGATGAGAGTCGTAAGCACTGGATTCTATGATTTGATGTTATTTACCACAAAAAAATGTATTTCTTTCTTTCTTCGTGAAAGTCACAGTATTGTTTTATATATGATTTCTGTTAATTTGAATGTCTGTACATATACAGAGTAAGGAGATAAGACCTTACTGCACTGATGAACAAAGCAGGGAGATAAAACAACCTGTTCTTAGCAGCCTTACTGTTTTAAATTGCCACCTGAAACAATGAAAATCAGCTTGAAAAGCACATGCAAACTTTTCCTAGCAACTCCACTGCAAAAACCCAGTCACAAAGGGTTAGGCTGGAATATGGGGGACAAACTCCCAAGGTTTCCACCTGGAAGCTGCAGAACTCCTCAGCTCCTTGAGGGAGTGATCCTTGGCAATACCTGCAATGGTAGTACTTTGTGTTTTCCCACTGGGATGTGATCATAAATCACGTGTAGGTTTGCCATGAAGGTAAGCAATCCTTATCACTCTTGGTGTTTTGATTCTGGAAATACTTTGTGGGTTGGATACAGCAAGGCTGGGACACTCCAGCTGCCTCTCAGTACCCATAACTACAATTAAGCTTTTCTATGGAGCCAGATGGATGAAACAGTGGTGCCCATCCAGAAATGCTGGCACATACTGCTGCTTCAAGCAGTACATGAGGCATAAAAAAACCCTCAAATCAGCTGGTTTTTTTTGGGCACCCATGCCCAGTGGTTTGGTACAGAGGAATCTGCTGCATTCATCACATTGGCTGAGCCTTCTGGTGAAAGGTTGTCTGCCCCCATCACCAATTCTGTCTATTGAAAGTAAACTGGGAGCACTGGTTCATTGAGCTGGCTGGGAAAGTAATTGAAAAACGCTCTTTTCTGCACCTTCAGGAGGAAATCCTATCACTATGTGGAATGCAGGAGAGTAAAAGATAAGCACGCACCTTTGTTTATTGGACATCCAGATAAGGATGATAAATCACTACGTTAGTTTTCCTTTGCAGAATTGAAATTGCAGAGATGACAACCTCTCCCCCCTTTTGGAGATGATTACTACGAGGAGAGGGAACTCTACCTGCTTGATTAAATGCAACATTGATATAGATTATTCCCAGCTATGAGAGATTTTCAGATTATAATCTTCTTATTGCATTGATTACTTTTTTTTTTTTTTTTCTTTTTTTTTTTCCTTAAGTTTGGTACATAATTCAACAGCCAGTCTGCAGAAAATTAAACCCAGTAGCTGCAGTGGTTCTCCTCTCTTTTGTTCATCTTTCCCCCTTGAGCTCAACAGCTATGGGTTTGTGTCCCTTCCACCAAACTTGGTCAGCTCATGTGCAGAAGCACAGGCAGGGCTGGTGTGCTGGGAAACTTTGATGTTGAGCAAAGTTATTTCTGTTCCTATTCAGAACTTCCTTTGTTTTAGCTAGGCAAAGCTCCTGCTAGAGACAATGGGACTTTATGGCACCCAGAATGTTAAATAGGGCTCATACTGAGTGAAACTGTAGCTAGCTTTGTATTCCAGTCCATAGCTGGATGCAACTGATATTATCAGAAGTATAAAAGAGTGTTCTTTCAATTACATGCTTGGTTTAAAAAAAAAAAAAAAAAAAAGTGTCTGGCTCAAGTATTAGCATTTTTGTGTATCCCTTGCAGTAGGTAGCCGTGCCATATTGTGTGCAACAGGGGTGCCTGCGATCTCATCACCTCTCCCCGGGTCTGCTGAAGTCATTGCCACACGGCTCGCTGGAACAGCCTTGCAGATATTTGCTGACAAACCTTTTCAGTATAATCCTTTATTATCTAACCGCAGTCAAGAGCCTACTTCACATGAAATATTTTCTGCTACAGATGGCAAAGCCTGAGACTGAGCCAAGCCCAGTGCAAAAATACATTTATATCCATGCAGAAGCCCTCAGCCAGCCAGCCAGCTTCCTCCATTTGTCATGTGCAAGCGGTATCCTGCATGGCGTTTCAGATTCATTACAGGACCAAATGGACAAAACTGTCATGTTTCTTATTAAAATATCATAATCATACTGCACATAATAAACAGGTTTGTGTGCATAGAAGAACAAAGAGGGTTGTGAACTGTGGGTTTAGGTTATCTATTGCATTCCATCATCAGATGTCTTGCTAGCTCATTACTTTTTACAGCTTTTCTTTTTTTTACAGGCAAACTTTAAAGGCTTTCCTTCATCCTCCTAAAGCAGATCTGGGACTACAGGTTGGGAATTTAGAATACTGAAAATGAACATTTTTCTTTCTTTGTGGGAGAATAAAAGAGACGGGTGTGTTATGGGGGCAGTTTGCTTCCGTTGCCTCCTGCTGGGAACCCAGCAAGCAGGTTGGGTTTTCTCCTGGGGATCTGGGGATCAGGGGCATGAACTGCCAGCTTCATGGACACCTTGCTGGGTAGCCCAAAGGAGCAATTAAAGCCAGAAGCTTGAGTTCAACAGAGGTAACCAGAGTGATGAGAAAGCAATTCTGTGTAATGAGGAAAATACCAGCAAACCTTTCTTTCTGACATGATGTTTTACATTCCTTTGAATGTTTTGATGAAACAGGGAGAAAAAGGGTGTTATGCTTGCAAAGCTAGAATGTTATCCTCACTGTTGGGACAGGCGAGCTTGCATGGTGACTCCTGTGCATAGAAATGTTAGATGACCAAATGCAAGAAAAGTACCATTTGCATGGCAAGAGGGAAATAAGTGACAGAAAGCCAAAATAGCACATTTTGCCCCATTGGACTCTCATTCTATGTTGACTGCTCAGGGTTTAGGCACCCACCAGCTCATCATCTCTCTGTCTCTCTGGCGAAAATGCCACCAAGATGCTGTTACTCAGGACAAGGCATTTTATTGAACAAAGCCTGTCAAGGTAGGAAATGGCTTTATTCAAGTGGCTTTATTTAACAGCTTCCAGAAAATGCCTGGTATTCATTGACAAAATCCTCCAGGAATGGATCCACATTGGTCAGCTCCGTGTACTGATGTTGGAGGAACAACGGCCCTCCATGGCGCCAGTCCTGCTGCTTACCTGAAGGGTGGTGGAACTTTGTGCTGGCAATGCCAGGGATAAGGGCTCGGTTTATTCAATACTATGTTGCATTTGGAAATACTGCAAGAGTTGAACTCCATGGGCCTTAGGAGCTCTTGTCAGCACAGGGTATTCTATGATTCTGCAAATGCTCCCTGTTTTTGGGAAATTTCTTTAGTGTTGGAGCTGGTTGGTTGATTCATCAGCAGAGAATGGATGAAATATGCACAGGGTATTCTATGATTCTGCAAATGCTCCCTGTTTTTGGGAAATTTCTTTAGTGTTGGAGCTGGTTGGTTGATTCATCAGCAGAGAATGGATGAAATATGCCTTTCTCAAGATATTTTTTTCTGTGATAAAAATTAAAACACAAGCCAAAGAGCTTTATCAATATCTCTGTATTAGCACTTGGTGGCACCTCCAGCAGAGACCATCTCTCCTGGATGACTTTGGATGCAGAGCTGTACCTACAGCCTGTGGGGTAGCACAGGGCTGAAGCACGCCATGAGCTATTCAGCTGAGCACTAATAGCTTAGCATTAAGCTGCCTGGCTATGAAAGATATCAATGTTTTAATTTTTCACGCTGATTTGTGTTTGAAATGTTCATATAAGTCTGTGTTCCAGAGGTGGAAACCGGAGGGATATTCAGTTCCATTTTGTTCTGAAGAAATTTATAAACATCGTTTCCAGCATTTGAAGAGTTGGCTCAAATTCCCTCACTTGTGCCCTTAGTTCTCAGAGATTATAATTAAAATGAACGGTCAAAATCTCTTCTGCTGTTATTCCTTGAAAATATACTTCCAGGTGAAAATACCTCTGGGCTCAGCAGGCAATATTTAGGCATCGATTCATACCCTATTACAGTACATGATGGACTTTGGTATTTTCTGTTGAAAGTCTGACAGTTCTGCAATTATGTCTTCTTATCAGCCAGACCTTCTTGGGAAGCAATGTAGTGAAACAGTAAAGTAAAACAAACAGGTAAAACAAATTTTCCTTAGCCTTGCTTTGTTTTTTGATCAAGTCCGAAGTAGGTTGTACACCTTTTAACTGAATAACATTGACTCTTTACAGAGTCAGAGATATCTGGCTCAATATTCAGCCACTGTATTACCTTCCCTTCTTTCTCTGACATTGCAATCCCATACATCGCTCATAGAAAGTCTGTATGTAAGATCACTATTACTGTTCATCTTCAAGTTTGCTTGTAAAATCAGTATCTTATATCTCTAAAGGTAAGATGCTGTAGGCTGTTGTCTTGGGCTAACTCACAGAAGTGTAGTTATGTGGTTAGTTATGCATACGGATTCATATATTCCAAAAATGCTTGTTTGATGTTAGATTAAAATACAGATACTAACTTTTGCCCAACTTTTCTGCCAGTTTCTTGGCTGCACTATTGCATCGGGGTAAGTCTAAGAATATCACAGAATATCTTTCTGAAAATGAGACAACACTGAAGTATCATCTGCTTAATCTAAAGCTCAAAATATATCCCTGCTGAAACCTCCTGCACAGCAAATAAATATTTAATGAACAGCGGTTCTGTCTTTTGACACAATATTAATAACTCTGGAGAAGCTCTGTTGGACTTCAGATACTGATGAGACCTGTAATTTGTCTTCACATATGATGAAGAAGATATTTTATTTCCCTTTTTGATGTATGTATATGGGTGTACTGCACATACTGGTATTCTTTAGAAAAAAACCCACATGTTATGATTAAAATAATTCAGTTTGTTATAACAAATAATGCACTGGAATGACCTGGTTGCTCCCTTCAGAGCCCACAATGGACAGGAATCCCATTCTATTAGTACTTCTGTAAATCCTGTCTGAGTAAATCTATGCAGACTTGTGTTCATATGGATCTAGGTGTAGGTATATCTGTTCTTAAAGTCCAGACTGTGGCCAGTAGTCCAATACCATCTATGACCTGGGCTATAAGCTTTACCCAGCTGTTTGGACAGCAGCTATCGGCATTCTGGTGTTGAGGTGGCTGAAGATTTTCCACCTTTCTCAGAACAATTGGAGTCTGCACTTCAAGCCATTTTTTAAAGCACTGTTTATTTAAGAAACAAACCCAAGGAGAGTGGTACAATGGATTCTGGCAATAGTAAATTATAGCAAAACAGTGTTACTGCTCTTAGTGCTATGCCTTTTGTGGTCCACTTTATTTAACAAACTGCCTTTCCATCTGTGTTTACTTGTTACGGCTGCTTATGTGTGAATAAACTCCATCAGGGGCCACCCTGCAAGGAGACAGCTCTGGAGTTTGTATTCCACCAGCTGTGGCTGGGAAGAAGTGCTCACTGCTTGTCTAACGATGTCATCAATTATACATCAGATATTACTTAAACTTTAGATAATGTTGCAGATAGCATAGGTCGTAGTGAAGACAAGACAATGTGACGTGCATCAGTTAGAGGATTTTTAGGGATGAACATTAAATTGATGATGGCTGTGAGAAATGGGATATTGAATTTATAGTTGTGTTGGAAAGGAAGGTAGGGTTTACTCTATGCTTTAATTACGGTGAGATAAGTTAGGCAGTGTGATACATAATAAACCAACTACATTTCCATCTCCAGTTCATTTTTTTAATTTAGAGAAGATTTCGCTTAAAGAATGCCAATACTTTACATATTTTATACCCCTATCTTCTGAACACAAGCCTGTGCATGCACAGACCCACAGAGCAAAGGAGGAGAAGTCACAGGTATGTTTCTGCTCCCGAGACAGACCAAGAATCATGGAGGAATTTTTGACTTTTTTTTAATGAGCTGGGGATGCTGAGCATTTCAGTCTATTTCCTCGGTCTCCTATAGCCACGATTAGGACAAAGTTGTCCTGTGTGACTCAGAAAGGGCTGCAGATTTGCTCAGCTGCTCAAAGGCTCAACATGCTCTGTATTTAAGATGAAAAAGTGAAGGTAACTCCAGAGAGTTTAAAGTCACGAAGCAACAGTAATAAATAAAACCTGTTTTGAATATACAAGGGCGACACAGAGATACCCTCTAGATATAGATGTGCCACTTCTCTACGCTCCTCAGCTCTCGCATGCCTCTTTGAAAAAAACAGGCTCTGAAAACAAGCTTCTGGATCTGCTCATAGGGATGAGGAAATAGTGCTGCTCAGATCCCCCTGAATGAGAATAAATAATGTGCAAATGCCAAATCAGCCTGCAGTGCACATCTTCCCATGGAAAATCACTGGTGCTCCTCTGCTAACTCAGCTTAAACTGTAGGTTTTAGGGTCTGTATTGCTGGCTGTCAATTAGAAGTGAGACATTAGCTGATTAAACTGCTTTTGCTGTGTATGGTCTCTGGAAAGGAGCAGCTTCATCAGGTTGCACTCCTTTATGATTTTTCTCCAAGGAACACAGTGTGTTCTTCCTTCATTTTCCTGTTTAACCATTTGTGTAACAGAAATGTGAACTGTGTTTAGATATAGATATAAAGGCAGTCCAAAGAAAATCCCGAGCAAAATATTGTTATACTCCTATCGTATTTGTCTCTTTATCTTCTCCCTTGGTTTCAATTGGCAGCAGCAAAGTTGTAGTGTGAAGTGAAAGCAGCACCGGGTGTGTAACAGGAACAGCAGTAAGATACCAACTACTGAGGTGCCTCGAGGTACTACAACAGACACAACCAATGGGATGTCACAGTGCTTCATCCTTCCCAGCCTGATGCAAGGCTGACAGGTATAATGATGATTGCTCATGGTCTTTGCACATGCATGTGTGCAATTTTACCCCATAAGAGATGAAAACAGAGCTTGTGCTTTAGTACATAGGGCCAGCTGGCACCTTCTTCTTTTGGATGGGTTGTCTGGAACACTTGTGTATTTAGGTATGCAGAAGGAGTAAAGGCATAAATACCCAGTGCCGAAAGTTGACATTCCCCAGTTGTAAGTCCTTCAGAGAGAGTGCCAAGTCATGCTGTGGCATTATTAATATTTTGATGTATTTCATTTATTTTTCTTCAGTCTAAAAGATAAACAGACTTTAACTACAAATCATCTTACACATGAATTTTAGTAAGTTTGTGAGTATTGGTTTTATTTCTTAAGTGATTAATTTTTCTCAATTACTTTTTTTTTTTTTTTTTTAAAAACATTTCTGTTAATAAATTCTAATTTCAAAACAGAAACACTGATTTTACTTTTTAATTTTTGTTTCAAGAGTGCTTATGCTGGGGAAAAAACCTTCTAAACAGTCAGAAATGATGCATAAAATTCCGAGTGCTCATCTGTTCGTCATTTTATCCAAGTGAAACAAGGCCAAATTTGTAGACAACGTGCAGTTGTGTTACATGGAGTTATGCTAAATCATAAGCAGATCTCATACAAATATCACATTTGTTGTATTACTCAACTTCTAAGTATAGAAATCTTGCAAGATAAATCGTATTTATGAGGTCACAGAAGAAAAGCTGATAGAAATTAGGCAGTTGTGCCTTTATTAGGCCACTTAAACTATATGATAATAATTTTTAAAGTAAGCGTGGTGCTTTAGTGTATCAATCTCATATAGTATATGCTGGCAGTATATAGAGATGTACAATGCTTTTGTGGCTAACTTCAATTTTCTGCTTTACTCAAGAAAAAATGCAGTCTTTCCTTAAGCTTTTCCTGACTCCACAGTTCAACTTTGGGAACAGGTTTTCTCCTTTGGGAAATGTACAGTTGGTGAATTGCTGTTATTTTTAATATTTTCATGGAAGACAAATACTCCTGTCTGCTAAACCAGCAGAGGAGATCTTTCTGTTTAGCAAATGCTGGTTGTCAGCCTCCCGGTGCAATAATGCTTCCCATTAGAGGTGGGGTGAATTGATGCTTCTCATAGAGAGGAATTCTGCAAGACTTCCCTACATCCTAATGCATGATGTATCCATCCCCATGCCATGCACTGAGCAGCACATACTGCTAACAGGAAAACACTGTCCTTGAATTCAGTCCTGGTTACCCTTTCTAATTCTATCACCCTAACCTCAAATACACAGCGTAGGTGAAAGCAACATAACTACACAAGTGTGAACTTCATGGCTATCCCTTAAAAACACAAAGTCTAAATGAGAGGAATTTTACCTCAGGATATCTGATGTTATATTGTAAATGTGATGGGAACAGAACATTACTGGGAAGTTGATTCCTTCCATTGCTGAGATCCAACATCTGAATCTGGCTTCTGGTTTCAAATATCAACCTGTCCACCCTCCTAAGATATCCCAACATTTAACTTAAAGTTTAAATTCTTTGGGTACTGAAAAAAAAAATCCCAAATCCTGCTTCTTTTGCTGCTGTGCCACACTGTGGATTGAGCATGCAGCCTAAGCATGGATTTGGTTTTGTTGTTTTGAGCCTTGAAAAGAAAAGAACTGTGTGCCCAAACACTAGTTGGATTCCTATTTCCTTATGATTATGAATATTTTCCAAAAAGTGAATAATCAATGGCATTTGGCATCTGCTGTGAAAACGCAGCCTGCTTTTTGCTGGAAGAGTCATTAAGTGGGCATTGCACAGTAAATAAAAGAGTTTATTTTAGCACTGGGGCTAAAAAAGGTCTGCAAAATGCAGTCATTAGATGGAAGTGGTCCTTACTGCCGATACTCCTGTTAGGGTTGGAATGAAGTAAGGCTTTTCTGTGACCATCTTGTGCACCAGTTCACTCTCAGATGAGTACATTTGAAAAGATGAACAATCTAGAAGTAAAAGAGCCTCAGAGCTCTGAGGTTGGTCCCACTCACCTCGGTCCTGTAGATGCCCTCTGTGCCCACCACAACCCTGCCCTTACAAGGATGGCTAGAAAACTAGAGGGAATGGTTTCAAGCTGTGGCAGGGGAGATTCAGGCTGAACATTAGGAAATATTACTTCTCAGAAAGGGCGGTCAGGCACTGGAATGGACTGCCCAGGTCGGTGGAGCCACTGACCCTGGGGGTGTTCAAGGAACAACTGGATGTTGTGTTGAGGGACATAGTTTAGTGGGAGCTATTGGTAATAGCTGAATTGTTGGACTGGATGATCTTTTAGGTCTTTTCCAACATTGGTGATTCTGTGATTCTGTGAAAACATCCCTCTGTGTGCATGCAGGAAAATGGAAACTGAATTGCAAAGGGAGAAAAGCATAGGAATACTGAGCACTGTTTGTGAAAAGTCTGAAGCTGTCCAAAGTCCAAAGCTGATTTTCTTTTTGACAGTCTCATGATGTAAATATTTCTCTTCCTTCAAGTAGTAATAATTTTCTTTGCAAGCGTAACTGCAGAAAAAAACAACATCAAAAAACCAAGTAAACAAAAAAGTGTCATTTTGAAATCTCCAGAACAAATGCTCTGATTAACCTGATCGTGCTCTTTTTCCTGAATATTTAATTAATGATTTTACTGAGTTGTTATTTTGTTCAAATTCACGATCAGAAACATGAACATTTTCCCAAAACGGAAAAAGAAGCGGGCTCTGAGAAATCCCCCAGGCAGTAGTGGGGAATGGAACTGCTGATAGATTTGTTTTCATTAGGTACCTGAATGCATTACAATAATTATGTCAGCTCTGAGCTTTTCCCATCTGCAGCCCAGCCCTACAGCAATTTGATTAGAAAATAAAAAAACGTGAAGGGAACGGGCTGGAAATATGAAGACAAGGGACACCAAGCTTTACAAGAACAAGGAAATGATGAAGCAGGTTCCTCATTATTCAGCAATGGGCTTAATTCAGAGCGCTTTCACAGGAACAAAAGCACGCACTTGACAATGATTTGTATGATTTCTGCACTACCATATTCTGGGCAGGAAACCAACTTCTGCTAAAAATGCCTCTTTGAGTGGTGCTGACTGGAAGCACTCGCATAATGCCAGCACTAACATCTGTGGGACGTTTTTTTCTCTTAAGGATATAGGTAATGTTATAATGAAGTAAAAATAAAATGTTTCAAAACTCATCTCCACAACAGATGTGATTGCAATGAGTGATGTAACAATGCAAAGCCATTTCTGGAGCTGGGTTCTTAATGGGCAAGAGAGGGTCTCCATCAGCAAACTGCATCCACTGCTTTTGCAAAAACCCCAGATCATTTTTCTGAAGAGTCACCTCCATGAAGAAGTCAGAGCCTCTTTGTTTGCAGCATGGAGGGGGTTCAGGGAGGATATTAGGTGAATGGCAACTGTTTGGTCACAGCCTGAACCAGTGATTGAGCACATGGTGAAGGCATGTGGCCAGCCCTGGGATCACAGGTGGAAGCAATTCATCAGTGTGATTGGAAGGAGTGGACACTTGGACCACCTCTTTTGGGGGTTTCTAGCAAGCCCTGATTCTTGGAGGGGGTAAACTGTTTCTTCTTCTTTACCAAATTATTACCCCATTTTGAGTGATCAAAAACTGGTTGAAGGCAACTGTATCAACTGTCTTTATGTGAAGGAAAGTATCTTCTTTGAAGGAACAGCCAGGTGTTTGAATGGGCTGCATGGGGAAGGTAGTTGAGTCACTTTCCATGAGGCATTCAATAAACATTTAGATGTGCCGTGAGATGTGGTTTGTAGGGGAAATATTGGTGGTAGATGGATGGCTGGACTGGATGGTCTTGGAGACCTTTTCCAACTTTGATGACTATTGTTTATGCTTTATAGCTGCTCAGCAAGAACTCAGGTGGTAGCACTCAGGTCAGGGTGTGACTTCAGCCTCCATTGGGCAGAGACTTGTTAAGGGTAGCTTCTGTCTCCCTCAGCTGCATTATTTCAGGTTGCCAGGATGTAATTATAACCAGAATTCTGTCCTGAGTTAGCTCGAATTAATCTAGTATTAATGTTGCTGATTACAACTCACTGGGATGATTTAGACAATAAAATGCAAATCACTGATAATCATTTAGCATTAATGCAAGCAAAACTGCAAATTAATGAAGGAGAAGAAAGGATTTCCATTTTCAGTAGCTTTCAATTTTGCCCTAATTAAATTTCTTTAATGCTGTCAGAAATTAAAGGGAAGCCTAATAATTGGTGCTTGAGGTGAAGGGAAGTGGATGCAAAAGGAGGAAGGGCTGCGCTGAGTTCTGTAGTTCCAGGCTCAGCCTGAGGCTGGAATTTTGTGGTAGGTAAATGGCAGTGATAAGGGAGAGGAAGGGTTCCTTTCACCTAATAGCAATAAAAACTTTTGAGCCTGGTGTAGAGAAGGTAAGTCTTTAACTTTTTCATTATTTCTGAAGCATGGTATGATAAACCTGCTTAAAGGAGTTATTTTACAAGCCCTTACTGAAGTGATGCTGCATTGCATTGTCAAAGCAGGTAAAGAGGCACTAGTTTCTATGAAACATGTACAGATTCAAATAATTCCTTTAAATGTACCACTTCTAAATATAGTAAGCCTCTTACAGTGCAACTCTCTAATGCCATATTTGTAACAGACAATGAAATGCAGTGGTCTAATGCTTTTCCCTGTCCCATTATGTTACAGATGTAAACATTCTGCTTAAATGCATGATGGTTGTACCAGAGAATGATCCTTAGAACTGGGTTGTTTCTCTGGCTATGTCTGATATATATACTAGAGCAGGTTTTAAGGAAAAAATGTTTATTCTTTGAGTGTGGTTTGGAACCACAGAAGGCATCTGAGTATAATCAGCTGTGATGTACTGCCTTTAATTAAAATACAATTGCAAACCAATCTTAAATGTTGTATTTAATTTTTGAATCCAATTATCAACCTTTGCAGTCTAACCAGCGTAGGAAACCAAGCAACAAATATCTTGTCGATTTGTTAGTTATTATTAATACTTTCTGCTTGGTTGCAACAGAAAACGTTGTGATTCCTAATAGGCCTTCATTATCTTTTATGATAAGAAAGAGCCAAAGTTGTAGATAAGATTCACAAGGCACATGCTTAAGAAGCACATCTTTAATTTCAGAAGTCAGATTTGAGCTTGGGATTAAATGTAGTAATGTCACTCGTGTTCTGCTGGCAATGATGAAAACAAATTGAGTGCACTGGGATGCAGGAAACTCCTCATTTCTTCATGAATGGCACAGGACTCATGCTGGATGTCTTGGGTTTGCATCCAGATAATGTGAGCATTGGTAAGGCTCCTCCGCATGTGGGGTAGGGTGTTTCTTTTGGTAGGGTATTGGCCTGAGGTTGGAAGGTTGTTGGAGCATTCCAGGGCTGCCCAGCTCAGAGGTGAGGCAAAATGAAAATCCTTGAGAGAACATCTTTCAATGAATGACAAAAGCTTATATTGTCTGGTTGTGGTCACTTTGGGATGTAGAGCTGCCTGGATCAGATGTAATGGTTTACCCGTGAAGCAGAAAGCTCATGGTCCTTGATGTTTTTGGAAGAAAAATCTCCATGCCATCATTTTGGAAGCTTTAGGTAGTTAAGGTTTCTAACTACCTACTGATTCTCTTCTCTAATTATATGTTTTGATTATATTTTTTTTTCTTTTGATGACAACATTGTCTATATGGGGTATGAAGAACGGGATATAAAGCTGGAGACACTTGTAACAAAACTTTAAGTAGGTGTCCCCAGTCTGTAAAAGATTCTCTAGGTAATACATAATGAGATATCTGAATCTTCTGAATTAATAAATGCTGTCGAAGCAGCCTGTATATAATGACAGAGATAGCTCTCAAGATATCAGGGTGGTAAGATTGATGGGCTATGCAGATGCTTATGCCATTAAAAAGACCTTCAGAAAGAAACAAGTAGGCTTGCTAAAAGTGTTGTTTTAAATTAATGCCTGACTTTGAAAACAGATTGATACTGCCCAAGATAATTGTAAAGTTAGAAAACAATCAAGTAAGAACAAATTGAGGCTCCGTGAGTGACAAAACCCCCAGAGAAAGGAAGACTTCGGATTCTGTTTCCAGTGCCCTGAGATCTTTCTCTTATGTGAGTGTTTTTTATTCTGTTTCTTTATTGTCTTATTTTTTCTCCTTCAGGAACTGCAAGTCTTGCCTTAACACAGGGAAGACCCAAGTTAGGCTTGAGGCAGGTTGCAATACCCATGTGTTGCGTGTTCCCTGCCCTGCTATCCTTCCAGACACTGTAGATGTGATACATTTCAGTAGAAGGAGCCTGGTGGCATGGTGGTGTTGGGAGAAGTCATTGGGTGCCAGAGGTTCATCAGTGCCTTGCTCACCAGATCTCACAACTCCATCTCCCTTATGGCTGCCAGAGGCACTTACTTTCAAAACTGTCCATTTTTATTCAGCTGGGTTTGCCTGAGCAGGTTGCGCATCTGATCAGACAACTTCTTAAATAATTGGTTGTGTTTGTTGCCTGCTCTGTGGTTTCATGATTCTTCTAACAATGCAGTCTGTCAATACAGTGGTATTGATTCTTCAGTTAGTTTTATAATTAATGAGAAATGACTTGTGTTACAATGCTCATAAGCTCTTTTTTCTTCTTCTGGTGAACAGTGTGGCTAAATACTCTGTGGCAGGTGAAACAGGAGTCCAGTGTTAGGTATTCAACAGTAATGTCCTGAATGAAGTGAGCAATTGCAGCAGCCAGTGACGTGGACTTTAACAGTGCAAAGTGGAAGTTTCTGATTGGTTTGGCTGGGCTTTGAGTTGCAGAGTCTTGGCTTGTTAGTGAAGGTTCAGTGCTGTCTCTCTTATGGATGTGAAATAATGATTTCTAAGGTTTAGCTTAAACAAATGTAATGTTTAGATATGCATTTAAATTATACTAATGCATTTTTCATGTCTGTTCATTAAATGGAAGTTTTTCTTAATAGTCTGCATAAAAGCAGAGTTTTTTTTTTCTTTCTTTTTTTTTTCTGGAAATCAGATGAAATACTCTAGTAATAGATATTTAAATAAGAATTCTTCATAAATACAAATGCTACCACAAATCTTGCACTTACTGAATTCCCATCTTTTGCCCCATTACAGGGTGGAAGCATTTTCCAGCTCAGTCCTTGTCCTATATCCCTGAGGCTCAGATGTGGGAAATCCAGCTCTAGCTCTGTGGGTGCAGGCTACTTTTCTGGACAGCAGCTCTGATGTTTTCCACAGGGTGGATGTGGTGCCATGCAGTGGAAATCTGCTTCCATAGAATGGCCTGGGTTGAAAAGGACCTAAAAGATCAGCCAGTTTCAACCCCCCTGCCATGGTCAGGGTCACCAACCACTAGACCAAATCCCAGAGCTGTAAGGAATAAGGAGTGTTTCCTCCAAGCTCCAAAGCATCCTCAGTATGATCCAGTGTATGAATGGGAGGCGTGAATAACTACTTATCTGGTTTTATTTTTTTTCCCCCATCAATTAAAAGAAAATGAAGTTATGCATGCAGTAGTGATGCACTTTTGGCTTGCAAACTTGGCACTGCTTCTTTCTGTCCCTTTCCAAGCAATGAATTAACAGCAGAAGACTGTTTCTTTAGCAGCAGCTTTCCTTGCAGTGCCCCACAGGGGGAGACAGGGCCGGTTTCCAGCCCAAGTCCCAGCACTTTCAGTTTACCATGATTCTTTGTATCACTTGCAATAAATATTTTTCTTGGTTCAGGGAGGCATTGGAGAGCATCAGCAACAATCAGTGCATTTCCTGAAAGTGTGTGAGGGTTCTCTGAGGCAGGGCTCAGTGGGAGGGAGACATTGTCATTTCTAGCCTGCAATTATAGCAGATTTTGTTTCTGCACTTAAAGTAAATGAATGCTTTAAGCTGCTCTTCAGCAGCCATAAGGCCCTGGTGTGCTTTTTACAGGTTTATGCCAGGAGAAACCATTTGCCACCCTAGGAATGCCTCTCTGGGGGTTACTGGGAGCGTGCTGGAGGCACAGCCCTTGGGGGAGCTCAAGGTGAGACCCTGAGGAACATGATGAAGCGTTGTAATGAGATCTGCTGAGTAATACGCACCATAATGGTATGAACTACTTGTGTACTTATTTTTAAATGCGTTTCTCACATCAACCCCAACACCTTCAGGGAATAATTTCATTTCCTATTTAATTTCAGTTGTTGCACATGCCTTAAGGTTGTTATAAATTATGTATGGAACTAAAAGTTGCAGTTTCTATTCTTTGCTGGCTGTAGATTTCATTTTAAATTAAATGCGCTGTAGATCCACAGTTCAGCAGGACATCAGCTTGTTTCATTGGCGCTTCTTTTCTTGGTGTCTGCAATCAGCGGCTCCGAAAGGTGTGAAATGTTTTATGTCTCAGCACAGGGTAATCTGCATGTTAAACAGCTTGTTGTGAAATTCTGCTCATTTGGGAGACATTCAAAAAGCTTAAAGTATGGAGCACAAAGTGATATAGCAAGGCTGTTAGGTAGGATGCTTTCATGAGTCATTGGCTGCTCTTCTGTAGCTAGTAGTAGTGTTATTAATGACAATTGTCTAATTATATCCCCGGATTCTGTGGTTCCTGGGGTTTTATACACAATAACTTTACTGTCTTTCGATGAATTCCCAGTAATTGCAGTTTCATAGATTTCCTGTATTTCATAGAATCATTAAGGTTAGAAAAGTATTGGTGCAGCAAGTTTGACTTGCTGTTGGGATACTTGAACTGAAAATACATTGTTCGTATGCAGTCTTCAGGGGCTTCTTTAGAAAATTCTGATGTACGACAAAATGGAAATTAAGTGTGGGTTTCTCATGTGAGTGGAAAACTGTGCCATTATGTGGATAAACAGAGGTTAATCCTCACTGCTGTCACCTGCAGATTGCTGTGGCAATGTGAGTGCTCTTTTGTGACATCCAGCAAGCTGCTGCTTCCAGCTCTGCCTTAAATCACCGTTGAAATAGCTGTCAAAATAAGCTGCTAAAATCTGCAAATCAAAGAGTTCTGCGACTGAATGCTTCCATCTTGCTCATTTCCAAGAGAATGGAAAAGGCCTGAGCCTCGGGAGCAGATCCCAGAGAGAGAAGAGGCAGAAGATGCTGCTTGGCTCCTGCCTCAATGCTGTGTACAATTAACAAACCTTGTATCGTGGGGTAGCAGAAGCATGTTATAGAAAAAATGGGGGGGAGGGGGGGGGAAAAACAATAACAACAAAAAAATCAACCACTTTCTTTATACATATTTAAGAGAATCAATGGGATTTTTTTTGAGTGGCAAATGGTGTGTGTGGGGGGAGTCACCTGATGTTAGGAACTGCAATAAATAAACTTAAGGATAAAGCAGTAACCAAAATCATGCTGAGTTCAGTCATGATCATTTATTAAATCCTGCTTATTATTTTTGATTAGGCTAACTTAGGCAAATTGAGCTGGTGGAAATTCTGTGCTGGTGAGTGTTCATTAAAACTGATTCTAATGATAATCCAAGTAATCATCATTAGTAATGACTTGGCTGTTATCTCATTAAAAATGTTTTGTTTTTACTGTCTCTTGCTTTGGTCACAGTTTTAGTGGAGATGGTTGATATTTAATAATAAAAATATCATTGCATACATTGTAGGAAGTGAAGCATTAAGCAGCTGTGGTGTATGATCGAAGTAGTCGCACTGTAGATAGGCTTTGGTAGTTTGACTAATTAGGAACAGGTGGAGTATTTGAACACTGAGGGCAATAAGAAATATGCTGCTTCAGGATTTGACAGTTAATGATCATAAGAAGATCATTTGCAGCAGCTGGTAATTAAAGACGGGATTTCTATGAGCAGAAAATTATGTGTTTGGGGATGTGAAAGAGCTTTCATTTTTAAACCAGTGCAAAACACCTTGTCAATCAGATTTACATTTTCACTTAAAAGAAAGGAAAAAAACAACAAACCTGAGGCAGAAATAGATCTCTCACTTGGCACCTCTGCCTGCCGGCTGACCTTCCCTACCCTTTGCAAACAGATCTGTGACGGGGCATCTCAGCACTGCCCTGCCATGCCCAACCTCTCTGCTCTGGGTTTCCAGCGCAGAGCTTGCCTCTAAATGCAAATGAATGCAATATCTGTTGTCGTTCAGTGACCTGTATGACGGCATCTCCTTTTGTCACTTCTTTTTTTGTTGTTTTGTTCCAGCCATGCCCTGATAGAAAGTTTCAGAAAGAGCAGTGCAGTGCTACAAGGGACTGGTTCCTGGGGTCTCCTGCTGGGGTCTGCCTCTGGCCCATTACCCCCCCCCCCACGCCCCTAGTCCCAACCCATTCCTGTCCTTTTTTGGATTGGAAACAGTGCAGCCACAGAATGTCCTGATGTCTCATCACCAACAATGGCATTTCTGCTCATGCTTACAAGGTATCTTAATTCAAGCCATGATGGGAGTTTCTTTTTTTTTTTTTCCATCATGCTCCTGGGTAATATATTTCAGGAAGAACAAAAAGCAGAACATTTTGTAATGGGAGACAGCAGTCAGTTGTCTCTTGGGTGGATCTGCCTGAATCTTTCAGGATCAGTCGTGGTAAAACCTCTGCATTTATAACAGCTGATAGAAATTAATGATAGTAATAAATAAAAAACTTTGTATGTAGGTTTACATTGAGATTAATAAAGAAGCCCAGAAACGTGTTTTTAGCTGAGAGGTAATTTTTATAATATTTGATATTTTTATTTATTATCTCTTTAAAAAAGGAGAAGAAAATAGCATTCTTCTTTTCCCTTAATTATCTTCATTATGAAATGTTTGACTAAGCCCAATCATAAAATAACAGCAAATGCTGTGCTAGGTGAAATCAGCTTGAGACATATTGTGTTTTCATAAACTTAGGTAAATTAGGAATCCAAAGGAGTTAGAGTCTCCTGGCATCCATTAAGGCAAAACCTTGGTTTGTCCTGCCAATGAGGGTTTGGAACTTTTAGATGAGAGAGAGAGAGAACAAATGGGTCAGTGAAGAGTTTCTCTGTAGCAGAGAAATCATTATTATTTTTCTGGCAGTGTTGTGTTCTCAGCAGGTTAGTGTGTGGCAGAAGAAGGTAGTTGCCCTATAGAAGCACTGGAGCTTTTTTTTAAGCCAGGTGGCTGCTGGGACACTTGTCTGAAGCCATGAGGCTGTCATGGGTATTTTGGAAGCTTTGTTAATACTTGTCTGAAAAAACAGATTAAAACTAGAGATCCATCAGCTGCAATGACCTATAAATATTCAGTAGCTCAAGATGGGGTCTTCCTGGTGGTTCCCTTCAGCTGGTGTCTGCTGACCCACGACATGCCACTTGCTGGCAATATTAGTCTGTTGTGTGCTGGAGATTAATGGGCCCTCTTACATCATTTGAATAAATGGATGCTGTCTCTTAGCAGAGCAAAGAGCATTTGTTAGTTGTAAATGATTTAGAGGACGTTCTTTATGGAATAGTTATTTTGAATGTGCTTCTGCGTTGGAAATACTCATATCAATAAAGACCAGCAAGAGGAGCAGCTCTAATGGAAGAAAAATAAAGGAAATATAATTAGCATTTAATGATTTATTAATGGTTCATAAATATATAAACAAGATCATTATACTAATATCAACAGTTCTAGGCAGTTAAAGAAAAAAAGCTGCTGGTGCTGTGTATTGGGATTAAGGCTGGAAGCCCCATACATCCCCCAGTGCTGCTAAGGAGGTGGGATAAATTTTGTCCCTTGGGGTGGTAGAGATGGGCTATGGGTCCCCTAAACTCTGTAGCTGTGCTCCATTAAGCAGAAGAATTGAGGGATGAGGTGGGTGTTCTCCTTCTTGGAATAAGCAGTGCAATCCCTTCTTCTTCTCTATGCTCTGCCCTGGTCAGATGGGGAGTGAAGGTGTCAGACATGTTTCTCCACATTCAAGTCTTAGTCCTGAATTACAAAGTGCAAGAGATGAGGCTGTGCACCAAAACCAGGAGGGAAACAAATACGTGGTTCAAATATGTTCTTTTATTTCCCCTCCCTCCCCAGTACATCTTGAGGTTTTGCAGTGCTGAGGATGAAGCTCTCATATCAGCTACTGTGCTGATCAGTGTTCTCATTATGTTCAGTCAGAAGTAAGGATGTACAGGCAGCTGCCTGTCTGCGTGGTGTTTTGCTTGCTGAAGTGGAAATAACTTTTTTTTTTATTGTTATTTAAGGTAATTTTCCAGCACTGCAAGGTCCTCCAAGACCAACTAACCAGTCTGAAAAGTACCTCTGAGTTAATTAAACAGCTTAAAGATACTTGTGGTCATGCACAGAAATGCTGCTTTGGGCATTAAAAACGGTGCTGTAATATTTGTTTCAGTAGGATGCAATTACTTCGCCTGTGGAAACTTTGTGCAGCATCAGGTGACCAACAGGGCTCAGATGAATAAAATAAAACACGACCAATTATTAGGTGTGGGTTGCTTAATGAGGTAAAATTTCCATCTTATGTAAGTGCTTCTTCCAGGCCAGCAGCATGGAGCAGTGTGATGACTCAGTGAGTGACTCACAGTGCTGAGCCTGACCCTGTGCATTGAAAGCCCATCAGATCAGCACTCCTCCTCCCCAGCCATTCCTGAGCAGCACCTTGTGCCATGCTCAGCACAAAGCCCTGTGGATGTGTGTGGGATGTCAGTGAGCACTGGGTGCTCTTTGCTGAGAGCCCTCAGCTCATAGCAGAAATGCAGATAGACCCCAACTGGAGGAAATTCTCTTCTCTCTGGTGTAGAGATAGTCCGCTGCTTTGTCCCAAGAGAAATAAATACAGCTGGGATACTGCTGGGTTCATTATTAAGTGGGATCATTGTAGTGTAACTACTCCTGAGTCACTACATTGATCTAAATTCCATATGATCCAGTCTATGCTGCAGCCTACATGTAAGGCTGGCTTAAACATTTTTATTATTGTCATAAATGGTTACAACTAAATGCTGTGTTATGAGTCAGCTCTGCCAGTGGGATGGGGGAATATCCCCTGAGATTTTGTTTAGGCAATGACTGATTCTTTTTATTTTTATGATGTAATAGAATAAACCATGGCCATTTGTTTGTTTATTTGGAGGTAATATGTCAGGTTGTATATTGGGAAACATTCCTCTGCCAAAAGAGAGGTGATGCAGTGGCATACCTGCCCATAGTGGAGTCAGCATTGTCCCTGGAGGTGTTCAAGAACAGTGGAGATGTGGCTCTGAGAATCATGTCCTGTGGGCATGGTGGGTTGGACTGGGGATGGACTTGGTGATCTTAGTTGGCTTTCCAGCCTTGGTGATTCAATGTTTTAAAAAACACCTCTGGATTCCTGAGATAATTGTTCTTTAGTGATCCTCTTGATCCAGAAAAGGCTGTCTTGTTTGGCTGCAAGTGTTGTTAAGAGTTAACAATGTTGCTCTGTTTAAAGAAAATTTGGATTGCATTGCTGCAGAGCTCCTTGTTGGTAACAAACAACCCTGTAGTGCTCAGGTCCTGGGTGGTAAAGCTTGCTGGTAAAGGTTGCAGATCCTTCATCAGAATTTAGGGAATAATACTTTGTGCATTATGTACTAGTAGTAGATGCTCTTAGATACTGCTTGGTGCTGCAGATGTGCCAGTGAAATAGATCTGTGCTATTTATCTTATGGAATAAGCAGGAATCTATCATGGTTTGAACATCAATGGCACTGATTTAGGGGGGCAAAGAAGAAAAACTGATTTTTTTTTCTTCTTCCTAAAATTTCATATGTGATTTGCAGAGATTAAAGTTAGATAATTCATATTAAGCATAAAAAATGAGTGAATAAATTAAATACCCTTTAAGACCAATTAAATGGAACTCATTTTCAGCATACAATAAATTTCAGGCAGCTCTTGAGCCAAAATACAGTTTAGGAACTGTGACATGTGGGCAAGAGTTCTTGAATATCTAGATGAGGAGGCTGATGAAAATGGATCAGCTTATCACAGAACATCATAGAATGGCCTGGTTGAAAAGGACCATAATGATCATCTACTTTCAACCCCCTGCCACGTGCTGGGTCACCAACCTCTGGACCAGGCTGCCCAGAGCCACTTATTCTGAGTGCATTTCCACTTTAAAAATATAGGCGCCCTAGGGAGAGCTTGAGTTGATGTATTGCTGTGCTTATCATATACAGTGTGCATCAGGAACAGTCCTGTCTGAATGCTGGGTCTTGTGGTGGAGATTTGAATTTAAGCCACCATGAATATATCCATAGAAAGTGCCTTCTTGGACTGAGGAAAAACAAAGAGAAAAGCAAGCAGAAAAAACCAAAAATGCCTAGGTACATCTTTCAGTAAATGTACAGCTATTTTCTTTAAGGGATGAATGCTTCCCAAGGGAAACGTCAAGTTTTTTTCACTTTATTGTAATTATTTTCCTCCAAATTATGGGAGCCTGTAGACAAGAGCAATTTCTGTCCATTCCTGATGTTCGCTAAGGCTGCATGATACAGGCTTCTACAGCGTATGAAATGTATTGTGCACTTCTGAAGCAGATCTCAGTTTCTATAAAGTGCAGGTTAGTTTTCAGCCTGGCAACAGCTTCCCCCTGTCATCAGCAAAATTATCCTCAAAGCATACAAGGCAATCATGGCAGGTGTGTCTGGCCTTGATCATCTCAAGCAATCACCAAAAGGTCAAGGGCTAAATCTTAAGCTAAAATAAAATACAGAAAATAATTTTTTTTTACTCATCTCCCTTGCAGGAAGTTTGACATGAGCTCATGGTTGAAGGAAAGCAAATCTGTTCAAGTTGCGGTGTCAGATCAGGTTTGCCGATCAAACTGGGTTATGTCATGTCACATAATTGGACGTGACAGAGCTAGCTCAGCTTCACGTGTCACAGCACGATGTCACTCTTGGAGGAGCGGAAAACATCTCTTTAAATATAGTTTGGAAAACATCGGTTTGAGAGTGGGCTGTAGGAAAGTGTGGGGGAAGGAGGAAGAAAAAGTGAATCAAGGAAACATTGAATTGAGCTTCAGCGTTGGAATATAGTTATGAATGTTTTTATTGTTTTTTTTGTTTTTATTGTTTTTTGTTGTTTTTTTTTTTTGCTAAAATTTTATTAGTATTATGTTTTAAGTTGGGTTGCAGTGGCCTAACTAAAAGGACCTGTAAAGGTAGAACTGAACCTGTGAATCCTGAAGGCATTTAATAACTGGTGGTGTGGGTGGGTAGTAACACTGGCATGTGGAAGGGAATCATGGAATGGCCTGGGTTGAAAAGGCCTATAATGCTCATCCAGTTCCAATCCCCTGCTGTGTACAGGGTTGCCAACCACCAGGCTGCCGAGAGCCACATCCAGCCTGGTCTAAAACTCCCCTGTCTCTGTATTGGGAGTAAAGAAAATAGAAACTTAAGGAGCCTCATCTTGAACTCTGTGAGGGTTATATCCCAGTTCACACTGATCTAAACACTGTCATCACTTTCCTACCAAACCCCCAAACTTTACAAAGCATCACTTGAACACTAATGTTGAAGAAAATAACCTGAATGATAGTAATGATGCACAATTACAATAGGTATGTGGCTGTAGCTGGATTTTGATTTTTTCTTTTCTATTTCTTAGGGTTTTATTATTCATTAAACTTACAGAGCTTAACTTTCTTCACTTACATCAGTTTTACTGTAGTCTTTACTGATGTTACCTGCACTTTATTGATATCAGTGGAGTTCAGCAGGCATAACAAAAGTAACTAAAAAGAGAATAAATTCCACATTAATTAGTCAGCATGCATGATTTTATGCTGCCTAATGACTCTTGTAATCATCTGCAACTGTACAAAGTGAATGGCAATCATACCCAGGCAGAGCTATACAATAACACATAGTGAATTCACCCATTTTATACTCCTTAATAGAAAAGGCTGCACTGTTCTTTGAAACTGTATCTAGAGTATAAAGGGTGACAGGGAAAGTAATGATTACAAACAGCTCTTTATGAGCTCAGTTTTTACCTAGAGCGGAGCACCATGAGTCCCAGTCTGTCCTTGTGCCTTAATGAGCAGCCTGAGCTGGGCAGGGTTGGCAGGGAATAGCTCTTTGGTTCTCATCTAAAGACCACTCAAGCAAGTGGCAAGACTTATTTGCTTACAGCCCTTTATACTTCTGTTCTGGGTACCAATTCCCAGGCTTGCTGGTTTGTTTCTGTTAACAAGATGGTGTTAAGGAAGATTTTGCTTTGCTTTGCTTTGATTACAAGGTTCCTCACACGCAAGTAGGGTGGAAGATGGTATCTGAAGATCTTTGGGTAATGGTTGGCAAGCCAGGCTGTACATCAGAAATGTGTCAGTCAGGGGGCTTCTGCCTTTAGCTCTTTATTGTATTGCTCTTTAATTTGAGGGCTGGTTTTCATATTTCCATACTTAATGCTAAAGCTACTCTTTTCAATGGCTGCTTGTTCCCTAGGGACTCTGTTAACCCTAGGGTGGCATTCCGGATCTTAAGCTCTCTAAAGATTTATTTTCAAGCCCTCTTTACTACTGCTTTTATTCTGGAGTTCATGCCTGATACTTCCCAAAGACAATGTCTCACTGCTGTATTCTAAGTTGTTTAGACCCCCATCCAAGGGTTCCTGGCTGAAGATTTATGTTTTGTTTGGTGTCAGGTGAGTGTGTGAAATCATCTGCTATTATTCCTTACAAGGATGCTTAATTTCTCTGTGTAGTAGGTGTTATTCAGCATTAAGAAGCGAGTTACCCTTTGCAATCTGTTTGTGTGGTCTACATAATATGGACCAATATATATGCACTGACAGAAATATAGCTGCTGGACATACTTGTAATAAACCCTCACTTCTGAATGACTGTGAAACTGCAGTCTTTCCTAAGTTTAATATTTACTCTTCCTTTTGTTACGAGAACACAATGAAGCTGATTGCTGAGATACGGATGACATTATAGCCTATCTTTACTGTGTCATGCTTTTTTCTTTAACTCTGTGCATTTACACATGAATGGGCCATTGGTTCTAAATGGCAAGAAGATCACAGTGAATTATATTCACTTTAGTGGTATAGTGTCAAATTCAATCTAGTATAAAATTCCCCATCCGTTCAGATGGAGGAAACACTTTTAATTTGCATCGTCAGCAGCTGAAATTTCCTCTTCATCCTTTCATGGGCAGTGGAGATAGATGGGGGTGGGAACTTCTTGCACACTATTAGACATCCCTGAAATCTAGGGGAATTTGGGAAGTCTGTTCTGTCAGAATTCAAGCCTAGCACAACTTTAATCTTCTTTTTAACATCAGAAACAAAACCAGAGAGAACTGATGTGCTTGACTGTGGATAAAATCAGAAGTTGTGGTTGCTGGGAGTTGCAGTAATTATCAGTAATGATATTGCTTTGGTAGGTCTAAGCTGGGTGCAATTCAGCACTGAGTTAGAGCTATTGATTACGTGTAATTGAGCATCTCTAAATATCAGGTATGAGACTGATATCTTGTAAATGCTCCATTCATGGAGAGACTCGACAGTTGCTTCAGAGGCCAGTGGAGGGGCAGAAACACAGACTAAACATTGATATGACATAATGGGAAGTAGCAGGCTGTGTCTGTGTTTAGTGAAACATCATTATAGGCTTTCCTGAGGAGGATAATTAGGTGTGATTCCTCTCTGCCTTGTGTGAATAAATACCTGGGAGAAAGCACTGGGGTAAGCAACCATGCTCATACAAAAATGATAGGTTCACATGGGTACATGAAGGAAGACATGAAACTTGTATCTTCTGCATGTTCCAGTAAGCCTTTTCCTAGGATCACTCTTAAATGGAAATGTTGCCTACAGCTGTCTCTCCGCATATAGTACGTGAGATGGATAGGAGGAGTAAGTTCTTGAAGCCTATGCATAAAGAGGCACAGCATTGGGCTGGGAACAGGGACAGGCTCTAAAACCAAGCCGTGGCCATGGCAGCTCAGTCAGCAGCATCTTGTTATGCTTTGTCTCCATGGTGGCTGAAACAAATGCATATACCAATGAGCATGTAATCACGTTCCCCATGTTATTTAAATTGGCACACCAACTCCCCTCTCCTGCCAAAGCAAGGAGAAAGAGGAGTGCTGCCTGCCCCCAGAGCTCACTGCACCCCTTGATCCCATTGATTTTAGACACTGATCAAGGCAATTTGGAGCACTGCTTCTTGCAGGCTTGCTAAATGCAGCTGCCTCGTGTTTGGTTTCATTTTCAGACCCTTTCTGTGAATCAGTTCAATGCTTACTGTGTAATACCATCACCTCCTTTATCCCAATGGTTGAGTTTTCTGATGGGTGTGCTGCAGCTTTCCTTAGCAGGATCCCCAAATCCAAATGCCATTTTAGTTGTAATCTACAGAGCACCTAGATGAAGGTTAAAGGAGAAAAGTAAACTGACTTTTACGTTTTAATGGAATTATTGATTTTAGTTGTTTTGATATATGCCCATTAATCTACTACAGGAAAACATCCATAAAGACTTCTTAATTTTAAGTTTCTTTTTCTTTTTTTTTTTTTCTTTTTTTTTCTCTCTCTCCTTTTCTTTTTTAATCTTCAGTTAAATCCCAGGACAAGGTGATTTATCTTTGGGGGTGGGAAAAAAACCCCAACACATTAGCAGTAAATTTATATGGTGAAGCCACCTCAAGTAGCAATACATCAAACACAAACAGCATGCAAATTTTTATCCAGACTGCAAATTCATTTTCTTTGGAAATCCATGAAGAGTTTTTGTCTTTATAGTAGTCAGAAAGGACTGAGAGTTGAAGCTTTAACACACCAGAGGGCATCTATTCATCACCTTTTTTGAAACATCTTGGGCAAGACGTGCAACAGTAATTCTCACAACATTTGTTTTATCCTGTAGTTGAGAAGTATCACTGTTTCAGATGCACTTAAAATATTAGTAGTGTTTTATTAGTGTGCTATTATAAGGTCATTACTTTCGTTTCACATCCATGGATGTTTTTAAAAATTGTGAAAGTTACTTCTATGTAGAGATCTTCAGGATGAGTGTGCATCAGGTGCACTAAGTATGCACTGTTTGCATTACTTAAGGCTACTTGGTGTGGGTGTGTACTGAGAACCAGAAAGATTAAAGGATGGTACGTAGCCATTAATTTAGCAGCAGCATTGCTATGTAATATGCAACTGGTACTGTTTAACATCTGTAAAGGATTGCAGATTCAGCATAGTAGATGTTTACTGTTATTTAAGACTACCGGAATTCTCAACAATAGTAAATAGTTTTGTTGGGTTTTCCACCTGAACTGGACAAGGGAAAAGAGATGGGACGGAGATATGAGTTTGGGGTCATGTCAACTCCTAGATCAGAGAGAGGTGAAGGCAAGTGGAACAAATCTAGGGAGACTTCCATTTGCTGGCTCTTACAAGAGCGGCTGCCAACCCTGGATATACTTTTTGACATTAGTACAGGCAGATTGTGTTTAATGGTGACAAGGAGGCAAGGAAAGGTTATAGTTGTGTATAGAATGTTGGAAATATATTAAAAACCAAATTATATTGAGCACAGTAGTGCTAAAAGAACTTGTCTTAGGATTCAACTGACGAGCAATATGGTAATAAATTTAGAAGGAAAGCCCTAGGTGAAAATAGAAGATACATTATATATAAATTACAACCCATCTAATAATGCCAGCTTTTTAATTGTTTCCAAATGTGGACGCATTTATATTATGAGGTTGGAGCCATATGTTTCTTCACGGGACCTGACAGCCAATGGATTCATTTATGTGCCTTATAACAGCGCATGAAGCAAACACTGCTGCTTTATCATTTATTCATCAGTGTTTATTGTAAGAGTTTTGATCAGCTGTCTCTCTGTTTTTCCCTGAATTTTGATTTAGTCTTTTCTTTTTTTTGAAGAGCACTGCTTGTTATTTCCACTGAGCAGTTTGAGACACAGCATGTGTGGTGCTGTGCGTCACGCTTCCCCAAGCGGGTCGTCTTCAATCTCAGCAAGTTTTTCATTTACCTGCAAGTCACTTGAAATCTTACAGACACAACAGAAGTTTGAGATGGCACAGGCAAGAGATCAGAATGTCTTGATATGGAAAAGGAAGGAGTTTAATAGTTATTTGATCGAGGACAAGGCAAATTGTCCTTGAGGAGAGCACAATGGTATTCTTGATTATTGGTATTCATGATCTTTCTTGAATGAATGAGAAAGATGTTTTATGGATTTATTGTGTTTTCTCTTGAAATTCAGAATATTGATCCATATTCTTGATGTGACAGCTGACTCCTCAGGTTTGTTAAAAACTAGCATCCTTCACAGAAAGTGAATCTCTACTGGCGAGAGATCCACTGTAGAAAAATCCATTTTTCAAGGGGAAAACGTAACTCTACAAAAAATGTCTCATGAAGAATGAGTGTTAAAGAGTGCAGCATGTGCTATATTTTTATGATTATATATTATCCAGTGCCTGCCAGTTTTAGTAAATTCGTGGCCTTGTTCTGCATGTAGGAAATTGCTATGGTGCATGGGCTGATGCTTTTAGTGCTCAGAGGCCTTGGCTGCAATTGCAGTGATATCTGCAGTGAACAGATGTGTTTACAAGCAGGTGCACATCCTAGTGAATAGGGTTTTAGGTGGATCTTGTGCTCCTCTTGATCTTGCCTGTTCTAATTAGCCTTTTGGTTAATAAGATTTTATGAATATTGTTGTGCAAATGTGTATTTAATCAAAGTATAGGAAGCCTCATGTATAAGGCTCAAATGAGGCAACTGTCCTGGTTTGGGCTCTGGTGCAGGGTGATATATTCTGCATCTCATGTGATGAAGTAGCTCTTTGACATGCTGACATCCATGGCTTTTTGCTGAAGTCTGAACCTTGGCAATGTCTTTCTGCATGTGATGACTTTTCATGCCTAAATCTTCCACCATTTTAGTTCTGCATAGCTGAACTAAAATCATTAAACTCCTTTAAAAAAAAAAAACAAAAACAACACAACAAACAATTATGAAAGAAATATAAATAAATTATGCATGAGAATAAATATATTAAATTAAAACACTTTAGATGAGATGCAGGCCAATTAAAGATGTGTGCTGTACAGCAGTGTGGTTGTATGAACACAGACCGTGATCAAGATCCACATCCATAACAAACAATGCAGTCTGTTACATTTTAAGTCAATGGATTTGCATTCATTTGTATATCATTTTCTGTTGAAGAGTCAATCTTATTTTCTGATGTTTGAGCAAGTTTGTAGTATGGTATGTAAACATTACAAAATTTAATCAGATGGCATTAGATTTGTTGAAGTAAACAAACCTCAGTGATAATCACAGGATATTATGGATTTCCGATCACTTCTATCATTTAAATTTAGTTCAGTGTTGCAGAGCTCATTACTGAAAAGAAGATGGTGATGTATTCTGTGAGAGGTTTTCCTAGCTTAGGACAAATCCCTGAATGCTCAGTATAGCTTGTATCTGATGGGGAAAATCCATAAAGTGGATGTAGCACTGGTGTGCAGTATGCTATAGACTAAGGTACACCAGAAAGTCCTGCCAGCTCCTGGGATACAGTCGATATAGATTTGAAGTGACATGTACACACATTGCAACGTTCTTCAGGTACTCAAAGGAAATATGGCTATAAGAGATCCTTAATCTCTCCCAAGTTTGTAATGGAGATGTAAGTCTTTGTGCTCTTAACTCTCCTTCTATTTTGAGATTTTCTCCCAAGTCTATACACATAATTTGTCTGTGGATTTCATTGCTGTCTTTACAGCTGATATGGAGAGCAGTTCAGCACAGCACCTTCTCCATCTTCAATGAACTACTTATTGGTTGTGGTATTGAGCTAAGCTACAAAACAAAGAGGTCTAACAAGAGAAATGGTCTAAATGCAAAGGCATGTGCACATAGAAATGCTATTCAGGCAGTGTCATGAGCATATTCAGGATGGATATTAGGAAAAGCTTACTCTCAGAAAGAGTGTTGAGGCACTGGCATAGACATCCTGATAGACTGGTGGAATCACTGTCCCTGGAGGTGCCCAAGAAAAGGGTAAATGTCACATCATTAGGACATGGCTCAATGGGCACTATGGGGGTGGATTGGGATTGGATTAGATGATCTTGGTGGTCTTTTCCAACCTTAATGGTTCTGTTATTCCATGATGTGGTGATGCCTACCTGAGGCACTGCAGGCAACAAATCCAGCAGCAGCCCTTCTGTGTGCCCAGCCTGGGGACTGTCCTGCTCCTGGCATCTCAGGGAGCTACTGTGTAAGAGGTTATTGGGAAAAGCAGCCTTTGAGCAGAGCTGGGATAAGAGTAGATGGTGACATAATTCCCAAGATTAATAATTTCTACACTGAATTCAAGGAAGTTTAGAGTTTTTACCCTAAGTGCAGTGAAGGATTAAAAAACAAAGCAACAAATCTCCCACAAACCTCAATGGTCTATTACATATGCTGAAGTGTGCATGATGGTTTGAGGAAAAGAGAGTAGCTTTAAAAGGAATATTTCATTTGACTCCATCTGCAGTGAAGAATGGGGAATGAAGGTAAAACAAATAGGACTAAGACAGGAATGAAAAGATCTGATTTATATTGTGGAATAGAAAAGCATAAATTATTTCTGAGATCCTGAAAAAGCTTTGCAGATCAAGACACTGAAAGAGAACTGTTCTTCCTCCAGTTTGGTTGCTTTGTATAAGTTTTAGTCTGAAGTTGCCGGTGGTGCATTCAAGAAAGGAGCAAGGCTTGTGCCTCTGTAATGCAAAATAGAAGTGGGCTGTTCATCATTATCTTCAGAAGTATATTTTAATGGTAGGCTGATCTTTTTCTTTCTGCATATGATATAAAGTCCCATTTTTCAAAGTTTAGAAATGTGAAAATGTTTCATTAAATAAGACACTGAAATATTTAACCCATTTTCAGAGAAGAACAAACACTTAAGAAAAAAAAGAAAACAGTTAATGAGAACTGAGGAACATTCAGTAGTTATCACGCCTCAGATTTCCAGTTTTGGAGCACAGTGAGCTGCTGGGGAGCCACTGGAGCTGGGTTTCCCAGGGGGACATCCCAGGTTTGCAGGGGTCAAGGTGCTGCCCAGCGTCCAGCAGCCGCAGTGCTTCCCATGCAGTGACTTTTCATCAGAAGATGGCAGCAAAATCTTATGAACCATAACATTTGTTATCCTATCTTTTTGTCATCAGGTTGTCAGGGACAGTGTGAGGCATCTGTTGGAGTGTGGTTTGACCCATCTTTCTTATTTAGCTCCCCCAAGTGAGGTCATATGAAATCCTTATTCCATAGATATTGAATGCAGATGGCCATATTCTCTCTGGTCCTTTATTTTTACCAAGAAGATAAAGGCTTGATACAGGCTTCTGTCCTTTGGCTGGACCACTCGTGTGTTGGGTGATCCATCTTGTGTGGCACTACCCAGGGCTGCGATTATAGATGGCCATCCTTGAGTACCTGACTCCTTCTGACTCACTTGCAGTGAGCCCAAGTGAGCATTGAACTCTCTGTTAGGATGTGAGAGCCAAAATGCAGATTTCTAAGTGCCTCAGTGGTTCTGGTGTCTGGCTTTCTGCCATTGCACTTCATTTTAGTTAAATGTGTTGTGGTTTCATGTATTTGTACGTATTTGCTCAATGAACAGTACTTGAATTCAGCAGAACTGCTACTGTTGTGATGTGGGTTCAGCTGGAGCAAGCCTGAAGTGTTTGCTTGCTGCTCTAATCTCTTTAATCTCTTGCTGGCTTGTAGTTTCTCTCTGGGAACTGAGTGCTTATGCTGAAGCTGCGGCTTTCCTGGAGGGGTCTGGCTGAATACTGTTGTTCAACTTCCTATAGAAAAAAACCAAACTGGGGGACACTGTTCATTTCTCCTCCTACAAGAAGTACCAATGACAGAGACTATCACATCTACTGGTGTTCAGCAGAAGTGATATATGTTGAGTTCATGTGTCTTAATGGGAAATGGTATTTGTGTTTAGTGATGTCTAACAATACCTTAAAAATAGTTGGATGTTATTAATACACATGATTGGTCCCAAAATTATTTTCTTGAGCAAGGCTTTGTTCTTACTCAGCTGCTGGAAACAGATGAAGATGTGGATTATAAGAAATAGTTCAGATGCAAATGAACATATGAGGGCAAAGTGTCTGTGGAAATGATCATGGTTCCTGAAAGATTAATATAATTTATCATATGGACTGTTCTGCAGCATAAATGGTGTCTAAAATACGTACATGTAAGCCTGCGTAGCAGAAATTGCTCTGTACGCAAAACAAATTATTTTTGTGGCTGCTTAATGACATAATTCTACATGAAACTTAGTAAATCAAACTCAGAACTGGAAATTCTGCACGCCCAGAAGGATACAGGAAAGCCTTTATCAACTCTGTTAACTCAAGGATAACTTAAACTCATTTTTGCCTTAAATATGAATCACTTGAAACTGTGACTTGATGCTTAAGATTCACAAAGTTTAGCTGAGGGAGCATGCATTCATGTCATCAACTTATTCCAAGTGATATTGGAAATTATATAATTTGACTTAGAAAACAACTGAATTTGTTGAAATTCATAGCAAAGATGTTTGGTTTTTTCTTTCTGTTTTTGGAAGCCTGGTCCAGTGGTTGGTGACCCTGCACATAGCAGGAGGGTTTGAAACTAGATTATTGTTATGGTCCTTTTCAACCCAGAGCATTCTATGGTATGATAACTGCCAACTTTAAGAGGTATGTATAATAGAGATGCCTATTTCTAGCTTGTAGAGTATGGCAGTGTATGTATTGATCACATAGAAAAGGTCTGTTTCTTGGAAAGGTCTTCAGAGAATGCTGTGAAATTATAAGTTCATGGAAATAGGCAAAAAGTGTGTTGCAGCCTGGATTCAGTGACTTCATAGGTACTGTGTTATATTGCTGACACAAGTATTGAAAGAAGGATGGTGTTGGGCCCAGGTGATTAATAAAGGGCAAACAGTTGACTTTAGACAATTAAGCAGTTCTACTTTTTTCTTCTTTTTATCAGAGCTGCATTTGATTTTTCTCTGAGCGCTGTTTGTCATTTCAAGTGAGATGCATCAACACAGCAGGTCATGGCACAGGGGCTGTGGGCTGTAGCGTGGTAGGAAGATGGATGGGGCCGGAGCTGGCGGGGATGGATGCGAATGGCCGTGGTGCCCACTGGGATGCATCTGTGTGTGCCAGGGTCGGCAAGCAGCCTAACCACGGCTCTCGGCATTGCTGTGTGCAGAGACAAGGGAACTCACTCGAAGGACTGGTGTTTAAATGTGAACTGAAATATTAATGCAACCTCATTTTCAGATGGCAGAGCTTTCTTGAACAAAGCCATATGTTGTATTCACAGGGGATGAGAGGCTGCTTGGGCTAGGTTTGCAGCAATGTGACAATGTTGAGAAAAGTGACCTGAGTTGAGTTCAGGGTCTCAGCAGTTTTCTCCTCTACCCTGTCCTTTCTCCTTCAGATTTTACAAGATAAGACATGGTGCAAGGGCAAATGACTTTTCCTTTGCATCATACTGTGCACTAAGCCATTAAACCCCATGGATTTTTAGGCAGCTGCTGTACTTCTTTCTGACTTCAAAGGATTAACACTGAATTTGCTCCAAATGAGAAGTAACAGCCCAAACTGATAAATTAAAAATAAGTGTTAGTATTTGTTTCATTGTTAAATCTTGATGTGTTCAGCCTTCATTTCCCTGGCACAAGGAGGATTTCTCTGCCTCTCCTTGGACATCTGTCTGTAGATAGAGCTGTGGGAAAGACTCCTACAGTGATTGATTCAATTGGAGAGGCAGACCTATGTCAAGCCTTGCTTGGGATGCTCCTGCTCTTTCCCACAATGAGGTACTGGGAAGCATTGTTAGATCTGTTGATGGGAGTTCATTACCTGTAGGAGAAGGCTGCTGTCTGTCAGTGTTATCATTTCTATTGAAATATTTAATATTTTTGTAATTGACCAGGAATTAGGATGATTATTAATATCAGGATGGTGGCAATTATGAGTGGAAATGTTTCTGAGACCCTTCTGATTTGTTTATATTGTTGTTACAAGTGTTAGAAAAACAATGTGAAATTCTTCTGGAATTGAACTTATTTGTTTATTCCCATTGAATAATTTCCTGTAGCCTAAGTGAGCTATTAAATTAATCACACAATATTTAAAGGGCAGCATTTGCTTTGGTAGGACCAGTGAATCATAACCAACAATTTACTTTTTATAGCTAAGAGGATAAGAGAACATACGGTATTAGTAAATGATCCATAAACATTTCTTCTACAAATGGCAGCTTTTAACATTCAAAATTTTTGTTGAGGACAAAGAAAAGCTCTGTGTTGCTAAAGCCCTCTGGAAACGTCATGCCAATTTGCTTGTGCTGGTGAGTAATTGCAGCTTTTGACTGATGAGAAGCTCTTTTGGAGCCTCTGAACCATGTGTGGCAGCACAGCCCTTCAAGGACTGCTCATTGGATTTTGTTTGGTTTGAACTCATTCAGGACTGGCATCTATAAGATTAATCTGGAGCTATTTTAGCATTGGAAAGAATGAATTTCAGAGAAATCCTCGAAGAATTTATCCAAAGGAAATAGTTGCATGAGAACAGGTAGTTAACAGTAGCCATGTGAATTACAGCTATGGGTGTCTTATCTAATATAATGGGCTTAAACCACGAGCTCCTTAAATTCTAATATAAATTCAGAGGCTTTCATTAATTATTCCTTTTATTTTTGTGAGCTGATGATGGCAGCAGCATGAGGGATGTACTATGCATGGCTCTTCCAGTGACTCACTTCTGGCCTTAAGCAAAGCAGTTAATGTGTCTGTGGCTTACCTGGAAAAGGGGACAGCTCTGCTTTTCTTCATGATAGAGCTGGTGCCAGAGTTACTAAATTAATGTCTGAAAGATGCTTTAAGTTCATAAAATAAAAGCCTCAGATAAGTCAGTATTTGCTGGGGAAAATCATGATTTGCTAGCAGCTAATGCAAAGGTGTTTGCGACATTGCAGTCACCTTCTGCTAAAAGTAGGGAGGTCCTGAGTTTCTCATAAGCTTGAAGTGATAATTGATCACATTCGTTGAGCTAATGTTAGAATCAAAGGAGGATGACAGTCTGCATTTGTTTTATTAGAGGCAGATCATCTACCTGAAATTAACTCCAGCATTCTCTCTGGGTGGTTGTGGTAAATGATGACCTTTTTCATGTGCTCCTGCTTGCAGAAATGCTACTCTTGCCCCATTTCCACAGGGTGGACTGGTTCTCTGAGCACAACCTTTAGATTTGCTTGTGCCCTGCGCAGGTGGAAAACAATGAGGCTGGTGAGGCAGGAGAGAGGGAGTTCTGGGGTGGAGGCAGCAATGGTGGGAGGTGAAGGAAGTCTGATATGTGCTTAGCTGTGCAGAGCCATTAATCCTCCCAGTCCTGCTTGATTGCCCTTGGCAGAAAATAGGACTGGGTGAACTTCAAATAAATCAAGCAGTTGGCTGTCACCTGGCTGACTACTTCTGCAAGAACGTGGTACCAGAGGAGCTCTATCTTCCGCTGCCTCCTGAGGAGTCCAAGCAGTGGTTTCCTATGGCCTCTCCAACCAGCCAAGACAACATCTGGGTTTGCAGTGTTTATTCCATACAGCTTGTGGAGAAAGTGAAGAGTGCCTTCTGTATGGTCAGTGTGTGGATAGGAGCTTTGTGTGGTTTTCCAGGTTTTACTTCCTTTGCTAGTTACTGGTGGTACTAAAACAGCTCCCATCCCAGGTTTACTCCCTGTAAAATCCAAAAAACCAAGGACAAGCGTGTCTGTGGTCAGCTTTCAGCTTCCAGTAAGAGCTAAATAACTGAACTTCTAAAAGGGGAAATGAAGGAAAAATGATAATATTAGTAAAATTTTTGCTTTAGTTAAATGAGGGGTAATATATGTAGTATCTCATTGCTGGGTGTTCTGGGTATGCTCATCCTACACTCAGAGCTGCATCAGGTTTAGGCACAGCTACCAACTGGCATGGAGCCTTGCTCTTCTTGCCTTAAATTGAATGCATATGTATATTCACCTTCACACCTGTAAAAAGGCAACTTTTCTACCAGTTCTTGGAGTGGTCACTTAATATTCTCACAGATCCCATTTTTCAGTAGCACGTGCTGGGTATAATTACTTCAATGATCTTCCCACATTTCTGGGACTGTAAATCTCTCTTTTACAATACAATGATAACGCCGAGTTTCATGAATGTGGAATTACAGGTCTGTAATTAAGTTCCTAACACCAAGTGCTCAGCAGATATTATAAAAAGCAAGGACCTGATTCTGATTCCCAAGAAGAGGCGGGACAATAAAATTAAGTTAATATGGCATTCAGATTTCTTTCAGCAATCTGGTTCAAACTTGTATGCTTGTTCAGAATATGGATGGGTTATTATGGGGGGTTAAAATATGTATTGCCTCAATATCCGCATGATCACAAGAGCTCTTTGTATAAGTGGAGCCCATATACAACAGTGACATTGGAGAACAGAGACTGTCAGGATAAGTGCAGCTTCTGCAGCTGAACTTTCTGAAAGCTGAGGAGTGGATGCTCATTCCAGTAGTTTAAAGCAACTTAGTGACAGATGCTGTTGAGGAGGAACTGCTGGACTGAGAATTGACTTTTCGCATTTCTAGCTGATATGTAGAGTCAATCCTTAGTCTTCCCCAGTGTGTACAATGAGAGCAGTTCCCATGACATGCCATGAAATTGGATCGTCAGATGTTCATTTCAACATTCCTGTTGATCTGCATGCTTTTTTTCAGTATCTTAAGAAGATAACATTCTCACTGCCAGAGCCACATGGAGCTGGAGAGGAAGAATATTGCACATTTTCACAAGAAGCAAAGGAAGTCTGAGAGATATGGTCAAAAAGGCACTTAGAAGGACTTTCAGATGTGCTGGAGAGTCTGGTTTCATTTGCAGTTTCTTGGTTTGTTTTTCATAGATTCAGGGCAAACCAGCTATGCTCCCACATGCAGGAAATGATTGGCTTATAAAACTCTAACTCCTCATTGGAGATCTCTAAGATGTGTTAAACTCTCCTTGTTTGTTTCAGTATAATACAAAAATTGGATTAGAAGAAATCCCTGCTGTGGAACAACAGCAACTACCTCACTTCAAGCAACCTACATTTGGGTTTGTTTGTCCTAAAGCAATGCAATGTTTGAAGAGCAAAAGTCCTACCGTTGGTAACCTAAAATTACTAAATGCATATATATATATGGAGAAGATTTGCGTTGATTTGTAGAGGCTATTTTATTTCTATATTTTTGGCTTGCATTCTTTCCAATGCTTAGCAGTGATCTTGTAGGGTTCCTTTAAAGTTTCTGAACTCTTTTTAGCCCCATGGGCTCTAAACTGTGTTCAAAACACTTAAGGCTGTGTCAGCAAAATGCTTTCTTTAGTGTCTGCCTCTTTTGCAGACTTGGGGAAAAGCCAAATCCTGTCACTTCCACTCTGCAAGTAATGCTCTTGGCAGCAATTAATAATTGGCATTCTTAGGCACAACTATGAGGCAGGTGCTCTTGTGGTATCTGATGGGGAGGAAAGGCAAAAGTTCTGCTTGGTGAGCTGAAGCAGATGGGGTGGGATGCACAACTCTAGAAGGCAATGTTGCTATTTAACAAGGGGAAGAGGAATCCCCAAATGTGTAAATGCTGATTGAGACTGAAAGTTACTGCATGGTTTATATAGCTTCATCATTTTGTTTGGTGGATAGAGATGTTATGGGAAGCAATGGCATTAAGAGATAAGAGATGAGTAGGAGAATAACAAGCAACTGTAGGAGGCTTTGAAAGGAATAAAACAAATGGTAGAGGGTGAATGCTTGCAGCAAAAATGGGGCTGAAAGGAAGGAAAGATGAGGTCAGCGGAATATTGGGGTCAGCAGAAGAGTAGTGGTAGAAGGTAGGTGGTTTTCTTCAGGCTTGCAACCGTCTGCAGGACATGGCAGCATGGCACAGCTGAGCTTAGGGTGAAGGTGCTGAAGGTGCTCTTAGTCCCTCCCTGGACCTGGCCTCTCTTATGCCTCGGTCTGGATTTGGATTCTTTTATTTTATTAGGCATTTTAACGTGGCAGGAGTTTAAACATAACCTGCTCCTGAGCAGAAAAGCAAAAAAGCAGAATCTGACAGCCAATTTTCAGGTTAATTTTTTCCAATTAGCAAATGTGCATAGACATTTTAAGCAGAAGTCACAAATGTTAGATGAATAATTAAGAAAGCAGGATTTATTTATATTTTTTGCAGCTATTTTTAATCATATCCTAAGAAATTGCCTGGAAGAATTTGTCTTTGAGGGCTGACTTTGTCTTTCGAGGAGAACTTTATTATTGAGCCCTTTTCAAGTTTCCATCACTTCCTTTGACATAGACTAACAGGGTTGTATTGATTTCTCCTGGACTTGGTGCCCAGCGCTAATCTACATTCAGTTTAAAACCCACTACATTAACAGAATATTTACGTTCTGACACCAACTTCCCAACCTAAAGCTGGCAATGCCTCCGGCTCTCTTTGGCCTGATAAAAGGTACCAGAGGGAGCAGAAAGTGGTTGGGGCTGAAGTCAGAGGGACTTTATCAGTGCTGATTTCTGAAACTGCAGTGACCCATTTTGTGCAATGCCCCTGCCCTTCCTGACACCTAAAAGTAGTTTTATGTTGTGTAATTTTAAATATATTTATTTTTTTTAATGCCTTGAGTTAATACAGAAGCATATCGAGTGGGACCTGCACATCCCATGGGGGTTTGATGTGATAGCAAATCAAATATAATTGGAATCATCATCTTAGAGGCTGAGATACACCTCTAAAAGAGAAAATAGTATGTTGTCTTGTGAAATCTCATGCCTTTCTTCTCTGCTGTGCTGTCTGGTATTTAAACACAGTTTTCAATTCCTTAAAATCAAGCTGAGGTGTTCGCTGTTGTGTGCACAGGGGGCCAAGTTACAGCAGTGAGTATTTGGGTGCCAGGCACTGCAGAAGAAATCCTTCCCAATCCCTTCTGAATGACAAAAATGCTGAGTCTAAGGGTTATAAAGCCTGCCAGACTGTCGAAGGGAAAATAACAGCAATATCTCAGACTCTGGAACAGAAGAAGAAAGTGTGTGGACAGCATGGAGGATCTTATAAGAGCATAAAGGAAAACTATCTAGTGTAACATGAGCTGCTGTGCTCACTCATAGTATATCATGAACATTTAAAGGGAGAAAGAGTCTTAAGGCCTTTCAAACAATGGCTGAGCAGGGAAATAAGAAGCAAATTGATCAAAATAAATATATTCCTGAAAGCTGAAAAGCAGGTGTGCAAAGGGATGTGGAGAGAACTGAAAGACTGCAACTTGATTCACGCTGCTACCATGCCATATGTGTATGAACCTGCTTATATAGGACTGCTCACTGACCAAATTAAATGTGTTAATTCATCATTCCTGCTTCTTTTTCCCCTTTAACTCACATACTCACATACTGTGTTTCTGTTGTTTTGATACTTTTTATTGAAAGCTTTGAAACACTCAGAGAAAAAGCTGTTTTTCCCATTTGTGCAAGTATCAAGAAAATTCGGAGGGAACCGAAGGGGATTCAGATTAGCAAACTCAGCTCATCTGGTGGGTATTGAAGTACAGAGCTTGTTTGTCATCTGCTTTTGCTGGGAAAAGTTTGCTCTCAGGATCATTGTCAAAAACAACCTTGCTTGTATAACAAGCCTGGTAGGCTGCTCTATTTTCAATCAGATGCATTCTTCCCCTGGATCAAATATGAGATATATAATCCCTCCCCAGGAATAGATGAAGCTTCGTCGCCTGCGTCTTTTTCAAATACAGCTGAATTCTAAAGTTGAAAGTACTGTGTGGGCTTTTTGCCTTCGTTTTAAGATCACTAACTGTGCTGTTCTGGCACTCATGGTATAAATGATAACAGGCTTGTCTAGATAAAGCATCAAAACTTCCGAGGGAAATACAGATGCCTTCAGTCTCCTGAAGCTGCTTTTTTACAGTAGTTATTGCTGGGTAGAGACACAGTACTCCCAGGATGCTCACTTGTATTTATTCATGTAGAAAACAGCTTTGCATTCATGAAATGCAGTACATTTGGTTATAGAAACTTTAAGCAGCAGTGAATTTTTACATTTTGTATTTTACATGATAATGAACAGCAGTTACTTTGTGAGGTTCTATTTGGAAATGGTCACTTCAGTAAATTATTGGATAATTATTTTTTTTAAATAGAGGTAAGGTATGTCCCAAAGAGATTCCACCTGTTTAATTAAAATCCATTTTAAGTTGTTACCAAAGCAGGCTTGGCAGGAAAAGAAGTTAATATTGTCCTGTTAAGTACCACAATTATTATTTTTTTTGCTAGAAACAAAAGCAATCCTATGTGGTTTCAACCTCAAGTAATTAAAGTTTTCTCTTGTACTAAATACTCTGGTATGACTTGGAAAAGTTGAGAACCAGATGTCTAGAGACAGGTTAGGTCCATTGGATCATTGGATGGATGTATTTCTGGCAGAGGGCAGAAGCTCTGGATCTGGATTGAAGGAAGTGTATAAACAGGAGGGGGAAATTCCAATTGTTGACGTGGGTTGACAGTGATAGGAAAAGGGGGAATCCAGGTTGGATATTAGGAGGAAATTTCACTCAGTCGGTGGTGACACACTGGAACAGGTTGCCCAAGGAGGTTGTGGATGCCCCATCCCTGCAGGCATTCAAGGCCATGTGGCTCTGGGCAGCCTGGTCTGGTGGTTGGCAACCCTGAACATAGAAGGGATTGGAACCAGATGATCTTTGAGGTCTTTTTTAATCCAGGCCATTTTACAATCCTCCAGATCTGGTGGGAACCATCCTACTGCTGCTCATGTGAGAAGCATCCCATCAGTGAAAAGATTTTGTGTCAGGCCATAGGAAATTGGCAGCCATGGTGCTGCTTACTGGCTTCCCTCCTGTGAACTGCAGTATGTTTGCAGTTCATACCTACAAGAGTGATTATCAAGTAGCAAGCACTGTGAGGGCTTGCTCTGCTGGGGAAGTGTCCATGGGAAGCCAACAAACACTGCAGGCTTTTGGCAGTTCATCTCCCTTAGCCTATTTCTCTCGAATGCAGATGGAAGGTAAGAGCAAATCTCAGAATGTCCAAATAATCCTAAAAGCTTCTTACAATAGTTTGCTGCAAGTCTTGATATAACAAAATTTATATTGGATGTCAAAACCCAGCAACTGATTTGTAGTTGCATTAAATCTAGTGCAGACTGGGAACAAAATCCAAGTAGCAGAAATTTGCTCTGCTAGCAAGCAAGTAAGCGATAATTGCAAAGATTTTCTCCTCCTATTCCTTTGGACAGAAAAAAGCTTTTGGACATAAATTTCTTTCTCTGGTGGAATTTGATTAAGATCATACCCTTGTTAATTAATATACGTGTAAAGTACATTAGGATATTGTCACTTAGCATTTTACCTCTTCTAGAGCTGACACAGGAGAGAAGCAGGCATACCAATTAATAATTTACCTAATTTAGAGTCAAATGCTCAATTTCCAATGAAAGATTAGTGTGCATTGAAGTGGCACAATTTGGAGTTATGTTAGTGGCTATACTTTTTAAATTTGTAAATGGGGGAGGCCTTTAAAATTTGCGATGTGCTCATAGAGAAATATTAGCTTGAGTGCAGAGGCGTTCCTGTAGTAGAGATGCTCATACTGTTGTGGTGCTCTTGACATCCTTGTACCTTCTCCGTTCATGCTAAATGTTGTAAACTTTAACCAGAACTTAAATTCCATGTGAGAGAGTGAGTGGAAAGCCCAGAAGGACACCTGGATTGACAACCTTGGGTTTTTAGTTTTTTGATTCCAAAATTATTTTTTAAATGTGAAAAGTATAGAAGGATGAAATCACTTCTGCAGGGATGAAGTGTCCTGATAATAGGTAAATATATACAGTTTGAAATATTTAACACTTCATGGAGAATACTAATTAAGGAAAACTCTTGTCTTGGTAAGTAATAGTAGCAATGAATGTCATTAAAAGAAAAACACCATCAAATCCACTAAATGGTGAAAATTTGTATTCTCCAGCCCCTGAGGTAGGTATGGATTTGATCATATCTGTATGGAAGAAGCTGCCCAAGGCCTAACCAGCTTTCCGCTGGAGCATAATGTTTTCTGCAGACCCAGAAAAGCCAAGATTTCTGTGGGGTAATCTGACTGACTGCCAACTTGATTTTGAACATAGCAATGAGAAAATGATTAGGGGAGGATATGGAGTGGACCAAGCAGAGATGATCTGGTCATGGGTTTTACTTCAACTTTAAGTTTTTCTCACCTTTTGCTCACTGCACCCAGTGCTGTGCTGCTCCCTACTTCTTATGAACAGGTGATGGGTCCAGAAGAGCATTTTCCTTTGAACTCACAACCAATTGCATGGTAATTCCTCACTGTCTGCCTGGGACTGGTGATGTCGGGAAAGATAGATGTGCTTTGCTTTCTGAATACATAATTCCCATTGCTTTCTAGATTGTTTGGATTTTTCTTCCTAGTTCTTGCATGTTTTCTTTCCTTCAAAGTTTTTTCCAACTCTCACATTTCTACTACTTATAGTGTTAGTATATCGTTGGAATTAATCTTCTTGCTGTAGGTGATGGAGGAAGGAGGTGCATCTCCTGTATAAGGGAATGGATAATTCTATGAGATGCTTGCAATACTAGTGGCTTTGTCCTTTGCAACCACACATGATCAATCCGGTAAATTCTGATGATGAAAGTTCTTGAGAATTTTTTACCCCACAAATGAAGTAAATTTGTCTTTCAAATCTAAAATGTGTTTTGATCAGACCTGTGCCCCTACTGCAAGTGCTCTTTTATCTCAGGTCACAGTAGGGAACGGAGTCTCTGCATTGCTATTCAGTTCTGGACATGGAGCTGAGGCCCCTGCGAAAGAGCCACAGTATTCAGATATAATTATCAGCTACTTCCAGTGGCATACTTGGGCCTGAAGAGGTGTACTGAGCATTCCTTCTTTTAGACTAAGCTAACTTTTCCTTTAAATTACATGAAAAAATATTATCACTTGAGCAGATGTGTGCTGCATCCCTACCAATCAGTTCACAATGCAGTTCATCCTTCTCTGCCATGAACCGATGAAAAAGCTTCAGTTCATCGAATACCCTGGGTTTGTATCCATTCAGTTACAAACCAATGCAGTAAAAGTTGATTGCAGAATCCCAATGACTGGTGATGCATTCGCAAGATGTTGACATTGTTTAGCCAAAGCGATAGCAAACCTGCTCTGCTCTGTGCTTTGCAAACCAAACTCTCCTAAAGTAGTTCCCAGCTGTCCGAATGTAAGTGGACTTTCTGTGGTTGAATGAGTGCAAGGATTATCCCCATCTGCTCACTGGCTTTGGAGATTATCAACCAAATGATACAAAGCAAAAGCCCACAAAAAATGAGCCTCCCAAAGTTGCTCAGTGGAAACAAATTGCAGCACACATCATATTACCCATTCAAAAATGGCAGGTGCTCTATCTAGCTACTAGTAATTAAGGCAGTGATATTGTATTTTCAACAAGCATCACTGGATCTCCATCCTCACCACTGCTTGTGTTGTGCAAGGACAGCAATTTAGAATACGAGTTCAGATGCGACTTGGTTGAAGAGTTGAATATTCTTTGAATATTACATCCAGTTTTACCATCCAGGTTTATGCCTGGAATATTTTGCAGATTTGCTTGTGTGTTTGGTTGGAGTTCATAATTATTATGCATGCTTTTATGAGAGTTATGACAAAGAGCTGGATGCTCTTGTAGAGCTGTGCAATGTCTGCTTTTTTGGTCTTCAAGAGTGTCACAAGTCTCCCCAGAAACTTGGACTCCCATCCTGGTATGTGTATTTATCCCATTATGAGTGCTGATGTGGCTTTTCTTAGGTTAAGACTAATCTAAGTCTTTTTATTAACTAAGAAGAAAAAAAGCCATCTTCAGTTGGTGTTTGGCCTTGATGGAGAAAATGAGCAGCGCTAACTTCCATGGAGTATCCCATAAAATGAGCCTTGTAGAAAGTGATCAGCCAGGTGAAGCACTGTGCTGTTGGGAATGGATAAATCTCTAGGAAGACCAAGGCCTTGACCAAATTAGCTACACTGAAGTAGGCAAACTAGGGTAAAATCATAACTTAGAGGGGTGGGAGGTGAGGGTTGGGTGGGGAGAAGAAAATAAAAGCAATCTTAAAAATTCTGCTTTTGTGACAGGGATAAAAAAATGAAATAGGTTTGGGAAATGGAAAAAGAACAAAGCATGAAATAAACAAATACAATTTTTTTGTTACATGTTTATTTATTTATTTTGTAGATGGTTCAACATCTGATTTCTTGATGGAAAAGAATTTTGTTTTGCTGATCAACTGGCAAACTTCAACAGTAAGAAGTTGATGGAAATGAAATATTGTTGTGTAGATGAAAATGTGTAGGAGGAAGAAAATCCATTTGCAGCATTAGTGGAAAGGATGTCTGGGTCGTTTTCTTCCAAAATGATGGTTTTTTGCCCTCTAAGCACATCTCCATTTGAAATGGGAAAAATCTGATTGCAATGATTGCAACTTTTTGACTGATCTAAAGTAAAAAATACACAAATATTGAAAATTTCAAAAGCTTGTCTGTTTTCACCTTGGTTTTAGTTTTTATTTTTAAGAAATTCAATCAGATTCCATCTGTTTACTATGGCCCTCAATTTGGATGTTTTTACAGACCATTACGTTCCTGCATTACGAAAGTAAATAGAGTTCAGAACTTTATTCTTTCAGTTACCCTTGGGGAACAAACAAATATTTTCTACGCGAGGTTTTCCTCCATAAATGAAGGCTTTCTTTTCCCCCTTTTCATCATTAGACTGATGTGATGCCTCATGGCATTATTAGTGCTTCATTTTTGTTCTTTCAGTGCAATTACAGAACTTGCTTGTATGTTACAGGGATTTTTAAAAGAAAGATTTGAACAAAACTCCAAATGATAAAACAGGTGACTTTTGGTCAGTGCAGGTACCTATTTAGTTAGGAAGTCATTGAATTTGGGGAAGACTTGATCTGTTGGACTTCTGTTTTATTAAATGGATTTAGCGTGTACAACTTTGTCCATTAAGCCTTGGTTACTGAGCTCACAAATAGAGATGATTCAGTTATGGTCCAGTGCCACAATAACTGGAAGCAGAAGTGAGTGTTTCCTAAATTCATCTGCAAATACACTGCACTGGAAATGCAGGCTATGAACCTAAGGCTGTTTGTACATTAGAAGGTTTGCTACCAGAGTTCCTAGGTCACTGTTAATTTATCTGATGCTCAGGTTCAGCCTGAATATTAGAGCTGTCATTGCAAAGCGCTTCCATTTCTCCTTCTGCAGTGCTTTGAGATGAATCTGCTTTGAAGCTGTGTCAAAGTAGCTCTGAATTGGGAGAAAGTTTAACAATTTTAAGCTGAAAGTCTAAACAGCCTCAATATACTGTATAAAATTGTTCAGAGGATCAAACCTCCTACTATGGTACCCCAGAGCATTCGGTTGCTTTCAATAAATCTCTTGTAATAATTTCTCACTTGTCCTTATTATTACTAAAAGACAGAGCATCTCAAGGCAATGTCAGAGTGAAAGGTTTGGCTAGATGCAGGAGGAAGGCTTATTGGAAAGGTAACATGAAGGAAAGGTAATCCAAATATGAATTTACTGAGGGAAGTGGCTTTTTTCCACAAGTTTACAGGTGGCTGGTGTCAATCCTGTCTGCACAGTTGCTGGTTCTTTGGTTTCAGGTAGTTGCAGGCTAAGTGTACTGAGAAGAGAGTTTAGGATGACTGCTTTTCTCATCTTTAAAGCTTTGCTTTTATTAGTTTTCTTTCATTACCTCAGGAAAAGCTACATGGTGTCTGCTGGGGTTCTCTGCTGCTCAGTCACTTCTGAAAGACACAGATCTTGGCCACTTTTTTTTTTTCTTTTTTTTTTCCTTGGTCCTTTAACCAAAAACACATGAACCACAACCTTCCACTTGAAAATATCCTGTGAGTGTGAGGAAAGGATTTTTGTGTACTTTGTATTAACTGCAAAACCCTTTATTGCTCTCCACCTCATGCTGTGGAGCTCAGGCTGAAGTGTGCTCCCTTGTCTTCAGCTGGTTTCCATACTTGTCCTGTGCCCTGGAGCAGTGTGTTGGGTAGAAAAGAACAAAAGCAGGAAGAAATCATTTGTTCTTGGAGTCTTTGTGGTTTTTTGTGCTTAGTTTGTTTTGGGGTTTTTTTTTGCTTTTTTTTGGTGGTAGGACTGCCAGTAGGAGCCTTCAAACATGGTTTGGGGAGGGCGAGGGAAGCTAATTTTCTCTTTGTGGATGTTCTTTCCTTATAAAAGATACCACTTGGCTTTGCAACCAGTCTATCATAACCAGTCTATCATAGTTGAAATTTAATCTGTATAAAACTCTTGACAACTGCGGTGATAATTCCAGCCTAGCAGTTTATGGGATTATAAAAGGCACTTTACCATGTGAGTCTGTAAAGGGCTGAGTTTGGGCACAATGTGGTGCTGACTCAGGCTCTGCATTTTCCAGCCTATAATGATGCTGAAGCATGATGCTGCAACCAGTAAGCAATCCTTTTACTTAGGTACTGATCAGAATTTGCAGCTTATCAGGAAATACTAGTATTTGGCCAACTGAAAATAACACCCTGTTTCATCAGGGTAGAGCGGTGAGATCTGCCTGCCTGTGACTGCGGTCATTGGGTATGGGTTGTGCCCAGGGCACACGCAGGGAGGAGGGCACCAGTGGAGATCCCTGTCCTCCACCCAGCCATGAAGCTGCATGAAACCAGGATGAAGTGACAGTGTTTTCCCTATCAAATCTAGGTGAATCAGGTGGAAGGCTTCAGAGCCGGAGGGGCAGTGGGACGTTGAGAAGCTGCCTGTCTCTCATTTCTCCAGGAGCTGGGTTAAAAACACATCAGTTCTTCTCTTGGTGTATTGATTTCTTGAAGTCAAGGTGAAGGCTAAGAGCGAGGTTTCTTCCTGATTGATAAGACGAGCTCATAATGAGAACAGGCACAGGATGATTTCAGGTCTTACAGAAGGTCCAGAGATAGCACTGTAATCCTGCAGACACTGCATCTAACCATCCAGAAACATGGCAGTGCGAGCAGATAAAACTTTTCATTAAATATTTCACATATCAGTTGTAATTAGAAATGATCTACGCTAATAAAGCAAGGGTAGCTCAAACAAGTGGTATAATCTGGTGATAAGCATTTTAATTAGTATGAATAGCACAGAGCTAATGGACTCTTTGGTGTTACATATATGTTTCAGATATGTTGGTATTAAAGCTGTCTTTTATTTGCTTGAGCTTTCATGTTTTTTTCACTCACTGGAAGAAGTTTTAGACTTGCTGATCATTAAAGGTCTTTTCCAACCTGAGCAATTCTAAGTTGGACAGGGTATAATTAAAATATTTTGAGTGCTAGAGGTGCAATTTCCAGGAAAGAATTTCAACACAGAAAGTACTGCAAGCATTCATAGAAATTCCTTTGCTTTTTTGACTTATTACACAGCTTTTTATTGGAATGCTTTTACCCATCATAGCTAAATAATAAAACACTGATTTATAAGCAGAATTTCTGGTAAATACTTGCTTCATCTCTACCGCTATAGCTCCTGTTATTAATGGTACAATTGAAAATTGGATGTTTGTGATGCGAAACAGTAAAAAATCTGTGCATTATACAATAAGGAGATGTTCCAATGACAAAAGCATCAAACTGAATTTGAAATACTCTTCTATTATAAGATATTGACATTCTTTATTAATATTTAGCATTCCTTCTAGGAAACTCAGGTGCAGAACGTTGCGTAACTTATTTTGATGAGGAATCCAATACATCATTTTCTACAGAGGCTGCCTTTGCCAGCCTTAATAAAACCTTCAAAATAATAATAAACCACATGCAGAAGATTAATATGGGTGGCTTTTCTCTGTAACTGTTTCATGCAGTGCATGCTGCATCATATTTTTTATTCTGGGCTGGTTCTCCTCCCCCACTATGCCATTTTGGCTTTCTAACTGATTACCTGCTTACCTTGTATGGGCTCCAACTATTCTGCACAGATTAGTAGGAAAAAGGAAAAAGCTTGATTTTTGCTTGGAATCTGAGGCACACAACATGTTGGCCATTTTTGCAGGGCAATGTTTTTGCTGGAAATTTTTAGTGAAAAAATAACCACGCTTAGGAAACCTGGAAAGCTTTTGGGGGTGGTGGCACAAATTGGAAACTCAGAGCTGGTAATGGTGATCCTCCCACTGCTTCCAGGAGCAGAAGGAATTTCTTTTACAGTTGAAGCTACAATTTTCTCCTTTGATTTAATTTAATCCACTGTGGCAGTTATGAGACCCCAGTGACTCCTGGAGGTACAGTAAGTGCTGCTGCTGTTGAATAGTGTCTTCATTCTCTGCGCCAGCACAGAAGGAGAAGCACTCACAACTGCATCACAAGTCCACATTTTTGGTGCAGTCTCCTTTTGTTAATTTTAAAAGCTATCAGAGAGGATAATTCCATTAGAGCCGGGCCCCATAGCTAGGACTGACAACAACCTGTGATCCTTCTCGGATTGTGAGGAACTTGTGAGCATTAAGCACATTTCATGATCATTCCTTGGATAGGGGGTCATAAGACTTTCTGTTTCTGAAATTACCCATTTGGTAAATGCACTGGATTGTAGCACTTCAAAAGGAAAAAGAAAAAAAAAAGCCAAATCATAAATAAGGAATATTTTATCTGTAGGTTTTTGGTGAGCTGAGTGTAGGCGTTGTCATTATAAATCACAGAGTACCCGATGCTGTGAGATGAGGGGACCTTTGTGCAACTCGAGGAGTGTTAGTGAGCCAAAATGAGCTGTGGGAGAAGTGCAGCTTTATTAAACTGCTCACATTTCTGAGACAGATTTTGCAGTTAAGTGGCAAATCGGTGAGGATACAAATAAAATATGAAAGAAGCAACACAATATGAGCTCTTGCTTTTACACACAGGTAGTTTGTCCCTACCAGTAAATATGTTTTAAAAGCTACTAGGTAGTTTGATAAGAACTGCCTTTTCTATTCATTCAGGCATCTATTTGAAATTACACTTCATCCTCACAGCACCAAATCTCATAATACTTGTTATATTATTGGATGATATGTTATAATAAATGTATTTGCCGTTTGCTTTGGTTTTTACCTCTAGGGGCCCATTTTCCTCATGGTGGAGGTAATTATACCTAAAATTCTCCTGTGCTAACAGATTTCTCCACAGCTCATGAAGTATGGAGTGTGCTAATAGAAAAGCATGAATTTCACTTTGTGCATTGCTGAAAGTGCTTTGCTTTGCAGGAGACTCCCAGATAGTCTCTGTCTAAATGAAACAGGACTACCAAGGAGGTGGAAAATGGCATGAATTAGATTTATCGATAATTATTGCTCTTAGATACTTGGAGTCTTCCTTTTCTTTAGTTTTTACTAAGATTAACTGAGAAACTGTTGTGTCATTGAGTCATTACAAGATGGGTGTTAAAAAGTTATAAACAAATTTAGGGCTTCTTAATTAGTGCGGGCTGATAATGAGTGTATTCTTATGGTGACACTCCTCAAAATACATTTTGGTGAAGGCCTTATGTACAGAAAAACCTAAAGAAATTTAATAGTTTGAAGCAAGACTTAAGCCCTAGGTGGAGAAACTCAAAGCATAAGGAGAGGAGAAATTCATAGCATTTCATTAATCAGAACCCTTGGACATGATTTCCAAATTTTGTGCCTGCAGAATGCCCATTTGCCTGTATGCACAATGGATCCAGCATGCTCATCAATCAGCATGGCACAGGTGCAAATCCTTTTGGTTCGTGATTTGTAAACTCGTGTTTCTAGGTTGCTCCCTGAGCGAGAGCAGCAGCAGAGCCAGCCTGCAGCTCTCTGCAGATGGGTCGCACCGTAGTGTTTAGCTGCAGCTGGTGCCTGTGGGTTGGATTTTCCTTTCATCAGCCAGCCAAGAGCTGCAGTCACGTTCTATGGGATGATCCAAAAACCTCATGGTTAAACACACGCAGGCAGAGCAGGAGTTTCACTGGCCCAGGTCCACTGCAGCAAAATCACTGCTGGAGCCAGCACATCTGTTACCCTCTCTGACTTTGAGGTGCTGTTGGATTTATTCTTCACTTCACCAGTGAAGCTGTTCCCTGAAGCTCTGTGGTACACGTTAGCAGACAGCTACATGTCAGCTCTGCAAATGCTATATGGAAGCACTAAAACAGATTTGTGAACACAAACTCTGCTTTCAGTGCTAGAAAGGAAGAAGTTTGCCCCGCGCAAATGCCTCAAACTCTCATTAAATCAGTTATATAAGAAACAGGTGAAAGTTTTAGGAAGGAATATATTTCAGAGTGATTACGTTGCCCAAATGCTAGCCAAATATTTATCCACTATTAGAGTAAGGTCATGCATAACTCCAGATTTTACTTTTACTTTTACTTATACAAATCTCCAAATGAGAATGAAAGCATACACTGCTACAGCTATATATCAACATTACTTGGAAATTACTATGGATCTCCTTTCTATAGAAGTTGAATAACAGACTTTCTGCAGGCTTTGTGAACCGCTTTTACTTCCAGAACAAGTTATTATAACGTACAAAACTATACCTACAAAATACTTAATATTTTCTATTGAGTTTCTCAAAGCTCTCTTCAATGGGATCTAGTTTGAAAACTTAGGAGGAAACTTCTTCATGTATCTTTCAGAATTTCAGGAAGCAGAAGGATACAATATGTGGATCAAAGAGCTCTGGTGTTGGTTCTGCCTTCTAATAGGGAATGAGATGAAAACTGAACTGTGTAGGGTCATGTTGGGGTGATGTTGCTCATTTAGAAAATTGGATGCCTGAGTGATTTTCCTTTCTGTCATTTTTAGAACCCAGTTTTGTATCATTGCCCAAGAACCTGAAATTACTGAGATTTACCAGGTGAAAAAGGTGAAAAAGTCATTATCAATTTGGATGAGAGAACTGCATTGCAAAATTCCAAATCCCAAATTATTTTTAATTATTCTAATTTAAATTAATTTCTTCTGCTTCTTTGGACAGTCTAGACCAAAAGGAGTATTTTCATCCTCCAGATCTAGCTCTTCATCTCTCCTCTTTGGCTTTGAAGTAAGCCTTTACACCACTGTTTGAAATGACTGACACCTGCTTCAATTTGCATTAAAAGCTTTGGAAGGCTGCAGTATGGGTGGATCGTGAGCCACTGCTAGTCAGAGAGTGTTACTGTCTGCACTCATGTCCATCACAAGTCAGTGTTTGCCAAGAACTGCCATTGAATAGGAGATGATTCCTGTCATACCAATGCAGTTTGAGACACAGTTTGACCTTTAATGGTAATTATTGTGTGTTATCTGCTTAGAAGTACCTGTCACACGATGGAACTATACAAATAGCAATATACCATCCATGTGTTAATTGCTATTGGACAAATATTTTCACAGTTTTGATATTGAGAGTTTTGATAACTAAGTGTTTTTTAGCATTTCTTTTCAGCCTACAAGCAGAAGGTATTTTAGGTAATCCATTGGCATAATTCTTGAAAACCATACAGGAAACATGTTAACATAAAATGTATTTTCATTTGCCTTTCATTTGTTTTTATTGTTTCCTTTTTTAATTTGGATTACTTTTTGAAAAAAAAAAAAAATAAAAATCTGCTTTTAAAGGCATTTTCTTCTTTGCACTGTTGATGTTTCATCCTCCCTGATCCTGCAATGAATGAATTATTGTGGATTTATGAACATATTAATCATCTCCATGGAAACAGTTTGCAATTTCACAGCGCGAGAGTTTGACTTCCCTGCATGACACTGAGAAAGGAAAGATCTGCAAAAGGACAGCTCAGGGGAGATACAGCAGTCCTTCCAACCTCAGTCAAAGTCAACAACATCTGCTGTAGACTCCAGGATCTAAGGGAGAAATCAGCCCTTCCAGTCTGTGGCTGACCAAGAGCAACCACAAAAGCTTTGCAATCTGCAGATAAGAGCTTAGGAGGAGAAGGTCATGTATTGTACAACACACTCAACAAATCCTGCATGAAAGGCATTTGTGTGTATGTGTATTTTTCTACCAATGTTGCTTAAGGTAACAACTTTTTGGTTATGTGTTTGACAACGGATTTAAATGGGACTTTGGTAAATGAGACATAAAAACCACAGGGAAAAAAAATGGCCTGGTGTGAGGACAGTGAGAAGTTTTGGTCAATAAGATAAAAGTCACGTGTTCAGTGTAAAGGAAGAAAAATATTTCATTAAACTTTAAAAACAAGCTGTAACAGTGAGAATGTGAAAGAAGGAGAGAGATATAGTAAAAAATAGGCAATTTTCTAAACTAAGCTTTACTATCTGATAAAATTAGGGGTCTGAATGGCGTTGGTTTCTCACATGGTATTTTGTTGCCTCATTCTGAGATACAGAAATCCTGCATTAATTTCTGTCAGGAGGACGTACAAGTGTCCTTCTTTACCTAAAAACAGAACTGTGGGTTTTTTAGGCTGCAGTTGTTGGAGCTTAAAATATCTGTTAATAGCAGATCAACAAGCTGCCAAATGAATAGTCCAAGAAGAAATGACATTACATTGATGTAATGAACTCAATTCGTAATAGAAGCCTGCAGTGAGATGTTCTAAAGAGATTATGGAAGAGTATAAATTGAATGGCAATCACCTTTCCAAAAAGCAAAAGCAAAAATTTATAGATTGAAAAGCAAAAAGAAGAGAAACAGAAGATGGTTATGGTCCATGTTCTTCATTAGTTTATTTACAGTTTTACACTGAGCAGCTTGACATGTTTAGTGCCAAATAAGTTTACAGAAATTAGCTGTACTGGGGTGGCCTTTGCTTATCCCTTTGAAGACAGGTAAGAAGCTTTCAGCTTTCTTAAATTCAGATTGGTACCTTTTGTGGGTTTTGTAACAAGAGAATGTTAGGATTCATATAATTATTTAAAGGAATTACCATACAGGCTGCTGGCAGGCACACACCTGGGAGCCCAAGCTGCTGGAGGAAGCTTATCTCTATTATCACCTCCACCTGTAACAATGCTGCAGACCAGAACCAGCTGATGCTAGCAGAGAACCTTGGGAGGGGAGAGTGGTCTGAAAAGGAAGGGAGAGAGAAGGTAGTGAAAAATGAAGAACAACTCTGAAATTGTAGTTGTCTAAGGGCTGAATTTTATAGAAGATGTGGATGTTGCTTCTTTTTCACTGAAGATGAGGATGGTAGCTGTTTTAAGGTAATGAACCTGTCACTGAATAGGGGATTGGTGTTGGGTTTGTGCTGTGGGTTGATCTACCCTGCATTGCTGAGCTTGATTTGTTTGTAGTGGCTAAGTTTGTACTAAGAAGCCTTTTTTGTGGTATGGGATCCAATAGTTTACTACTTCTAAAAGTAGATGTAGATTGTGCCTTGGCCCTATCTCAGGCTGTAAGCTGGATGTTTGCTTTCTCTTGTGCTTTGGGAAGAGATTCTATAGGAAGGAACCTTGCTGTTTGCCCCCAACCAAGGGGTAGCTTTCTGCTGACCATCCCCTTTCCTTATGTTTTCTTCCTGAGAGCTGAAGGGCAAGCAAGCCCATAGATGGGACATGGAGCATGGAAGGCAACCTGTGTAGGTACAGAGAGACTGAGAGCAGGCCCTTGCCAAAACTGTTTGAATAAGGCAACCTAAGAACAACTGTAAGTCATGGTGGACCAATGTTGAAACTTCGCAGAAGTTCAGTTTGGTCCATGGCTATTGAGCCCAGAGGGGTTTTTCTAGTTGAATGTTTCGATGCTGACCTCCACTCTTCAGTATTTAGTGAAATAGTTGTGATTATCTGCATATATTGGCATAGACAATCTGGTGGTACAGCAAACTTGCCTGTGTCCTAATAGCACCTCTAATAAATTAAGATTTTGGGGAGGGAGCAACTGGGCAGACATGCAGCATCATTGTTAGGTTTTTCCAGTGGAGAAGTGACTCTGTTTGATCTCTCAGCTGGTGTTTACAGCCTGGAGGATCAGGCCCTAATTCTGATGCATGAAAAATTGAGTAACTGTAAACAACATAGCAGCTGGGGAAAAAGAGTAGCATTGTGTCTCTCTGTGTCAGGCTTAGCTGATGGACATGAAGCTTCTCTGGAATCAATCCTCTAGGACTAGGACTTTGAAAACTGCCTGTGGCCATCTTTTCCCCCTCCCTTATTCTTCCTCCATTCCTTGCTTTCCCTGTCTGACAGGAGGTACTTTGTAACAGCCCATTGGTTTTTTGGCTCTGGGCTATTGAGATAGAGCTCACCAGAATGTGGAACAAAACACAAAACCCCTAAGTGTTTAGAGGAGAGGGAAAAAGAAAACCAGAAATGCCAGGATTGTTGAATTAGAACTTACCCCTGTTGAAGTTATCAGGCAGAATCTCTACAATAAGAAGAAAAGCATGAAGTATATAAACTGTACAAATTATTTGTATTTCATGTATCACTACATATACAGATACATACTTTTTCCATTTGCACTTCCAGACTAACGGTATACGTTGTTTCAGGCAACAGGTGCCCATGCAGAAGCAACAACAAACGCTGAACTCTAGTGACATGGGCATTAATCGTGGCTCTTTTAGATGCTGTAATTTAGCACTGCAAAACAGTACTGTTCTACCCATCTGACCACGTATCTGGGGGAGAATGAGTGACACTACCATTGTTTGTGTTGTCATGAAAATTGTTCAGCTACCTCAGTAGCTGAGCTGAATAATCAATCATTTCCAACAATTAAAACAATGCAGTTTGCTGGCAGCTGACAACCCGAAGTGCCAGCTGCCAATTTCTCTAGCTTGTGAATCTCTTGGTTTAAAAATTGCATGTGGATGGGAGTTACCCGGCATTTTCTTTCTTTACATAATAACTTTTCTTGCTGCATCTCAACAGTGCTTATCACAGGGCATGACGGACCAGTCAGCACAATTGTTGACATGAGATTTGTGTTAACATGAAGACAGTAACTTTTGTTAGCAATGTAACTGTGCTTCTGAAAGTTTCTAAACAAGATGGATAAAGAGGTTAAAAATCTGAAGCATTAACTATTTTTTTTAATGACTGGTTTCTCATTCTAGTTAAGGAGGATTAGTTGCATGCATTACTTTCAGTTTTTTAAGGAATATTTAAGCACTTAAGGGTGTTGGTTTAGTGATTCAGAAATTGCTTGGGGTTGAAACATCTTGCTCCCATTCTTTGATAATCTGTTTTCCTGGAGCATTTTCTTGCCCTTTGAAACAGTTTTAGTACATCTGCTACCTCTATATCATCTTCAATACTCAAACATCCTTTAACAATTCATCCAGTAACTATCTGCATCTGTGCTTTTTTTTTTTTTTTTTTGAGGGGGGTGGGGGGTGGGGAATAGTGATGGGTAAGTATTTGACTGGAAGACTTCTTGTGTTGTCCCAGTGCGTATTTGACTTCTTGTGTTGTCCCAGGTTTATTCTGTAAGAGTATTCTGTAAGATTTTCCCTATGCTGATGGTTTTCACTTCAAAACACCTTATCCAATTAGGTGTTGTGTAGCACTTGTAATATTTGGGTTACTGCAGATTCTCACAGAATGGAATCAATCCCACAGAAATATTTAGTGTCAGAAATCCATCTGTGTTATTACCTGGTCATGTTTCAAGGTCTGCTTTTCTGAGTCTTTCCCTATGTTGGTGGCATGGTGGTGAATTACTGCTTTGAACTACATTTAGTTAATCTACAATCAATACAGATTGTACTTCTTCCTAAGAGTTTCCTTTTTCCCTTGCCTTAACTGTGTTAGAATCTGGACATTTACTTTAGCACATATTGAATCTCAGTTCTACTTACTTTGCCAGGTGTTTTTTATATTCAAGGGTACATCTCAAATATTTGTCCTTTAGAAATTAGGTGGACTCTATTATAACCTGCCATTTAGTTTATAACACAAAACAGTATGTTTTACCACACAAAACAGTGCATTTCAAAGAAAAGGAAGGAAGTTGTATATTTAGGTCTGCCACTTTGCTACAGCTCTTAGGTGTCCATTGAGGTATGGATGATCTTTTTCTATTGAGGAAAAAATAGGGGAGTTTGGAATTAAAAAGGAATGACATAAGGATTTGAGAAAGCTGGGAAATACAACATGGATGCTACTGTTGCAGTAAGGGGGATGGCAGCAGCTCAAACTATAGCAGTTTAAGACTCATTTCAGTGATATGGTAAAGAGCGACCTGAGTCATAGATGCTCAATTTTATTATCATCATTATAACTGAACTTTACAGTCTATTCCAACTCAAAAGATACTGTGACTCCAAACAAAGTTTATTCAGAGAGAGGGTGATGAGAAACTTTCACTTCTTTGTGGTATATTCTGCATGGTAAAAGCACTTTGTAATGAATGAGCTGCTCCTGAATGTCTGCTCATGGCAGGAGGGTTGAAGTATTTTTATATTTTTAGCTATCTTGTATGCTCATGGTTTTTATATGCTAATATGTTTGTTTCTTTCCATTCTTTGGAATATTAATTTCACAAAGTCTAAAATCTGACATCTGCTGTAGCTTGTATTATCACTTTCACCCTTAGAAACCCAGAAATTATTAAGGTGGAGTAATTGCTATCCGATTATATAATAACTACTTTAATCCAGCAATCATAATATGATTTTAAATGAACCCTTTTGTGTCGTTGATTTTGGAATAATTACTGTTATATTGTACTTCTGCAAGACTTATTCTCAGTTAACCACTTGAAAATAATACGCTCTACTTATTGAAAAAAATAAATCTGATTATTCCCCAAAGCTCAATATTCTTCCTACATCTGTGCCTCTATTGTATGGAGGCACATAATCGTAATGTTTAATGGTGACCTGAGTGATTCTGAAATAGGCTCCTTTCTGTATCCACTCTAGGAAATATAAATTGTCATAATACCTAATTTAGAGTAGCCTTATTTATTATTATTTTTCACTCTGAAGCAAGAGTGTGGTAAGTTTGTCAATAATGCTTAAGCAGGAAAGAGATGAATAGTAAAGGAGAATGTTTTCCTACTCTTCTATCTGGAGACTTTTTTTCCTCCTTTTTAAATATAAATTTTCCTGGTTAGATAATCAAAGTAGGATCTGTCAGTGTCTTTGTGAAGGTTTACTAGGAGGATGTCCACTTATTTTTCCTTTATGTGCACAATGCTCATGATCAGCATTGAAAGAAGATGGCATATTAAAGAGCTTTCATGTTACTAAAGAGAATGTTTAAACTAATAATGATAAGGAAGTTAAAGGAAGCAGAAATATGTGCTATTGAGTTCAGTGGAAAAGTCAGGCTCTTGTCCCTCTGCACTCCTATATTTGCACTTTGATGGAAAAGGAGTATTTCATTAGGGAAATTGTGGGTGGTTTGCATGTTATCAGCACATCTATGTTCCACAGGGTCTCTTCTGCTGTAGTTTTTCCCTTCCACACTGTGGAAATTAAGGAGTTTCACCACTCCCTTTGCATCTTCCCTAATGAGCAATGAGGGGTTTTGTTGCTCTAGTTAGTGATAAAATCCTTCTTGAAGAGAGGAGAAAGACCAGAGGTGGGGAGGTGGGTTTTGCATTGAGCAAAACCAGGGTCAGATTCCTCTGATCCCCAGAGTCCTCAAGGGAAGAACAATTTGAACACTGTGTAGCATCCTATGAAAGTTGCTGCTTTATAACTTGTGACATGCGCTAACAGTCAGAGTACAGGAGTAAAACTACATGTAAAGGAAAGGCACCAGTGAGGGCCCTGCTGTCTGGTGGAGCCTCATCTGGGTTGTGCTGGGGAGCTGGGATGTTGCATATGGGATGCTGGCTCATTGATCCTCTGCATTGTACATAGAGGGAAGCACATACTGGTGTCTCACATAATTTGTTTGCAGTTCCTGTCCTGTCACCTAGGCTTGAGTAAATGTCTGTAAAATATGTCATGTTAGGCTCCTTTTTGCATGTGTCTTAATTACTAATATTCTCTGTCTGAAAATTGCTTGGATGAAGCTGCTGATAAACAGAAGATATAGTGAGATGAATGATATGTTGGAAAGAGTGACAAGGCACTAATCATACTGAAAGATGCATTTAGTAGCAGCATTTATTTGTTGCCAATAATTATGATAACAATTACTCATGGAAGGTACAAAATTAAACCTCAGGTGTTCTTTGTGGGTCACCTTTGGAATGGCTACAGAAAAAGATAATATTTAAAGCCAGATTCAAGCTTTTACCATTTTTGATGTATATAGACCATATTGTAGCTTTTCAGTGGGTTAAAATTTATGGGTCAGCAGATTTGAAAATGTACGAGCAAGCTGATGAAACAAAAGTGAGTCTGATCAACAGGTCTTCTATTGATGCTGCTGTGAGCTTTCCCTCATCCCCTCCAGTCTTAGGAGAAAGGTCTCGTTATTCCTCATGGTAATACTGAATGATTCTTTCATGAGTTTATAAGTTTCTTCTTCTGGGTTTCTTCAGTGCTTTTGGAGCTGTGGTGTTGAGGTGTCTCTCCTTTGGTCTATCTAGCTTTAAGTAAGTGTTTCCCCTGTCTCTTTGAGATGCGTAGCTCTGCTGTTCACTGTTTCTTAAAGGTCATGCTGAAAATTCCAATTACTTGAGTAAAATATAGTGTATTTTAAAGTAGAGTTCAGACTGTTATTGAAATGTAAGGCGAGTTATTACTGAAAGAGAAAAGCAAATGTTAGCTGAGTCAGAAGTTACATTCCTTGTGCTTTTCTTCCCAGCTCTCTGCAAGAGTAATGCTATCCTAATCAAAACACGTCATCCTCGTAGGAGACCTACCTCTCCCTCTGACCCTTCTGAACTTAACTGCTGCAGTGCTGGGGTGAGGTTTCTGGAGCAGGCTCTCCCTTCGGTTCCTGTTATATCAGACTCACTCATCTGTGGCAGTGTTGACATTGCCGCTGGGTCCATCAGAGCCCATGGGTTGTGGAGACTTTACGATGGTCACTGCTCCTCTGTGAGTTGGTGACTGGAATGTAGTTAGTGTCTTGAAGGTCAAAAAGCCTTCAGGGATGCGTCCTGCTCATCTTAAATGCTGCTCTTGTGTCACTGCTGGAGGAAATCATTTGTAGCTTGAATATTTTTATTTTGGTGTTGCCCTACTGAATGCATCTCTGATTTCTTCAGGTTCAAGGGTTCCACGAGACCCCTTCTGGTTCCTCTGCTTTAGGCAGAATTCCCTGATTCAATGCCAATCTTCCCTGACAGTGTTCTTCTCCTAAATCTGCATCGCCCTTTGCATTTTATGTATGACCAGCACCTTCTGGTTCTGGCACTTTCTTGACATCCTGAGGAACTTTGAGGAATGGTGCCATTTGGATTATCTTTCCCTTGTTTCTGTCCTAAAACCATTCTATTAAAGCAAGTAAGTTATTTATAGCAGACCTCTTGGGCAAGGTCAGCCTCTACTGCTCAGAAATGATTGCAAAGCTGCTGTGAGTCCATATTGCCAGTGATTATCTGAAATGAAGTGAGGAAGGTGAGCAGCAGAGTAAGAGCTGCAGCATCCACATGGACCACCACCACCATTTAGCACTCCCTGGGAGGTGGACCCTGGGACATTTATAATGCCTCTTTTGGCATCTTTCTATTATTTTTTTTTTTTTTCTGAGAACTTCCTGCTGGCTTTTCTGCTTCTTGGGAGAGAAGAGCTGTAAGTTTTCTCTGTGTGACTTTATTCTTTTTTATTTCTTAAGAAAATCAATACATGATCTAAAAGTAAATATGTAGATTTTAAGTATATTAATGTTCCCAATCTAATTTGAAAATTATATTCTTGCAATTTTCAAATGAAAGGGGAAAAAAATATATCCAAGGTTCTATTGCACTGTAGAACGAGAGTTTGACATTGTGGTGTTCTTTTTTTTTTTTTTTTTTTCCCCAACCCATTTTCTAGAATTCCTATTTACTTTTCCAATCCTTTTTCCCTCATCTCTAGCCTTCTCCAGGTGTTTGTTTGTTTTGTTTGAATAAAAATGAAGGGGTGAGGGGGAAAAGAGAACCTGTACTTCTGAGACCAGAAGGTGGCAGAACATAGATGTTAAATAGGACTCGATAATAAGTAGTTTTCCAAGGAAAAAAGGAGAAGGAAGAGGGTACTTTTTCTATTGTCTGTTTGTTTTCCCACTCCTGTTTTTAACTCAATTTACCCTGTTTTCTTTCTAACCTTGGGCATCTTTCTTTGCTTATGGAAGTCTGAGACTGACTGTCTTTAGTGCAAAAAATCCTTAGACTCAGTTTTCCAATGAACATTTACCTCTGACCTGGAATGAACCTAATGGAAACAAAAACCCAGAAAAGCCTGAAACTGAAGGTGAACAGGGGTGATAAAAGTCCTCAGAGCACCAGGTAATAACTCTCCAAGGTAGATTATACTGGGCCACCTCCAGAATAATTGTGGCTTGAGTTTTAAGTGGCTGCTTCACACAAAAGCCAACCTCTGTATTGGCCAGCATCCCATACTTGAACTGCCTGTGAGACTGTATTGTTCAGATGCTGTTCTCCAGCAGTGACCAAATACACTTACTGAACAATCACATTTGGTTTTTATTGCTTCATATTTTTATCTTAAACCCTAAAATGCTGAGACAGTTAAATGTGTTCTAAGCCGCTTTGTGAATCCCAATCATTCTAACCTATGACCTGTGTTAACTTGGTAATAATATACTCCTCAATGTTTTTGCAAGAAAAAGATGACTTCAACAGTATTTTGGGCTAGGAATTGTGAAATTTTGTCATTAAATATGCATTTTCATGCTGTTTCTACAACATTACTTTTATTTTATTGCTAAAATGGTATAAATTCTACTGCAAATGCTCCCAGTCTGCTATAAAATGCTTTTTTTTGAAGAAACAAATGTAGCTGCAGTCCTATACTGATGCTTTAGTGGCCCAAGATGAGCTGTGTTTAACACCTGAAAATTATGAACACAACAAGAAATTCATTTTCAAGTGATAGTGGGTTTCATGTGGCATCATAGAAGACAATGTCAAATAGCAACTAATAAGACTACCTGTCAGGATTATTTGAAGTACCAAACTAGTGTTATGGTAACTAATTGTCCTTTTATGCTAGCTCTGTCGTTAGGTGAAGCATTGCCAGTTACTGTTGAAATAGTGTTTACACAGGACAGTTCAGCTACTGCCTTGTCCAAGAGCTTGGGCTTGGAGATGCTCACTGAACAATTTGGAGGGGAACTTGAACCCAGCATGTGAATGAAGCGTGTGCAGGTGAGCTCCCTACTCTGAAGGGCTGCTGCACACCTGTAGCTGTCGCTGATGCTGCTGTAGCTGCCAGGAAGAGCCTTATTCACCCTTGGGTTCACCCATTTTCATCTTCTGAGGTTGCAGAAGCATCCTTCCTCACTATGGTACTGGAAACCATGAAGGAGAAAGTGCAGGAAGTTTCCATTATTTTCCTCTGTGTATGAGTACTGCTTGCCTGCCTAGTTCTGTAAAATACAGTGGGTTATAACACCCCCCATGTTCTTCTCTTGTCTCGAAAGCTATTCAATTTGTCAACTTCAAGGGGAAGAAAAGCTGGAGATGCTAGTCCAAATAGGCTTGTGGCTTTCTTATTCACCTTTCTGAACTCACCTGAGGCTGGAGATGGCAATGAAAAAACAGTTCCACTGATGAGTGTAGCACCTCTGGTTTTATAGATCTCAGCTGTGTTGAGCATATCAATATTTGGTTGTTGTGGCTTTGGACTTTAGACATTCATTTTCTTGTTACTGATCTTTTAAAACAAATGAGTGTCAAATATCCCAGTGCATCTTGTTTGCTCCTTTCCTCCTCTCCCATCCATGGGAGCTTTCCTCCTCTCTCATCCCCATCCTCCCATGAAAGGAGAAATCTTCTGGCACCAGTCCTCTGAAAACCTGGAGACCTTATAAGAACTCCTGAATTTTTTTCATTTGAACAAATTTCAAAGTAACTTGCTGTGGCAGATTTAGATTTGGTTATAGTTCAATCTTTTTCTACAGAAAAAAGCTGAAAGTAGCAAAATACCTTAAAAGGTATTGTCACTGGCTGACCCATCTAGTGCACAAATGGTCACCTCAGCAAACAAGGATTCTCCTCAAAGAAACAGCAGCTCCAGTTTGACTCATTTGAGATCCACTTTTCTGTATGAAATTTGCAAACTAGAAAGTAATGAGATCACCCACTCATGATTACTTCTATTATTTTTTTTTGTTCCATTTTCGGCCCATAACTGTAGGTTTTTTTAGCTGCATTTATAGTTGCGGATACTAAAGAACTTGGTGCTTAAGTATTGTTTCTTTGTTTCCAAGCGGTCTCTTCTCTATAGAGAGGAAAATTCAATTTTCATGAATTCAGCAACATATGGAATGTTGGATAATATTTTGATATGAGTAGGTCTGAAGCCTACTGCAGAAATTGTTAATGACTTGTATGGTTCAACAGGGATCAGAAAAGGAAAATCTTATCAGTTGATCATTTCTAGACATTCATGGAAATTAATTTAACTACTATGTTCAGAAAAACTGTGTATTTAATTTTCTCATGCCATCACATTTAAATAAGTTCAGCTGTAGTTGTACAGTTCTGAGGTCTTGATTTATTTTTTTTTTTGTGACTGCAAGTAACAGCTTTGCTAGTACACTCTTGACATATTGAGTTTGAAGAGCTCCTGTCTCCAAGCAGTCCATTGCCATGCTGAGATCTGTTTTGTCAATGACTACAGGATGCTTCACTCTGTATGCATATCTGTTGGGAAAGTGCTAATTTTCCTGGCAAGTGAAGGACTGAACATCTGCCAGTCTTCACTTTCCAGGCAGCAAACAATGTGAGGAAACCGTTTTCCATGCTGTTGAGGTGTCACTACTGTCACACTGCATATTAATACTGAGTGGGAGATATATTCATGCTGAAGCACTGAATGGTCACTTTGTTGAAGTACGTAGCTTGATTTTTGTCAATCAATTAAACCCTAATTTAATAGTCCTTTTTTAAACAAACAAGAAAAAACAGCATGATACCAACTAATTAGTTGCAGGATAGATGTGCAAATGAAGGAGTAAATGAATGAATTGCAGTACTTTCTACCCCTATCATCAATCAAAACCAAACCAAATAACCCCACTAGAAACAAGCAACCTAAACATACAAAGCAACAAACCAGCAACCAAAATCAGGGACAAGACTACAGCTTCCCACCTCAACAGTGTTTGGCTTAAAACTTATTTTCTTACAGCTTTCACTTTGTTGATATCATATTCATAATGTGACTGTAGAACATCTGTTGTATTTGGGAAATTAAGGAAGAGGAGGTTGTTTCGAGAAGTAGACTGGGAGGAAAACCCTGTCCAGAGAATACCACCCAGCTGTGCAATCAGATTTCATTATAACATGCATAATGTGCTATTAGGTGCAGAGGAAGATGATAAAAGCAAATGAAATGGCAGCAGCTTCTTTTATGGCTTGGTTAATGTGCAGTGTATCCACTCCTACAAATCTTCTTGGAAGTAATGAGTTCTTTAGTATAAGGACATTTTAACAAACAATCTTTAACACATTTCACAAACATGTCCAGGAAATTGACATGCTTTAAAGGAAGTGGGTACCTCCCTTTCCCTCTCTTCTGAAGAGACCATATGAAAGTCATGCTTGGGATACCTGTGTCCATCTGGAGAGAATGGGTGAGCAGTGTGTAGTTATATGGCAATGACTTCAGATAAAGTCTCTGTTAACTGTCAGACCTCTTATTGCTTCTTGAATACCTGCTGAATTGGAAAAGTAGGTCTCTTCTGTCAGTAATAAGACTGGCAAAATGAATGAGGTACATGGCTGTTCTAGACTAGTTGAGTGTTTACTAAGCTGGTACTGAATATTTGGTTGTGTTTCATGCAAGCATCGATGGAAGTAGAACTAACTCAGTATTAATTGCTTTGCAGATTCCTGTCTTGACCTGAATGACTTAAATATGTTTTTTGATTTCTATGCTTGTAAAGAGAATACTTATATCCATAAGGATAAATATTACACAGTAAAGACTGCAGCTCAAGTGAGGGTGCTCTTGTTGCTGGTTTTCTGGCAGAGATGTTGCATGTTAGAATATGAAGAACACATGTTCGTGTTATAGTTATTAAGTGTGTAGTTAGTAAAACCCAAACAAATGCTACAGGAGAACTTTTCTGTTGAGTTAGAATAATCTCCAGGCCAGAGGAACAGCAAGCTACCAAGAATGTGCAAATTAAACAGTAAAACAACAGTCAAATTATCTGACTTTCTCACGATACATAATATTTGTCAGTTATGTGCCAGTCAATGCTGTTCCAAAGGAAAAATTCTTGTCTGAATCTGGTGAAGAGCACTGAGCTGATGCTTCTGTGCATCTCTGCAACTGGTGCTGAGTGAAGGCTTCAAGCCTCTGTCCTGTACAGCTTGAAATGCAGTAGGTGCAGAATACACAACTCTGCTGCTGATGAGGTAACAGAATGTAAAGAAATCTGGATGAAGCTATCCATCTTCTAGGACATTTTCTTTCTGAACTGAAAATACTAACAAAGAATTGTCAGCACAAACAGTGCTGCTGGATGGAAAAAAGTGATGCAACAGCAAATTTGCTCCAGTGCTTCTCCATCATTTGTTTAAATAAAACATACTTTTTCACCCATGGCTTTCCTTCCACGTACCTCTCATGTTGCTGTCCATGTCAGACTCTGTGATGGATTTTGCTCGTGGGCTTGTAGGTGTGGGAGTTTCTAAACACACAAAAATTATTTTTTAAGTGGATTCTTCTCTGAGCTGGTGAACGGAAGAAACCTTGTCTCTTTAATTTGGTTTACTTCATTAGGAGCTTAGCACTGGAACAAATGCATAACAAGTAACTAAACCAAGTTAACCAGCACAGCTGGTGATTCATATATGTTTAATAAGACAAGAAATACTAATCCCTGTGTATGAAACATTTGTTCTTTGAGTTGATGCTGTTATATATATATACAAAAAAAAAAATAAAAAAATCATCATTATCTAAATATGTCTGTATATATATATGTATATATATCTGTGGTGATGTGTGTCCAAACTTGTGTGGCCCATGGCATTGTTTCTAACCAGGAGACATGACTTTGGTCAATGACCTACTGGGCCCAGGCCAATACTTGTGAGGACGTTTCCCTCTCCTCCACTTTCTGATGTGAGCCTACCAATAATTTCAGTGGGAAATAAAATACTGTGAAGGGTGTAATATATATATTTTGATTTCATTTCAGCTCATACACAACCTGTATTTATGGTATGTGGGAAAGAATTTATGTTGAACAACTTGCTACATCTGCTTGCTCGGGGAACCTATGTAAGATCATAAAGAAATTTGTTCATAAAACTGGGGAGGGACATGGAATTGTATGGCAGAAAGGGGAATCCCTTCCCACAGCCCCAACTGTGATTTATTTATTTATTCATCTAATTTTGAGTAGCTGCAGCGATTACCGCTATTATGTAAAAAATCATAGTGAAATATGAAGAAAAACAGTGGCTTTTCCAGTAATCTCTTGTATGTGGTAAAGCAGTTGCTTTGGATATTTATTAAAACTTTGCATTCTGATCTGTAGTTTTGTAATAGAAATAGTTTTGAATTGTTTTCCATGAAGATATTCTGACCATTTTTTGCTACCTTGAGGAGAATATTTTGCATTAATTATCAAGTTTCTGCTAAAGCAGTTTATTCTGGAACGTAATCATAAAATAAGCATGACTGCATAAACTAGGAAATGTGAGAACCTGCCTGAGCAAAGTGCAATGGTTTGTAACGTAAAGACTTCTGTTTGTTTTGAATCTGTTGTTGAAGACTTATCACATCCAGGATTTTATATAAGATGTGACACCTACCTGACAATTTCGAAGTGCCTCACAGATGGTAGGGAGATATGAAGTACATAATGCTTCATTACTGAGACCTTGCATATTAAGGTCTGCTATTGGGGAAAAAAAAGGTGCAACTCTTGTGTGAAAGTTTTGGCCTCAGAACAGGAAGAAAATCTGGCACGAGTCCTGGCCCCTGAAATCTGAGTGGTTTTTTTTCCCATTATAGTTGTTGTAATCTCCAGGACCTCCTTATGTGTTGCAAATGATCAGTTTTGGGGGTATGCTATTGGAGGTGTGTTCCTCTACATACGGAACCTTGGTTTCATGTTCAGGTTCTGGACCAGGAAATATTGAAATCATCCACAAGTAGTTCCTTGAGAACATATTGTGTATCCTTAGGCCTTAAGGGAGCAACTAATGCTGTTGTCCCCAATCCTCACTATACTCTGCAGCCATTTCAAATCCTTTCTGCAGCAACTCCAGCACATTCATGATGCCCTGTGTCCAACATTTGAGATATCTGAATTGACACAAGGTGTTTGGCACAGTCAGAGTGCTAAGCAATCTGAAAAGTATTCTATAAACAGGAGGGCAGACAACTCTTTCAAAAAGTAGATAATAGCAGGACAAGGGGAAATGGTTTTAAGTTGAAGGAGGGAAGATTTAGGTTGGATGTTATGGAGAGGTTATTTACAGAAAGAGTGGTGAGATGCAGGAACAGACTGTCCAGAGAGGTTGTGGATGCCCCATCCTTGGAGGTGTTCAAGGTCAGGTTGGATGGGGCCCTGAGAAGCCTGGTCTAGTATTAAATGTGGAGGTTGGTGGCCTTGCTTGTGGCAAGGGGTTGGAGATTCATGATCCTGGAGGTCCCTTCCAACCCAGGCCATTCTGTGAATGACCAGGATGGTCTTGGAACTACAGATAATTCATTGCCTCTAGATTGTTTGCTTTGAAGGTGTGGGCAGACGTAGGTGACAAAGCAGCGTAGCACCACGCACAGTTTCAAATGGCAGCATGGGGAGATGCTGACATTAAACATAAGTAGGCTTTTGCACCAAGCTGGGCTTGTGTTTTAAATTCTGGAGTGTTTAAAAGGCCCAAGGTGGTACTTTTATGAAACTTGTTTAATGAATTTAAAATATTTATTAGAAAGGCCCACTGAGATGTTACAATTAAAAGGGAAAGTCTGATTTATATGGATGATCTTTTGATTAGACATGTGCTGAACCCTTCGAAAATTGGCTAGTGAGCAGGGCATTGCTAACAAGCCTTTCATGTCGAAAGCTTTTGATGCATTGGAGTATGAAGCTGGGAGAATGTTAGGTATGTGAGGCATGTGGCTCGTGGATTGCGTCTTCCTTGGGCTTGCTGCAAGGGTAGGGAAGGACGAGTTGTAACAGATGCTGCTATCAGTTTAGCTGAACTTCAGTTTGGAGAACAGACTAGATACTGGAAAAATCTGTTAAGCAGGGGACATATCATCCTTGAATTGCATGATTGTTTGCACAGTATCCAGGCAAGCAGGAGATCTGAGCCAAGTGCAGCCTATTCTATGGCTGTGCTTGAATAAGGCAGTTGTGTCTGAGTGTCCAGCAGTGCATTTGCTGATGTGATGAGATTTTTCCTTTAGACTTTCTAATGAGGAGAGGGTGGTACTATTCTCTTTTTACTTGTTTGGGTTTCCAATGATTAATGCTGGGCCATATGAGTGGTTTTCAGCGTACTATATAACACCAGCAGAGCATTTTTGAAGTGAAATTTAATGATTTGTTATTTTTGAATATATCTTATTGGAGTAACTTACATTGGAAAGCTGAGCTCTGTGGCTGCATGGAGGCTCTCGGGATTTGAGGTGCATCAGAACTTGTTATTAGGTTTTTAACTCAGAAATAATCCTTTTACTTCCTATGCTACTCTCATTATATCTTGAGGATCTGTTCCAAGAAATACATGGGGAGTGCAAGAAACCAGATTAAACGGGAAACTTGAAACTGAGTGGAAGACTTGGACATTTGACCTCCATTAGTTTTCTAAATTCCCAAAACAAGCTATAGAAACTCTATTAAAAACAAACAAACAAAAAAACCCACAAAAATAACCAACCCTTAAAATGTGAGTGAATCTGCTTTGTAACAATTACTTTGTAACAATTACTTCTGAAGAGTTTCATCCAAAAGGTTTCCTTTGTGAAGAAGTGCTCTGATAAGAAAAAATTATCATCCTTGTGTTATTGTTATGCTCTTGTGTAGCTTTTAAGTTTTCTTTTTTTTAAGAAAGCTTTTAAGTGCCGGTATTAATGCAGATAGATTTGAAGTTGGGGGTAAAAAAACCTTATTAAAATATGTCATCTATAGAGAATGTTGTCTGTATCCCTGTGCTCATTCCCTGCATGTTCACAGTATTCATTTTCAGGATGTGATGTAGCTGAAATGCATTTTGCTAGGCCTTATATTAGTTCCTCAATTCACTTCAAAGTCAAGTGATAGACTCTGATGAAGCCAGAATTTATAAAGAAAACAACCAGAACAACAACCTTCCTTCCCCTGGTTGCTCCTTCTGTCTCTGTGTCATTACAGATACTTTTAAAATCCCATTTCACCCCTGCTGAGTGGAGCAAATTTAAACAACCCCACTTTGTAGAAAGCCCTGGAAAGTAAAATCCAGTGTGTCTATAATAAGTACTCCCTTTATTAGTATGTATGACCACAACACATAATTGTAACATTAGCAATATAAAAATACATATTCTTATTCACTGTTTCCCTTTTGTTCTCTTCTATTAGACTGTGATTGAACGTCAGCTTTTGTGAAGGGAGATATTTTTCTCAATAATTTTTTATTTTTATTTTTTTCAATGTGGATAAAATCTGGCACTGGTGACACTGACCTATCTCTTTTCCTTCCCTTCACCTCTGCTCTGCTGGGCACTGGGGTCCCAGGGCCCTTCCCCGTCCCCTCTCCATCTCCTGCTTGTTCCTAGTGCAGGACTTTCCATCAAGTGCAAGAGCACTCCCTGTTCCTTTGAGGAATAGGAGCTTTACAGCTAAATTTAGAGCAACATTTTTCAATTTGGATGGGAAATGAAAGAAAATATTGGGCAAATGCACAAGAGATCCTGCCCCAAATGCCCCCCTCTGCTGAGCTGTGGCCATGTGTATATCCATCAGCCTCTGCAAACAGCTTTCAACCACTTGGTGGTAAATGAACAGTTTTTGACAATAGGAAGTCCCTTGCTTTGGAGGTGAAATGGGAAACAAGTGTGTTTACAGGGATGTGGGTAGGAGCTGGTGGGTGCCTGGCCCTTGTGGTCTGGTGAGCTCATGCAGAGTGCAGTGAGCAGTGGGGAAAAGGAGGAGCTGAGACTACCCCTGCCTTTCCATAGGTGAGAAGGGTTCTCCATTTACTCCAAATAAATCTGGTTCTAGCAACTGGAAGGAGCCAATCATTATTTATTGTTGGCCTAGATTTATATGTGGTATTTCTGTGTGAATCTAGCTTAAATTCATGGACTATTTTTAAAAAGTCCCAGGAGGACATAAAATGTGCAAGAAAAGGGGGAAAATGACCAAATTAAAACTGAAATTATAAAATAAAGTGGATCAGTGTTAGAATTAGGTGACGTATGTACAGAAAGCCTCAATGATTTGTCATGGCATTATACATACTGTTTTTCTACCTTGTACTCCTGAGAAGCAGTTAGAAATTCCCTGAAGTCTCATTCACTTTAGGTTACATAGTTTTGCTTTTGTATTTGATGACTTACATTTACTGAATTTATGGGTTCTTTTCTTAAACATGGCAAAAGAGATTTCCTCAGAGCATACATGAGGAGCGCTGTTGGGTAGAAGCAGGTGAGATGTATGATGTAGCCTTAAAAATGTGGCTGATGGATGCATCTTTTTTCAAAGACAAACGTACATTAAAATATATGCCCAGAGGCTATTTGCAAGTTGTGCAGAGTGGAGGTACTATGAGAACACTGTTGAAAGTTCTGGACTATCAAAAGCTATTTAAATGAGTTTCTAATGGACACCTGTTTGAATAAATGTTAACTCCATTTCACCTTTGGTAAACCAGTGCACACAAAGTGAAGAACAATAAAAGGTAGTTTTCTGTATGAGTTGGGAACTTAAAGTACACAGAGCTGGAAGAACAGCAAGATTTTAAGATTGTGTTCCCAAGTCCTGTTGGTCCCTGCTCTAGCTCTGCAATGGCTGCTTGTCTCCTTCTGCCTCAGAGCTAGTTTCTGTCCCGGCTTCTGCTGGCACCTCTGTGCCATGAAAGTCTGTATGTTGAAAAGCCTGAAATCCTTCTATACTGTTCAAAAAGGTATTTTTCTTCTTAGGCTGTATTTGTTGTTAGTTCAGAAAGCAATTGAGCTGCATGCTAACCAGAATAACAGCTGTTAGGAACTGAACTGGGCAAAGGGGAAATGTGTTGTTTACAGATTGCATCTGGGCTCCTCACCTGCTGTGCAGGAGCTGTCTTCCTCCAACAACTGGCAGCACTCCTTCTTGGGTTTTCTGCTTGGTAAAATCAAACGTGCAATTATCTCTACTGTTATAACTTTGGATCTCTGGATATGACTGAAGTCTTGCCTTTCTTTTAGGTCTTGCTTTATTTTTTTCTACTCTATTTTACCTTCTTGAAGTGAGGGGAGATGGTTTGTTGGTTGGGTGTGTGGTCACTATGGAGGGCTGTAACTTAGAAACAACCTAATCATGCACCAAATTCAATGAGAAGTTTATGAATCCATGCGAGGCAGGGCAAAGGAAGATGCTCCCTGAGTACATTCTGTCACCCATCTCTGTCTGCTCTAGTGCTGTCAGATGGAAGGACTTCACAGCAGAGTGAATACAGCCAGTTTTCTGTGGGACATGTTGTGTCTATTCTCCATCCTATATCGTTCATTCTTGGCATATGATCTCTTTAACATTCAGGAAAATGATGAACTGAATACTGCCCTTTTTTATTTTAATTTTTTGTAAGTTATGTCTCACTTTTTCCCATCATCTTAAACAAAGAGGTTTGATAATGTTTTGGGGGGGGGGGGGGGGGTGAGGGAGGAGGGAAGAAGTCCTTTTTGTTGCTTTCCATGTTTATAACCTCCATTTAGTAATAGCCCTGCAGAAGGGCTTCTCGGAGCCTGGATTGGTGAAGGGACTCTGAGGGTATGTCTTTCGCTCAGAAGCACATTTGGTCATGTCTTTGGACTCCAGCCTTCACAAGACCAGACTGGGTGAATTCTGAGCAATTTCTTCATATTTTATAGATGCATTTGCTATTTAATTTTATTCTGCAAAATTTTAAAAATCATACTTTTCAGAGCATAGAAAACTGGGGCTACACGTTGGCTTTCACTGCGTTTTTGCTGCTACTCCCCCAGAATTGTGTGGTCAGTGACTCCATCTATCAAAACAACTTAAGTGAAAAATGAATGCTGATACCCCCTCTGAACTCTGGTGAACTGCAACATGAAGCTGTCAGCAATCAGTTTCTCAAACAGTGAAGTTGTTGCAGAACAAAGCTTTATTTGATGCAAAACCTAGCAGGATGATATTGCAGATCATTTTAATAATTTTAATTTTGTTATGCTAATGAGGTTTCTATCTATTTCTTGGTTTTATTTGGTGGGAGAGTTGTAAATTGAGAAAAGCAGATATTAGAATTACAAAGGCAATCATGCTTCATAATCACCACCCAGCAGAGGCTTTCACTTCAGCAGCAAGCAGGAAATGTCCAGGACATCAGCATTAATTATATTGCCATAGTAGGCAGGTCCACATTAACCTATTATAGGCCTATGGTGGAATTAAAATGCCGATGGGAGTACATCAGCTGCACAAGGGTTTTGCTGTGCCCCAAACCTCGATTTCTAAAGCCCAGGCTGTGGTTCTGAAAGACTCTTATATTCCGTACTTCCACCTGTAGATGCCTGGCTATGATGGTCTTGTTTTTTTTTTAATGTGTATGTCTTCTAAGAGTTTTTTATAGAAGGAAACTTTATGCAAGTCCACATACTCTTCATACAACAAAGACTGTAGGGAAGAAATATGTCTGTGTAAATCAGAATTCACATCTGTTGATGTAACCGTTTTGCCAGTGGTGTGGGTTTATGTTCCTTCTTTCTGCTCGGTTTACAGCAAGTGCAGATGGGGAGAAGTGCGGTTATTTCTGACAATGACTGTGTGAATGCTTTGCACGTGACAAAACTGAATAGTAAGGAGAGGCTGAAAATGATGGAGGCATACAAGGATTGAAGGGCAGCCTTATGGCAGGGTCTGTTCTCTCTGACTTTAGGAGTCATTTGCAATATGTGATTCTATTTCATCTTGTATCATTTTGGAAACAGTCTGGCAAGTGTATATATCTGTGTGTGTGTATATATTTATAGGTATATAGTATTATTATTACTTTTCCATTCCTCTTTTTGAGTTGTGTTCTTGGAATGCTTGGATACTTTTTTCTTTATTTATTTTTCTGGAAGCTGTTCAAAAGACATTTGGAGAAGTTAATGGGATGATTTGTAATTTATTTATTTATTTATTTATTTTCCTTTGGGAGGTGCTCCAAAACCATTTGAAGGCAATAGAGACTCTTAAAGGTTGTAGCTTAGGCCCTTGATGAGAACGGTTGTGATATCTCCTTATATGAAATTACAAAATCCAAGTAGAGATGTTATAGCTCAGAATCCTTTAATATTAATTTTCAGTTGTGTTTTCCAGCATTCTGTCTGCCTGGCCCTGGGTTTAGTGGGGTAGAGCAGTGTGTTGGTATGAGAAACCCTTTAAAGTTGCCAAGTACTTACACTGAGAACTGCTGGTACCAAAAGAAGGAAGGAGAGAAATAAAAAGGAAGATAAAACCCAGAATTCTTACTGCAATGAAGATTGTTGGCAATTGTGAAGACAAGTCTGTTCTTCCATCCTTATGGGTCACAAGGAAGCTGTATCAGCGAGTGCAGGAGTAGTTGTGCCTTGAGTCTGGAGGTGGACTTGCTAAACCCTTACAAAGTTCCTTACTGCTCATTTTTAATGTTATTTTTCTTTATTTATTGAAGCCTACAGAATAATGATCCTGAAAACTCTCAGCGTCACGTTAATTACACATTGGTGTATTGTTGTGATGACAAAATAGGGAGTAAATATAAATGTGAAGAAAGAAATTGAGATAAAGAGAATGGAGAAGAGAATTGAAATTGCTCTCACTGGTAAATAAGTCTCAATGTCACCCCTCTTATTTGCTCCCTTCTGAAGGCAAGGAAGGAAATATATATTTGCAGCTCTGTTAATATTAGAACATTCAAAACTGAAGATAAAACAAAGCTGGCCCATGGGTGTTTCCCTTTGATCTGCTTGTTTTTCTGGGAGCTGTCTTTGGGTATGGCTCACTTCTGGATGTATCACTGGAAGACAGCAACACACCCGCTGTGAGTAGATGTACTAATTGTCAACACAGCAGCCTTGTTGTATGGGATGTGAATTACAGAAGCAGGTAGGCAGTCTATGAACTGCTGCAGACCCATTTGTCCAACAGCACATTGCTCATGCTGACTGTAAGGACCCTGCTGCAGCCATTATCAATACGCTGGCTTGATAAATCTTTAACGAGCAAGATATTTCTGACACCTACAAACTTCCTAGGAATGAATTTTACTCAAGTGATATAGGCCTGATTTCAAGGAGAACTTAGCTCTCTTCTGAAGTGTCCTAAGTTTCAACTTATACTCGTCTGATCGACAACTCCCTATTATTCATTAACTGACTTGTTTTAGTGAGAAATATTAGTGATAAGTGGATGGTTGGATTGGATGATCTTAAAAATCTTTTCCAGACTTGGTTGGTTCTGTGTTTCTAAGGTAGTTGATGCGTAGGGATCCTATATATACTCTTGTAATTGTTGCTGTCTTCTTACTGTAGGATGAATCCATAGCACCTCATTTACAATTGTTCATGTTTCCTTATGAGATGTCACTCTAGCAGGAGGCACGTGTGGCCTGGGGCACTGGGTGACTTGTACAGCACCAGATAATTTAGAGATATCCATCACTGAAGTGCACCTTTTTCTCATTTCCAGTGTGAAATTAGTATTTCTCCCATTTCCTAGCGTGCTTGTTGATTAGAGAGCTCCCTCCCCAGTTCCACAGACCCAGTGCAGGGTCCCATCTTCTCTGCAACCCCAGTGTTCTCCTCTCTCAGCCCAAGAGCAAAGACCAAAGTTTCCTCTCCATTTGCTTATTCATCTGCACTAAATTCTTCTAAGGAAAAAATGCTCTGCAGTAGGAGTTTCTCAGCAGAGCTGTGCACAGCAGGTTTGAACTCCTGTTGTCAACCTTAAGTTTCTCAGAAGCGTAAGGCAGTGACTCTCCCAGTATAATTTTCTGGTTTCCTTTTGTTTTGTTTGTTTTTTTTCACCCCCAAAACATCCATCTGCTGACTAATACTTAGCTATGATTCAGATTGCTTTGGTGGGAAATATTAGTGCTTTATAGCTTCTCGGGGGTATGGTTAATAGCTTTATCAGATAATTACAGTGCTGGAAACAATATGCGATGAGTATTCTGTCATGGGGATTTGAGATGCGCCCTATCCCACAGGGCTCTTAGTATTAATATCTTCTCTCATCCATTTCAAACAGCAAAAGATGAGCTGTAACAGATGGTTCTACATTGTTCCGGTTGCACCAAAGCCCCAGACCTGCTTGTTCTTCCTGGCATCCACAGGAAAACTGCTCTAGTGCCTGGGAGAGGCTGAGCATGCAGCTTCCAAGGCCATGTCACTGAAATAACTCTCCTCACTAGTCTAAGGACCAGGGAGGAATGCACAATTGTGGATGTCAAACAATACCCAGCAAAGGCTTTGTCCTTTTTGTCATGCATACTTAAATATGCTTGTGAGGACTTTGTAATTTGGGCTCAAGCGAATGAAGCGTGATACTCGCGAGCTGCCTTAGGGACAGTGCTTCATTGCTGGCTGGCAGAGGGAAGGCTGAGTCACAGTTTCTAAATATGATGGCAGTTAACCTGAAGACCAAGTGGGGTGATTAGCACTAGGGAAGAAACAAAGTGTAAGGAGGGATTGTGGTTTCTTTTAACCTTTTCAGGTTGCTTCCGTAACTCACTGTAAGGCTAACTAGTCTTTAATGGAGTGCTCTAATGAAATACAGTCTAGAATTAAGTGCTCAGCTGAAGTGTAACTTCTGCCACTGAAGTCCCCGAGGGCTGGGGGATTTCCTTTGCAGGAAGGAGCAAGAAGTTGCCAGAAAGTTCTTGCTATCTTATACAACTGTCACTTGAGCCTTGTAACCCCTCTGTGCAACTGAGCTACTGGGGGGATTTTGTGCCCTAAAACCAAGCCTGTATGGCAAGTGCTTGAATGCTGTGCATTATCATAGTATTGTAGAATCACAAGGTTGGAAAGGACTACAAGATCATCTAGTCCAATTATCCTGTCATTACCATTGCTACCACAATGCTCTGTTCGTTGCTTTGGACAGATTAAATGCCTCTCAGAATAGAAAATGATATTAATAGTATTTTTCTGGGGTTGCAAATATAAACTATGTTTGCAGAGCTAGAAGATTGATTAAAACTTGAACAAGCTAGATATATAAATTTCCTCTCTATCATCAAAACAACATCAAGCCATGACCTCCCTGCATCCAAACTTGCTGCAAGTCAGAAGTAGAATTTAAATCTTTCTAACTTCCCAAACTCAGTACGCACTGCCCTTTCTGTTGCCCCATTTGAGCCTGAAGTCTGGGAATAGCGTTTAATGTTTTGTTTCCCTCTAATTCCCTAAACTTAATGGGAAAAGTCCCCAGCATCTGCAGACCATTGTAAATGACAGAACCAACAAACCCATAGGGATCTCCTCCTTCCTTGATGTTCTGTGGTGTCCTTGCTCTACGCAAGTACATATCATAAGATATGCCTTTGGAACATTCATCTGGAGGTAAGATCATCTACATGTTTGGGGTGAGCTGCAAGTAGTTGTGACTTTTAAACTGTTTATTCTCATAGAAATAATATATTGGTGGCCACTGAGTTAAAATTTCTTGGCAAAATATTCAAGGACATTGAGCTCTCCACTGGGAGCCATACAGATGACGTGTTTCTGTACCTGTACTTGATCATGTCCCTTGATAACGAAGAATTTTTCCCGTCTCCAGAATGTAGCTATTTCTGAAACTATTGCAGATTCTTATCTGCATGTTCCTGTGGGGTTTGTCAGTTGAAGGAAAAATATGCACTGGAAAAACAAAGCAATTTAGTTGTGTTATCTGTTTGAGAAATGCTTGGACAAGAAATGGGAAGCCCTGTTTCCTTGTATTGTGGAATAAGCCTGTAGCATTAGCTACTGCTTTTCAAAGTCCTCCAGTTCTCCTGCGAGATCAACAGAAAAGGATGATGTGTTCCAGTTCTTGTGTGAGGCACTTGTAGCTGAGATCTTTTCTTATACTGAGGATCACTTCCATCTGGGTTTGTGTCTTGCCATAAAAAGAGACAGAATACTGTTCTAGGTTCCAGTTGTCTTTGTGCTTCTGTTTTCACATCTAGATTTGCATTGTACTAACTTGAATCTTTATCAGCAAAGTTTAGAAACACACTGGTTTTCTTACTGGAGCACTGGGGTTTTCATCCCTGCATGTTACTGGAGGATGATGCGTGGTTGAGTGTTTAGAGTTGGGGAGGGCTGCGTAACCTCTTCAGGAGGGGTGTTTTATTAATTTAAGTGCTTTATAAAATTAAGGAGCTGAATCAAATTTGAGATGGCAGTGGCTAGCATGATCTTTCATTGCAAATTGTTGGAAAACTGAAGGAGATAATAGCTGAGCTTTTAGTCTTCATTTTTTGGAAGCCTTGAGTCATTTTCCTTGGTGAAGGACAAATTTTAAGTTGCACATCATCAAACATTGAATATATTTGCAGCTTATGTAAAAGAGTAACTTTATCCCAGTGAGATTGGGGAGATTAAAACAAGCAGGCTGCATTCCGAAATTCAATTGTTTTCCTAGGAGATGCCATGCAGCTTGGCAATAGATTGACATTGTGTCAAATTCGTTTCTTTAAAATTACACTCAGATGAGTTGCCCTCTAAATGTGTCCCTGAAAACTGCACCGGCTGATGCGGTACCTAATGAAATTAGAGAATTACATTTCTGAGAAAGTATTATCTGAACACACGAAGGCCTTTCAGACTGTATCATTTGTTTGAACATTAAATTAAGCAATCTACCTTCCAAAGAGCTCCAAAGAGCGCTCGAAAGGACCTGCAGTATGTCTTCTGCTCCCTTTGGAGGAAAACACATTTACTTTGCCAGTATGTTTCTCTCTCAATGATTGAACTCTTTGCAGACAGTGTATCAACAATCAATTGACAAATCAGAAAAGACACTGTTGACTAAGGTAACGTTAGACCTGTGTCATAGGTCTCAAAACGCATTCTGGCGTTCGATGAAAATGCAACTGCTGGTACCTCATGATCGTGCTACTGTGCCCTGGAAAGATGCTTCATGATAGCAGGGAGAAAACACACTCAATAGCCCTTGTTTTACTATCAGTCCATAATAGTCTGGACACTGCAAAACCAAGTGCTGTATGCATGGATATCAAATAAGGATTGAAGGCTACAGTTGTTTTTTTTTGTCAGCTCTGGGGCTGGGCTAACTGAATGGTGGACTGCAGGAAGCTCAGTCCACCTGTCAAGGGAAGCTGTGATTAAAGTGTAGTTAGAAAACATAAGAAATTGCAACTACCTCTTGCAAATGCTCCCTCTTTCCACTCTCTCTCCTGGTATGAAAGGGATTATTTATGAAAATCGTGGTTTAAATGGTAATTAAAAATGTGCTGCTGGCACCAGGCTTGGCATGGGGTTTTTAAAACTCAGGTATGGAAAGAGGCTCACTTCTCTTCCTTCTGACATTGGATGTTACTGCTTGCTGGTTACTTGATTAAACTTTCCAAATTAGAGTACATAAAAAAACAGTGTGCTTTTAAGTACGTGCTGCTTTGCACATGGAAACACCCAGCATCAAAAGTATACAAGAGCAATTGTGGTTGAGGAGCAAATAAGTCTCCTGCTATATGGCTGCACAGTCCTGATTTTAGGCATTGGTGTTTGTGTGTGAATGACTTCTAAAGAGAAGAACAGGGAATCAAAACATCTTTAAACAAGCACTTCATGGTAAACATCTCTAGTTTGGGAGGGTTTATTTATTAATTTTTCAGTCTCTCATTACTATCTTTGAAAAGCCTGACTAGATTCAGTGCAGTCAAGGCTGGAAAACATGGAAAGAACATAATGTAATTTCGTTTTTGCACATGAGACCTGTCCTGTCTGAGCAGCTTGTTAGGGATGTAGTTTATATTATTTATACTAAAACATCTGGTAGTTGCTTAGCATGGAGTGAGTTGTGTGCTGTTAAGAACATGTATTTAAAGGGTTTATGTGAAGAGCATTTTTAAGGTTTCTTTTTTTCCAAAGTTCTTCCAATTAGCTTTAATATCAGCAAATGAGTGACTACCTGGAGAAAGCTGTGTCAGAGGCAGATCTGGCTGTGTGTTAGAGAAATGCAAAAAGTTAATTATCAAAATTAACAGCAAGAATTAAAACTTACTTAATGTGCTGCTGCCAGTGAAATCAAAACCTTATGAGTTAATGATAGCTTTTGATAATAGTTTCATCAACAGTAAAATTCATGGGGAGCAGGCTTGTTTTTCAGTGATCGACCATGACCATCACTGGTTCATGGGAATATCATCAATCCGTAGTACACTCATTAAGTACAAATGTTTTTCCTCTTGGATCACATTTAAACAGAGAGGCCACACTTTCAGCTGGCAGAAATTACTGAAGTCAACTGCAGTTTCTGGGGAGATGTTTTTTCCTTCTCTTAGGGGGTATTATGGGCTGATAGACCTTTCAACAGAGACATACAGCAACAGTGTAAACAAAGATATTTTAATTCTCCTGCTTTTCGCTTGCCTTTAAATGAACATTTGCAAAAGCCACACCTTGTGTAAGGAAATTCTTGTCAAAGCAGACAAGAACTGAAAAATCTATGTAGCTTAAAATAGGTCATTATTATTATTGTAATGAAAATGATTCTGCCTTGACAAGCTGTATTAAAATAGAGTCCAGTGGTAGGTTTGTGCATTTCAGCTATCTGAACCATTTGGAAAATCTATTCTTCAAGCTGCGAACAAAAACTGTACCCTAAAGACATGCTGGTACTTTATTCCATGTGGGCTGATGTTTCTTATCATTAGAAGTTAGTTCCTTTAGCAAAATGCCTTTTTTCTTCTGCTAAGCAATTTAAAATTAAAGCTTGACAGGACATGCTAATGAAATAAAGCAATAAACATTTTCTAACAGGTGCAAAATACAGTACTTGTTCAACAAGATGATATTTCTGGAAAATTTTGCTTGGTAAATCTAATTTGTGTCAGTTCAATATTGGCTTGAACATCTCGTTCTAATTTATTGAAAGCACCAGAAAGACTATAACCATTTGTTTAGCACAAAGTGTTCAATCTATAAGAACAAACTTCATGAAATTTAATTTTCCAAGCACAAAAGGCAATTGAAGCAAGCAAAGCAGCAAAAACTCCATGTCACTTCTCCCTCTGAACAAAGGACAAATCTTGTTTGAAAGCACTGGGACAAAAGTAGCAGCGACCTTGCTGGTATCATCCACATGGAGAGGGCTCTGCAGGAGCTCAGCAGAGGTTGTCACAACTGATTTCTCATGCAGAATATTAAAGATTTAGTTTCACACCAAGGAAAAACTTGGATCTGCTGTGCTGGCATTGCTTGTTTGGTTTTGTTTTTTAAATGAGTTTTCAATAGTGAAAGCTTGAAGATTAGACGTGCTCTAACAGCACTATGGGTGGTTGAAATTAAGGTGTTTCCTTAACGCTGTAAGGTCAATGAGAAAACCTCCATGGAATAAATTACTTTGCAGATTTTAGGATTGATTTTTATTTGTTTTATTACTACTTTGAATGCAAACTTTACCCTACCAGCACTCCATCCCATTTTAGATCCCTCATGCAGACATCTTTTGTGGCTTTGCAATGTGATGATGGTGGCCTGGAGGATGTTTAAGTCCTTCATCACTTAGCTCTTACCTTCTCACTCTTTTTGGTACTGTTTTTGGAGCTCTTGGAAGTGAGGATGACACCAAATGTGAACTTCTGTACTGGTCTTCAAATGCATAAATAACAAATACAATTTTTTTTTTTTTTCCCTATACGGTTGTTTAGGTCTCTCCTCTCTAAGAGTGTAAATGAGACAGAGTTTACCCTTTTACTCCATTAATTTGTTTTAGTGGCTTCAGAACATGGCGCTGGAGATGTGTACTGGCTGAGATAATGATCTTATAGGTGTGTTACAGCTTTGGAATAGACTAGGATTGATCTCCACTGCTGGGACCTTCACAAGACCCCCATGGGATCTTGACTGATTGATTATAAAGCTCTAGGAGAAATTTGTCCTGATGGGTTATCAGGTGTAACTTGGAGTACATCTGGTCATTTAGGTCATTTTGGTCCAGAGTTATGTCTTCTGTGGTGCATGAAGTGCCGTATTAATCCAGAGAATTTCCATTTTTTTACAGAATCTGGCCTAATATCATGAAAAACAAAGATTCCTATGATCTTGGGTGGCTGTAGGGAAGACTAGAACTTGAAAGCTGGTTTTAACCTAGGCAAATCAGTTCTAGGAAACAAAAACAGTGAAGACGTAGTGGCTGAACCCTAATATTTTGTAGCATTTCCATTTTGCAAAGAGCTTTTGATCCCAAAGGACAGAAAGCTTCATTTTTCTGGCTGTCAAGATTTGAGGTTTTTTTCCTTTAAATTTCTACTTCAAGTAGTCATCTTTTTTTCCTGTAACATCTCTTGGTTATCTTGTAGCCACAGTTTGTAGATTTTTCATCATTACAAATGATAGCTTAGAGAGCACATTAATGAAATTTAGTTGAGATGCAGATAAAAATTTGAATGAATTCCTTATATGCTAACAAGTAATTTGTTCAGTAATGGTGCGGAAAACAGAATTACTTTTTTCTAGCTAATAATGCTTGCAGAATTTATACTGATTATACCATATATATACACATATATATCTGTGTCATGAAGGGTATAATCCTGAATGACCCTTGAACCAAAAGATACAGAAGGGGTCTGTGTTTATCTCTTGAAAAAATAAAACGACAAAATTTAGTCACCTTAGTCCATGATTCATCCGTTCTTGTAGTTTCCCTACCATTAGGCCAAATCATCTAGCAAAGATCAGATCTAATAATTGCCATGAGCAAACACTTAGAACCTGCTCTACTTTTGGTGTTGATTACAGCCCTGCCTGCACTCAGTAGCATGGCACAAGCATTTCCAGATGCTTGGTTCCTCTTTCTTTAATGAGCTTTGTGGAGTCACTGTTTGTAGGATTGTTAATCTTTATATGCAAAATGATACAATTGAGATAATAGCAAGGAGATGGTGATAACATCAGACCCATGTTTTCTGCTGGCTGTGTCATTTGTATTTATTATGCTGCACGCTGACCTGCTGAAGTTGTAACAGCTACATTAAAATGATTGAATTCCAAATATCACAGCTTTATTATGTTTCCCATTGTGGTTTATTTTGGAGAGGAATATGTAATGAACTATAGTGTAGCCATCATCTCTCCCAAGCCCTTGGCTCTTGTGCTGGGTATCAGAAAAGTGTAATTGGAGGTCAGAGATCGTTCACATCTTTTTTGGGAGGGGGAAGCCTGCAAACAATTTCCATTTGCCCTCTGACTTGCAGGAATTTCAATATTTCTTTATGCAAACACTCAGCTAATGATCTAATCAGAGTGAATAAATGTAGGCTAACCTGACTACTAATTAAGCATGGTTAACAAGATACTGCTTCTATTACACACTGTCCTTTGTGTTATCTGTCGCTCTATTATTGAATACCTCTCAGAGCTGCCTTTCCTTCGGCTCTGAAGGCTTTTCCAGGTTGCTTCTGATGGCACTCATAAAGCTGATTGGCACTGTGGGATTACAGCTGTGCTGTTGGTGCATTGGTGTTGGGTAGATTTTCGTGTTTCAGTCTTTTAGCTTTGCGCAACGTTGTGGAGTGCTAGGATATTCTAGGTTTAAAAGCACAAACTAGAGTCAGTGGGGTTATATGTGGGGTTGCGGCACTGAGGGATATGGTTTAGTGGATGTGGGGGTGGTGATGGGTTGACAATTTGGCTTAGTGACTTCAGTGCTCTTTTTCAACCCAAGTGACTTTACAATCTATTTAAAAGTAAGAGCTGCTTGGAATCATGATATTTAAAACTTGGGATAGTGAAGCATGTTTATTTTGAGCCATCCAGCATGGTGGATGAGGATCCATCGACAGTGCTGGATCAGTAATGAGCGCTAAGGACCAGCAACTTCCAAAACTGTGGCTGTCGTACCTGTGCAGGCAGCCTGTACATCAAAATCACTTTGTCTCTGACTGCCCACGCTGTTTGATACGAGTGGCTGTCTCTGGTGAGCTGCAGCCTGAAATAGCAGCAGTGTTACACGGCTGGGCATTGTGTTGTCTGGCACATTTATGTGGATAGACCTAAAAAGCACATATGATGTTAAGCAATGCTTCCAATGGTATTGCTTCTAGGTATTAGTTCTGTTTACTTCTTGAACAATGTTGGTTTTATATTTTCATTAAAGAAACAGTAGGGGAGATATTTCTCACTTCTACATGTCTAAAGCTCAGCAATGCCCCCAAAAATTCTCAGTTTGAAAAAAAAAAAGAAAAAAGAGAAAAAAAAAAGAAAAATCCATACTGGAATAGATATTTAGAGTCAATTATTCTTCTGATTCCTTCTTCAACTCACCTGCAAGTTCAATGTCAGCTTCAGTGTCATCTATGTTATAACCCAGTGAGCTTTGCAAATAGACACTGATGGTTGAGGAGAGTTACTGATCTATCCTTAAACCCAGCTTGATGGTGGCTACAGTGTTTGGGCTGCCTGTATCACATCGATCTGTGTTAGACTGGAAGCTTGTTCCTTGTAGTTGCTCATTTATACACCTTTTGATCATATAGTTAAGAAGCAGCCTGAACTTTAACACGTATAAAAATAGAAATTGACTGTATTTATCAAATTCACCATTACTACTTTTTTTCCACTGGGTCTGTGCTCAATAGAGCAATTTAGCGCTACATGTGTGGAGTCATAAAACACAGAAGAGGCAAAACTCACAAGAGGCTCATGCAGGTAGGTTTTGCTTATTAAATGTCTGTACAATATGGGAAGATTCATCTGCTGCCAAAAATTTCCAGCTCTGCTGCAGATTGTGAAATGAAGCGGCATCAATACTGAGATTTTATCTATATAAGCCTTATCCATATTTGGAAGCAAAAATGACTATCACTTTTATTTCAGAAGCCATACTTCCGATTTTATTACTGTGATCTCTGGCTTAATTAACATGTACTCTTTGCTCTTTCGGGTTTTGATTCAAAAATCACACAAACCAGTCTTTCTGTCATTCACCCAAGTGAGCCTAGCAGTATCCCTGACTACCTGCATTAATACAAGTCATCACAGAATCATCCAGGTTTGAAAAGACCTTTGAGGTCATCGAGTCCAACCATCAATCTGTTTTATTATGGAGGCAGTTTTGGATGAGTGTGGTACAGGAAGTATGAATCTATTTCTGTTCAGAACCCTAATTATTTTTACCACTCCCAGTATTTAAAATTGCTTTCTTTGCTTAGCTCCTCCAGGATGTTTCTTTGTGATGATAAAGAAATACATAAAACATTTAGCAAAAATTCAGCTCCACCAGTTCTGGATCCCTGAGCAAAAAAACTCCTTCTAACTAGACTGATTTAACTTATTTACAGTGGGGATTTTCTGTCTTCTCCTGAAAGAGTAGTCTGAAGTCTGCTATTGGTTGTTGTCTATGGCAGAGGTGGCAAAATGAAATCTAAACACAAATGTGTCATTTTTGGCCACTTTTGAACAAAAATTATCAGTCTCCTGTACATGTGTGTATTTTCAGTGATATGAAACACACAGCAACTGAAGTAAAGCCATCTTACTTCTGGCTGTCAGACATCATGAAATGGAAAGTGATGGATTTCCAGATCAGCACAGACATGCTGAGATAAGAGTCTGGATTTCTGGAAATGACAGAGCTATCAGCACTTGTTGACAGAACTGAAGGGGGGAATGCATAACCTGCTATAATAGACTTAGCTTTAGACTCCAGTTCTGCATAAGACAGAAAACTAAGAACATGTTGTCAGTATTTCAACCCCTCTCTATGAAGTTTGTGAAGATATAATAAAGGCCGTATTTGATCTCTGTGGGATGGAGCATTTTAGTTGCTAATTGCTTTGGACAAAGGTGCAACTTAATTGTCATGAACCACACAGTTCAGCTGTGTGCTGCTCAGTGCTTCTGAAAAGCTCCCTTCAAAGGTGTCCTCTACAGCTCTTTTTGAAGGTAGATTTGCTAACCAGTGTTCTCCAGCCAAAAACAAAACCAAACAAAACAATGCAGCTGGTTGTCAGGTGGCCCCTCATGACTGAGGGTGAGGAGTAGATAGGGAATTGTTTTAAGTACTTTGGGATTATTGAGCAAAAAAAGTGGCTGTTGTTCACATCTGCTGGAAACTCAGGAAGAGTTCAGCCTTTTCTGAGGATGACAATGAAAAAACATTTTTTTGCTACTAAGCAAAATTTCTATGGAAATCAAATAGAACAAAACCTCCTGTGTTCTCATGCTTGTGGGAGAAGTTAATTTTTTTTCCTTTAGCAAGAAATGGTCTTTGTTTTGTTCTGCTTTTGTTTGAAAATCCCCGCTGTTTTACCAAAGCATGTTCTTTTGAAAAATCCTTTGGAAAAAGACCAGAATTTAAGTTGAGTTTGAAAATGTCTGCATGAGGGGACTTGGGAAAGCGTAGGGCACGTTCTGACAGCCCTGCTGAATAGCCTTGGAGCAGGAGATGAATTGGGGGGGGGTGAAAGGCTGGAGGAGCTGGCCTGGCCAGCACCATAGGAGAGGAACTGGAGAATGAGGCTGAGACAGGTCAGCCAGCACAGGGATCATAAACAGGGAAAATGAGCAGAAAACCACCTTGTTCCAGTAGACCTCAGAGCTATGAGCAGAAATGAGATGTGTGTGGTTGTTCCTTTCCTTTCTGTCAACAAAACCGCTAATGAGTGATGACTGATGTCACCTGTTCGGAGCTCAAACTTCTGCAACATGGACCCAGGCTTTGAGCCCCTTTAATAACTCCCCATTGAATTTTTCCATAGATTCTTCTTATTTATTTATTTATTTATTTATTTTATTTTTGATCAAGAAGTTATCGACCATTCATACTCAGAACGCTATAATTCAGAAATCTTGAGAAATTTCAAAGTTAAAAAGAACATACCTCTGTTGGACTCTCTCTGCACATGCATTGCTATTCTCTTCTTTTGATGGGAGATCATTGTTGTCCAAAACAATGGAATATTTGCCCTTAAATAGCCCTTCTAGACATCCAAGCAGTGCCAAGGATTATGTAAGGTACCACATATCCAAACAGGTTTGTGTCATCTGGCTCCATCTGGCACCCAAAATTCATAGGTACTTGTGACCTTCATGTCTCTCTGCCTTGGCTCTTTTTATAGTATCTACTTATCACACAGCTGTGTTGTAACACAGATGTGTGTTTACAAAGCACTTGGATGCTATTTTGAACTCTCAAGAATAAAATAAATACTTAATTCATTAGGATAATGGCATGCAATAGATTGCACGCTGGCCATAGATTTGGGTGCAAAACAAGCTGCTAAAGGGAAAAAAAAAAAGAAATATAGCTACCTGAGCATGTATATTTTAATATGTGAAAGGATACAATTGAAAGACATGGAAATAGCATGCCTTTTATGTTAAGTCAGAGATGTTAATTGCATTACTTTGAGTTTTTATGGGCTTGTTCAGGTGCTTAATTTGACTTTAATAAAATAGACTTATCAAATTAGCACTCACTTATTTGATAGAAATAAATTTGAATATCACACTATTTAAAATCTGACAGTCAGGAAGCATCCATCAAACATAGCGCTAGTGTCACGCTGCATGTGTTGCCTACCAAAATCATTATGCTCTGTGCTTCCCGGTTACTCACTTATTTGCTTGTGCAAGTTGACTTTTAAAGCTACTTTTGAGACTGATTCAATTTTGAGATGAGAGGGGACTTTTTTGTTGTACGCAGCAGGGCTTGAATGAGGTCCTGGCTCTGCAGTTCATTGCAGTGGAAAGGACGGAGGATTCCCGAGGTGAGCTTGGCTCCAGAGCTAGCAAATAGCAATGGAGAGATCAAGGCTCATCTCCTTCTGTCTCGAAGTGTTAGCCATCATGGCCAGTATGGGGATGTTTTTTTTCTCTTCATTCTGTTTTCTTCTTTTATTTTGGTAAGCGATACAGAGGCATCATCTGTTGCAAGGATGTTTTATGAGTACTGTCTTCAGGGGAAAAACTGGAATTGTGTATAGAGACCATTTTTACCTGAAATATCTCACTGAGATGACTCAAACCCTTTGATATTTCACCAGTTCAGCCAAAATTCTAGATTGTGACAGCCTGTCCAAAGTCAAGTTAACTTTCTTTGTCAACTCTTTTCAACTCTTCTTATTTCCTATTTCCTGTCATGCTTCTCAATTATTGTCATTTTTTTTTTTGTTTGTTTTAATTCATTTATGCAGTTACTTGAAGTTGGGTGGCAGAACCGTTGACTTGATGTGCCTAAGACAAGTGTAAGGCCAGATGTGCTGTGCATGTTCTGCTGTAAGCTTAGTGCCAAGGCTGCTGGAGTGAGAAGTTCTGTAGGATTTCCTTCACAAGAATGTAACACTTCTTTGGGATTTCATGGTCATCAAAATGAATGGACACAGGGACCTTTATTGAGCTTTTTGTATAATATTTGTGTGCCAGGAATATAATCTTCCTTAAGTTCTTCATTTGTCCATATCATCATCCTCTTAGTGTTCTTTTTTTGGAATAGGATCGTTCCTTCCCACTCATAACCACGCTACGTTCAGGAGTGTCGTGGAAAGGATTATTCTGAATTTATTTATTTTTAAGGCAGTAATGGTAATTCATAGTTATTTGCTGAATAACTGAGTAGTAAACAGAAAATGTAGCTCTAATTCAGAAGTTTGATTAAACACAAGAGCCTGCAAGGACCAAAAATTCTGGTGGGTTTCTTGGTGTGGTTTGGGAACCTGTGCTACCAATTTGAGAAGTTCCATGGAAAAGAATCAGTCTTTTACCTTCAGACCTCTTATCCAAAGGCTGAAGATGCTTTTGAAGGGAGACACAGCTTGAACTCAAATACTTTGTGCCCCCAAATGCTTCCTGAATTGCGATATTCAATCACAAGATGGCACTTCTGCGTCACAGATAAAGTGGCTTGATTTTGTTCCAGCTATGAAAATGCCAGTGTGCATCTGGCTAAATTCCCTTTTATTTCCCAAATATAAATATTTCTTAGACTCTGAAAGAGAACTTGTTAGTGTACTGGTGGGTTTCAACTCCAGTTCAATCCTATAATGAATATACATAGTATAACTATTAATAGAACTCAGGTTGCAAAGCTGCTTAATTTTCTTAGAGCTGCAGTCCACATCATGAATTTTCATTAAAACGATTAATGTCAAAGTTGCTAAAACTTTTCCTATGGGTGCTTTTATAATTGTGGTCACAGATGAATTATCTGTTTATCTTATCTGGATGTTATTAATCTTTAGATCCTCTTCTTGCTTCCATACCGAGCCTGTCCCAGTGGCAGGCTGTGAGCAGCTGGAGGGAAGGTGGTGCATTCAAAGGCATCACTTTAATGGCAGTAAACTTGTGCCATGATCAGAGCACAGGTATAACATAACTTCCTGAGTGATATTTCACAGTTGCGTTGATTTTTAGCAGGAATCACAGGCTTGCATAACTATCATGTGAGCTGTTGTAGGATTTGGACTTTTTTCCTCTTCGTTTCTGAATTTTTTCAGTCCTTTAGGAGTTGAAAACCTTCAGCTGGTTCTGTGTCCCCTTTGGCTCTTGTCTTTGAAGTTAATTCGTTCCTCACATGAAAATCAGCTTGCTATGGCTTTGGAAACAGAAACTTTTCATTTTGGAGTCCGCTTCTGTGGTTGCACTTGGAGCACAGGAGCCAAAATCAACAAATAGGTCTTGAAAGCACTGCAGGAAAGGAGGTGTAGCTGGCTCTTGCACACCACCTGTGGCAGTATGTTATTGCAATTACTTAGTATAATTTTTCTCCCCCAGAAGAACTTGCTTTTGACTGGGGAAAAAAAAAAATAATCAAAACAAGTCACAGTGAGAAAGCCTGCAGCAGCTTTTAACTCCAATGCTTCCCCACAGTGAGAGCTTTGGTTTTCTCCTTCCAGGAAATTCGGTGTAGTCACAACTGTTCACTTGCAACTTAACAATTGTTTAAAAGAAAACCAAAGGTGACCTTTTCCACTCAGCAGAGCTGACTAAAAGCAATACTTAGCATGATGCCCAAGACGGCATCTGCCTTCAGTCAGGGCTCCAGCAGGACTGCACTTAGTGCAAGCCCTCCAACAGGGGACAGCAGGGGACATTCAGCTCTCCAGTCCCCCCCCATTTGTCCTTATTTCATTGCTTCCTCCCTGAATACATATGTAAAGGCTGTCATTTAATGGTACCAAACGGCAGCATCTCAGTACCTGATGATTATATGAGTGCCCAAACCATCCCTTTTGGCTTTTTGTCACCACTACTAGCCTGTTCTGCTGTGTCGCTTCAGCAGCTTTTGCCTCAGCGCTGCATCTTGGGCTGCTGCACCCAACATAATAATTTAAAATAACAATTTGTTCACTAAACACTTCTGACCCCATTTCTCCTGAAGAGAGTGTGAATAAACTTGCTAATCCTCTATTATGATGATGATAAGGCATCAAATAGATGTCTTTTTTCACTTGATATTCATGCACCCATTCCCTTATGACCCCATTCTGGGTGTGGTTGACCTCCAATACCAGACTCCCATCCCCATTAAATGGAGGCTATGGTCATGATCTCACCTTGCTCACAAGGAGTATATATGGGCCTCAGTAACTCTTAACCTAAACAATTCAGTGTGCCTAACTGCAGCATATGCTTTACTGAGAGGCAGCTGACTCATGGTGGGAGAAGCTGAGCTCCGTGGGTAGTGTGATGGGATATCACACAACTGGTAGGCACAAGGCAGTGCCAGAAGTCAGCTCTGTAGGCTGCTTGTAGCTCAAAAGCTGTCTGCCTGTTTTTTGGGGCTTTCTCAGATGCTTCCTTTTTCCTCAGAGCAAATCCAATGTTTTTCCAAGCAATGTTTGTCTAAACAAAGCCCATGGTGTGTTGTAATTCAACCTCACTGCGCTGCTATACAGAGATTACCATATTTTCCCAGCAATAACTTCTTAAAATAACTTTCTGTTCCCTTATATTCTGTGTGGATTTCTTGAATCAGGCAGAATCAATGTTTCCATTTTACTGAGCTGTGGGTACCAGAAATCCCTCATTGTGGAGATGGCAGCACATGTGAATGTTGTGCCCAGGTCAGCAAATAACCTGAACTGTGCTGAGATGTGATTCCCAGAAAGCACCACACCTCCTTCATACAGCATAAAACACCAGAGCTATGCAGAATGGCTTCAGTAGCTTAATTTGTTCACGTACTAACAAGCAGCCTCAGGTTGTGTGGTTCCTTATGCAGCTATAGACTTTGCTGTGTGGAATAAGCATAAAACTGTCTTTGTGGTATTTACATGGCTTTATATCTGGTTGTGGAACATATGTGGTATTTCTCCTTAGCGATGCATCTGTTTTTGCTAAATCAAAGGAACTGACATTTAAATTGTTTCAAATCTTGGTTAAGTTCAGTTTGACCAGGTGATGTCAAGGTTAACGTTTGATTAAACCACTAAGAATGGAAAACTCAGAGAAGTGAGATGCACAAAGTGTTTGCTTAACTTTTTGTCTTTTATGTTGGTGTTTTTGTTTTTTTGTGTTTGTTTTTTTAACTTACTTTGCTGGAGAGCTTGTATTTCCTTTTTTCCTTGTCCACCTAAAAATTCTCATGAGGATTTTCCTGCATGATTCCAGCATCCACGTCTCACAGCCTTGCAGTAAGGATAAAGTGTCAGTGCCAATAGATAGGAAATCACCCCTACGGTACCTCTGCCCTGAAGCATGCCATCAGGATATTTATGCTCCTGAGATGATGGATGATTAGACATCAGGAGCACTGGGCACCCTGCTCTACGCATGTGACTGCAGAAAGAACTGCTGGACATTGCTTGGTTTTATGAAACAGCTCAGGCTCAGCGGACTCATCTAAACCCTGATATCTCTAAACATTGTTTCCTAGTGGTAAGAAATCTTCTTTAACGATCTCATGTGGGTATTACTGTCAAAGCATTTATTTACTCACTCATAAATCAGGCAGAGGTGTAGCTTGCTGCTGGTCCTACAGGCACTGGAGTGAATGCAGGAGAAATTGGTCTGTGGTTTCTCCCCTGGTTGAAAAGGCTCCAGGCTGATGTACCTGCTCAGATTGCTCTGCTTGTTTGGAATGAAACTCTTCAATGCTTGGGACAATATTTGAAGGAATATCTTAATCTTGCTCTACTTGCAGTGCGCAGGTTTGGATCTGGACCTAAATGACTCCAAACAACTTACATAGAAGGAGAGATTTTGTCCAACTCAAAGGAGGATTTCTTTCTGTGTTTCTCTAAGGTTTTTGCTTTGAAAAAATGACCTATAAATGTCCAGTTCTTTGCCGGGCAATGTTTTTGCCTTTCACTTAGGGTCTTTGTTATCCCTACTGGTAGAACAGTGTCTGAGGAACTGTTGTTTGCTCGTGGTTGATTTATAAAGCTGTGTGATGGCATGGGAAGATTCAGGCTGTTTAAGCAGGCAGAAGTAGTGCAATTGTTTTTAAGTGCCCCTGAAACTACCAAAAAATCTTTTTCTGGCTGTTAGATGCGTGAAACTAGTGAGAAATATCAATTGGACATTTTTGCATATCTATAAAACAGATTTTTCAATCATGAATTTTGCTGCACCAACTTTCCATTGATTATTATTTTTTTTAATTACATTTTATTTGTGGGTTTTTTTTGTTTGTTCCTAGAATAGAATCAAATGAAGCTTTGAAAAACGTGTAATAAGTTTACCCTCTAAGAACAATCTTTTGTCATACCTTCTTGCAATGCAAACGTCACACATCCTGCTCCTGTACTACAACATATGCTTTGCTCCATGATTCCAAGGCTGCTTGTCAGCACAGACACACATACAGTAAATAGTTGGTAAGAAAATAATTGTGCCATATGGTTTCAGTGTTGTTGCAAAACTTGTGATTTTTAAATCCTTCCTTTTTTTTTTTTTTTTTTTTCCTGTTTAACTTTAAGCATATGGTAGCAGTGAGCATGCTATAACTTCTGCCATAATGCAAACATAGGTTAATGCCAAGTATATCTGCCATATGTATATTCATGGTATCATCACACCAGTATTAGTTAGAGAGATAATAAACATCCACAAAAATAGCTACAACCATATTTTTCCCCATGGAAGAGCTGCTCGTTAAAACACTGAGGAGTAATGATTGCTTGTGATTCTCTCCTCTCCAAGTTCTGCATAATGGAGTACTACACACTTTCAGTGTAAGAATAATATATCCCCATCTACATTTATTGCGAAAATGACAAATTGTGTTTTCCAGTTTTGTCTAAGTGTGCTCTGGGTGTATTTCCTTGGAAAATTAGTATTTGAAAACCTGGTGTGAGGTAGATTCTATCATAGTACGTTAATAATGGACAGCACTGTTTGATGGAATGATCTTGGTTTGTAGTGTTCTGGGCTCATAAAAATAATCTCAGCACTAATAATATTTATGTGAGCACTAAGAACCCTGACAGAGCACTGTAACTAAATTGATTTTATTAATAATACAATAGATCATTAACGACAATCGTGCTTGAAAGGAACATAGAAATAGTGTAAATGAGGTTTCCCTCTGTCTTGCTTACCATGCTGCTGTTTTAAAATTACTTACCTTATTAAGGAGAATAACAAGTAAATACATAATGAGAATGCACACAGGCACCTTATGAGAAGTGCTGCAGAGTAATGGTGCGCTTAAACTGAGTTATGTGTGGCAGTTCTCTGCGTTTTGTCCTCCAGCAGTAGCAGGCTGCTTTTAGTGCTACAGAGAAAGCAGCTTTTCTGGCTGGAGCAGGTCTTGGCCTAATAATCTTTTTAGATTATTTCATTACTTGGAGGAGTGTATTTTTAAATGTAATCCACAGTGCAGCATTGTGGTGGTGCTGTGCTTTCAGAGGTGAATGGGAGAAATACCTCTCACAGCCTCTTGTGCTCTTCCCACTGCTGTGCCTGGATGGCACTGGGTGTTGTACCTGATATTTGGGAATTGGGGGGGGAAGGTTATGTACAGGTTATGCTGAGGTGAACACTCAAACCTCTAGCTGCCCTGTATGTTTCCAAAAAGTGTTGTGGAAGTGTAGAAAGTGAGTGGTTATACACTTCCTGAAGGGTTTGTGTGTACAGAAGTGCAGAGGTAATTAAAACCAGTGTGACACTATTGATTATTTAGGGTTGGGAAAGGATCTTGGTTTATAGCCCAAGCGCAGGGAAATGAAAGAGAGAAAAGTACGTGCTGTTGTGACCTGATTTTCTGACAGCTCTAAAAGGGGGAAAGTTTAAGAACAAAAAGCACAAAATGCTTCAGTCTTCCTGAAAATGAAGAGATATGTCTTTATTCACATGACACCTGTATATGTATGAGTACATTATCTCTTTATATAAACACATAAAGTGGAAGGATTGATGCATGTGTAAACTATATTCCTCCTCATGGGCAACTGTATCCAGATAACCTTGCTCCAAGTCTTGCTAGCAGTTAATAATCAGGTAAATTTGTTGACCGTATGTCATGGTTGGCACAAAATGGCACAAGTGACATCGGTGTGTCTTTGCACCAAGTACAAGATGTCATGTATATGGCCCTCGTAACTGAGCCAAGTGGTTTCATGTCTGTGGCTCAAGCCTGAAGTTTTAATCACCTTTAGGAATGGTGTCACCGAAAAGTAAGGCCACCAAAAAGTTTGTACAATGTGCAGAATTAAAACTGAGCTCAGCCTCTGTGTGCTCATGCTGACTGTGGGGAGACCTTGACCTTCAGGAAAAATCCTTCCTGATAAATACTGTATGCCCCATGCAGTGATGCCATGGGTGTGGGAGTGTGATATGTCCAACAGCCTCACTTCCCTGCTATGCAAATATTTCACATCCAGCATGCTGCAAATATTTTTCCATAACAGAATGTTGTTATAAACTACATATTTGAAAAAGAGGGGACGAAGGCCCTCAAAAGGTACATCTTTGTTGTCCTGGAGAAGATTCTGAAAACCAAGGTGAAACTGGGAGGCAGGTAAATAAGATTAGTGAAAGACACAGTATTATGGACCAGCACAGTGACAGAGACTGATTATAGCTGAAAAGATTCTGTCCTTAAAAAAAAAAAAAAATAATGGGGGGGGTGGGGGGGGGGAGGTGAAAAAGTGCCAACCATTCATTCAGAACAGTTGAAAATTACACAGTAATTCACACGTTCTCTGGAGCTCTGGTACTCCTCACTCTGCCTCAAGTCTTCAGTAGATTTTGGTTTTGATGAGAAGTCTTACTAACACAAAAAAGTGCTGGGTTTTGTTTTAAATTAGTTTTAAATAAAATTCTCTCTGGTGTTTCTTTTATTTCTTTCTCTTTTTCTTTCCTTCTTTTCCCTTTTCTCCCCTTCCTGTCGTGTTGGCTGCATGTTGGTGACAGCCTAGTCCACTGTAGAGGAGGTGGGTCATGCCGGGTTCCACTGTGTGAACAGTGCCGCTTCTAAATTGCATCGTGGAGAGCCCTTGTCCTGATGGCACTTACTGGTTTGTATGCTGAGGAAAACGCAGGTTCATGCTAATGTTGTGATTTCCATTTGTTTATGTTTAGAAAGCCTAGCCTGGGCTTTAGATGTTAGTTCTCCAGCACTTTGCTTAGCAAAACAGGATGCTGCAGATGCAACTTGTTTTTGTTTCTGTATCTTTGAACAACTGATTTTATAGCTGCTTGAATGTGAATTTTGGCAGATGAGAGGGTTGCTTGGCAACTAGACTGCACTATTTGTGCTGGTACCTGCCACATGGCTTCCTGGCTTCCCGGGGTGAGCACAGCGTGGGGCTGCAATGTTTCTGTTCCTATTTATTGCCCATGCTGCTGTGTACTGAGGGCCGATATTGGTCCTTGCTGCATATCACGCTCACCAGCATGATGGATCCTCCTGCAGAGGTTTTATGGAGTTCAGCAGTCGTGGTGCTGAATATTCCATAAAGTAAGAATGGAGCTGATGGTTCACCTCTTCTTCTCTTTAAGTTGTAACCTGTCTGACTTTCCAACCAGGAAATGCAGGTCTGTGGTGATGATCTTTTGGAATGATCATTAATTTTAAGAGTTGACGTTGGGTAAATAGTTATTGAAGGAGTGATATTACTGTTTCTGAAAGAAGACATAATATTGGATCTGTCCACAAAGCACTGTTGCCAACATTGCCGTGCATGCATGGCCAATAGGTGTACCTGTCTATTTTTAAGGAAAAGCCAATCACATAAAGACAAAAAGTCTAGTATAATGGTACGTGGATCCCCTGCTTCAAGATGTACAGTACACAGTGCCAAGGGAAGTACCCTTCATGTGCTCTGTGCTGTTCCCTTAGCTTTACCCATGAGTCTTTTAAAAAATAAGAAGAAGAAGGAAAAACAGGTACAAGTCTTATTTTCTTTCTCAACCCAAGCACTTTGGTGTGAAGGGGTTTGGTAATTAGCTAGGGTTAGTTTCAGGAGGTGAACTGATTGCTACCTCCTACTTCATCCTCCTGAGGGAAATTTTGATCATAAAATTCAAAGGCTGACCTTGGTTTGAATTTTATAAGGAATATTGCATTCGGTTTGACCTTCACGGTCTAGATTGAAAAAGATGAAAGGATTAGCTGGAATTGCACACTATGCCTAACGTCCAAGGAGGGGAAAAAATAGCTAAAATCCTGTACCTATAAATTATACATGAGAAGCCTTGTATGCTAATGCTGTAATCTTATGTCACCAGGCTTCTTGCATTAGCTGGATGTGTGGGACTCCTATTAGGTGAATAGTAACAGTTGCTTTAAAAATAACACATGCAATGAATAGTCCTGGGGGGAGGAGATATAATTTTTATAAAGTGAAAAACCTAAACTGTATAAAATATTTGCAGCAGCATCTAGTTTTGTAGAAGTACAAGATTTGAAAAGCATTAAAGCACTACAGCTTACTGTCAAGCTTTTTTTTTTTTTTTTTTTTTTTTTTTGGATAGCAGTAGCAAAATTCATGATTCTGGTTTTAATGGGGGGAATGCACTGTGCTCCCCATGCCCTCTGGTTAATGCCATCAGCAGAAGGTGGTGCTTTGCTGCTGCTGCTCCCTGCTCAGATGCCTGAGGTCTCTCCAGCATGTGTTGGCATGGTCCTAAGGAAGGAAGGTACTTTCAGTGATTAACTTAATTGATGGTCTCTGTCAAACAGCTAGTTCTACTGTTAGTCCTGTGAACTGCTACTGAAATCCTTCACGTGAGGAAAGGTGAATAAAATCTGACCCTAAATAACTTCAAGGTCCACAGACAGCTCATGTTTTGAACAAATGATGCCCCTTCCCTATTGCCCCTTGGGTCTGGGTGGTGATGCTACTTTGAAGGGATGAATTGGTTCTCACAGATTGGATTTTTATTTCTTTTATGTACAGTTTTGTTGTTTTTTTCTTTTAAAATTGATGATACCAACATAAATATGATAACTATTGAACGAAGAGAAACATCAATGTAGAATATTGACCGGTAAGGAATAGGGGGTCTTGTACAACTTCTATTGATTTGATTTATGGATGAAAAAATGTGTTTCTGTAGAACTTACTGCTGCTTATTACAGAGAAAAACCCACACATTAAAGCTATTTTGGTACTAACCTTTTTTTCTGTTTTTCAGGGTCCACTCAGTGTCATCTGATGATAACAGTAAGTAGAGCTATTGCTCTATTTAAATACCGGCTGCTAACAGAATGCCATTAATCTGACAATTTCATTTCATCACTCACCTGTTAATTTGAAAAATCTGAACTCAAATTATTGGAACCACTCTTCAGTAACTGAGGAGCAGTTCTTATTGCAGCATGCCTGATTTTCCTCTAAATCTTTTACCTTCATTATTGATGTTTATTCTCTGCACTCCAAAGCATGTCCTCCTGTCCTGAAGCCTTCCGCTCCTACACCAGGTACCAGTGTTTTCATGGAGCTGGGTGTACACCCCCAGTTCCATAGAGCTGAATATAATGTAATTCTGAAATGCAAATTGTCTGGCTGTTCTTTCTAATGAATATTGGAATAGAATGTCAGTAATTTTAAGGACATTTCTCAGTGTTTTCCAGCTTTTGCTGTTCATCCTACTGCTGTAATAACATCCAGAGAGCAACTTCATTTTCTGGGTGCAGTAGTCCAATAACTTGAATCAACATAAGGTTGTGTCTTAGCCTGCTCTGTTGTGACCACTGAGCAGGCTGTTTGTCACTAGCTTGAATAGTCCCGTTTATTGGGAAGCCCAAGATGTGGGACCCTCTTCAGTACTTGGGCAGGTTAAAGTTCTAGACATCGTCTTTTGGGGGACAATGATTTTTATTTTATTTTATTTTTTTCCCCAGTGGTATAAACTGGGGTGAAATTGCTCCCACCTTTCTGCTTCCACTCAGTTAAACAATTCCAAACAGATTGGAGCATACACAAAGCCAACTGGGGGAGCATGTGAGGCCCAGATTGCTCAGTTTTCCTTTGTTGTAGATACTCCAAGTTTCAAATCTTGGTTCTGTCAAATGATTGGGAATCTCGGTTTGCTTCAGTGCCTGTGAAAATGTGTAAGTCAAGATAGGTTTAAAAAAAATAAAAAATAAAAAATGGAAAAAGCGAGGAAGGTTCGTGAGATGCTCAAAATAAGCTGTTTCTTTATGCTCACTCTAAGTGATGTTCAGGGTGCTCTGGGAGATTGTTCTAGGAAAAGAAATCTAAATGGTGTAAGAAGCTGGCATTTATTTTGGCAGCCCTGCTCCTTGTGTGAAATTCTTCACAACCTGTAGATGAATATATAGGTGTATGTATTTTTTCTTTTTCTGTGAGGCTCATCTAATTTTGAAAAACTTTTGGTCTTGTGCTAATTTTGCTTCAAAATCTGGCATTTTCAGGATTTGGGATAGTGCTTGGAAAGGCATTGAAGGGGCTTTTCTCATGGCCGCGACAGCAGTGCAGACTGCACAGCTGCCATGCAGAGGCTGGTGTTGATTTTCCTACTCTGAATAAAATGTAAGGGAATTCTGGTAAGTATTTCTTTCAAGTATTTTAAATGCATGAATTATTGTTCTGTGCTCATTTAATAACAAGCCTGTTCCTTTTGAATACCTTTTTTAAAAGTATTTTTCTTCTGAACTCCATGAGAGGTGCTCTCAAATCAATGTCTATTATTCTCTCCATTTTCTAATATTCTTTCAAGTATATATATTTTCTGAGACAAAGATTAAAACCCATTCCTGATATTTGCCTTTACCCATTCAGACTCCATTCTGCTCTGAAGTTTCTTGAGTTCAGAAGCTAATCACTAAGTAATCATCTATCTGTTACTGCGAAGAGGTGAAAGCTGCCTTTTGTCATTGGTGGGAAATGTTCATTTGTATAAGAATAACATAAATAATGTAATTACCTGCTTAATTTGAATTTCAGATTCCCGTAATTGGAAATGAATGTATATTCAGATTTCATATGTAGTTACAGTTGCTCTCTTTAAGGTACATGATTTCAGGTACCCTGATTCTGAGCCCTTGCATATACCTTTGTAAACATAGAAAATTTTTTAAGTGTGGGTGAGAACCTTTGGTAACGTGATAATCTGCCTTTTTATATCTTGTCTATGTGCACAAGTCTGTTTAAAGTAGGAGGAAAATGAAAAATATTAGTGGGGTCACTTAAAGAATTCTAGTTTTTATTTGTTAAAAAATAGAAAAAGAAAGTCAGATAATGCACTAAACTGGACCAAAACTTTGCAGGCTGAATTGCACTTTACTGTACCATTCCACATCTGCAACTCAAACTGCATCCAGCATGAACTCAAAAATGGAAATGGATCGGCTTCCGCAGAATTTGGACTTAGAAATCTATTTTGTTGAGGTTTCAGGTTCAAATTGCTTCAAAAATGTTTTTCTTTACATCGTCCTTTGTTTCAAATGAAAGTAATAGACCCATCCTTTCGCCCATGATTCCTAACTCTCTGCATAAATGTATATCATGAATATATTTAGCTAGAAGTAAAAATATTTGCAATTATGAGAAGTAGTTCAGAATTAAAAATGAAAGCACTTGCAGTTAATTGATTATCGAAAGATTGTCAATGGGCTCTAGTAATATTGCCTGAGATTATTTTTTGTGGACATCCAAAAAACTTGTGCTGCTAGCTCACACCAGAGCCATCGAGATCTGTTGGCACCAGAGTTTCTTCTTGTGGAAGAGAAAGTTAATGCAAAAGATTAAAAAGAAATAAGGTCAGTCGGTCCAACTACTTGAATTCCTGCTTTGTTCCCTTAAAAAATAGTCCAGACACTTTAATTCTAGTCTGTATTACTAGAAAAATCTATGGTAATTCATATTAAATATAACTGCAGTGTTTCCATAGAGATGATGTTTAGCATAAAAATAGCTGAAACATTTTGACATTGATTCTGAGGCTACAGTTCATAACATCTTATTTTACTACTGTTACCCTCAGAAATGCTAAAGTATAGAACTAAATCATTTTCAAATGGTATAAGAAAATGTGTAAAGGTAAGAAAAATTAGCAAAATAATAACAGATTCACTTGTCTATAAATGGCTGTATGTAACTTAGCTTCTTAGAACAGGGATGTGTTAAAATGAAATTTTAATGAAAATTTTCTCAAATTATAGGTCTGTGGGGTTGGACAAGGGGAGAAAAAATGTTAGTTAATAGAGACGTATGAGTTTTGTGGAAAAAGTGAGAAACATTGATTTTGGTTGGTTTGTGTTATTGGCACTGACTGCAGGAATATTTTCAGTATAGCTTAAGGTGTTTCTAGAGGTGAAACAAAATTATCTCCCTGAATAGTCTAGTGAGCAGCCGATGAGAACAGAGAGATTTTTTGGGCTTCATCCTAAAAAAGGAGCCAAATCTGATGAACGGAGGTGAAACTGAAGACTCAGTGATTATAATATCATTACACAGGAAATTTAGTTTGGGCTATTTGCATTTCATGGTAGATTTTTAGCAAGGTAGAGTTGGAATGGCAAGCAGAAGGAAATCCACAAAGTTAAAGTTATGGGACAAAGAATGTCTCTGAATCAGAAGGGGATGAAATGAAACCTGCAGCGTTGTGATGCTGCCAAAAGGTATAACCAGGATATGAGAGGCTGGTAAGAAAGGCTCTTTTAGACTTCATTATTAGGCAGCTCAGGGCTTGGGTAGTTCTTCACAGTTGCAGGTGCAATTGAATGACGAGAATAATTTAAACAGATTCAACTCTGATTAAATAAGGAATAGAGAAATGCTGAATTACTTATGGAAGTACTTTACCATAATTTTTGCATACAATCCATCGTTTGTATGCATTTGAAAAGCCTGGCTGAAATTTAACAACACATACTTGGCTGAACCACGTGTATGTTCAACCACTTTTGTACAGGTGCAAATCTGGTGGGAAATGGTTTATAAAATTTGGTGTTGCTATACCATGCTGAATCTCCAGTTGACTGTAACAAAGGGCTGTTTAATTTGCTTGCATTAAATACCATACATTCTATATATAGTGCCAAACGCTATACCAAACGTTTGCATACTGTTGTAAATAATACATTCTTTAGGAGTAATGCCGTGTGATTTAAATACCCACTCTGTGCAGCTCTTCTCAGTTTCAGCAAAATGTATTGCACAGAAACATCTTAAGCCCAGTAGCAAATTGACTTTTCTTCCTTTTGAGTGCCAAAGTACCTCCATAATTCAGGCTGTCAAAAATGTTCATAGGTATGTCAGCAGTATACCACTGTTACTTGGATGCGTGTTTTTTTTCCATTATTTGCTTCACTTTCAAAATGCCACAGTATTCAAACTGAAACTCTTTCCTAAGGAAAAAAATGCACTTCCTTTTTTTAACTACATATCCTGATTCAAACTAATATCCTGCTGTGCACAACTCCCAAAACTATGAATTAAATGGTTTTGGCTTCAGGACAGGAAGACCGTCAAGCCATTAGTGGACTGTACAACTCATTAGGGCACTTGACTTTCATTCCCAGTGAACACCAATGACCAGTTAATTTCTGCATTTGTGAAATAGATGCAGCTATCTCCAAGGAACTCACCAAGGGTGCCAAAGATGCTTTGGGATCCCTTGTTAGAACACTTCAACCTCTGTTTGTCCCATCTCCACTTCACTGAAGAAAGCAGGAGAGGTAATCTTGTTTGAGGACCAATGGGAAATCCAGTTAAAAAAAGCAGGTGTTGGGAGAGCACCTCCCCTAAGCTCCTCCTAGGGACTGAAATTCTAGCTATGTGCTGACAAACAAATTGTGCAATCTAGTTTACATGTGATTTTTTTTTTACTGTTCTCTGCAATGATTTCGCTTAGTTTTCTGCACTTGACGTATGCACGCTTCTCATTGCCTTAGATATTGACATGCTGGACGAGGTGGAAGCAGATCCAGGAAGTATTTGTACTAAAAGTATTCATCATTTGACTTTTTTTTTTGTGATAAGTTTTAAGTTGAGACTGAATACAGTCCAAACTGTAGACACCTTGAAGTGTGTAGTTTTTAGGAAAAAAGTCTGAAAAACCCACTAACTAAGGCTGAAAGCAATGGTTTGCTGACTCTCTTTGGATGCAAAGGGGGGCTCCACGAATTCAGCTTTTCCAGAATTGAGGTGTGTGCTTATTTATAGTGATCCTTGGTTATCTGCAGTAACAATGCAGATAGGTAATGCAATTGTGAAAGGTTCAGCTGTGTAAAGCATCAGAACTGCAGGGTTTGAGGTGCTGGGGCTGTGGGTTTCCCCTCTATCTAAGGATTTCAAGAAAAACAACAGATCCAAGCAGTATAGTTAGGAAGCTTTCTTCTATTAGTCTCAGAGATTGCAGTGTGATGTTGAACTGTTTTCAATTGAGCAATGAGAAGCGCTGTGCCTAAAAATGCACAGCCATTTTTTCCTCTTTATTTTTTTATTTTTATTTTTTGTGTATGGTAATGCAGTTACTGGCATCCACAGCTCCTTTGAGATAATGCAGAAGAAACCCTGTAGATACAGTGACAGAAATGGCAATTATATCAACACCGGAGCAGAGACGTCTCCATCAATCACATCATGTTCAAGTGTCAGGAGCTGCAGATTTGGAAAAGGTGCCCCAAGGGAGGGAATTGCAAAAGGAAAAACAAGTGGCTAGATTGGACCATGAGGACCAAATGTCTTTTCTTAGTGATGAATTCTGTGCTGGCAGATGTGGGGAAAAAGCCTAGGGATACAGAGCAAACTATACAATGTGGTGCAAGAAAGGCATGAGTCTTCATAGGATTAGGTAAATGAATTCAGGGAGTATTTCTTAGGCTGGAGCAGGAAGTGAGACTCTGAAGGAAGTTCTGAGGATCTCATGTGAATGGAGTTCTGAAAAACTTTGGGGAATTTGTTAATGAAATCAAGAAATACCCAGAAATTCTACAGTTGGCCTAAGTAACATACATAGGACAAACAAACAAATTTCTGTTATAACTAGATGGTGGAATTACTTTCAAGAATCTTTATTCCATAAACCTGATTTTGCAATGACTGTAGCAACTCTGTAAGTGGGCAGCTCACTCCCATTATTGCAAGCAGCTCTGAGGAATTGTGCGTTCCAGGACAATAACAAGACACGCTGACTTTAATGTTATGTTTTGAAGTGTCTTTTTATTAACAAATTGCCATCACTTGTTTTTTAAAGTGCTGGTCAGCAATGATGAATCTCACAAGCCCAGGGCTATTGTTAAAGCAGAGACAGTGACCTTCTTCTCACTTCATTTGTAGGTTCACCCACTGCAGACTCCCTTGGGATGGAAGATTGTTTCCATGTCAGTTTTGGGAAGTATCACAGCTCCTGGTGAGCTCAGCTGCATGCACTAGTAATGCTGCAGCAGGGGCTGGCTGGCCATCACTGCTCAAACACTGCATTTGGTTGAAATAATTCCCTGGAAGGACAAACTCAGGGCCATAACTGAGCTTGGCACAGCGAGATACCTGGTCCTTTTGCATAATGCTGCTTGATTATTGTTTCAGAACTGTAGCCTTGAACTATGCTTTCCTCTTCCATTTGCCTCTTAACTTGCTGCTTGTGAGACTGGATGAGAGAAAGCACAGGTGCTTCCTTCTTAGGAGGTACAATGTCTGCAGCTGCTTCTACTTCTGTCCTAGAAGCTTTGAGGAAAACAATGTAGAAAGTCTCCTTGTGATAGCTGTGTGTAATTTGTGCTACTGCCTCAGGAGTTCATTTGACAAGCTCAGCCTTTGCTGCAGCAGAGGCTCCATCTCACAAACCTAAGCATGTCCATATGCTTACATGTAGATCTGACACACTGCAATGTTCCTGCAATTAACTTCACTGTTAAGATAAAGCAAGTTAGTACCCTTTAATTTGGTATATCTGACTTTGACTATTATCAAAAATTTAGTGTGTTAGTAAATAATAAAGTAGCTTTGTTTTCTTCCCAGCTCCACAGAATGAAGAGATGGGGAGAGGGTGAGGGGAAACAAGAGCATTAATTTTTAATCTCTTTTTTTTTTTTGTCCAGCCTGATGGGGAACAGAAAGGGATGAATCCAGGGAGCTCAGTCAAGAAACAATGCTTTTCCTGCATATTTTTATGCATGCTTCTCCCGCACTGGGTGTGAGGAACATACATAGTGCTGAGGTTGGGGATCTGGCTGAGACAGGCAGCAGGGCTTCCACTTGCACTTTGCAGCAGAAAGTCCCCATTTTCCAGACTTGCCTCTTGCTCTTTAACACATCCAAGTTCAAACAACCTCAACCAGGCTTAGCAAAAGGAGAGTGAGTTACATCTTGTTCCAGGGGTGAAAAATGATTTTTCCTATGTTCTTCTGCCCCTGACAGTGGCCAGTCAGAAAAGCCAGTGTCCCTCTATGAGTTCTGCCTCAGCTGCTGCCTGAAGGCCATATCTATGACTCTGATTTTTGCTGGGCTTTATCTCCTTTGACCACCTTTGAATCAGTCTGTGCAAGTAGTATAAAGAGTAAACAGGGATATTATACATTGATTTTTATATCAAATCCAGTACTACCTCAAGTAGAGAAGGCTTTTTATTATTATGAAACTGTAATTTTGAAATGACCTATTGGGCTGGTGTTGAAATTCGGTTGGTATTGGTCTGAATCCTGACATCTGGTTATAGAGAGGTGGGTCATGGATGCTGATGCCCAGAGCCTGAGAGAAGTGTTTCACCACGTGGGACAGGGAACCCAAATCTTGCTGTTAGTGCTGTGCTTGGAGCAAGCAGCTCGTAGAGGTAGGGCTTGAGCATATTCATTGCTTTCATGTGGCCATGATCCATATCCATGAGTTCCATATCCAAGTTAGCAGTGGTGAGTTCTCCTGTATGGGTCCTCTTGGGGCTTTGCTGTATGAGACTGACATAGGAAGCAGGCACATGCTGCCATGTGGGGAAGTCCTGAATCTGTGCCTACCACCAGCATGGTTAAAAGAAGAGCCAGTAAATAAATATATATTTTATTAAGAAAAAAGGCTGGGTGAGGTCAGCGCAGTGGCAGCCCTGGTGCAGCTTCCTGCTTTGTGCAGGCACTGCAGTCTGTGAAACTGGGCTTTTTATCCTCTCTTAGAAGTTATTTTGGCTCTGCTAGAAAACAGGTCTTTTAAAGAAGAAACGAAAAGAGTGAAGGAGCAACCGTGAGAATGATAATGAGTTTCATATTTCACAAAGATCAAAGTCTGATAGACTTAAAAAAACCATCAGGTACCGGAACATTTCAGGTATTTAAAGATGATGCAGCTGTAGTTCTGTTTGGAGACAGTCTCATTTCTTTGTAACCAAAACATCAGCTCCTGTTTGAAGCATTTTGTCCAAACTATAAAGATGTTTCCCACTCTGGCAATTTCCCATAAGCTGCTGTTTGAATTGCTCAGTAGCAATACACTGTGCACTGCTGCTCGCTTTTCAGTCTGTACGAGCGGGCATCTGCATTTCCTTCTGCCCACTGCCTCTACAAATTGCTTTCCCTGTAAATCAAAGTGAAATCTGAGCAGCGATTTTTCTGATTCTGTTTACAGCCCTGAGGTTTGTGGCCCTTTCTGGATGTCACACTTGCAATGTCTTTCCCATGAAGAATGCAGAAGTGCTTGTCTATAGCCACAGGGAGCTGCCAACAATATGTGCGCATATATAGATATGTGTATATGTATATTCACACATATATTCCCTCTCCCATTGGTAAAAATAAAGAAGAGGTGTACTGCTAGGCTCTAAAAGTAGCCTAATTTGTAATTTCCATAGTTACTTAGTCTTCCTTGTTATTTCTTTATGCACTAATCTGAGGTTGGTAGAAATTAGATAAGTCTTTAGATGATTTCAGCATGATTTAGATTATTTCTTCAAAGCAAGATTTCCTGAAGAGCTGCAGGATAACCATTTATTGTACAGTTATGGGTGAGGTCAAGCAGAGAAAATGTAGTGAGGAGAGCACAAGGCATGGGGCAGAAGGATGGGGAAAGAGGGATCCCTGTGGTGTTGTGTACAGAAATAGGAAAGTAGATGTCAGTGCTCCACCTGTAAACATGATCCAATCTGAGTGTATAGGTTAGACAGTATTTAATTAGCAGTTGGAAGTGCATGAAGGACAGAGGCTCTGGGAAAAACCTCCCAGGAAAAGCTTATTCCTTTTTTCTTCAGTGGAGCGATTTATGAGTTGTTGAACCTGTTCCTTTGTGATGCTTCACAGTTTGTGCGGTTTTATTGATTAAAACAAGCTGATAAAAATTTATGCTTGCTTAGTGGATGGTCCAGACCCTTTTACTTCTTACAGATATCAAGGTAAAATGTAGGGGGAGTAGTATGTGTCTGAGCTTCAGGGAGAGCTAAGAATACAGCATACCCATGCAGCACAGATCCTGATTTGTTCTTTCTTGGAAGGAAGTTCTCAGTTCAACAGGTAATATTTATTTATTTTTTTCTAAAAGTAAAAATACGTTTTTAATTGCAACCAATCTAGTTTGATTGCTTTTATTTTAGAGCTTCTGATGATGAATCTTGCTGAGATAATTGGCTTGAATAAACTGCCCCTACCTACCTAAATAAAAGATGGAAAAATTGGATCTATTCTAAACATCTGGCTCTTAGGCAGTAGGAAAGCTTCAAGTGATCCTGAGGCTGAAGGCTAAGATTAGTACTCAACATCAGAACTTATTAGTGCTCTTTTTATTTTACTATAGCAAAATATGCTAGGTAGGTTTTCACCCTTATAGTGATCTGCAGTGCTGTAAATACAGCCATCATCCCCGTTGAGCACTGAGTAAAGTCTAGAATAAGTTCTGAATATTGTGCAATTGCCCTCCTCTTCCTAAACTGTTGATAATGTGTGTGGGAGACTTGCTGAGGACAAATACTGCTTAGAGTTTTAGTCTACGATGACTTGCTGCTGAAGGTTTTAATTTTGTGGGGGTGTATTTATAAGATTTAAGACCATTTCTGGAAATCTAATCACAGTGCAGTAATACAATTTTATTTTACTTTAAAGTTTGAAGGGCTGTCAAGGCATTTGCAGACTTTTCTCCTTTGCATAGAAATTAATTTACTGTTCCTGACTGAACTGAAGATGACCACTTCCAGAGAGCCCAATTCATGTCACAGTCCTCATCTCCGTGTGAACAAACAGCTCCAGGTATTTTCTAAGCATGTGAAGTACAACTGCTGTTGTGCAAATGGTAAGCACAGCTTTTGTTCTGGCACCCCTTGTGACTGCAGCAAGGTTCTTAACCTATTTCCACATTGTGACATGCTACTTCAATCTACAAGGCATAAATGTGTTCCCAGCACAGATCTCCTTCCTTCCTTCCTTCCAGGCAGGAGTAGTTTAGGATACAGTTAGAACGTGAAACATAAGAAGCAAAGCTGTTAGAGAATGAGCATCAGAGATTATTCAAGTATTGCTGGAGACAAATGATTGGAATTAAAGATTTTCAGATAACCACTTGTGTTATGCTGTGATAATAAATTCTTTGTGCACCTTCTTAAATCATTATATCCTACCTGTCTTTTGTATTAGAAATCTTAGGTGGGAAGGCAGCAAAATCTCAGCATTTAGGATGAAGTTAATGAGCTGGACTAGTGTTATATGAAGAAAAGAATACTCAGTAGATGACAAATTATTAGTACTAGAGAGTGGGTCCTTTTCATAATTATTTTTCTTTGCACGATACAGGAGAGTCTAGAGGTTCATAATAGATTTTTATAACAATAAAGGGAAAATTTAAATCCTTACCAGTAATCAAGTGATACTGCTGTACAGTAATGTGATAAATGAGGTCTGAAAGGAGAGCTATCGTTCTGAGCCAGCAACCCCATGAAAGATTAAAATAGCTTAGATAGAAAGCATCAGAAAGTCACGACTGTGGATGAATGAAAAAGGATGAATACAAGTTACCTGCCAAATGAACAGGGAGAAATAGGAAACAGAATAAATGGCAAAGGGAAAAGTAAGTGTGAAGAGTTGAGAAGGATGCTGGAGCTGTTGTACCAGACCTAACTTGTGATGGAAATGGAAACAAGATCACATGGCAGTTGGTTTTAATAGCAATGGTTGGCCCAGTGCTTGCAACTGTATTTGCTTTCTAACAAAATATGATTTGATTGATTTCCTAGTGTGCTGTATTGCAAAGAATAATTGCTGAAATGTAATGCAAGTGAAACTGGAGTTGAATGTGTGGTCCAACAGGTTTGAAAGTCTAAATTATTTCTAGGAGAGGCTATGTCAGAAGGTCTGCACAATCAGGTTGAGCTTAGAGACCATTGAGGCAAGAGCATCAGCTTGTGAAATAGTGTTTCTTGCTCAACTATGGGATTTCATGTTTAAAGATTGTCGATGCATTGAATGCAGAGCTGATATTTATGGCGACATACAATTTTCACTTAAAAATCCTTCCTTTTTCTGGTTTTTCCATCTCAATTGCTCTACCATTAGGGAAATGAGCAGAGGTATGGCAGCAGAAGCCCCTGTCCTCCTGGGCTTGCAGCATCACCATGAAGCAACTGGATGGTCACAACATGTGGATGTCCACCCCAGCAACAGGTATGGCTGCATCTGGCCTGTCAGCACAGGGGGACACCTGAGAGCAGAGGCTCTCAGGACTGGTGCACCAGGAGGGTATTTCAGCAGGATGGCAATGCAGTTAGGTGGCTGGAATCTGTCCTTAAAGTTTCTGCTTTGATGGATGCTGACCTTAGAGAGAGGGATTGAGCTGTTGGATATACATGGTTCCGGCTCCTTTGCTTCTTTTATTTTTTTTAACCCAAATGGGTAAAATGCTGGTGCCTCTTACAGGACTGAGGTAGCCAGTGTTTATACACTATTCAGGCATACCTTTGAACAGGGACTGTGAAGCAGGGCTTGAAGCTCACTCTTTTAGTCCCATTCAGAATCTGTCTATTCCTCTTGGTTCTGTGTCAGTCACTTGCATTCAATTTGTGCCTCAAAGACCAAATTGCTGAGTGCAGGGCTGGAGAGCCTGGCTAGACAGTCATATGTGTCTGTGACTAAGCTGCGTGCGAAGAACTGAAATAAATGATTTTTTAATTTGATGTTCTTCCTGTTTGAATTCTGAGAATCATTTTCCTCTTTATTCACTGGTGGTTTTTTTTGTGTCCTTTCAGAGACCAGATGAATAAAGAGCTGTGGCAAATATTGAAGGTTTAGAATTCAGAAGGTGGTTCATAAAAGTATCTCTCTGAGTTTATAAATTGTATTGTACATGTGAAAGATTTTGGTCTAATGACTTGAAACAAATGGAAGTCTGAGGTGTTTTTCAAGGAGTGTTCGTTTTCTCTGTGAACAACAAAATAGCTGAACACAGTACTGTTGCTTTCAGCAGCAGTTAAATACACTGAAAGGAGAACAATTGATTGAGAACCCCACATGTTCCATGTCCTCCTTCAGATCAATGAAGGAACTGCTGAAGATGTCATTATTAACTTCAAGTGGGTATACTGCTGTTCCAGAAAAAGGTGGTTTATGCAGACTGAATTATTTCTGTGATGTTCTTTTCTTCCAACTAACTTAGCCAGCTCCTTTGTACATTACCATCATTCATTGGAATGGGTGGCCAGTGTCCAGCAGCTACAGCTGGAGAAGAGGCAAAACCATCATGGCTGTGGCATCTGCACGTGTGACCACTGCCCATCTGAGCACTGAGTAACACCCCAGTGTCACAAACAGCTGCAACTATGTGTGAATGTGTTTAACATCGGATCTACATCAATTGCACAGGTTCTGTTTCATACAGCAGACTGTAAGTAAAATCAACAGTTCTGATTTGTGTTAGGAGTTGAGAGCTGCTGCAAACTGGATGTTTTAACATTCCCTGATCCATACTCACCCTTCTGTGAGTGTGCCTTTCCTCCCACGGTTGTAGAATTGTTTGAGTGGGAAGAGACCCTTAAAAGCCATCAGTTCTGTTTCTTTTAATGCACAAGGACGCCCACAGCTCTACCAGTGCTCAGAGCCCATCCCCTGACTGTGGGCATCTGCAGGAATGGGGCACCCACCCCTCTGGAGAACTCTGCTGGCACTTCACTGCTCCTATGGTAAACATCTTTTTCCTTATTCAATCTAAATCTTTCCTCTCTCATCTTCGAGGCAATCTCAGTGCAGTCCTTTCAAATACACTGGAATAGCATTTCACATTCATTTGCCACCTGGGGTTAAAGCCCGCACTATCCATTAAATGCGCACATACCCTTGACCCAACGCTTTGTTTCTGGTATGAAACCACAAGCACAGTGATCAGCTGTGTCTGCTCCTAATGTATGAAGCGTTTGAGTTGATTACATGCTTTAAAAAACAAAACAAAACTGGCAAATTGTTTTGAAGTGTGCACTTATGTGAGACACAGAAAATACATCCTCAAGAACAGGTTGACATTGCACAAGAAGTGAGCAGGGAGGAGAGTGCTGGCTTCTGAGAGAGGTAACAAATGGGGTAATGGTATTCATGTGTTATTTCTTACATTTTTCTACAGACAGAGCATGTCCACAACAAGGAGATAATAAATCAAGCTTTTTTGTTGTTTTTGTTATGTTTTGGGTTTTTTTGTTTTGTAGTTGGGCATGAGCACATCAGAGAAAAACGTAAAGAAACTTGACCTCTGCATTCCCTGTCCCAGCTTAGATGTTGCTGTGGCCTGTGCATCATCAGCACCACCCAATGGTGCCTGTTCTTCTTTCTTTCCCTTTTTTCTGCTGCTCCCACAAAGTTCCATGTCACTGAACACATCTTCTCCATAGTGCTGATGTCTTTTCTTCCTGAGGACAACAGCAAAGTGGTCCTATTCTTCCAATGCTTCGGTCCCAGTTGAGAGATTCCAGCCTATTTCTTGGACCATGGTCTGTGATTCTATTTTATTATGGAGGCTGCAGTCACTTCCCTACTGCCTGTGATGCTCCTGCCAGCACTCTGCAGCCTCTCCAATGAAACAGCTTCTGTGATTCTTCCCTTCACCTGTTTCCACCATTAATGGAAGTCTATTCTTTCCCTGATCCGCTGATGAGTTATTTCCTTTGAGGAATTAAGATCAAGAGCACAGCTCATGGAATGTGGCAGTCTGCTTTCTGTCCCGAGGAGCTGTGTGTGAGTAGTGCATTGTCAGGATTTAATTGCAGCTTATTCTTAGCCTCGTCTCAGCAGCTCTCAGGATTTTGATTGAAGGCGGAGGTAAGAGGGCATCAGGGAAGGCAGACAAATGAAGTCTCTACATGCAAAACAGAGAGAGCTCGATAACCCTCAGAAAGCACAAATCCCCCTGTGTGGAATTCCTTTTATTTATTTTTTCTAAGGTTGTCACAGCACAATTGATACCAAATTCATTTTTTTGCACAGGTCTCAACTTAACTCTCCTGGCTGATAAAATCATGAAATGAGATCAAACCAGATTTTCATCACAGTCAGTTTTTTGGGTTTCTTCTACTGTTTATCTGTAGTCTATATATCTTTGTGTGTGTATTTATTGGTGGATTATATTTTACTTGGTCAATTTCTTGCATGCTTGTCTAATTTCATGACTAATTAATGTTCTGGGCCACTGGGATGGAAGTAACAAAGAAGGTTCTGTGCACACCACTCCCCTGAGTTTCTTGCAAGCCTTATGAAGGATATTACATCTCGATGAACAGATCTCCATGAGGAAGAGGAGGCTGTACAATGAAAGAAGCTGGTGATGGTGGTATGGCTGTGAGAATCTGTTTGAGTTAGTCACTGCGTTTTACTTAGCTGCAAGGAAGTGAAAGGAACCTCAATGAAAAATAGAGTAACTGATCCTATAAAATAACAGGAAATGATGCCCTGTAGCCTAATGATGATGGGAGGTGAAGCTGAGTGACAACCTAGCAGCAGCCAATTAGGTCAACCAGCAGGTTTTCCGTTTATTTGTTTTAGTCAACCTTTAAAAGAGGATGAGAAAGAGGATCCTTATGGGAATTGCTGCAGGAGGAAGCTGTAACTTGGCATGGTGGATGAATGCAGCGTAATCGAATGCTATGAACAAAATTATCATTAATAAAGAGAGATTTGACACTTGGCTGAATCAGAGTGCACAAGTAATAATAAACTGGAGGAATGAAAGCATATCTGATGTATTGAGCAGATTCTCCTGGAAAACACAGGAAAAAATAGAGGAGAATGGAGGCAACAAGGCTGGGGCAAGGAGGAGGAACAAAAAGCAGGTGAGGAGAAAATTGATGTTATCTCGGTGGTAACCATTAAAATGGGACTGTTTGCCAAGACCTCCCACTGTAAGATAGGCAGTGAGTTTTCTGGACCAGGAATGTTCTTACATTCTTCTGTACAGCACTCCTACCAGTGAGCAGTAACACTAAAGATGCACCTATCAGCACTCTAAAAATTGCTAACGTGGAAACATTGTGGTATTCTACGCTCATTGTTTTATCCCCATAGCAGAGAAGGATCCCAAATGACTAAATTGAAAAAAGAAACAGTGGCTATATTTAGCTCTTGCACAGAGTTCAATGTGGGACAGAATAAACCCAGCATATTTAGGAGAGCCCTGAGGCTTTTCCAGTGCGTGAAGGATGCCTGATGCACATTTTGAAATTCAGCAAATAATGTTTTTCCATTGCTGTTAACAGTCTAAAGATAACTGTGCTCCTCCCTATATTTTTTCTTGATGTTAGTCCTGATAAGTATGTATTTCTTGTTAGGACTAGGACCTAAAGGACCAATTCTCTTGAAAGTTGCCTTATATATGTTTTATGTATTGCAATTCAGTCACAGTCCTATCAGACCTCATGCAGCACTGCAGCTACTATGGACGGAATCGGTCATCCAGGAAGCAAAGGTAAGTTTTCTGTATGCCTTTTTGTGCTCTAGTCATTAAGAACACTTCACACGTAATTTATCAAATCTGGTAGTGAAAATTAACCACCCTCAGAATGGATGAGGAAATTATTTGAAACCTGATGACTTTGCACAAGATGGAACAGCATGGCAAACTGTTTCCCTGGGACAACCTTTCTGCTCTCTCCTTCCCCAAAAGGTCAGAAAGGTGATAGAGGGTTTGCTGTCCCATTTCCCTAATATATATCTTTCTTCCCCTACCTGATGCGAGTCAAAATTCCAAAGCAGACTGTGGTTGTCTTTAAAGCTTAGAAATGAAAACAGGAAGACTCCAGCAGCGACTTCTGGGATCCTACATCTTTTTGCAGTAACTTGAAGTAATACCATGTTCTTGCTTGCTCTGCTGCTTATAAGAACAGCAGATTCCATTGCAAAAGAAAGCAAAACTGAAGAGGCGGGGATGTTCACAAAAAAACCACCTGCTAAAATTCACATTGGGCAGAGAACCAAATCAATACATTATTCACACAGTTCTAGTTCCAGGACTTTCTTTTTAAATCTGGGAACAGTTTGATTTAAATTGCCTGTTCTGCAAAATATTGTTGGTAAATTTATCTTGCACAGGATGGAAGGTGCTTCAATAGAAGACTTACGTGTGACTCCTTGTTATATTTTTGTTAAATACTTCCTCTGTTATTTGGTGGGAAAATTGGTGGTTGAACACAAGTGAACAGCCCAGTTTCTTGCCTGCATCTGTTTGGGAGGAGGTGGTTGCTTGGCCATCTGGAAAGTGATGAGAGAGGATCTGCAGGGCCACAAGCAGTGGAGCAGATGTCAGGGCTGTACAGAGGGGCTGGGAGATATCTATCCTCCTGCTCCTGAGGAGACTGTACAGCTGGCATTAGGGTTTTTAAACCTCTCTAAGACTGCCCAGCTGCTAGGAGTAGACAGCCTCAAGATAAAGAAAGTTCTTGGCTTATTAAGGGAATTTGTCACCGGAAATATATCCAAGAGAAGTTTGTTTCTTTGCTGTTGTGGAAGGGAACAGGGTTTCTGGGTTTGGCTCAGTTGACTGGAGAATTCTCACCAGGTTTGGCACAGACCCCCTACTTCTTCTGATGTTTGTAAAGGGTGAAGTCTATTTCGTTACAGTACACATTCTCTTTCAACAATCAGAAACATTTAATAATCCAATAGAAATCTACAAAAAATAAATACCAGAAGGATTTCTTTAAGTTTCTTTAGGAAAATCATTATGAAGATGTGTTTTATGTCGATATTTTGATAGGATAAACAGTTTTCTTGTATTATTATTATTTTTCTTTTTGATAAAAGATTGGAGACACTGTATGCCTACCATGGAGATCTATAGGGAGAGTCAAGAAAGGTTATTATCTACTCTTGTAATTCTACTAATGTTGTTGCTTTTGCAATTTCTATTCAATTCAAGCAAGTGCTTGAAGTTTTGAATACTTCTTTTATTTATTTTATTTATTTTTTATTTTTTTGCCATCAATAAGAAAAGACACACAGATTCCAAACATCTGTATGCAGAAGGGCTGCAGGAAGCAGAATGAGCTCAGCCATCCTCAGAGAAGGGCCAAGAGTTCTCTGCCCCTCTTTGCAGCAGCCCCTTTCCCGCTAAGCAGTGTTTGTGCATCCCATAAAGGAAGCTCAGACACTTACTAAAATAGAGCCTTCTTTTTTTTTTCTGTCTTCTTACATGTAAGCAGTCAGAAAAACACACTTTCCTGAACTGCTAATTGTTATTTTCTTTAAAACCAGGTGTGTAAATACATTATTTTTCCATGAAAATGTTTTAGACATAGCACTGAATAAAACTGAATTTTGCTTGAGAAATGAGGATTGGCACAACATGTAGAGAATTTGTGGTCAGGTCTAATACTCTGAGCCATCTTTTTACACATATCTGTTAAGGACAAAGGAGAAAGGTATTTTTCTGGAAGGTTAACTTCATGCTGCTGCTAAGCCTGCTGTTTGGCTTTTATACAACCACTGTAAAAAAGAAAAGAAAAGTAGCAATACAAAAAAAAGGAGTCTCGTTTCTACTTGTGCTTTGTGATTAATGTGATGGAAACTGATTCACAGCTCTCTGAAATCAACACAAAATATGCCTTTATTTTTTCCCCATTGATTTCAACAGATGCTAGTTCTAGGTCCTTAGGATTTCACATTGGGAAACCAACTTCTGTTATCTTTTCAGACAAAAAGAAATGACCTGTTCTTAAATATTAAGTCAATTTGCTTCTAATATTGTTAAGAAGGGTAGAACATAATGTCTACCTGCCCAAGTACTCATCTCTGTGGTCTGCTTTGCTATTTCTGAGTGACGCCTGTCAATTAGCTCAGGGCTGCTGCACTGGCTGACTCACAAAATGCCATTGCAGGGGAAAATACAAAAGCATTGTGGATAATAATATTGATGGGAACCATGATCAAACAGTAGTGTCTGGAAAATAAAGCTGCACGTTCAAATCCCCTTAGAAAAGTTTGGTAGAGGACACAGGAACTGGCTGACTACTTTTAGTGGATAGGGACACACTTTGTTCTTCTGCATGCCCTTGCAAAATAATGTTTACTTTTTGAATGCCTTCTAAAATTACTTAGACTGGTTGGCTGTTTGCAACTGCCTAATATTCTCCCATTTGAAGTCTTTTTATTTCTTCTTCTGTTTTATTTGTTTATTTATTTATTTATTTATTGCATCCATTCCTCTTCTTTTGTTTGTCCTTGGTAAGACATTTCCATTTAGTTCCAACTTCATATTCATTTCCTCAGGAGAGATGTTATATCTGTTTTTATTTTCTTGTCTGTTGTTTTCCTAAGCTAATCTCTTTGTTTTCTTTTTGGTTTGTCGCTGTCTTTTCTATTTATACTTGCTCTTATATGTATCTTCACTTTATCCTGCCTTTATCCCATTTTCTTTAGAAGAATTGCTCATTTTGGGTACAATTTTGAGACCGTGTCTATTCTTGCTTATATATTTTTTTATTACCATGGCAAATCTTTTTATTTAATGGTGTCTTGTTAACAGGAAGAGCATCTTGTTATCTTTGTTGCTGCATGTCCTGAGTGGGCTTAAGACTTCTCTACTGAGTTTGCTCATGCATATTGTATCATCTTCTGCAAGCTGTAACTCGTGAGGGATGTGCAAGTTGACTTGTGCTAACCAATAACATCTCTCTCTGATTTTTCATTTAAAGTGTATGTCTTTGAATTATCTGCTGCAGAAATTGTGGTTATGCAGGCGCTAAAAATGGGCTTGTGCATTGAGTAGAGGAGTGTGATGACTGTCACATGGCCAAAATGCTGAGTCAGCCCTCAGTAGATATTCACATCATTATACATGCTAACAACTATCTAATCAAATTTTAAGCAAAAATCTAAATGCTTCCTTGAAGATCCATTCAGAAACGTATCCTTTCTCTTAACGCTGTAAACTTTCCAGTTTTCTTTTTGTTTTTAAGTGATTATTTTCCTTAATTTTCTACCCTATGTCCATTCTCTGTTCTTAATTGTTTTTCTTTCTTCTTTTCAATTCTCAGCTCTAGTTACTTTCAAGAGGCAATCAAAGCTAGTGTTGAATCAGAAAAGACCTTAGGCTCCACTCTTTTGCTCTGCTGGGAGTGGTGAAGAGGCAGTGTAAATGAGGTTAAATCATGCATTCAAAATTATGAAACTCCTAATTTATAAAATAAGTAGTGCACAGAATTTTGGGTTTTTTTCGTGCACAGTTATTCACTTCTCTGACTTAATCTTGTGTAGGGTGGATAAAACACTTGGCTTAAGCTCAACCAAATTATGATGCTTCTGATTTGCTAAGAATCTGTCCAAACACATTTTCCTACATCTTGTATTGATCTCTGATTTCATCATTCATTATTGAATATCTAGTGAAGGTTTCACGATTGGCTTTTCTTGTCTGAATGCAACTGTGTATTTTTTGAGAAACTTTTATGACTCAGCTTCCATAAATATCATTTATATACGGTATTTTTATTGATAAATATGGTATGCACATAATGCACTCCTATTTAATTATTGTCCACTTAGGAAGTCCTTACTTCAAAACAGCTTCATTACTAGTCTGATTGTATCTCTCCTTTAATGATTTTTTTTTTATATGCCTATTCCCACAAATATAAATCTAAGCACTTAAGTATTTTGATAAATCAGGAGTTGCAAATGGAATTATAGGGAACAATCATGCAAAGAAGACTTTGATAAACAGTGCTTTTAAAGGAACTGTTGGAGGGAAAAAAGCGTCCTTTAAGTTGTACAGTGAACTACATTTGAACTTAACTTTACTGGAAGTTCATATTATCATGCCCAGTGCCATGTGAAATGGTTCATTCTGGTGGTGAAAATGAGCCTGTGTATCTTCATCTCTGGCTGCAAAGGAAAAAAGGGTTTTCAGCTGCCTCTGATTGTGTTGGATATAGTTCGCAATAATTTATTTTAGCCAGCACATGCAAAGCATACATATCTATTGGAGCAGTGAGTACTGAGCTAGGTCTGGCATGAAGCAGCATCAGAAGCTTGAGGTTTTTATTGCAGAAATTGAAGCTCACATCTAAAAGATGTCAAAATTCTTCTGGAATCTCACGATCTCACATTTCACTTGCTAAACTAAAAAGCCTTTATTCAAACAAGAACTTTTATTTTATTAATGTTTTTAAGGCTTTATTAATGTTAGGTGAAACTTCAGTGTTTATGAAACACGAGGGAATATTGTAGCTAGTTTTGTGACCAAAGTTTTCCCCTATATGTTTAGTACTGCTGGTTATAGCAGCTCGTTGCTCTCTGCCCATTCTGCAGCTCAGCTCATTGGTGTATGTACCAAGGGGACCTTGTTCCTCCAGGTTTCTTTATAGACATGTTGGGCTTTGTCAGGTGTTAGGCTCATTCCCTGATGAACAGCCTGTCATATTTCGGGATCAGTGTGCAACGTGTGAGAGAACAGCAATTTTGTGATGTGGAAATTATTCTCAAGTAGTTCCCCAAATGAGCAACATATCTGATTGAGAGGGAATGATCTCTCTGTACCACAGGGCTGTAACCTCAATGGGACATGTTGAGGTGGCCAAGGTGGCACTAAGAGCTGGAGATGTGCTGCCAACACCTCTGACAAGATGAGCAATGAGAGGAAATTGGGCTCCCCTGTTGATCAGCGGGCTGATGAGAGAGCTGCCATGGAAACATGGGAAACACATTGTTTTCATCCTTCATTCACCTCCCTGAGCTTAACCCAGAGTCATATGGGGTGCAGAGGTGTTTGTTCAGTTCTTTTCCACAGGATGTTCAGCAAATACTTTAAAATATAATTGCATTGTACTTTGTCCTTTGAACTCTTGCACATCCCATTGCACGTCTCATTTCAATTCTGTTTTGCTGCCAATTTGATTTATAAAGGTGCACTGAATTGTTTCCTTGTTTTTTAATTTGTCTCTGAAGCGGTAGCTGTTGAGGACTCCTTCAGACCAAGGAGAAGCTGAAGTCTGGGAGTGACCTGTCAGCAATAAAAAGGGTTTTCTCATAAAGCCGACAGGTAGAAGGTCCTGTCAGAATGACTGCTCCTTCAGAAAAATCCATTAATTAACACTTGTCATCTGTGACAGTCACAGGTAATTCTCATGCTGACAGGTCTTTGCATGCGACAAATGGATTCCCGTTATTCCTTTGACAACTGGACCATGAAATCTAATTTTGCCAGGACGGTAAATGGTATCACTGTTTATGCCAGCTTTTGAAATTCATCAAAATGAGCAGAATGTTCCTGCAGATGGAGGAAGAAGAAGCTGCAGTGCACAAGGAACACAGGATTGCTCTTCTCAGGACAAAAAGCATCTCTCTGACTAATAGCAGCTAGTAATTACAAACGGTAAATTGACCTCACTGGATGAGACTTGAGGTCACAACAAAAAAAAGAAATAACCCAAATTAAACCCAAACCTAATAATTCTACAACAATTTCACTGACTGATTTTTAGCCACAAGGAGTTAATAAATTAATGAATGCTTAAAAAACCAACAGAAAACAACATTTCCATCCCTCTCTACTTATTGTGGGTGTGCAGCCTCATCTTGAGTATCGTCTGCCATTCTGGTCTCCACGACATAAGAAAGGATGTTAAGGTCTGTGAAAGCATCCAGAGGAAGTCAAGGAAGTTTTACGCAGATATGGAATTAACAATGATGTAAGTAGAAATTCAAGAAAAATAAACTGTTGTTTGCAGGATCAGATTTATGCATCTAAAACCATACGTGTAACCTACAAACGTTGCTTAGACACTACAATTTCAAATATCCCAGCAACATCTGAGAAAAATTCACACCCCATTGAAGCTGATGAATTTTTGTCCTTGGTTTCAGAAAGGCCAAGATTGCCTTTCTGAAGTGTATGCATTTGTGCTGGACTTGGGTAAGCTTCAGAACATTCAGAAATAACTATGCTCTAGTCCATGCAGTCTTCCCGAGGCTTAATTACCTTTGTTGTTTCATCAGCACTGGCTTTTTCCCTGATATAACTGGTCAGATGTGTTTTGGAATGCTTCCAATTCTTATTTCAATTTATAATATGCAACTGAGTGCATGCTTTTGAATCTCTTGAAGAACAAGTACAGCATAAGGGCTCAAATAAGGCACAAGCACGTGTTAACTACACTGATGGAAATGGCATGGGCATGAGCTTTTTTGCATGGATAACATTGCTTTTCTGTACAAGTCTGTATTTCAAGATGCATGATGTTGCAACTGACATTAATAAATTTGGGATATTACATGGTTATTCTGTAAACCAAAATACTATTTACTCTAAAAGGTAAGATCTAATTCATAACAGAGCTCTCCTGAGGATTTTTCTGAAGGACGAATGTCGAGGCTTATCCTAACTATTCAGAAGGGAGTGAAATTGGACAGTAGGATGAAAAAGTTCTTCAAATACTATTGTAAAGTGACTTTCTACTATATGACTTCTCTGTAATGGATTCTCTGTTCTCCTTCGTCACCTATTTCTTGGTGTGCCTATCTGCACTGGAGTCTTGCAGATAGGTATTCTGATGCTACATGGTACTCCTGAAAAAACTAGTAATGCAACACTGTATTACTCCTACAAGACAGCTGATGCTGGATTTGATACATTTTTCTACTTTATCAGTATACTAATGCCAATGCTATCTCTCTTGTACCTACCATCATAGTTATCAGCAATTCCTGTAATACGTGGCTTCACTATTCCTTTTCTTGTCTATTATTTCTGCAACTTTCAAGTTTTCCCAGTGTTAACTTTATCATATTCCATAAGATAGCAACTTTGCACTTTATATTTTAGAATTTCCTAGTGCTGAAGTTGTAGCAGCGTATATATCTTATATGTGTCAGGCATAAGTATACCGCTGCCGTCCTTGATTGATGTACTTCTATCTCCTTTAAATTGTTGCATCTTGCTTACTTTCTCCCCCCCTCTGTTTTCATGAGCAGGAGAGACTGGCTACTTCTCTCCCATAAAAATACTTTATGTATCAATCAATGATATATGAGAATTTGGTCTTCCCATCAGTGAAAAGTGTAGTCTGTGATGATGTTCAGAGAATGTCTAAAACTGCCTAAAAGTTTGTTCCAACCTGCAGCCCATATATATCTATTTTCCCCATTTATATGTATGTGTGGTGTATATATGTGTGTGTTTTGTTATAGATTTACAATGCTCTATCTGAGGAACATAAGGGCTCAAGTTACTCCATAAAATTTTTGAAGGAATTTCTCTTAATCCAACTTTGATTTCTGTGTGTTCACCTTATTTTTGCACTCATTAATGCTATTTTATGCTTTTTTGTTTTGTTTTGTTGTAGTGTTCTTTATTTCACTAGGAAGGTGGGTAATTTTTCTTGCTTTTATATGAGATATGTGTGTGGATTAAAAAAAAAAAGAATATTAAGTAAAAAATAGAATATTACACTTGCCCCAACCTGTTTTTCATTTTGCCATCTGCAAGCCTTTTAAAATATCTGTACTGTGGGAAGAAGGCATTCATTTTGCAAAAGCAGTTTTTCAATTAAGTTTCTTGATCAAACTTAGCTATTCAGGACTTTGCTGTCTCAGAAAAGAGACTTTATTGAAAATCATACTCTTTGGAAATTCTAGAAATACCTGCTACTCACATCATGCAAAGGTTTTTAATATATTTCTGAAATTCACCCTAAGCCCTGACATATGCTATGAGGCTTTTTTTGAGACAGAGTGTTATGATTTATCTTAGAGGTAAATCAACCAGGTAAGAAGAACAAAGCAAAAAGGACTTGTGTAATCTTTGATTTTTCCTTCCTTGCATTTTTTTCTGTAGCATTCAACTATGCTTCCAGGCATTCACTGCATCATATCAAAGATGTCTAACAATATATCAATTAAGAGAGTGCTGAAAAACAGAAGATACTGAGAGTTCACTGATTATTTTTCTGCATGATGAAGGTTTCAGAAAGAGAATATGTAGTTTTCTTCTAGGGTATCTGGGTTTAAAGATGCTTTTAATAAACTAGGGAAGAATGGCTAACAGTAGAAGTAAAAAACCCACACTTTACAATTAATTATGTTTATCTAACAGGATGGGAAAAAGATGCTGGAGAGATATGGAAGAGCTGGAAGAAATGGTAGGAGGGTAAAACAGAAAACAAGTGCTGCTAGAAAAGAAGTTCTTATACATTGGAAGAAAAGATTTGAAACATGCAGTTACCTTTTACATGGTTATCACATGGGTAATGAATTTGGAGTGGAAAAATGGACTGGCAGTGCTGGATGCACAATAAGGTATTTTTTTTGGTCTATTTTAATGCTGCTTAGAAAAATTAACAATGTTTAGACAGTTCATAGAAAGGAAATAGTACCTCAGTTATTATAGCTTGTGAATCAACAGCAGACTGTTTTCAATTCAGAAAAACTTAAGAAAGGTGATACTCATATTTTGGAGGTGTTTGTGGTAAAAAAGAATAGAAATTTCTCATGCTTGCTATGTTTTATAATTCAGGAGATGTGGGAGACCCAATCTGAACAGCAGCAAGAGTAAGATCAATTAAAGGATAATTTTTGCAGTGACAGTGGGAGATGTAACAGATTTAGGTCAGAGACAGATTCATAATCCTACTGTCTGAAAACTACTCTCATATCTAGGACAGGCAATCATTCTCAGGAGCACGTGCAACATCACAGATGGTCAGTGAAATGTTCTTTCTCTTTTGTAGATTCTGCCATCTCTTCCAGGTGTTGTCATGACCTCCATCCTTGAGCATGTTTCTTCCTCCTGCACACCAGGTCCTTCTAGAATCTAGTCACAGAAGATGCTAGTTGGATATGAGATTATCTGCTATTGTGAGCGCCCCTATTTTTACAAGCCTTGATTTTAGCTTCCCCTAAAAAAGATATATTTTTTTGTTTTCATGACAATATAATGCCATGCTTCTTCAACTGCAACAGTTGCTCCTATTCTTTCATCCTGTGATGGCAATACTTACTGTGGTAAAATTGCTAATTCAGTGAGCTGGTGAAAGTAAAAAGAGGTAAAGAGATGTTGAGATTTCTGAAAACTTAGTAACAGCTATTGGGCTTTATTGAGTTTTGCCTTATGATCATGCTCACCAGGTCCTTAGACTGAATAATCAATAAGAATTGTGGCTCATGTCTTAGTATTTCTTGACTGCTTTCTAGTATTTCACAACTGTAATTTCTCATGCTGCATTTAAATTTTATTTTTAAATCTGTGTATTGAATTGTTGGGGTGAACATGGCTGTTTGAGATCACCCTTTGAAAAAATTGGGTTTAAATTCCATGTGAAAAATGTTTTCCTGCGTCCTGCAACTTGAGGTCATCTAATATGTTCAGCTGCTATTTTCAGACTCTTCTCAAAGACTTTAGGATTCATCCTTGAACATCCAAAGAGATTTGTAAAGCAAATAGACAGAATTCCAGTATATACTTTATAAACGCAAAGTAGAAGAGTCCTTCAAACCAAAGAGTTAATCTGTCATTATCAGAACAAACTACATTTGATACGCTTGGGATAGCATTTTCATGCACAGCTCTTGATCATTACTTACCTTTGCTATTAATTTTGATTGAGTTGAGTGGATAATCTTTAGTTTTGGAAAAAGCTCTGTATGGCTTCATACACTTCCTAGCACTGTTCTTAAAGGGCCAGTCTTTCAAAAGGTATTTGTCTGATTTGTTTCGTTGAGTCTTTTCCCCCATTCAAAACACCCTGTGTTTCAGGAAGACTGTAAAATTGTAGAATCAAATTTATTTCATTATTATTATTGTTGTTGTTGTTATTTGTAGCTAAGTCATCTCACCTCACTGTATTTAGCAGAATGCCATGCTTCAGAACTGGTAAAACTAATTTGTCTGGGCTTTCAACAGTGCTCAGTAGTGATGAAAAGAGTTGCCTTTAATGCATTGCTTTTTCTTTTGCACAGTACATTCTGTCTTTATAATCTCATGAAAGTTTCTATAAGTACAATTATACACCACATAATACAACTAGAGGAAAGCATAAAGTGTTTACATGTATTTTACAGTCATACACACGCTGTTATTAAAAACAAAGCAACTTATTTAGAAATGTGGATTACCTATTGCATTTGTGTAATTTTCAAAAAGGCAGAGAAGCAGAGACTACAAGAGACTGTTATTTAGATCCAGACTGTCACAGTCTGAGATGAACCTAAAGGATGAAGACAAATATGCAGCTGCATATAAAAATAAGTGTTTTGACCCCTTCATGTATCAGTCATTCATCCTGTCTACAGTACAGCAGCACACCTGACTAAATGCTGAGTTCTATTATTCCATGAGGTTACTTTCAGGTGCTCCTAAATAACTCCTGTTCCTGCAGATGTTAAGTCTCACCTGATGGGACATACTTGGACTCAGTTACATGCCCCTCTCACACGGGGTGTAATAGGAAGGCAGCAGTTCATCTTTATGGAAGGGTAGATAACAGAATGAAAATCCACAGTGTTGGTTGTGTTCTATTACTGAAGGAACTGTGCCTAATTTGTATAAAATCTGAAATCAGAGAAGAAAGGTTAAGTATTCTGGAGTATCTGCTAAACTATGCAGTCCTAGATCTACTCTGGAAATAAAAAAAACATTCAATCTGGGATATATGGGAAAATAGTCCTCTAGATATTCAGCCCCGTATTTTGACATACTCATCTGTAAAGGTTAAGGGGTGCTTCATGACTCCTGTGGGCAAAGCTTTTTTGAAATCATAATAGAACAAAGGTATCTTGAATAGCTAAGTTTGGGGACACAAATTAGAAATGTGGGCAGAAGTTAATTATTTTTACTATTATTATTTTCCCTGTCTCCATCAAAGTTCCCTTTTGAGAGCTGTCCCTGTGATTATTTTCTAAGATTGTTTAAGGAGTTTGTGTCCTGGTCTGTGTAACTGCGTTTGCCCTTTGAGGCCGTTTCTCCTTGGTGATTTTGATGTTTCAGGAATTTGACCTTTCTGAGTAAAAGAACGCATCATCTGAATTAGATAAGGTTTTTTTAATCCTCTCAGGGAGGTTGCAGAAGCCTCTTCAATTGGCAGAAGAGATCAGGATGGACGAATTTTAGCTGGGGGTACTGGTGCAATTTCTGTAATGGTGATGAAGGGGGAAATAAATGACATCCTTGATTGTCCTCTGGCAACATCAACAAATGATGTTTGCATTTCCTATATCACAGAAGACTCTGAAGAAGAATCTTGATTAAGTAAGAACTGCTTATCACGTGAGACTTCCCATAGTTCTATAGAAACTTGTTTAAAACCTCTCAGGTTCTTTAGTCACTGGATTATATCTTCTCATAGTGATGGAGTGTTTTTTTTTCCTAAATAGTACAAATATTATTTATTATTGATTTAAATTGTGCGCATTACTATTGCCACATATTTCTTTCAAGACCAGCTTGATTTTTTGCTTACACATGTTTATTTATTTATTTATTTATTTATTTATTTGGGGTGGTGGTGGTGGTGCAGTTTTCACTGAAAAGATTCCCCAAACAATCATTTTGTAGGTAGGTAACGACAGTCAGAATTCCTGATTGAAAGCAGACCGGTGCTTTAGCTCCTGCAGTTCTCCTGAACGCATTGGATGGCTGCCACCAGCCATAATGTCCCTGTTCAGATGTTCACTTTCAGTGTATGAACCTGCCACATTTTCTCAAAACGTGCAACCTACAAACTCATTTCTTGTCTGCGGATTTCAAGGGATGTACAATACAGAAGGGTGTGAGTTATTTATGTGCATTTACCCTTATGTAATGGAGCCCTGAGATTATAAACTCTTCTGAACAGCAGTTTAATTTTGTATTACTGCCAAAAAAAAACACTTTACCATTCTTTAAAGTGTCCAGAAGAATGTAATGAAATCCTACAAGTGGCCTTGCAGGAGACAGCATTGTGCTGGAAAGAAATGAGGAAAAAAACCATTGGCCAACTACAGAATGGTGCCTCAAGGGCCTGTGCTGGGCTCCTTGTCATTTGCAATGATGTTTCCATACTTTTCTCAGTGTGAAAGGGAGCACTGAGAGTATTTTCATCCTTTCCTCTTCTGATCCCTGAGCACAAAGAAAGAGATTACTACAATCCTTTAAAAGGCAGTGTTTTTCCTTGCGCTTCTGTGTGTTTACTGTTTACTCCCATGTAAAAAGCTTGTATATATTTTACCATAGATCAGAACAGTGCAGAAACAGTGCATTTAATTTGTTTCATTGAGCTGTTTTAAAGAACTGACGCTTTTATAAGACTTGTAGGTGAGATGAACAAGCATATATTAGAATATTTACTTGCAAGAATAAGGTATTGTCTGTAAACAGTCTGTCTATTGGTTAGAGTTATATATTTGCAGCTATAGCACATGAAAAATGACTGTTTAGCTATTTTCCTCTCCACCTACTTGAATCACAAAACCAGACTGAATTGCAACACGTACCTGAATTTAAAAATTAAAATAATTAGAGCTATTGTTTTGAATGGATGGATAAACTGTTGTGACTATTGCATAGGTATTCACACATAACAATATTAAAGTAATGATAGACTGCTTTCTTATATAATGTTCTGTTTGTTGTTCCGGATCTGCCGCTATAAATCATGCAGGATCAGGATCTTCCTTCAGCTGAACTGAGATACACTGAAGTAACTTTTGCTAGGCTGCAAGTTTAGGAATTTGCTTTTGCCAAAAAGCAGCTGGTTTACATGCTAACATTCACCTAGTGGGCATGGCAAGAGGAAAGGGTCATTATCATGGGAGCTGTGCTTAGTTATTTGTACAGAGACCATATTGAAAAACATGAATATTGCCAACTATTGCAGAAACAGCACAGTGAGTTGGAAGCAATGGATTACATGCTCAGCAAAAGATTTTGTGGAAATTAAAACTTAAAGATTGAATTCGAAGTACTTGTTGCAGCAGTCGGAAGGAACTGTCTTTAGTTTACATCGTGATCCATTCTTCGGAAAGGCCTAAGAATGGCTACACTGCAACAAAAACAGAAGAGCTCGCAATTACCATAAAGGGTCCTTTTGTCTCCTTTATGGCCCATAACAATGGCAAGTTTCCCTTTCTGGGATGGCGTAGGGGTGATAGAAGATGTAACAGACTAGTTACATACACACTGAGAAAAAGGGCTGGGAAATGACTGCAAATCTTGACAGGTGCTCCTCTTAGACCAAAAAAGTAGATTTTTAGGCCAATTCACAAAGATTACCATACACAATGGGCACATGGTCTACCGCAGAAACAACAACCTCTACATGATGCATAAAGGGATTTTGCAATTAAGAAGATAAAAGGCTAAAATAATGGAACCAGGCAGATGTTAGTCATTGCTAAAATCCCTGGTTGTTGGGTGCTCCAGTGATGAGGATATAAAATATCAAATTACTGAAGCACTTAATAAAATGATTTCTAAGAAGAACTTTTAAATGTAATCCTAAATCTGGACACATGAGAGTTTAGAGGGAGCACAGGAGGAAAGGAGCCAGGAAGCTTCTTAAGCTGTTTGTTCCCATGTGAGTGATGAGCCGTTTTGGAAAGATCTTCTTTCCAAAACAAAGCAGTGCTGCCTTGTGAATTTAGAATACAGCAAAGGTTTGGGAGTTTTGTCTTTCTTACTTTCTTTCTGTCTTTTTTTTTTTTGGTTTTTTTTTTTTTTGGTTTGTTTTGTTGTTTTGTTGTTTTTTTGTTCCCAGGGATTTCAACTCAAGCAAAATATCGGGGACAAAAATGTACCGCTGAGGACTTCAGGTACAATGCACAATAACAATTAACTTTTATTATTGGAAATAATATGAGTAATGCATCACTGCTGACTAACTCAGCCAAAGTTTATAGTGGTTTCATTTTCAGCCATTAATAAGCAAGCTACTTATTAACAGTCATTACTGAGAAATGTATTGGATATTATATTATTGAGTTATTATTGCTTTACATTATTGAGTTGTTACTCTGAATACACAGCATGCTAAATGTGGTATTTAACTCTAAATTACTGCTTCATTCCTCCATGTTCTAAAGATGCAGTCCAATATCTCATAGCTTGATTTTTGTTTTAATAGTTTATGCTTCAAGTTTTCCACAACATATTTCTGATAACTCTTTTTCCAGTGAACCTGTGTTAACAATCTCACTCCAAATTCCTGTTTTGAAGGCAAGTGTATGAACTAAAAATGGGAAGGTGACAACTTGATGTTTCTCAAAATTATGAACGATGCTTTGTTCCTGTGCTAGGAGCCATCATGAATGTGTCCAAAATAGTTAAAGAATTTAATATCTGTTTCTATTCTGGGAGATGAGTGATTTTAGTGCACATTAGCTTTTTGTGGAATGACAAACTGATTGCCTGTTCACTTGTGATAGCATGATTTTAAGTCATTACAAAATTTGCAGTAAATATTTTATTATTTGTATAAATATAGATCAACTAGTTATTATGTTATTTCCATTTCAGATTAAGTTAATGAAAAATTATGGTTCACAGTCAGTGGGGTACTAAAAGTCATTAAGTTTCAGATTTTGGTTCAATTTGGGTGTAAGTATTCCTCAATAAAGTGGGTCACAGAATGAATGCTTGGAACACAGGCTGCAAATTTCATCCATGCATTCTTCGCAACACAGGAAATTTAGTGTGGGGAGATATTAAAGTTTTGAGCTTATAAATTGATTACATATCTGCATGAGGGAATATTAAATTCAGTATACCATCTGAAGGCCAAGGCTCTCAGCAGATGTGAAACTCATTATAATATGACTGTTGTTCAGTTGCTTGTGTTAAATGCATTTATGGTCTTGGTCCAGTTCTTAGCTCCTGATGGGAGCATGGGTCACTAAACCACATGTCATATCTGCACCTTTTATCTTGTTCATTTCAGCAAAGAGGAATGGATATGGAAAATGAATTAAGGTGTTTACATAGGAAGCTGGCGTGACGAGCAACAAATCTGATATGCATCTGTTGTGATGTGTGGTTTAAATTGCCTTCCCTGGGGAGTCAAGTGGAGCGCCTAATCTCACCCCAGTACACATGGAGTGTTTTCAAAGTCTAGGAAGCTAAGTGTTGACAGCTAGATTTCATCTAAAAGTACTCTTAGACTGGCGATCCAAGCAGGAAGTGTGCTGGGGGCAGTGCGAGAATGTAGGTGGTTCGTGGAGCTCGGACCTCAGTAGTCTTCATAGTTCTGCTCCATTCTTACATGACTACAAAGATGAAGTCACTGAAGGAGTAGAAAGCAATAAAAAGAAGGTGAAAAGGGAGATGTCTCTCGTCATAAAAGTTGCAGGAGGGAGATGACTTCTTTTGCTGATGTAAAATTCTCTGGGTGCCTGAGTGACTTCCCTTCTTAGCCAGAGAAATCTCAGGGATATCTGAAAGGGATATTCTTTTAAATAAGGCACCAAACTGTGAGGTGCTAAAACTACATTTCCTTTCCAGTTCCTTCTTTAAAATCAAGAGTTATGGCTTTTCCTTGGGTAAATTAACTATGCTTGAGGTATTCTCTTCTGTCTGGTCTTCTGCACCACCCCTATGGGAGGTCTATTTCTTAAAAATATGAGAGATTCTGAGAACAAGAAAGATTTTGGTTGGTTTTTCTTTTTTTGCATGAGTGTATTTCTACACTCCTGCAGCATTTCAGGGTCTGCTTCCCTTGCATACCAAGAACATGGATAAGGCAGTATGTTACGTATCTCTGCAAGGGAGCTGGACTTTTATCATTGTAAAGCCTCTGGAATTGTCACCCTGTTTAGTGCACAGCCACAGTGGCAATCTGGGACAATTTGTGTCAGACCCTACAAAGGCCTGTCCCCAGGTGGTAAAGCCCAAAGATAGGAAAGAAAATAGAATACCCCAAAGATGTTCAGGAAAGTCTCAGCAATTTTTTGCCTATCTCCAACCCCCTTTATGCTTTAGTATGCACTTTAATACATAAGCCAACACTGCTTTTCCCCTCCAGACAAACTGAGCTTCTTTTTTCCAAGGTAAGTTCTTAGAAGTTGCCTTGTTTTGATATTCTCTACATAATAAATATCCCTATATGCTAATAGCATAACACTTCAACGGAAATGAACTGCTGGTGCATGAAAGGCTGCTACTGGCAGTGTAGTGCCACTCGCAGAAGCTCCTTTTCTTTTGAGAAGGCTCAATTACCTTCCTGAAACCACTGGGACATCACAGGGATAATACTCCCTTTCAGAAATCTCTCTCTTCAAGCCTCCTGCTGATGGAAGCCCTGTGTTGCTGAAAGGTGGCAATTAATCCTTAAACAAAGATATCTTGATTGTCATAAGTTCCTGCTGGTCTCCAGTTACACAAGACACATTTCTATCTGCTCAAATCTGACTTTCTTATGTTATTGTCTACTCCTATCTCAGAAACATCTGACATACATTTTCTTCCAAATAGGATTTTTTATTTTTTTCATTTTACCATTAAGGCAGCTGTAGGAGGTGTTTTTCATTTTATAACCACATCCCTGGAGATAAAGAGCTAGTAGTGAGGCTAAATTCCCAAAGCAATTTTCTTTGATATCCACACCCTTTCCATGTTCTATTGGTATGATCAGAAGTTAGAGATGGGTGAAAGCTATTCACTGACAAGTTCATCTTCTGTCAGTGCAAAAGTAGATCTCTGTAGCTTATTTCCAGTGTTTTGACCACTGTGTTATATCAAATTTTATTGTAGCTGTATGTTATTTTTTTCTCAGAGATTTTTTCTGCCATTCTTCAGCCTAAATTTTCATTGTCCTTTTTCTATGTTATTGTTATTATTATTATTTTATTTTTTTTAGTCTCATTCTATTTCCACTTTCCTGAAGCGTGAAAGTAGAGAATCAAGTGTCATTAATACAGAAATAGGATTTCGTGGACAGAAGGTAACTAGCTGTGGAAGTCTCATGTAGTTAGTATTAAGTTTGAAAAATTTCATTTGTAAATCTTAAGACAAAACCATTTTTTTCCTAGATGTGAAATGAAGACTGATAGGACTGTAGATTTACGATCCTGCTGGTCCTTAAATCTAAGCTAAGCAATGTGAGACAAATTAATTGGACAAATGTTGGCTTCTTCATGGGTTTTGTGGAGTTCACTTTCTGTTTGTGGGTGATTATCATTTGTGCTCCTCTTCTAAATGTTACAGGGGTAGGATTACACTATAAAATGAGAAGTGGAGGAGAAATTTAGACTATTCTTTCCCATTTCACTGGCATCTGTAAGATAAGTAAATCTTTATGCCAAGTGTAAGACAGGGCAGGTCCTTATCATGTTGAAAGCTTGTTGATGCTTTTGGAAAATGAAGTTGTGGAATAGAACCTCAGCCATGAGCCCTCCAGATGAGTCCTTCTGAGAAGGAGCAGAGCTTTCTTCAAAGATGAAGGGGAGAGGAGAAGTACTTTCAGGAAGTTGAAAAGCCAGACCTTGTCTGTGGACAATATAGCAGAAATGTGGGTGCAATGTAAAGTGAAGAGGTTAATAAGGAATGAGTGATGAATGAATAAGACATCACAGCGTGAGAAAAAAGTCTGTCTATCTTTTTCAGTCCTTTGGTTCAGATTTGTTAGCTCTGGTTGGTCTACCGCTTATTATTATTTTTTTTTTTTTTGCAAATCTATTCATAGCAATTTATTTAACACTTCTGTTTGCTTTAAAAAATGAAAGTACATCAAGGCTAAATATAAGCATATCTCCGGGTCTTTTGTTCTCCTTTTCAAAGGCTGTAGCTAAGTTTGTTCACTACCTTACACATTTGAGATACTAATTACACATGTCTGATGAGGTGTGGATTGCCACCACCACAATCAGAGAAGAGCTTTGTTTGAAGCCTTACACCTTCCCTCTGCAGGCTGGAAAAACAATAGAGGTGCAAGACCCACCTATCTGCTGGTACATTTGAGAGTTTTCTAATTAAAACATGAGAGTGAAAAAATGCACTGGGAATGCTCTCATTGCTTTTGATGTGGTACTTTTACAAAGCTGGTCAACTCAATTAACAGCTCCTGTTCCAATCCACCCCTGTGGAGTGAGGTGAGGTCAAGTACTCATACGGCATTCACCCAAGACATGTGCAGGCTCACCCCAATAACAGTTGTGATGCTCCTTTTTACCCTATTGCAGGGTTTGGTAGAATGATGCTGGCCCATGCATTCCTTTGCAAGGACCTTGTTTTTAAGAACTCTTTATGTCTTGCACTTCAGCATAAATAATAAATAATAACAACGATGATCCTGTATAAGTGCTCCCTTTGAACATAACTTGCAGCACTAAGGAAGCAGAGAATAGCAAAAGTATACCATTGTACATAGAGAAAAGGAGCAAAATTTTGAGTCTCTGAGAAAATACTGGGGCCACTTGTGTATGAATCCTTTACCAGGGATTGGATTTAAGCCTTTGGGAAACGTATGTTATAGTAAACAGGTTCAGAGGTGATGGTAGTTACAGAGCTGCATCGATTTCATCTTTGAGCAATGAATATTATAAATGCAAATTGCCATTATAAGATGCAGTAATTGTGATTTCCAGGAGTTACTCATTCTTGTTTTGTCGCATTGTTTATACCCAACCAAGAACTGTAGCAGTGTAAAAAATACACAGATCTTTCTTCTCCAGCACTCGGTAATACACTCAGTAATTCAAATTGTTTTTAAGTAGCTTTGTAAATTCAGTTTCATTTTGTTGTTTTTGGATTTATTGCTGCTTTAGTTCATAAAACTGCTGGATTCCACAACCTGAATTGTGGTACCTCTATTTTTCTTTACTACAATAAGTTGTACACAAGTATTCTTGATTACTTTCCTTAAGGTCCTTGTGAAATAATAAAGTAATGGCTTTTTATGCTCTATTTAAATGTTGAGTGCCAGCCAAGATCCTTCTCTCCCTGTTTTAGCATCAATTTAAAGTGAGTTTTCTAATCAGCTCTGCCCTCCACATCATAAAATCTCTCTTCACTATCTTTGCTGATAACTCCAGAGATTTTCAGGCTGGGAAATTATTGGTCATGCTTCCCTAGTTATGCTTCCCCCAAGAATCTAGCCCTTAGGAAATTCATGCTTTAAGTTCCTGCTCCCTCATCTCAAGAAATACTATAGATTTCCTGAGCAGATGGTTACATGTAATTTCAAAGGTCAGCATTTAAGAAGGTTAGAGAACTTTCTCTGCGTACTTCGATATTCTACAACTTAAGTCACCTCTGCTTTTGGTGAATTTATTTCTGAAACTCTTTGAATGCTGTCCCTTAATTTACAGTAAAAAGCCAGCAAGGACAGCATTCCATTTTAAATGCAAATGTTAGTTTGAAACAACACTTCCAAGGGTTTTGGGTAAGCAGCCAACCTATGTGTTCAATACACAACAAGAAAGATTTTATGCTTATGATGAGACTGCAGTAAGCAGAGATATTCTTGTATGCATGTGCATGTAGAAGCCTGTGCACATATATGTAGCCTGTGAACTTTTCCAGATGAATTTTTGCTCATAACCAAGAGTGCTTCTACCCACAGCTCTGCAAAGCCCTTTTCACCCCTCCTGGGGCTCCTTGTGATCCCAGTGTTTGCTCCTCCAGCTGTGCTCAGTGGAAGCTGTGCTGCACAGCATCTCCAGTTCAAGTCATACGAGGTTAAAACAAGGCAGTGTGACTATGGAAGTCAGAACATGAGTGTAGTAGCTCAAATGAAGGGGAAAATAATGCAGAACTAAGAGTAACCCCACTCGAAAGTGTGGTAAGTTGGGAAAATAGATTCACCCTCGAAAGCGTTTTCTTGAGATGAATTTCTGAGAAATTTAAATCAAGTAAATTGAAAGCTAAAATGCCCCTCCGTGCAGCATGTTTTTTATTATATTCCCTAGTGGGAGCATAATCAGCAATGGACGGATGTAACAAATGAAAAATTTGGATTATAACTGCGAAAACACTCTGCAGAGAAAACATCGAGCTGCATTCAGAATCAGAAAATGGTGCTTAGCTCCAGCTGTAAAATGAAAAGGCAGCGAACAGCTCAGAGAGCGCGTTGTTATGGGCTGCATTATTATGCTCATATCTGAACTTATCCAGTGTTCCAGTTTAGATGCAATTTTTAAACGTATCCATAAGCCTGTGCTCTCAGAAGTGGATTTACTGTTAGAAAACACTTAGACGGGTATGTGCCCACAACAATTTGCTGGGTTTTCTTGATCATTTGTCTTCTATCCTGTGATTGTGGCTAAATACCATCAAGACTTTTTTGGTTTTCTGAGATATGACAGAGATGTTTCTATGTTAAGTGTGATATCAGCTGTAGTACTGGGGTTGGTATTTGTAGTTTAGCATCTTTCTGAGAATCTCTGTTTCTTTCATATAATGGCTTAAAGCTGTAATTGGAATTAGTCTGGTTGATGCTATGGATGTGATTTTTCTCCAGCAGCACTTTAAGCAATCTTCTTTGATTCTACAACTTTCAAGGTCAGTTTGTTCTGTGTTTAGAGAAGCAAACTTTGTGAAACCTCTCCTAACAGACCAGCGACGGTTTGTTTTGCTCCTTGTGGAGCTAACATCTTTATTTCAGCCCAGTTTTGTTTGGACTTTGCAATACTTGAGTGTAAGCAATTTTTCTAACCTACAACAAGGAGAATGCTCTCCTCATTTGTGTTGCAGAGATGGGGTTAAAATGCTTTTTGTGCAGCGCATTTTGCTGCAACTTGCAGTTTCCACCTATACTCAGTCCTTGTGGCCTTTCGCTCTCCTTTGCTGTCTTGTACAACTGTTACTCTCACTTCAGCTGGTTTCATCCCTTCCCTTTTGTCTTTTGCGTTTGAAGGCAAGGTCAGCGAGCTGCCAGGCTCCCAGCAGAGCAGGAGGTGGCTTACAGGAAAGCCACCGTGCGGGGCACAGGGACATTTGAAAGCAAAGTTCTAACAGGAAGAAAGAAAGCTGGAAGGACCCAAAGGTTTCAGGCATAGCCCTTTGAAACAAGAGGTCAGGTAAAGGTTTGAAATTGTATATAGTTTTCTTCTGGCTTTGATGGAAAGTTCCTTTGGAGCCTGGCTGGAAGAAAGGATGCAAAGTGATGGGAGGGTTTGCCAGAGTTCTCAATTTTCTGCCTTATCATCAGTATTGCACACTTTGCAGTAGCCCAAGTCTTTCCCTTTGCTGTTTGAGAGTCTGTGGAGAGAAGAGTAAATTATACTCTTCAATGACAAATTGACTGTGTGAGTAAAGTGCACACACAGAAAATTAATTATAGCAACATTAACTCTGAAGCAACTCTTCTTCCTTCTCTTTCCCAGAGAAGACGGAGGCAGTGCTGCCTGCAGCAGCTGGTGGCACTACTCCTTCTCACTTGATGGAGCTACATGTTGGGCTTTGAACGCAGGTCATACAGTGTGGAGAGGTGACTGTTTGAGCAGGGATCTGGGAGGACTCCACAAGAGCCCAGGGGGCACTTTGCTGAATATTTAAATAAAAAACTGTGTAGTCATGTGAAACACATCAGGCAGTTCATTAACAAGTCAGAACTACAGCCTCTGTACCACAGAGTCTGCTTTGGCAACTTCTTTTCTGTTTTTTTGTTGGGTTTTTTTTTGGGTGTTTTTTTTTTCTTTCCTTCTTTGTTTTTTCTCTTTTTTTGGCAACAGTGCTGCCAAGTAAAAGCAATGCTCTGACATTTTCAAAGGATTATAATCTGGTTTTCTAGTCCAAAATGAAATTTGGTTTCAAATATGACCCAACAGAGATAAAAAAAAAATCTTACTTAAACTTGTCATATCCCAGGAAAAAATACTTTGTTTTATACACGCTGACATTTTTAACCAAGATGTTTGATTTGTGGAAGTGCTCTTGATTTCCAGCTTTTTCTAATGGACCACAATTGCAAAGCTTTAGATATGCTATTGTCATAGAATCGTTGAATGGCCTGGGTTGAGAAGGCCTACAATGCTCATACAATTCCAACCGCCTGCTGTATGCAGAGTCACCAACCACCAGACCAGGCTTCCTAGAGCCACATCCAGCCTGGCCTTGAATGCCTGCAGGGATGGGGCATCCACATCCTCCTTAGGCAACCTGTTCCAGTGCATCACCACCATCTGAGTGAAAAAGTTCCTCCTTATATCTAACCTAAAGGACCCCTGTCTCAGTTTAAAACCATTCCCCCTTGTCCTACCCCTTTCTAAGTAAACAGAGATCACTATACATGTGCAATATGTTACCTAACTAGATCATGTTGTTTTAACTGTTCATATCTTTTGAGGGTCAGACAAGATATTAATTACTGAAATTATACAAGCAGTACAGACCACATGAACAAATTCAGACTGTGTACAGAGAAACCCCCAAAAAGTGAAGTCTGTGTGGTTGTGATCTATCCCATTTCCTGTTCACTTTATAAGTGAAATGCTACGGTCTGCTTTGCTTATATCCACTATGAGACTCTGACACGTTTTGCTGATAACTCTCAGCCAGTTTTTTCTTTGTTTGTTTTGCATTGCTTTTGTGAGAATTGCCAATTAATAACTTATGTAAAAGTTTCTGGGTTTCTCCTCTGAAGCATTTTTTGAGAATGATGCATTTTTGTTTTTGGCTCCTCCACCAAAATATCTTATAGGATTTAAATCAATTGTGGGGAGGAAAAATTTAATGCGTCCAAGCAGACAGCTTGATATGCATTGCAACAAATTATTCCAACCCACTGCAAATGTTTGTAATAAAAATGACAACTGAATCTCAACTACTCTGGAACAATACAGGATGTGGAGGTACCAATACAGCCTGATAGACCGTATCTTATGAAAACAACGTGCATACAGGGCATAATTGTAATCATAGAATCACAAGGTAGGAAAGGACCTACAAGATCATCTACTTCAACCATCCTCCCTTTACTATACCTACAGAAAAACCACTAAACCATATCTCCTATCTCCCCATCCAGATGCCATTTCACTTCCATGATGTGATTGCTCCCAGACTGCTTCAGAATGGTAATGTAAGGCGGGGAGCCCTGTGATTTCACTCGGGCTGCAGGAGATGCATGTAAGACAGCAGGGCTGTGTGTGTGTGTGTCCTGCTCACGTCTATGCACAAAAATAGGAAGTTCAGCTGGCTGTTAGTAGAGTGTTAATCTTGTTGCTTTTAGATAGTACTACTCAAATTGTTCTTGATAAATAAATTATTAGACAGATTGAGCCTTAAATTTACATGTCATGTCCTATCCAAAGTTATGCATTCATTATTCACAAGGGTTTGATGAACTGTCTATGAAAAAACAGCCTAACATTAACTATGCATTTTGTGGGATGACTGACTTACTATTGGTGACAAAATTGCTGTTGGTTGTTTTTTTTTGTGATTGAATAGCTAACACAGATAACATATTTAAACACAGTGGTGCTGAACCTTGTTATGCATAAGTGCTTTTGCTCAGATGGCTGCAGATATTTATCCTAAGAAAAAGCCAGTTATCTAAGACTAGTTAAACAAAGAGCTGTCATAATCAAATCTATTGAGTTTGGGATCTATGTGGCCATGTTTGTGCTGAAGAGCAGCTTGGAAGTGAAATATGAGATTGGAGCCAATCAAATCCTGTAAGTGAGCTGAGAAACTGCAAATAATCACAGCAAACTAGTTATGAACAACAGGGAGACAAAGCAGTGTTTGCTTTTGAAACGTGCTCCCATGGTGTGCCTTCGTGCCCTGACGTCACAGGGTCCTCCAGCACTGCTTGGTGTCCCTGTGGGTGTCCTTCTGGTGACAGGGTCCTCTGCATCACCTTTGGTCTCCTGTGTAGATAGAAAAGCTCTGTCTTGTGCTCATTTGGCAAGTGCTGAAAAAAACACTGCAGGTTGAAAGCAGAGATACGACTCTTGCCAGCATTCATCTTCTCGATTATCCCCTGAAATCCTGGAATTTGCTATACACTGCAGCTTTCTGGTGTTTTATCCAATCATATATTAAGTTATCTAAATTATAGGGTTGACACTTCTTCCCTTGAGAGACTCTCCTACAATCTAATATGTCTCACTGACAGGGAGATTTCTTCACATTACTTTAACCTATACCCCCTTAGGTTAACCTACATATTTTTTCCTACTTCAGCTCATTCATCTAGTATTACATTTATTTTGTGTACTTTCTAACTCATTACACAGCCAAATTTTGCATACTTAGCTCATCTTCCAGCCTTTGAGTATTTTTCCTAGGGGTTTATTTTAGCTCAGAATATGATTTGATTGCTTTTGCAGGATTTTTTTCAGATTGATATTATCCTAAATTTGATAGGGCAATATCTGTACTTATTTATACCTTATGCGGTGTCAGTGAATTCAGGAGCATTAGATAATTACAAAAATTTGTCTGTAGGGCTTGTTTTAGTGTTTTGCAATATGAAGTGACACCCAGCTGAAAAACAGCAAAGTGGCAGTGAGACTGTGGCTTAGCAAAGGCATGTTTCCTTCTTTATTTTTGTAGAGGTAGAAAAGTAAGTCTTTTCTGTGTTTGGCTGGGATAGAGTTAATTTTCTTCCTCGTGTGGTGCTGTGTTTTGGAGTTAGGATGAGAATAATGTTGACAGCACCCTGATGTTGAGCTGTGCTGCACAGAGCCATGGATGCTTTAGGTCCTCATGCTGCCCTGCCAGACAGGGGTGGAGGGGGCACAGCCAGGATAGCTGTTCCCAGCTGGATAAAGGGATGTCCCATACCATACAGCATATTGCTGTGTGATGAAACTGGAAGAAGCTGTGTTGTCAACAGAATGAAGCACACATGTTTGTATAGATGTATTTCTGTTCGTACTCATGGACATAGGGATGATACTGTGCAATGGAGCTGCTAGCTGAGAGAGTGGGTCGAGCACAAAGTAGCAATTAGTAATAAGTGATCTTTTGCACACCTTTGCTTTAATGTATTTGCATTCCTTTTGCTGCAGATAGAAAGAGAAATGCATGCATTTCTCTTTCTGTTTTCTTGTTTTCTAGTGATTAAAATGTGTTGATACCAGATCCAGCTGACCTTTCTATGCTTAGAGAATGGCAGCCTGGTTGCTGTGCTCCAGCCTATTCAGAACCTATTAGAGGAGATCTTTCTTATTGACTCCATCGGCATGTGAGCTGCATGCAGTGCTGTGCTGAGCAGCGCAAACTGCTGAAGTGATGTCCTCAAGCTGATGGGACTAAGTGTGGCTCTTTGGTGAATGGGGTGTGTATAGTTCTCAGGTCTAGATATCTTCTCTTTCATTAACAAAATCAAGATGATATTTCTCTGGAATTCTGCAAATCTTAATTATTAGCTTTGAAACAAAGCCTTTGAATGAAGTGCTGTGTGGATAATGTGCCTGGAGCAGGATGTGTGAGGGAAGCCAGGCCTGGGTGACTTGGGATGAAGAGAATAAACTTCTGTCAGTTTCTCCTGATTCTAAATCAATTATTTCTTCAGGCATACAGTAGTTTTAATATTTCTCCAAAAAACATCTTGTAGAAAGAGCTGGAAAGCTCAGTTTAGGAGGTAAAACATCTTAATTTACCCAGCAAGGGGAGTTACCTCAAAGCTCGACTCTTTGTTGGGTCTCAGTGATGCTGTTTTCCTCCCCATCTTTGATCCCTTACATTTGGTAGCTCTGTTGCTTGTTGGTGGTGGTGATGTTTGTTTCTTTTTCCCACAGCAGCAGCTATGTTGCCAAGTCTGTAGGTAATATCTTCACTTGACAGAATCAGTAAATAAAAATGAGAAAATGTTGGCAGTGTTGTCACTCCTGATCCATGTAAATTTTCTCTCTATGTCTAAAGAAAAATAAAGCAAACAAAAGAGTTGCTGACCTTTAAGCTCACGTTCAGGGTTCGTGATGGGTCCAGTGCTTCAGGGAGAACTCTCTCCCTTGCACTTAACTGGAGATAGCAGTAGGTGCAGGGGCAGCCAGCACCCCAACCCATCAGCTTACCCTTATGTGTTGTGTTTTATGCTGAGTGTCGTGTGCTTGGATAGCTCCATGAAAATATATGTATGCAGTGCTACGGTTATTATCTAGTGTTATATTTTCACCGGTGGTTATGAATATTGATACCCAAGGTAAGAATTAGAATATGCTAATATAGGTGTAAGAACAGATGCAAATATAATTTCACATCATTTGTGTTTGTTTTTTCCCTATTCCCCACAGAAAGAATGATCAAGGAGAAGGGTGTGGGAAGGGAACAGGCTTCAGAAGGAATTATTTCCTTCATTTATTTAGAAACCAACAAATGAAACTGGCTGTGGGATGTGGGCAAGAAACTGTTTTCTAGCACTTTCTCTAAACAAATGAACAAAATACTAATAAGCTTTCAAAAGGTAAGTGAGAACAAATTGTAACTATATTTTACTAAAAAAAAAAAAAAAAAAAAAAGAGGACAAAAAAAGTCAAGGATTTCTTTCTTTCCTCTTCTTTTAGGGGAGACCACACAAGAAATAAATATAAATAAGTATGTTAAATCCTAAGGTTGTCATGGCAAATTGGTTCAAAGATTCCAAGACGACTGAGCTACTTTTCTATGCGCGTACTTTTAATTCAGCTTTTTCTTATGTCTGAGTTGAAATAATCTTAAAGTATTTTCTGTAGTTACAAAGCCTTCCATGCATCTTTTGATCAGTTCTCCACCTTTTGAGTTGTTGATCGCCTGTAAAACATCAGCTATAAATGAAAAAATAGAGCCCTTTCAATTTTGGACCGGGTCGGCAACGTTTAAAATGCAACATAAAGCTTTTGAGAATGGTACTTCTAAAAAAAGAAAGGTAAATAAAAGAGTTTGGGGGAAAATAGAAGAGTGAAGAGTTTTTAATGTCGGACTGCAGGAAAGCTGAACATATTCAATTTAGAGAAAAGGAATGACAAAAAAACCAACAGGCTGCAAATCCATAAAGTGATTTCATGGGGAGGAGAGGGACTAATTGCTCTCATCAGTTTCCAGTGTTAAACAAAGGTGTTGTGGGGCTAGAAGAGAGAACACAAGATGGAATTCTGATGCTGTACCCTTCCCAAATGTCAGCTCTGAGCAAAGCATGTGGGGGGCTAAGCTTTATGGGAAGGAGCTGTGGAAATGACATGGTGAGGTTCTCCAAAACGGGGCAATACCAACAAGAGGCACTGGTGCTTCCTGCTGTCAGGCTGAATTTTTGGTTATTAAGAGCTTTGCTGCATATTTGCATCATGCACTAAATTATTTTCTGATAGTCTTGTATGGCTCAGACCATTTAAAAAGCAAGTTTTGGTTGAAATAGCCCATTTTCAGTAATGACTGGGTAAAAAGTTAATGGAAAAAGAAACCATTTTTTAACAACAGTGTTATGTTAAAATGAGGTGGATGCATGCCTTCAAATTAATTCTTGATATACTTTCTGTTTAATTAAGAAAGACTCCCCCCCCCCCCAAAAAAAAAAGAAAAAAAAGCAGTTCTTCAGGGAATAGCAAGAAGATAACTTTGCATGTTCTGAAAGTGCTTAGAAAGTTAGGAAGCAGGAATAAAGCAGAAAAAATAAATTCCCTCTTTTCCTCTTTCTCTTCTTTATCTTTCTCAATTTTTGGATCCCTCAAAGCTTCCAGGGCAACGCATTGACAGTAAACATGCTTTTCTTCGTTACCTCCAGTGCCTTAGTGGTAATCCGTGGCCCCCTGGGGATCTGCAAATCGTGGATTGAAAGCAGCTATCTAGCTAATAAAAGCTGCAGGATAACTCATTTAAAAGTTACGCTGCAGAAATTATGATTACTGGGTCTTGCAGAAATATACATATGAATTGTCTCTCGACTTCGATGGAGTCAATTAAAGCCACTTAATTAGTGCTGTTAGTAATCATCTTCTAAAATTACAGACTTTCGTTTCTGTTATGATTAGTCTATTTTAATATAATTTTTTAAATGACCCTGTGTAGGCAAATTTAGTTAAGCATTTTCTTTACTTTGCAGCTTGGTTATGCACAGAATTACCATTTTAAGCATTCAGCAGCTCTCTTATTACTTAGATTTCTTACAGCAACATCACTTCTTGTGCAAGTCTCAATTTTTCCATTTGCTTATGCTTCCTGCTTTTATCCCTTGTTGTCACTCACACTTAAACCTTTTGAACAGTGAGACGTGCATCCTCAGCTCCTTTTTTTCTTTTCTTTTTTTCTTATAAATTAATTAATCACGAAAGGCTAGAAGTCTTCCTCTATGGGGGGGCTGTCCTTGGATGTGCCAGATTAGACCCTAAGATGGCACTTAGAATGGTTTTATTCCAAAATCAGCCTTTCAAACAGATTTGGTGCAGGCATACCCGATAATCTGCTATTTAATATATATATGCAGGGAGGGGAAGTGTGGTGGAAGAAGCAGACCCTGTAAATCCCCTCTCCCATCTTTGTGCTGGAAATGGGCTCACTTCTGCCAGGGGCAGCATGGGGGTATGTAGGAGGGCACTCTCGCTATGCTGGGAAAGGGAACTGTAGTTATGATGCTTCTGGATATTGATTCCTCTCCTCTTTTATAGGCAGAGAGAATGTTTTCACACTTAGCAGGGATGCTGTTATTATACCCAATCTGAATGTTTATGTCTAATGTGTCACCTGTAGCATCCCCAAATGGGCAATTTTTCCCTGACTAGAAAATGGTTCTCCAGCACACAAAGTGCTCCTGTCAGACTTGGCTTGTGTTCAGCTTCTGGGGTTGATTTTGTGATGACAAATCCCTTTAATTTTGACTTGTTCTTATTTGTCAAACAAGTGGGAATCCAAAATATTGCAAGAATTATTTTCAAGCAAAGTGTTTGTTTTGACAGTATTAAAAAAAAAAAAAGGAAAAAGAAAAAAGATATTATCCTGTGACAATATATCGTTTTGTGCCTGAGAGGCACTGATTCACAGCAGAGGCATTTTCAGCTCTTCACATGCAGTGTATGCCTCAAAGACTGTTCAGGAGAGCAACATGGTCACTGGGGATGGGTAGGGTTGGACTTGGTGATCTTAGAGGTCTTTTCCAACTGGATTGATTTCTCCTTCACAAAGAAAACTATGTGCAGTAATCAGTGGAATAGTATGTAGTTGTGTTAAATGCTATTTGGTAACAATATACTGATGGTTTTTATATAAATAAAATTCATAGAAATCTTAGTTATACTTGGGAAAGTATTAAATCATTTTCAAAAAGTGATTTGTTATTCCCTGGGAGCCTGCAGGTTGCTTTTTGGGGACCTTCAAAACCTACTGACAGTAAGTTTTTGTTCTTTATAGAGTTCTTCCACTGGAAGATATCTAAAGAGATGTCCAGAAGTAAAGGAGCATTGTGAATCCCCAAAGGTGAGGACTTTTGAAAATTCTACTTTTTAAGTAAAGATTTTGTAACTAAGATTGAGAAAAATAGCAGAGCTGCAAATATTTGATTGTCCGTTTCCAAAACATTTTGGAATATAATGTCCAGGTAGGAAGAAAATGGTGCACTGAGAGGAGAAGGACATGTGGCTTTTTAGTCTGATATATTCTATTAATAGACAACCTAAAGGAGGAATAGCCTGAGGGGAAGAGATGTTAGAAAAACAAACAACAACAAACAAGCAAGTAGAAAACTCAGGGACAGGCTACTAAATAATACTTAGCGACACCATTAAAATCCCTAAAAAGCCTTTTCTGAAATATTAGTATACACAGATACAGTATTTCATACCCTGTGCATATGTTGACTGCATCTCCCTGTAAATCTGTTATCTCTATTTACTAGTGCTCTCATTTTTTCCCCGTACTTATGACTGACAAGCAGAAGTAATATAATCTTGGAAGTTATAAAACATTACTCGATGGTTCAAGAAGTTGCTCCCAGTACATCCTGCAAGAGGCAGGAGAGCTAGGTTGCCAGCCTTTTACTCTCTTATCTTCCTTGCCTTCAACTGATGTGAAATCATTTTAATAAAGACCATTGATTGGCTTTTGGCAAACGTGAATTGCAGCCGAAGATATCAGTGGAGAAAGTTTTTTGATGCTAACATCAAAGGATATTCATTCTTCTATGAGTTGATATTGAAATGGAAACTTATGCTTTGTTTTTACAAATTAACTGAAGACATTTAGTCCTTTCCCCCACTGCCAGCTCTTTATGGACACAGGATGTTAATTTGTTGGTAGTTAACGATGTAACTGTAGCTGACCTTATCTGCCTTTCCCAGTAAATTGAATTTAACATAACAGCACATAACAGTAGTGTCATTTATGCAAAGGACTGAGGAGCATGAGCTGGAACAAAGCGAATGAAAGTGCTGCCAACCTCCTTCAGGATGAGTGCTCCACGGTGAGGGAGAATTTCCCAGGTCATTTAATGCAGCCATTGCCATGCAGAACACTTACCTCTGACCTTCTCTTTCTTTTGTGAATTTGGCTCTGGAGTGCAATGCAATCCAGAGGCCCAATGAGTGTGCTTGCTCCCTCATTAGCAGTAATGAGGAGGCTGTCTGCAGCCTTTCTCTGTGCTCCCCCCTCAAATTAAAATAACACTCTGCCCCCCCAGGCAGGAGCCATAATCTTTTGCCTGAATATATCCATAGTGTTGATTCTGTACCATGGGGACAGATCACAGATTAATGTCAGTTGCTTACAAGATGATGGGACAGTGTTGAGCATGTGTCATTGCAGGTCCTCTGACTGAGTTCCAAAATTGTCCAAGCTTTCTCCTCCCTCTCGTATATTGCTCCCAAGCTACCAAAGACTGGGGTTGCAGTTTGAGGCCAGTGCAAATGCTTATCTTTGGTAAGTGAAGGAGCACTACATGTACAGGCAGCATGACATCAAGGTCTCTTGCTTAGTTCTGGCCTTTTATGGCAGTAGGGAGAGGGATAGAATTTTGTCACTAAATATGTTATTATTATGCTTTTCCTCAGGTTGCATTTCATGTCTGTAGGGCTCATTTACTCCACTGCAATTTTACAGAATCAAAGCATTATTAAGGTTGGAAAAGAGTTCTAGGATCATCTAGTCCAACTGTCAGCCTATCATCACCATGTCCACTGAGACATGGACCTAAGTGCCATATCTACTCTTTTCTTGGAAACCTCCAGGGATGGTGACTCCACCTCTTCCACAGGCAGCCCTTTCCACTGCATTATTAATTTATTGCTCTGGCACCAAATGACCCAAAGTAATACTTCCCCCAGATTGTTTTATGTGATGCTTTCCATTAACCCAAAGAAAAAAGAAGAGTTTCTGAGGTACAAACCTATCAAATGCAACAGCTGCATAGTCCAGTTAGAAATAGTATTAATATAAAGCACAGTGGTAATAAGTAAGAAAAAAAAAGGTGTATTAATAATAATTTATCTTTGGTATTTTCCAGTTGCCTGATAACTGCAGATAGGGAGGCTTTCAGTGTGGTGATTCCCAAATGTTACCGTGTGAAGCCACTGAAAGTAAAACCTGCATATGTTTGAAGTCCAAAGAAGCTGAAATAACTAGAAGTGAGATTTCTCTCTTGTGTTGGAGTACAGTTCTCAAGCTTGAATTTTTAAGAAACTCTTTTGATCAGATACCATTAAGGACAAGGTGATGCTGAGCTTTGTCCTTATAATCTGGTATTTTAATGACAGTACTTCAGAGCCTTGCAAGCTTTCCGTTGTCACCAAGTCAAAGATATGAAAGATATGAAAGAGTAGGAACAGCAGGGAGATTAGTGGGGCTGGAAACCCATGGGAAATCTGTGGCTCTTTTGCTTGAAGGGCTTAACACTCATTTTGTATCTGGCCTCATGGAAGGAGCTGATGTTGTTTGCCTCAGATGATGAAGTTTACTTTGCAATAATATACTAATAGGAAGGAAAGAAACTGCAAGGGTTTGTTAATTTTAATAACTCACATGTAAAACAAAGCACTTGGTATTATTTTTCTCGTCTGTAAGTTTTATTTACGATACTATTCCTTCTTCCCTTGCAATGTCTATCATCTCCTGTGAAGTTCAGTGCCAAAAAGAGAAAAAATCCGTAGCTCTTCCTAGGAAATTCTCTTTCAAGTTTAAGCATTCTTCATCAGACTGTGTCTGTTACTCCAACAATGTAAATACTCCACTTTGCCTTTGTTCACCTTGGATATTTAAGTCACAGCTTTCATATGTACGCAAACAGTGGCTTTGTTGGAAAGCAACAAGATGAGAGTGCAATACGTGCATTATGAATCAAAATCAGCATGCTTTTTTTTAATTATTTTTTTTACATTCAAGCTCAATGTTGTATTCTTAAGGAAGAGCTTCTTCACATTGTCAGGGCTTTGCAGAGGCCACCAAAGCCAGAACTGCTCTCTAAGTTTGCAGTAGTAACTTCAGTGGCATCCCTTCCTTGTATTCTATCAACTGCCCCACACAGTCTTGGGTAAATATTTAAGTGCTTATATTGATCAGAATAAATTTTCCATAACCATTTGCTTTTTGTGCTCTGCTCCTTATTTGTGATCTGCCAGCTGAGTCACCTTGCGCTGCCTGACTGTACAAGCTGTAAAGCTTGTCCCTTGAAAATACTTGATGCACGAGTATGAATAATATGCATTCTTGGTTCTGGTTGTAGGAGAAAAGTAAAGTCTTAAATCTTCTGCTAACTCGAATCAAAAAAGTTCAAGATCTTGTAAATTCAAATTTGTTGCCATTGAGAAACATCTGTATTAGGGCAGCCATTAACATGGTCCAAACTGTATTCCCTTAAGCCTGCCTGTGTCATTCAGCCTCAATTAGACGGGTGTGAGTGAGGAACAGGGCAACCTCTGCGCTGGTTTTAAGTTGCCTTTTCCTTTTTACTAGCTATAAATCCAGAGCATGCACTTCAGCAGGAGGTCTGGTTGTCTGGGGGCAATCTTCATGATTAGAGGTAGAATTGCACCTGGAAAGTCAGAGATGTGTTGTTTTGTATCTATTGAGGTATTTGCATTTCCCAATTTTGAGGCTTTCTGACCTTGCTGTGGGCAGATTTGTGGCATCTGCTTTACACAGACAAATGAACTAAAGCATTGTTGTTGTGCTGTGAAAAGGCATGCGTGGATGGAAAGCTGGCATAAATTGTAATCAGAATGTAGAGTTGTGTCCATGCATTAAAGCTGCTCGTGATGTACTGCCACTGCAAACAGGAGTTTCCCAAGGTGGCAATGTTTTCTGCACAAAACAGAAAAATACGGACTCATTTTGAATTACGCTGGTTAAAAATGGCAAAAGCACGTGAGCTTTCAGACAGAACTTGAGGGCGGATCTGAAAAACTCTAGCATGACTTTCTTCCTTCCTTTCTTTCTTTCTTTCTAATATCTAGCTCTGGTTTTCCTGTGAAGGAATCACCTTGGGCTGTGTCCCACCTCAACTGCATGGGCAAATGCATTGAGAGGACCCACTTGAAAGACACATGCTTCCAGGTAAGGCAATCTAGGACTGTTTAATTGAGATGGGTACTGAACAGGGACTGAAATGGGCTGTACAGGGAGCTGGTGGAGTCACTGTCACAGGTGTTCAAAAAGCATTTAGATGTTGTGCTAAGGTGTATGGTTTAGTGGGGAAATATTGATGGTGGGTGGGTGAAGAATAAATCCATCCATCCTTTCACAAATCCCCACCTGAAGGCAGGGCTGCAGTCAGTTCACTCTGCTTCCATTGCCAGACACTGGATGGATGAGGGAACTGCAATTTGTCTACCAAATGCAAATGCTTAATAGTATTTGAGGATGAAAACCTCTAATCAAAGTGCTAATAATGGTGAGGTCTCTTTGAGAAGAACCAGTGGAAAAACATGAAGAGACACAAAATTGTTGTCACACATCAGAAAGAGTAATTGAATTTTTATCACTTCTGACCCTCTGTAACCAGAATAAATATAGTGAAATTGCATGAGTGCAATTAAGATTTTTACTTGGGGCTAAAAATTAGCATCAGTAACGTAAAACTAATGCTTACAGTCATTTGACTGAGATGGGATATTTCAGAATGTACACTGGAGCATGAATATTTATTGAAGGCATTTATCCCTTGAATAAAACATCTGAGCATTGAGCACATGTAGATTTACGCTTCCACATTTTAAAAAATCTGGGCCAAGCACAAACAGTTAAATGTTTGGTTTAAACTCAGGGCTGTAATGAATAGCAGTTAGGGTTTACCTTTACCTTGGGAGGCAAGGCTTTGACTGCAGATCAGGCTCTTGGGCTTATGTGTGTGGATGCTGAGGGTATGTGAAGGCGGTATTTAAATAATGCAGAAAAGACCAGTTTCTTTAGCTGGCCCTTGTGCTGTCATCAGCTAAGAAGTGAAATGCAGCAGAAAGGAATGATGTCCTCCTGATGTGTGCACCTGGTTGCCTGTAGGCTTTTTTTGCAGATGTTGATGCCACTGCTGCCACCTCATTAGCTGGGTGTCCTTCTGCCTTTCCTTTCTCTATAGAAAGATAAAGAAATAAATGCTCAATTCCCATTTCTGAATAGTGAGAGGGGGTGACAAAATTCCCCTGAGAACCACACACTTGTTACAGTCCTGAAGTGGTGCTGTTGTAATTGGCCGAGTTAAATCTCCTCGCTGGATCCCCTTCAACAACTAGGGGAGAAATGGGCTGCTGCAGTCTGAGGGCAATAAGCTGTTGAAACACCCTGAATGTGGAACAGAAGTGAACTCAGGAGGCTGGATCACTGCAGAGCTTTAATTACATGTGAACATATTTAATCGACAGATCACATGTAGGCATGGTAAACAAGGACATGGGTCTGTATTTTAAAGTTCTTGGTCAAACAATGAAAATGAAGGATTTAGTGACCCATCTGTTTGCTCATTAATTGGTGACTATATAGACTTCACGTGATAAACATGCAGACAATAGGAGCCGAGGGTTGTGGGGGAAACAAATGTTAATAAATCAGATTAAAGAATTAGAAAGTAACTTGGATAAGGAAGATGGCTGATTTGGAAGCTAAATGCCAGAAGCAAGGTAGCAACACTTAAAAGTTCCTCCATTAAGATCTCTAAATGTGTTGTTTTATTATAGCAACTCTACTTCCTGAAAATATTTATGCAATGCTTTCAGTTGTATTTTAAATGCTATTGCCATTTAATGGGAATGCTGCTCATCAGCTCCCTTGTTTGGACCACATATGATCACATGCGTGGTACAAAGCTCTCCATATATATTCACTTTCTTGAAAAGACTCACTGTGGAAACAACAGTTACAAATACATTAATCTTAAAGCAATTTCTTTCTAACTGTTCATTCTGGAGTATGTAATGCATTTATCTACTAGTCTCATGGGTCTGATCTGAAGACTATTGAAATCAGTGGACCAATTCACTGTGCTTTCAGGGAATGTTGGAAATGCATTAAAACGACAGTGGGGCATGTTCAAGTTGAAGATGTTTCCTGAAAGGATAGTTGAGCAAAATGTCTGTGAATGACAAAATCCACTGTCAAGAAATTTTAGGTTAGAAGTTAACATTAAGGATGAAAACAGTATAAAAAGAGAAAAAGAATAAATCAAAAGCTATTTCATATTCAGGCTTCAATTACATAGTGGAATTACATAGGAACTTTGCTTGCAAGACACCTAATTTTTCACGTCTGTAGTCCATGAACAGAGCTTGTGGCACTGTATTTAAACAGATTATAGGCAATCTGTCATATCTCCTTATATAATGTATTCTAATATACTTAAAGTGGGGGAGCATTCTGTAAGTTATAGATAGGAGCCTTATCATCAAATTCTATTTGATTTTTGGATTTCTGTTCTAATTCCTATGAATCCCTTTGTAAATGTCCTTTTCTTCACTGAATAATGTCAAACAAATTTTCTGATTGCTGGGTATTGTTTCTCCTGGAACACAATGGATTTCTCTGAGGTAGGATTTGTCAACGTCTTTACATCTGCTTCTCTAATTGTGACTGACAGTAACAGAAATATCTGGAGTTTTGCATACTTTCTTTGTCCTTAGTTTCCTAAAATATTTCCTCATGTTAAACTCCTGAGGTTTTGTTAGTAAATTGTGAAGTAAGATATCTGATATCTTTATTTTCAGTCTACAGTGTGGAGACTGCCTAGACAGTGGGGCTGTAGCTATTGACAGTTTCCTTTCTTTATAATTGGGTAATTGGGTGATGCAGTAAGAATTGCCATAAAATACCAATCACAGAACAGATGCTGAAGAGTAGACATACTGTACCAATCGCTCTCTGAAAATCATCCCCACTAACCTGGTCAGCACTTATATGGTGGAAACTTGTGGACTCATTGTCCCTGGAGGTGTTCAGGAACTGTGGGCATGTGGCACTGAGAGACATGGTCATTGGGTATGATGGGATGGGTTGGGGTTGCACTTGATTGTTTCAGAGGTTGATGGTTTGTTGCCAACCTAATGATTCTATGATTCTAAAGCAGTATGAAATGCTACCATGCAATGATAATCCAGATGTCCTGTGGTAGATAGCATTCCCGCTGCACTGTTATTTAGATCAGACTGTTCTCTTACATGGTTGCAAAGCCTCTATAACCAATAAAGTTCCATACTGCTATGATCTGTGCCACATGGGGCACATTGCAGAGCAATACTGGTATCGTGGTGGATGAACCATCTCATTGGATGGCCAAGATTGTTTTGAATTCAAACAAATAAATGCTCTCTTAATAAATAGTTTACTACTAGTACTATGTACTATAATTTTCTTTCTACCTAATCTGAGCTTGCTGACTCAGGTCTCTGCTACTGCAGACGTTACCCAGTGGGGACATGGACTGTGACAGTGGGACTCATCTAAAAGATTATATCTTCCTTTATTCTCTGGAGTATACTGTGCCATAAGCCATCACTTTATCCTGGCATTTTGTAATACCTTTAGGTATTTTTAATGTTTCCTTTAAACGCCCCAGTATTTGTCAGACCGTCTTACTTTGCAATTGTGATGACAATTCACAGAACAGAAGTCACAACCTACATTTTAGAGTTTATGCCTTTTCTCTTAGAAAACATGATTAAAACTATGTTCTCACTGTTCTGAAGCCTTGATTTGTTTGTCTTTCACAGACAGATTATTCAAAGTCCCTAATATTCAAATGTAAATATTCAAATATAAGTCCTATTTGCTGTAGATCTTAAAATGAAATCTTTGTTTCTTAAATCTTTGTTTACAATAGTGGAAAGTATCTTATGCTGAAAAAAAAGAAAAATAGCTTTTGGATTTCATCATTTGGATAAGACTATTACAAAGATATTTGAGGCAAAAATCCAACATAGAAAAATGCATATTTTATTGCCTTAGGTATATAAGGATGAATTACAGGATTTGAGTCTTAGTTATTTTCTGTAAGAGCTTAAGAATGTTAAAGAACAAGTTAAGAAGTAGTCACTTGTTTCTTTGTTGTTGAGGGGTTTGGGGGGTTTTGTCTGCTTAATTTTTTTCTTCTTTTTTTTTCAACTTTCTCTAACCAGAGCATAAAAGTAGGTCACTGCAGCACAGGAAGGGCCTTGCACAGCAGAAAACAACCACACAGCCACTGGGGATGGAGCTGCATGAGGAATGCAGAGTCACGCTGTGGTTTCGAAGCTGCCTCTGCATGAGCAACACGGTTCAGCAGATCCCAGCTCTAGAGGTTGTAATGTTACTCATGAAGATGCTGTGTAGGCATTTCTGCAGCAAGGCTCCTTGCCTGTTTCATGCAGGGCTGAGGAAGGCATTCTCATAAGATGGCATCACCCCTTGGTCTGCTCTGCTGAGCCAGGGCGCCAGGAAGGAGCAAGTGAGCTGCGCTTGGGCAGGAGCAGGTAGTTAGTATCACTTTGTATCTGCTGGTTGTCAAATCCTGGTCCTACTAAGATCCAAGATTTCATTTTTAAATGCCTGATAAAGTGAGCTCTCTGAGATTATTAGCATGAGGGAGAACTGGTTATCTCCATTTTACCTATTCAAACAATTGCTTCAAATTGGAGGGGTTCAGCTAGAGCCCATCCATAGACTGAGCAACAAGATGTTGGTGACATATAAGTAAATTCATGCAACTCTTCAGATTTGCTCAGTGTCTGTATACAGGGTCTGTGCCCTTCTTGCTGGACTGGAAGGCTCACATACTTCTGTGTGGACCACATGATAAATTTTATTTGAAATCTTAATTTAACCTAGAAGTTTTAACAGTAATGCTAATGGTAAATATTAAATCAAATGGCTTACACCGAGGGCAAAAATTGCGGCAGCTCTATGAATTTTCTTTTCGTCTAATGGAAAGACTGTTTTGGAAATATTCCTAGAAATTCCCTGTCCTGAAGTAGTTCCTGGTAGAGATAAATTAAAGGTCCAGTTCTGTTACATTTAACAAGCAGAGAAATATTTTATGAGTCTGAATAAATTATCAGTAAATGTTCTATGTTTTGTTTTAAAAGTGTGTAAGAGTGAGGAGAAATGAAAGAGCAGAATGACAGCTTTCTTATATTAAATTTTAAAAATTCATTTTTGGAAGCAATCAGTTTACAAATTATATTTTCAGTTCCCAAAGTAAGACTGTTACTTTATGACCATTTGAATTTCATCATAATGAATGAGTTATTAGTAAACTCTACCCCAGTTTTACTGTTTTGGTTATGCCTCAAACTTCCCTTCAAATATTTGCGTACTTTCAAATTAATTATTTCAGTCCATCCTCTGCCTTGTTTTCCTTGCTGATGTTGTCTGTGTGTGTGGACGCTTGTCCACCAGCCGCTGTACTGACAGCCCCAATTAATCTCATTTCTGCTTCTACCAGCCGCCAGCCTTGCAGACCCAGCAGCCACGACTAGAGAAGGAATGATGGTTTCTTGCAAAGGGCTGCTGGAAGCACCAGGGTCCAGCACAGCAATGAGATAGCAGAGGTGACCCCAAAAAAAGGAAGATAGCACAAAATGTTCATCTGTACATGTTAATAATCCTTTTTTTGTGTTTTCGGATATCATTAGAAATATTCAAAACTTTCATCTGAAAAGAGGGGTATTACTGTAAACTGTTCAAAAATATATTTTAAAACCCTGTAATATACTTTCAAAATATAGAATGAATTATACTTCCTATCATGGGCCACTGACTAACACACAAGTGAAAGACAAGCATTAATATTTAAATAAAATTAAATGGCAGGCAATGACTTCTGCCATCCGTGGAAGTACTTCATGCATTAACAGCATGAGTGTTTGCCATGGAAGTATACAAAAATCCCCTTTGGGATCGTGTGGTGTGGAAACTGCAGGTTCAAAGGTGAGATGATTCCTCCTTGTAAAGACTTAGCACAGGGGGCATTGCTTTGTCCCTGAGTCTGCTGGTTATCTTTCTGACAAAGTCTCGCCCGTAATCTCTCAGCAGACTGTTGCAGCTAATCTCTCTATTGATTTTTGCTTAGAAACACCTGGAGCTATTCAATCACTAATAAAATCTGAAGAGTTCAGACTTTAACTTGTTTGGAGGCACGGCTTATTTATCGTCTGGTGGGCAATCGAAAAGCTCTGCTCGTTTCTAAGTAAGGGGATCATACAGACGACTGACAGCTGAATCAAAATCCACCCTACTACTCTGAGCTCCAGCTCAGCAACTCGACTCATCTTGGCTCTTTAGTCTTCATGCATCTTTATTTTTCTTTCCTTGCTTTTCCATATCTTTTGGTTTATTTTACCAGTTTAATTACAAAAAACACTGGTTTCCTTACCAGTGATCATTGCCATCGTCAAAACTGAATGGAGAATCTGCGTGGACCTGGTTTGGAAGTCTTAATTTTCTGGTTGCTTTTTCATTTGCTGTAATAGAATGATAGTATGAAAGGGACTTTTAAGGGCTGTCTGGTCCAACACCTTGCAATGAACAGGGACACTCACAGCTCAATTAGATGCTCAGAGCCACATCGAGACCCTTTGGTGTCTCCAAAAATGAGCACCCACAAGCTCCCTGGGCAGCCTGTTCCAGTGCTTCATTACTCTTACTGACAAAAACTTTTTCTTCATATCCAATCTTTTAGTTTGAAACTATTTCCTTGCTTTCCCTTCTGTCATTTCCTCCTTCTGCCTTCAGTCTGCTGTGTCCCTCTGCCTTTCTCAACCCCCCAGACTTCTTCTCATGTCCTTCAGCAATCACCAAACACTGAAGGCAGAATCAGCAAGGAAACAAGCCCAAGGCACTTTGTCTGGAAGAAATGAAATCATTTCTGGCATAGTCAGCAGCTTTGATATGTAAACAGAAAGTATATGGGGAGACTTACTGCCTTCAGATATTTTTTCACCTTTAATTAAAGCCCCTCCCCACCCTCCCCCCCCTTTTTTTTTAGTGAAAAATAATGTTTTATTCAACTGGAAGTCCTCTGGGACACTGTAAGAAGTAGTAATATTTCATTGTGTAAATGATACCTAAATCTATATTGGATAATGTGATGAAATGTACTAAATGATGAAAGATGGTTTATTATTCTGAAGGTAATTTTCTGATTTTTTTTTCCTTTAAGGTTTCTTAACAGTGTTAACATTTAGACTAGGAATAAAATAAGACCAGCCAGCAATAAAAGATTTTATTGGTTAAATTTTAATGTTATTTTTAAGCAAATAATGAATTAACTTGGCTAATAACTGTACAGCTAGACATGATTTATTCGCATAATTAGGTTGACATTCAACATCAAATCCTGTCATTTCAGTTCACGTGGCTATTAAATCTTCTCCAGTTCAGCCTCATGCTCAACTGTGTCCGTGAAGTGTGACTCACTTGTTGGGGCTTTGCCTCACTGTTCTGCTCTGCTGGTAGCATCCTCAGAACAACTTCTGAATTGCCAAGCTGTAGCCATGGTGGGTCAGCACCCAGCCCCGTATCCTGCTGGAACCAAAGCTCAGGAACACTGACAAGCTGAAAAAGCTTTCAGCCCTTGCAGATCATGGCTATTTTTGGAGAAGTGGCTCAAGCTGTCCAGACTTAGCTCAGAATCAATGGCTCTCAGAGGAACTCAGCACAGCCAAAGCACTTGCACTTGTTGAGTGCCTGCCAGCAACCCTCATGGGGTTAAGGCGATGTTATGTGCCTTTTAATTACAGCACGTATGGCTGGAGGAAAGAAATCCATTATATTAAAGGTGGGACAGGTGGGTAATTTCTCAAGTGTTGGCCCTTATGACATTGAAACAAAGGATACATTGCAAAGCTTTGTTGTTTCCTCTATTTCTCAAAAGCTCTCCACCCAGCAATAATTTTCAATGTTTGAGGTAGACACAAGCCTTAGATTATTAGGAAATTGATTTCATTTCAGTAACTTCCTTTATTAACTTGTATTTTAGAAAAATAAATCATGTATAGCAAGATGCTGTTTATTCTGTAGCTAAAAATCTATTAAGTGCCTTTGATCATGCTCACAGCAGCACTATGTTACTTGAGCCTTCTTGGGTGTTCCCATGTCAGCCTGCAAACTGTTTGTCATATCGATGTGTAGAAATAAGTACTCATTTACTATCAAACTGCATAGTTTGTATAGCTTTCTTTTTTTTTTTTTAAGAGTACAAGCTTGTTGGTGAGTGCTCACAGTATGTAAGTGTGTCACTTAATCACACACTGGTGCTGTGAGCCAACATTCATTGCTCCCACGGCAAGCAGCAGTGCTCCTCTTGCAACAACTGGGTCACCTTCTCAACTCAGTTATTATACTGTAGTTCACACTTTTGCCTGTTGACAGATTTAGAGCACTTTGTGAAAGCAATAATTGGCCTGGGAATATAGCTGGCATGCTTCCCCAGAAAAGAGCTTGAATTAGATTGCCTTAGGTCTTTCATTAACTGGTAAAACTAACGCAATGTGCTATTGCAATCGCCGTGCCGTTTCAGGAACGTGCCGAAGTCCTGCTGCAGGAGGATGGTGTGTACCATTCCACCAGGGGAAGGTGACTGGAATTCCTGATCACTCGGAGCCTGTGGTACATGCAAATGGTGGCAAGGTGGGGAATGTGCCACTGCCTTTCAGTGGATGTTGTAGTGCTGAATGGATGCTGATGGTAGGCAAGGAGGTCTCCTCCTGTGTAATGCTCCCATTTCCTCATCAGGAAGGAAGGCAAAGAGACTTTTCCAGTGGTGAAGATGTTCAACTGGGTTTGGGGCTTTTTGTTTTGTTTAGTATGAGACTGGCTTCCTTTTTTTTTTTTTTTTTCTTTATCTCCAAAGGAGTAAAATTGCTTTTCCTGACTGTAGAAAGATGCTTCAGGAATTTAATGCAATAGGGTCATATTCTGGCTATCAATATTAATGCTTTAATCCTGGATTTGGAAGTGCCTTCTAGAAAGAAACCAGAAAATTCTGCATTTATGAAGAGTTATTAGTAATACAGGAGGAGCAGAATGTATCACATTTGAGCTCTATATGTGAAAACTCCTACTGAAACAAGCATGTCTGAGATTATTTAAAGCTCCTGAAAGAAATCCTGTATAGGTAATCCGTAGATTTATTGTTAATTGTTACCAAATAGGTACCTAAGGAGCTAAAGATTTTTATTTGTGCAATTGCTTTATCTCTTCAAAATGATGATGTATTGAAAGCAGTGAAAGATTAAAAATAGAAGTATTATGTAAAATTGTTTTGGAAAGAAAATAAAGTGTTTTTCCATCTCAGCATCCCACTTTGTTCCGTTCACTGTGATTCTCTTTCCTCTGGAAAAAAAAAAATCCCACTGATTATACACCTTATGCCTAGTTTCCTTCACGGAAGGTAATTTTAGGAAATTAATTTCCCTCATTAAGTTGTATAACTCAATATTAATTTACTGAAATGATCAAGGGAAGGGGAGGTAGAATCATCTTTAAAAATTAACATACATCAGTTAGAAACTTGGGATGTTTATTGTTTCTGTCAGTTGGGAGAATTTTGTTAAGTCGTCTTGTTTGAAGGATGGTCTATAAAGTCCCTAATAAATATCTTTATATTGGAACACCTAAATATGTTAAGGCTGCTTTAGTGTATTACACTCACAGATATGTTACTGGATGAATTAAAACTAAGCACTTGCTCTTAGGTTAAAATACGTCTCTAATTCAAAAAAACATTTATGTATATATATATATGTAAGAAATTCATTAAGTAAAAGTAGTAAATTAAAGCCAAAGTAATAATTTATATTCTGTCAAAGGCAGTAAGACCCCGTGTATACCAGGTGTGCTATCCAGGCCTCTATGTGTACAATAAATATACAATATGTATTAAATTCTTCAACCCAACAACACTGAATCAGAGAGAGTACATGAATTTAGAAGTCTGATGTGAGATAATAGGTTATACTGCTTCTGTAAGTAAGTCCCAGAAGCTTTATATTCATGTTTTTAGTTATCCTACCAAATAAATAAATGAATAAATAAATACAACATTAAAATAAATATTGCTGGCTAAGAAATTATCACGAGCTAGCTGTCTCTGAAAATTATCTACTCATGAAACGAGTTTGATTTTAATAAGAGATATACACAAGGATGTACATTATTAAAATCCTCAAGTCTTTCCAAAATACTTTTCTGATACAGCCCTTGTTGGGTGTATAAGCAAAGAGGTTATTAATTATATTTTGGGTGCTGGAGAAAGCCTTTGGTACAAGTCTTTCAGAAGATGATATTGTAGAATCTACTTAGATGCGAAGCAGAGTTTCAACAATATAGTTTCAATCAATACAGGATCCTTGCTCAACGCGCACCAGTTTTCAAACAAGTCTTGTGTGCACAAACATAAACACTGCAGTACAGCCCAGGGAATAGATGCAGCTCTGTTGATGAGGGCTAGATGCTCACTGAGAATATTATGTTAATTGCTGGTCGGTCTGTCAGAAAGAAATAATGTAGAAAAAGAAATAAGTAGTGAAGCATTTCAGGCAGGCAATGCAGAGCACTGGGTTTCTTGGAAGGCTGCCGCAAGAGCTGAGTGAGGAGATTCAGGTAAGCTGTTCCAGGCAAGAAATAAATCAAAGGGATATGCTTAATTTATATATTCCAATAAATAATTGATGAGGCAATGAGAGTAAACTATCTGCTGATATTTACTCATTTAATAACACAATGAGAGCAATTGGTTGTCAAGCATGCAAGTCACTATGGAAGAAATACCAATGTATTAAAAAAAACAATGCACCAGTAATATTTAAACTCTATGTGCATTGAGGCAAAAGATTTAATTGGGACAGAAAGCAATACCTCACACTCTTTGGGTCTTGATCTACTCTTGGTTCCTTTGAAGATGTATGCATTCTTCCAGGCATATTTCACCCTCCAGCATTGGGCTAGAGGCTACTTTCCTCTAAGAGAAAAATTAAAAAGATGATCTTTTGACTGCTTTTGCCTGTAATAGAGTGCCTTACAATTTTATGTGATGGATTTGTCGTTCTCCACTGGCAGGTCTAGTGTGATGTGGCTGTGAGTCTGCTGTAGTGAGGAAATTCTTTTCACTATGATAAGTTTCTTAAAGAGGAACAGGGGGCCTAGTTATACACAGGGTAACTTACCATATTTGACTGGTAACTAATAGAGACTGTCACAGAAGGAACACTGGTATGGTGGCTAACATTGTGCACACAATCAAATACCTTTTATTTCTTCCTTCCATTCACATTTAGACTTAAGTGTAAGGGGTAAGCTAGCCAAGTACAAAATTCTCCACAAAATTTGAATTTGGCATTTCAGACTTGGATTACAGACAATGCCTGATGGTATGGAACTTCTTTCCATTAATGTGTTACCAGAACAGTGCTGAAGGACCTGCTGTTAAACTCTGCCATTAGCTCAGTGAGAAAATGGGAGAGATTTAGTTTTTCATGCTCCTGAATATGAATAAATCCCCTGCTAACTCCTTTCTGCTCAAGTGACTTCTCACTGGGACTCATAAGCATGCTTCACAAGAGTGTGGTTACAGGCATTTTCCTTTGGAGAGAGCAGGCTGTTCTCTACAGAATATTTACCCTTGATCCCAGCCCCAAGTCGCAGGAGGACCACAGTGAGTCACACATGGTATGCAGAGGCCAAAATTTTCATAGCTGGATGTTGAAGGGTGACTACTGAGATCCAAATAAAAACCCACAAAACAACAGCAATGAAAAAAAACAACAATGCAACAGTTTTAGCCCAAATTCCCCCTAGCAAAATACAGGACCTTGATGAAGGTGGCAATGGGCTGGCATAGATGCCAGGGATGCACTCACTTTTGCAGTGGGTTTGAAAGCACTCATTTTTGAGAGATAAATCCATTCCCTTGCAAAACTACTGCCTGCAATCTTGGTAAAGAACGGTTCTTCCATGACAGGAACACAGACAGAAAACAAAAACAGATACTCAGCAGTAAAAGGAAGGAATGATGGAATCGAACTTGAGATCTAAAAGTCACTGCAGGAGAAAATCTGGTTAGAGAACTTAAATTAACAGCAAATAGTGACAGAGCTTCAGGAAAAACAGATTTTGCTGAATATGCTTTTCAGTGTAAGAAATGAAGCCACAAGTTGAGAGTAGAACATTAGGCATACATAAATGATGAGAACTGGGAATAAAATAAGAGTGAAAGACAAGTTAGTGTTTTACATAAAACATGAACAAACGGTTAGCAACATTTTACAGCTAAAAGGAGAAATTTTGTTAGGCCTGTGTGGGCCATCTATGTCCATCTCTCTTCAGTTTTGGAATCTGTGGTGTGAATGGTGACCTAATTCATGCACATGCACACATACCCACACCCCATCCCAAGTGCAATACTGCAGAGTGGCATAAAAAGAACTTGTCAAACTGGGACGAGACACAGACACTGACATTCTGTCTCTTTCAAAATATCTGGCTGACTTAACCAAAGCTTTTATTAGTGCTAACTTGAAGGATTCAACATATCTTAAAGTATTCATACCATTATAGAATCATTAGGGTTGGAAAAGACCACTAAGATCATTAATGCCAGCTGCCTGAGCCATCACCACCACGCCCACTAACCATGTCACTATAACATATATATATATCTAAAATTACCCAAGCACCTTTGTGCTCATACTTGAATGATTATATCTCATAGCTTTAACTAAGAATGTCATTATTAGCTTTGTATTCTATATCATTGTGATATGAGAGTTTGACCACATGCAATGACAAACCTGAATGAATATGGATAAATAAACGGTGTTTACTACACTTAATAATACTTATATGAAATTGTTATAACTTTTTTTCCTATTTAATTTTAGACAATTTTTAAATCTCAACTTATGCCATTGCTACTTTACTCTTAGTCAGGCAGACTCTTAAACTGTTACCCAGAATCTCAGTCTTCAATCTGGGATGAAAAATTTCCAGATAAAAATATTAATTTGTACATTTGTTACCTTGGGTAAAGGATGCAGGTTTCTCCTAAAGCAATGCCTTGATTTTGACCCTTATAAATACATAAAAGATTGCCTCTAACATTTCAACAATAGTTAAAGCAGAAAAAGAGATCATGTTAAAGGACTTGTAAAGATTGAATAAAAGCATTTCCCAGCATTTCAATGACAATATTTGACCATTACAAGAAATCAATTTGCAGCCATTGTGGACAGCCAGCTGAGACTGAGATGAAACACTTCCAATGGGAAATGTGCCACAAGTCAGCAGGAATCATAGTCCTTTATTTGTGTGAAGAGGGGATTTTTAGAGACAAGGAGAAATGCATTTTCTAGGAAAGTGGGAAGTGAAATGGGTGGATGCAAAGGGATCACGTGTAATTTTGTTCTAAAACATTCCCAGTAATATCCTGAAATTATTATTATGATGATGATTTTGGAATTTAAAATGAAATCCATAAATTAGAAAAATGTATTTTTCTGACTACTCCAAAAAGAGCATTTAGAGATTGAACATGGTGTTTTCTACATTGCTCCTCTGCTTTTTACTTTGAAAGAGAATGTGAATTCTAAACATAGACTCAAAAATCCACAGATATCAGCCTCTATAAGCATTTCTTATTTACTGCTGCCCTCCTTCTACCTCTGTCAGGCTAACTGTTTGGAAGGTGTAATCTAGATCACATTTGGAGTTCATAGAACAATCTGATATAAAGCAGACCCATATTTGTACACTGCTGTAGTGACCGAAGGAGCAGATTCTCTCTTTGGGATGATACCTTGGAACACATTGAGGACTTAAAATCCCTTAGAAGTCCCCCTAGGATCTGCTGCTTTAGGCTGTGCCTTAATACAGAGCTTCTGTGGACTTTCCAAGTTGCCTGGCCAGTTTTAAAGCAACTTGTTTTAAAAGCTAGAAATTGTTCACCTGCTCTGTTTGCTGTCAGCATTTTCTCTTAAGCCAACTTCCCAGCAGTAAGTGTCTCCTTGGCAGGGTTAGACCCAAGCTGCAGGTACACACTTGGTCTCAGCTGCTGCTCCACCACTGGGGTGCTTTACCCTTAAAACTGCTCTTTAGCAGGTGCTTGTTCTCTCATAGTAAATTCCTATAGCATAACTAGGAGTGTCATGAAAAAACACTTGTAAATCCAGTGAGGGCTTTATAATTTGATTGAAAGAAAGGAAATTTTCCACATTCTCTCATTTCCATTTTATTTGCCAAGAATCCTTAAATAAATGCAGGCATTCTGCATTGTTTCTTAGAGTCATTTGCTGCCCTTATTAAAATTTTGTCACATGAATGAAGAGTTTAATTCCCCCCTAATCATATATCAAATGGCAAGCTATTCCATCTCTGCAACCTTTACAGCGCTCTGCAATTAGATTAACCGGCAATTGTTGCTCCTCCTTGTGCAGCCTCAGCACCCTGCCAGGAAGGGAACGGCCACTCGATGAAAACAAAGCATTTGGAAAGGTTAGACTGGCCAGGGAGACCTGCTCAAATCAGACAGTGTGTTGCTTCTGTTGTTTTCTTGTCATGAATCAAACTCGGAAAAGAGCAGACTAAGAGAGAGCACGCATCAATTGACACAGCCATAGCTGTAACAAGAAGGAAAGAAAAGTGCCTTTAGTTTCCTGCTTTATATTTCAGGTGTGTGTTTGCTGCTAATTAAAGCCCATCCCCTAGGCTGCAGCTGGTGGCATTACAAATGGGAGGAAAGTGCCTGCAGCATAGCAGCTAATGTAATGTCTGTTTGAATTTGGAAATGTTTAACCTATCTCAATACTAGATGAAGTGTTTTATAGCATGTGGTCCACAGGAACGCTTAAAATGAATTTCTGCACGCTGGAATGCTCTTTCAGTGCATTGAAAGAGGTGAAGGCAGTGATTAAAGCAAATTGGAAAGCCCTGGGCACTCCTATTGCTTCAGCCTCGGGGCTGTGCAGAAGATGACTTCTCAGCTGCTCAGCAACCAGGTATGGGGTACTGATGCTCATTTGCCAGTAACTTTGGTGATTCCTATATGGTTACAAGCTAGTGACTAAAGTTCCTTTAGGTAACAATGTGTGAAAACAATGATTTCTGTATGTATTCATGTTTTACAGCTACTATTTATAGGCTGTTTCTCCCATACACATAGCGTAGGAACTATTTTAACCTTGGTGCAGAGGGAGTTCTCATGTTAAATCATTGTGCTCTCCCAGGGATGTGCATGTGCTGTTCAGTTGGTGTCCTCTGGATCCCTGTCTGAAGGGTAGCAGCACAGAACAAAGGAGTTACTGCCTGAACAACAGTGCTGTTTTTAAAAACACACTGAAACGTTCTGACTTCAGTTCCACAAGTATTTCCCTCCTGATCTGTACATGGAGTATATTAGTGACTGACTGGGAGTAAAACTCTGAATATTTATGTGCAGCCTCAAGCCCAGTAGTCACATTCAGTGAAATCATCTGCTTAACTGTGCTCTGGTTGTGGTTGGCTATGTAATTAGAGGAGATGGTGAAATACTTAAGTGCTTCTAGTCATCTTTATCTTGGAGTTATTCTGGACTAAATTTGTCTTCAGTGTTCTGCACTGTACTGTGGCAGACCAGGCTGAGTCCTTTTTTAGAGTACTGCTGATTTCCCCATGGATGAGCCACTATGTTTAATGTGTATTAGAGTTGGTTGGTTTGTTTGATTTCTTAGCCCTATTGGGTGAACAATGGCATCTTGAAAAATTAGAGGTTTTGAGTGTTTCAAAATCACTTGTGGTATGTTTTAACTTCATTCAACTCAACAGTAGCTTGACCTAAAAATCTCTTACCTAGCTGTGCTGTGATGGCATTTCTCTGGGCACATTTAGTATTGTTTACCTGCATCTGTTTCAGTTAATAAATAAAATCCTACATTTCCAGAATTAAAACCATCAACTATTGAAATAGGTGAAGCCTCTCCCTCTATTCATGTTCCACTTGAAACTTAAAGTCCCATTTAAGGCTGCAGTTGTGCAAAAAGGCAATGATTCTATTTATTTGGGACTAATTTAAGAAATAAAACAGCACACTTTTTCCAAACATAGGTTTTCTTTTCCTTTAGATTTAGGAAATTGTATACTTTTAACTCTCAGTGAAATATTGTGTAAGGCAAAGTGATTCCACCTGCATGAGTCTTATGATCCTCTTGTAAATGTTACCGTTGAAGGAGGAGTTGTTTACAATTTTTTATCAGGTGGGTTTACCGTGTGATAAAGGCGTGTGACTCTTATTTTTAGGTTCTGTCCTTTTCTTCCTTTCCCTCCAGCTCCCCCAATATTGGTGTTTCCTTAGAAACCCAGACTGTCAGATGGCATCATAAAGATATGAAATGACACTGAGCTGTCATTTGGGGGAGGTAATTACTGTGGAAGCAAAGTGTTTCCTACTGCTGCCAAAAATCTTACGCTCAGTCCTCTTCCTGAAAAACCATAATTTTAGTCAAAATTTAGGAGAGGGAGGAGCACATCTCTGCTTCCCTTTGCATACCTCACTAAGAACATTACTTTGAGGAACAGATTATTACTATGCAGAGTTATAACCTTCCTAAGTGCTGGGTTGTGCAGCTGATGCTGGATAGATTTGTTGTCATGAAAGCCGTCTCCTGGAGTTGCATAACTCTTGTGAGGAGTTTATGTACAGGCTGTCCCAGGGGTGATGTTTTATCAAACCTTGTGACAAAAACTCTTTTCTCTGTGAGCCATCAAACTCTTATTGAGCGATTAAAATTCACTATCGTGCCTGGCCAAGGGTAAGCTGGGTCTCTTTTCATATTCATGTAAGTAAGAAATAGAACTTAGAAGTTTCCAGAAGATTTTATGAGAGCAATTGGTATCCTGTGCTGTGAGCACCTCTGGGGTCCTGCATTAGTATGGTTGTTGTTTTTTATTCCCACAGAGTTTTTTACTGCTTTCCATCACTTGTTTGAAATTACTTTGGTTCAGCCTCTTTCCTCTATCTTGCTTATATGTGGACCCCTCAACTCCTTCAGCAGACACAAGGTCTTCTAATCAGGTTGGGGGAAACAAACTGGGTTCGTTACTAAAATGGGCAGCCACTGCCAATAGTTTTGGAATAAATGAATGCTGACTGCTCTTTGTAGTTGTGACATGCTTACACTCCCCAAATGATTTATATGTGGCACTGCATGGCCCTGAGCTGATGGTGCTCTGGATCGGAGTCCTCCCTGGGGTTAGGCTCAGCTTGTAAGACTGAAAGTGGCTTCTTGTAAACCTGCGGCCGCCTCTGTGTTGAAGATCACCCTCCCTGATTCAGGCTGTGATCTGAGATGAAATGCACAGGAGTGGAACTGCTGTGGTTTGTTTTCCAAGTTATTTGTTGGGATTTGCCCAGGGAATGGGGAACCAGTCCCAGATCTCCCACCCAGTTCTTACTCTGCTAAATCCACCTCTGATGTGATTTGCAGACGAGTTAAGACATGAGTTATGGTGGGATGACAGAAGTATTTCCACACCCCGGTGACTATTTTCACTGGGCATCTTCTCAGTGATGGGGCAGAATGTAGTTGCAATGCTGGGCCATAGTGAGGTGCAGGCTGTGCTGGATTGCTGCAGCTGTGGGGCATCACTCTGCAGTCCAGGAGTGCCTCAGAAGCCAGACAGGCAACCTCAGGCTGTGTCTGATTTGTGTTTTATTTCATTTTCTGGAGTGCTCACCAAAATGAGAGATTGCATTCAAATCCCTTAAGCTCCCATTCAGTCATCTGAGTTGTATTTGTGAAAATGGTTATCAGATGGGAACAATTACTCCCGTTTGGTAAGGGTCTTTTCTGTTCTTTTCCTATTGATCCATGAATGTCACTTAGAATTTTAAATATATGTTAGAAATTTCATTCCTATATTTTTCATCTGTTCCCTCTGCTAGTGAATATTTAAAGGTTCACATCTATGCCTGTTGGGTACTTCATCTTTTCCTAGAGATATATGTGCCATTTAAAGGGTACACATACATGTTTTCGCCATTTATATATTGTAATAGCTCCTAAGGTGTTGGATTAAGATATTAGTTAGATTCCAAGTCTAAATGAGCCCGCGCTGTCTCTGACCTGACATTTTATACTTGAGAGAATAATTTCTCACTGGAAATCATAGTACTGAATAAACCTGGAAATTCCTTGTACAAGTAGAAGCTGCTGGACCTGAATGCCTGTGCTCAGGGGAAAAGCACTAAATTTACATGAGAAAGCAGACTGTGTGCTCTGAGACTGTGTGTTCTGACACAAAAGCCAGGAAACCAAGTCAAAAATTCAAGAAACCTGAATTAACAACGGATGAGTTAAATGTATGTAGCATCTTTGTATCCTATTGCCCAAGTAAGGAAGGGGAAAGAAAAGGGGAACGAGCAGTCCCAAGGGGTTTCCAGCTCTTGCAAATGTAAACCAAAGCTAATGGAAGAAGCATGATGCTGTAAATGTGCTACTGTGGCTGGAGCCAGATTTGGTTACCTTTACTTGTTCTGAATAACAAATTCTTTACAACTTCAAAACAAAATCTTATAGAGCAAGATGCCATAAGTGTGAATTAGGGTTTCATAGCTTACCCTTAAGTGATGTAAGGATGTAGCTCTATTCCTCAGAATTTAAAAATCAATTCACTAAAAGAACCATTATTTCCCATTTAATACCTCCATATATACATAAATCTCAGAAACCTCATGTGTTCAAATCTATATAACAATTGTAAAAGAGCTGGAGGGGGAAAAAACCTAGATACCCTGATACCTACACAGGAATTGCCATGCTGAGCCAGGCTGGAAATGCAGTGGCTTCTACAGGAGGTGTGAGAAACCCACCATGGACAACTGGGGAATGAATTTCTCACAGGGAAAAGTTTTCTTCCTTCCCTGATCAGTTAGCAGCTGACCTCTGGCCTGTAGCAAAAGGCTTTGTATCTTTGGTACAATTATTTTCATTCCAGGCAATGCAAAACTCTCAGACCTTTCCAAAAGCCTAAGAAAACAGATGCACCTTGCAATGTCCTCACAGTACAAAGAGCAGAGTAAAGCATATTTCTTTCCCTTTCAGCTCTTCCTCTGCGGAAAATTCAGATCAGAAAGAATCTGAGAAAAATACTTGAGGATAGGTCAGTCTACCAAACTTCTTTGAAACTCAGATAAAAGAATAATGATAATCCTATTGTAGAGTAGTGATAGATGCTTTTATTCAATCCTATAAAACAGTGTTTCTCCAGGGGACTTCTCAGCCTCAGACTACATAGACTTGCTCACCCACATCGAGCTGGTGGCGGTGGCAACTTAGGCTGTCTGGGCCAGCCTGTTATTACATGGGAAAGAAATGTGATTGGGTTTTTTTTTTTGTTTGTTTTTAATTTGATTTAAAATGCATAAATTCCAGACTGGATACAGTAAGAACTCATCATAAAACCTTGGCTGTGCAAGCCATCCTCTTGGGGTACAAATCTGAGCAGTGATGCAGTGTTGGCACTGTTGTGTGGGTGCAGAGGAGAATTTGGTGCCTCTGCTGCTGGCTGGATGGGAGACACAGTGAGAGCTGTGTATTTCTCATTTGGATAGTTAAACTTTGTATTTTTAAAAATTATAAATCTCAATTAACTTGAAGACCAGAATTTCAGTTCCTATAGCACAAAATCAATGCCAGTGTTATTAGGTCAGATCCGATGTCCTCAATTTCTGTTTATTTTTTTAAATGAGCAATCAGGGTCAGTTTTGGTCTGTGACAAAGTTCATTTTTCTGCAAGTAGACATTGATGGAATAAGATACAAAGGGCTTCAACCTTATCACTTTGAAAAGGTCTCTCTTATTATGGTGCAAGTATTAGGACTTCTTTTATTTTTTGCTTCTTGAATTAGAAAACACCAAGAGCAGCTATCTTCTGGTTCTCTTGTTTGACATGGCTTTGCCAGTCTGTAAATTTCCTTTCAAATTAGTAGATAGTGTTTTCTTATCAACCCTTAGCCAGCTGCAATTACTGTCACTCTTTTCAGCTGAGTTAATAGGTTTGTGCCAGCTGAACAGAATTTTTGTCATAAATTGGGATTTTACTGAGTGCCCTGAACTCTCTGATATTGTTTTAAGCATAAGAACTGTTTTAGAAGTAGAGGTGGCAGGTGCAGCTAAACTTTGATATTTGACTTCACAAATTGCACTGGACAATTCAACAAAGGCTGAGTGTATAAAGGATTATACTTCCTTTACTTTTGTGAGGAATAATATTTTCATAGAGTAACAGTTTAAAGTAGAGTAAATGCAAGGAAATAGCACAAGATAGAGCTGTGAGAAGCATGCAGTTTAAATGTGTACCCCATAGGGAATTAATCTGATGCCATCTGAAAGGGCACTGATTGTTAGTAATCACATATGTCCATGACCAGATAATATGTACATGTACTGGACAAAATATAAAGGTTTGATAATGCAGAACTATGCAGAAATGTAGAAAGTCTCCAGAATGACAAGGTTTCCCTTGCTATGATGCAGTGCTAATATCTATGGGGAGAGATCAAGGGAAAGGATGTTACATATGAATGTCTGTGTATTTATACATAGAGAAGAAGATTTAAAATATGAATACAGCATCTGGCTCTACTAAGCATGCATCTCTTCCTAATGTTTCCTGCTGATAAACAGTTTAGTTTTTGCAGGTCTTCAGGCTTTCCAGACCTGGGAAGGCGTAACATGCATGGGCGCTCAGCAGCTGGGTAACCCATTATATGTCTGAATGGTGACTTTAGTCAAAATGTCTGAGGCAGCTCTTGCCCAGAGTATTTTCTGCAGAAGGCAGAGGTTTGAAGAAGGTTGCTTTCTTTAAGGACACCTTAATTTGGGGACAGTGGGATAGAAGTTGCAGCTTCTTTGACTTTGGGATTTTCTTCAGCGTTTACTTGCAGTTGGGACTGGGGTGGAATTGGGCAGAAAGCATTTTCGGATCAAAAGATATTTATGTATAATGTGGGGGTGTATACATACAACATAGTGGATGCATTTTTAAGTTGTTTCCAGTTCAATTATTTGGAATGGTAAGCAAATGTGCGAGGGGAAAGAAAACAAAAAGATGCTGTGTGTACAGGCATGGAGTGCTTTTTCCCGTCCTGCTAGTTTTTCACAGAGTAATCCCAGTTCTTAATTTAAAATGAGCCAGAGAAGCAGTGAGACCTCTCTTACCTGGTGCAGCATCCTGTGACAGGGAATGTGGTTTGGGAACAGCACTCAGGCCATTGTCCCATCATGTCTTGCACCATTCTGATGGCAGCTGGAAGCAGGAACCTAGGGCTGTATTGTAAGAACCAAGATGCAGTTCTTCTGGATATCCTCTTATGGCTTCCAGTAATTCAGTGTTTAAGGGCTTACTGACCTGGAAGTGGCAGCTACATTGCTGTGTCTAATAGCCCTCTGCAGACCTTCTGCTGCAGAGCTTTCCTCACCATGCCTTTGCACAAAGAGATGCAATGAATTGAGCAAGCAGTCCTAAATCAGAAGTGTCCTCACCTGTGGTGCTAAGTTATGCTAGCACAGAAGCATTCTTCTAATATGATTTTAAATGTTTTATGTTACATTCTCACGCAGATGGTCATGCATGAAGATGCTGCTCACGGCCTCTCTGAAGTTAAAGTCAGTCTAGTGTTAATGGTGTGGTTCGATAAATCAAATTTCTCTGCAAAATACCTTTGTTCCTTGAGTCAAAAGCTGTACCTGAAAAGTACTCATTTCCATAACACAGACTGCTGTATGGGCTCTCAGTTCTTCTGTTGTGTGGCAGTGTTGGATATGGCAGCAAGAGGGGAAACGGTTAATGTTTGAAAGGCCAGTGGAGGTGTACTTTTTAACAATAAATCCATGTTCTTCCTCTCTCTTACCTCTTATGAATCATATGTAGATGCAGAACATCTGTTTCTTTTGAAAAGACAAGAAGAGTATGTAGTGAGAGGGAGAAGCATAACAATGTGAAGGGACTCCCTTGGCAGTAGTAAGGTATATTTTGACATTGTTGTGTTCTCCACAGATGATTTTAGGCATAGGTGCATGTAGAATCTCATATAGGTTTTGTTGCCATAGTCACAGATTTAAAAGAAAATGCTGCTTTTCTCCCACACAAAGCTCAGTCTTTGTTCTCCAGTTTGCACTGAAGAGTGATGGGTTGATTCTGGCTGTGCTGGACTTTGAGGAAAAGCACATTTCAATCTGAATCTGGAACTGATTTCTTACTTAGTTGCATCTACATTATAGGTATCTTGCTACACCTTAAGACAAGGTTCTTTGACAAGGCCTCATTATCTATTAGAAAAACACTAATCACTAATTCACTCAACAGAAGAGAGACAAAGTTAGCAGGACTGCAGTCACCCCTGCTGTTACTGGTGTATTTCCAAATAGGTGTTGTAGTACTGGGCTCTTCGTCTTCAGAGCACTGAGGGCAAAAGTTACCAGAAAGAGAGACAGTCCAAAGTCCTAAAAATACATTGTTCGGGGGTTTTCAGTCGCATCCTTGCTTCCAACAGAGAAATTAATTTGGTTGTCACTGACAGAGATTTTGCTCCCTGTGGATGTATCTACAGAACTGTTTCTTCAGGGGACAATTAAACTGGACAGTGCTGAGAAATAAGTATGGACATAGTATAATAAGAAAAAATAACAGATTGTGCCTAAAATGTTCATTTTATTACTTCTCTTCATATCTCCTTCCTGGCTTCTCTTATTTGTGGGTTGGTTGGTTTTTGTTGTTTTTTCTTTTACATCAGCAGGATGCAGGGTCTTCATGAATATATTTCCCCAAGTAACCTCACCTGAAATAATCCACGTTTGATCATACAAACTTGTATTCATAGGAACCAAAATCCAATTGTGAAGAACCTCAGATCCACCGTATAAGAGACAAAAACAAAGCAAACAAAAAAAGCCCCACTATCAAAATGACCGACTCCCACCCCAACACAAGAATAAATGTTTCTGTTGATATCCTGCTTCTATCTTTTTTCTCTTCTTTGTCTCTTCTTCTAATGGTGGCTTCTAAATGCAAGGCAAGTGATATTACTTCAATTAATTTTGGATCAAGCTCCTACAGTTCCTATACAACCCTCAAGAATGTCTCTGCTGAAAATTTCACAGGGTCATTCTAACTTTCTAGCAAGGAGATCCTATTAAGGCCTTCCAGGTCAGTAGTGAGGGCGTTCTGTAGCAAGGCAGTGAGATCTGACCCAACCATGTCCGCACAATGGCATCTTGAAACTCCTCTGAGACCCATGAAGAGCTACATGGGCCTTGTACCAACTTCAAAGCTGGGTATACAAGAGTGATTTTACCGAAGTTCTTAAATGGTATCAGATTATACTGAGTTTGAAGAACCCATAAGGGCTGTTGTATCCAACTCCTGGCTCCACTCAGGAATGTGACAGTTACCTTGGGGATTCTGTTCTACTCCCATGTATACGCATACGTAGTTTAGAAGATATCTAAAACACGTGTTTGTTAAGAATAGCACACAGAACAAAGAGTCTTTGAAAACCTGAGAAACTTTGAAATCCCCATTCTATTCTCTCTTTAAATCCTGCTTTTATGACAGTTTAGCTTTCAGGGAAACACTGTTGGGAAGAAATGGAAAGAAAGGTCTAATTAACTTGATGGTTGAGAGCAATATTTGCATCCCTGTATGTTCCTCTGTGCTTTCATTATCATTACCATTTTCATTATCATTTCATTTATCATTAACAACTTGGTCATTTGGGTTCTTCTTCAGAGCTTCGTGCCAGTGATTGCTCTGCACTGAGTGTTTGTCCCAAACATGGTGCAGCAGCTGTGGAGACTGTATATTTATTATTTTTATGTTGTTTGAATTTATTTGTATTTGTGGGGTGTTGTTGCTTGGTAGGTTTTTTTTCCTTCCCCCCCTTTTTTTTTTTTGTGTGATAATTTTTTCTTTTTCTTTTTTTTTTTTTTTTTTTTTTTTTAAATTGCCAAAATTCAATGTTGTTGGCTACATAAAATAAAACTGATTGAGGCTGGTGTAATATATTTGGCTTGCTATAGCATCTGCCTTCTAAAGGGAATATTCAACATGCAGATGGGCATAGAGAGAGGTTACCTAAGTTCAAGTGAGAATTTAAATGTAGATTCATAGATTTTTTTTTTAAGGCCAGATGGCAGCACTATGATCATCTTGTCTGATCTCCTGCATAACACAGGCCAGAGAGTTGCACCCATTAATTCCCACTTCAAACACAGTGCAGCAGAAATGTGCTTCCTGCAGATGTTTTACTTTGCCTCTCTCAGGCCAATATTTGAACTGACCTTACATCAGCCTTGAAATTAGTACTGTTAGTAACTCAGTTCACCATAACACTAAATGAGAACATCTTTAAGATCTTCACAGGAATTCTTCTATCTTGGTTGTAATATTTAGTATTTATCTGTTTATGAGGTAGATGGAACAGTGCAATTGTTGTGGAGTTGGGTTTTTTTGGTGGTGTTTAGTGAAAAATACTCTAGAGAGAGAATCTGACAAACTTTGCTCCATGGCGTATCAGCATGTCAGAACAGCATATGGTGGAAGGAGAAAAAAGACAGGAGAGAAGCCCAAACCAGATCATTTAGAAACATCTGAAAATTGGGTCAGTGACTAAGTGAAGCTTTTTTGCTACCAGAAGAAGACCAATAATAAAATATTCAGTCTTGATGCTATTTACCCCTCTTGCATAAAGCCATCATCTTTTGCTTGTTGTCCAGTTTAGGAGCTTTTAATGGAAACTGTTCATTTTTTCATCTGAGTTTCTCACCTTCCTGAGGAAACAGTGAATCTGTAAAGCTTTTCCATGCAATGGAAGCAAATTTGCTTTTTGATAAGTCCTGACTAAACCCAAATGTTTCTGCATCAGTCATCCAGTACAAATTTTGATGAAGTAATGTGAACTCAGTTTCCTGGTCTTTATTCACATGAAACAGGGTTTTTCTTTTGAATATTCTTATTTGGTCTGACAGAAGCTGGGCATGTTAATAAGACATCATGCAAGATGAATAGTGAATTGCAGGATTAGAAGTTAGGCATGTAAATGTTTAAGAATAGAAATTATAATAAGAAAAATATAGGTGATTATATTATTATTATTACTGTTATATGAACTGAGTCTCCTCGAATCTGTCGCAGACCTGGTTGCTACATCCTTTGAAGCTTGACCTTGAGGTACTACAGCACAGTAATTGTGGATTGCCTTCATTTTTATATGGCTTTCAAAGAAGTACTGGAAAAAATGAACATAGAAAAATAAAAACAAATATGTTACACACACACGCAAAAGCCAGTCCTCAGACTTGAGATATTTCAGAGTGTTCTGGACAGGAATAATCTGTTGGTGAAGATCTTCAGAGACAAACAACCGAGCCTCAGTGCTCTTTGCTTTTTTCCAGGTCAAAAGAAAATAAATTTAATTCACAATATATTGAATAATCTGCACAGTCTATAAACAGTCTGAGCAGAAAGTACATGCCATAGAAAGTAGGAAAACAATCTTTTGGTGTTAGTCTGCAGTATTTACAATTCCTGACAGAATGCCTTTTAGAAATGAGGGTTTCAACGTGGCTTAGCACACACATGCTGTAATTTGTCTGTCATTTCTCTGAAAGTTCATTGGCATTGTCAAGTCGTGTTTGACTCAGTAGGGAAATATGGATTTCATCCTTGGTGATTTCATGAAGCGTTTCGGTAGCCTTAAGGTTTCCTGCTAAAACTGTAACATTCAATCTCCTCCTCAACTGCTCCTGAATTACTGTTCTTCTTCATATGACTTCATTATGCCAATGATCCAAAATGAATCATGAATGATTCTTTCAGTAGTGATTGTTGTTTAAAAGGATTAAACATCTGGTCATGTTGGAATAGCTGTGCACCTGGCACCTCTGTGCCACATGTTGCTGTCCTTTATGTTGCAGATGAGTTGCAGATGCTGGCAGAAACCAACTGTTGTGTTGGTACCATCATGGTGGATGATGACAAGATGGCATGTGCCATGTACACATAATGTAACTTGTGGTATTGGAACACATCAAGCAATGTGACAACAATATCTTGGCATTCATCTTTTCTCTCTTTTCATTTTCATACAAGAGTGGGAAATCCTCTTTGCGATACCACACTTTTTGGGCTTGGTCCACAGACAGCAAATCTCAAACACACATCCAGGAGACAAGGCCAGTAGCAGATCTACCTTAGTGCTGATATTATACCAGGCTTCAGATCAAGTCCAATAATCTTTGTGTGTCTGGAGAATTCCTGCTCAGCTATTTAGTTAAACATGTTTGCAGACTTCATTAGCAAAAATAAAAGCTGACAGATAAAAACGAATTTCATTATCTTAGGAGTTGTGCTTCAAGTCAGAAAAATTCTTGGCACTGATTTACCAAAGTTCAAATCTGAGATGAGCAAAGAACAGTCTGTGTGGTTGTGGTTGAGTACATGGTACATTGCCATGTCAAAAAACCCACAGTTATCACAAATCCTTCTTTATGCTCTACTTTTCTATGCTAGAGGCACTGCAGATTTTTATTCCAAGTTCTGTTCTTGAAAAAAAGTTGTGTTGGTTACAACTTGAAGTAAACTTTTAATCATCAGAAACTGACAAGTTACCATGATATTACTGTTCAGTAACTGTTTACTAAAGTCTGTAAGTAGACTATCATCACGTGGTTTTTGTGTTACTACTTAGGCTAGACAGAGCTGGCTGTGGGATATGAGAAATGACAGAGTGTATTATTGTTAGCTTTACATCTCAAGCACTGGTTTCATCTGGAACACAGAGAGCTCTTTAATAATGGTGCTTCGTACTTCGAAATGTACCCACTTCTGCTTTGATGCAGATTTGAGAGGATCCTGCACTGACATACTGTCAAAGCATCACTGAAGTGGAAGAATGGTGTGTGTTAACGTGACAGATCTGAGCAGAAGCAGGACTCCACAGGAAACTTGTAGGGGAAAACCAGATGCTATGGGTAGAATGCTGTAATTTGAAGTTTCCACCTTTATTTCTCCAATCTACCAGCAAAGCATGTAAAACCTATTCTGGGAATAGATTTGCTTGGAGAAATGTTGTTAAAACTGTTAAAAATTTAATAATCTATATATAAAACTGCAAAAACAGCAATAGATCAGAAAGTCTTATTTAATGTGATATATCAACAAGGTGCAGTTTAGTCTGCTGATAGTAGTAAATCATTGTGCAGGAGTTGCTAACAGAGCAGAGCCTTCACATCTTCACTTTGTCTTTCTGCTTTTACTAACCACTCTTTCTGAATTCAGGAATGGGGAAACATTATCCATATCAGTAACTCAGAATAGTCCCATAGTTATTGTGCTAATATCACTTGGCTCCCACCCAGTTTATAAGTGTAATCATTGTTGATATCACCTTTCACTCCTCTACACTGAACAGTCCCAGTTCTCTCAGCTTTTCCTCATAAGGGAGATGCTTCAGGCCTCTGATCTAGTCTAAAAGGACAACTTAGGAGTTCAGGTTTAAAGCAGAGATAGTATATTTCTGATAATAAACTCAACAGTTTTAAAAAGCTGTGCTTTTCTATTAAATCTATTTCCACCCCCCTTGTTATTGCTACCTTTCCATTCTGCTTGTTGTGAAAATACCTGAATGTGTGTAGTACATTATTGAATTAGGAAGTTTCTCTCTCCTTTACGTTACATTGTATTCAACTCCCAAGGTACGTTCATGGATATACTGTATAAATCCGATCCAATTTATTTCAATAAGGGACACTGGTTGGAAGAAAGGATGTGATGTTCTCTCTCTCTTTCTAAGAACTGAAAAATGTGTTAAAAATTCAGTTTTAAGATATAGGTTGATTAATGTCTCTTAGAAGAAATTACATCAGTAAACTGCATGCTATAAAAAGTGACAGAACTTAATAAGTTGGGAGGTCCCATGTTCCTAATATTTTTAATTATTTTGGGGGGCTTTTTGCTATGAGTTATTTGATTATAGTGATAGTAAAATAATCCCACTGTCATTGCTTTGATATTCCCACAGCCAAGGTAAGTCTCTTCCATCTATTTCTACTCATCTCCAAGGACCCTGTCAATCTGTAGTCAATCTGCCTGCCAAGGTATAATTAATTTATGCTTTATACCTTAAGGAGAAACAGCTGAATGTTCATCAGTTTTGTGTGTTCTAACACTTCAGTAACTTACTAGCTGGGATCTTATTAGTCTTTATTTGAATATCCTTAATAAACAAAGTTGTATCCTTTGCCCTTCATTTCCTCTTGAATGCAATAAATCAAATTCAAGCACTAATCATATTACATCCACTTATTTTTATGGTAATTCTTACCAATAAAGGACCTGACCTTGCTGCTCCCACTGCTGTTAGTTGGGAGGGAAGGTGGTCACCGCACAAAATAGAAGAAATACCAAATGTAATGTCTGAGTAGAAAGAATTGGCTGTGATTAAAAAAAAATAAAAATAAATAAATAAACAAATCTCAAATAGTAGTTAAAAATACTGTATATTGAAGTATTTGGTGATGTATAATTTCTGCTAGTGCAGCTCATAGAAGCACTTGTCTTGACAGCCTGAACATTAGCACCTCATCTGAGAGTTTCAGTCTTTGTGGTCAGTAGCAGAGGAGAGTGCTCATAGGCAGGAGCTCCTGTTCTAATTTCCAAGAATGAGTGTCCATTACATACTTAGTAACTTAATGGGGGGAGGGAGGTGAGGGGAAGATTTTCATTTTAACTTAACTGAATGATTTTTATTTTTGTTAATAAAAAAGTGAGTATTGGTACAGTTTTCACCTCAAGTTTTTTAGTCATTTTATTCTCTTCTAATCTAGCGTTTCAGTTTCTCTTCCAGCTTCAAACTGGGCTGTCATAAAGCTAACCCGTAGTATATAGGAAGTGTACAAAGAGAAGACAAAAAAGTCTCATTTTCTAAGTCCTTTTATAGCCTTAAGATCATGAAAATTCAGTCTGTTCCAGGAATTCAACAGGGAGAAAATACAACTGTAAAGCAGCATATGGGAAAACATAAACAGCTATTAAATGTATTATTCTATTGGATTAGCACATACATAAAGTAGTAATGATTCTTAAATTACATATATAATCCTTCATATTTCATCAGAGATGTTCAGTAGCTGAGTGCTATTAAGCAGTGGCAAGGCCACAAAGGGCCTACAGAAATCCTCAATCCAAAGCTTGAGTGTAACTGTATCCCAGCATAAACAAGAAAATGCATCTACAGGTTGCTCTAATATGGAGAAAATATTCCACTTCTACTGAGGCAGAGAACAATCAGTACAGCAAGGTAAAAAGAGTTCTATGCTCCTCTTCAAAGACTGTCTGGGGCTGCTGTTTTCCTTGAACGTTCTTGTCCTTTCCACTCATGTTTGCGAATCCTAAAGCCTAGGAGCTCTCCTCTGAGGAGGATGGCTACTCTGCTCCTGAAGTCAATAGCATAAACTTGTTATTTACCTTTCACAGTGAAATACTTAATTCACTTTTTCTTGTGATTATCAGGAAAAATAGTTGTTTGTTTTAATTAGTAATATTTGGAGTGTTTTACTGAGTACTGTATTGCATATATTTTTAGAACTTAATATCACAATAAGAATGCATGCATATATTAAATCCCCAAGTCATGGTTCTTTTTCTTTCCTCTTCACATACATTTAGTAAAAGAAACATTTCCAAAATTCCCATCTGCTCTGCATATAAATTTAGCTAATTATGCACTGATTGACAAGGCTATAAAAGGACACTTTTGTGAGATGATAGGTTTAGAGCCCTGCTGCACTAAAAATTGCCATGCGTAGGCATTCTGCAATTTTTCCCATGGAAACTACATGTAGGAGTCATGGAGATACAAATACATACATATAACAACATATATAACAACAATAGTGCTCTGCCTATTGTCCAGATAGTATCTTAAAGGCTTGGGGTCTATTTGCAAGAATTCAGCCATGCTAGAGCAAACATGCACCTTGGGAGGGATCAGTAATCCAACAATCATGACATGGCTTCAGTGGGATCAGAAATCGGTCTTATCCACCTGAATCAGCAGGTTATAAATCTTCAGAACTCTGTTGGCTTCACTGAAAGCTGGAGATGGTCCAGGGTGCTGTAGATGGGTACATAGGCATGCATGAGATGGACAGAGCAGATAAGCTGAATTTCTGGACTCAATGAAACCCTGAAGCCCAGCTGGGAAGGTTAAAAGAGCAGGAAGGGCTCTACCTTTCGAGACGACATGTAAAGCCTGGAGCTTTCAACCAAAAAAAATGATGTTCCAGGTGCTTTGTTCTTTTTTAAGTACAGATGTAGTGGCGGTGGTAAGATAGAGGGAAGCTGAAAAATACTGTAGTGCCTAGAGTAGTCCTTTATTCCTATGTATATTCTGACTGATAGTGATTTTATCTGATCCAATGGAACTACAGATTGAGCAGTCAAGCACCTTGCATGTACTATAGCACAGTACTTTGTCTGCAATAATACATTCTAGGTATAAGAAAACATCCTGGATTTGAATTTTAAATGCTAGACTTTTGTCAAAAAATAGCTGTGATGCAAGCCATGATACTCAGTGGATAACAAGCCACATAACTTTAAAAATCACGCAATTACTAAGTTTCTTTGTCGTTTCTACTTGTCCTTTGCCTTTTCTTTATGATTTGGCATTCATGCAGATCATTTTCACTCTAGGCAAAGAACAGGAGATCCTGAATTAATATGTAACTGTCCTGGGGACAAAAACTGAAACAGCCTGTTCTAGAACAGCAGGGATGTTTATGGGAGAATCTGGGAGACACTGACAGAAAACTTTGAGAGAAATGGAGAGAAATCAAATGCAGGGAAGGTCAAAGGGGAATCAGACAATTTCTTGTATTCTTAACAAGGGCAATTAAGCATTGGAACAGATTACTAATGAATGCAGTTCATGCACATCAATGAGACTCTTTAAAAAAAGACTGAATCTCTTCCTAAAATATATCATCTAATTTCAGCATGAATTATTGTGATAGATGAAGGAATCAGGAAATAGAATCTTACTTTATGGTACGGAGGAAATGCCTGTAGTTCTTCTGGTTGCCTTGAAATTTCTGATTCTGGGAAAACCCATTAAGAGTAAATACAATTGTTCTACTAATGTTAAAGGATAGGATTAACATGTTGTATATAAAGGCTTTGATCAGATCTATAATAAGAGGATACCTTATAGTATTCACTTTTGCCTGTTCACTTTGAGTTACTGGGAGGGGAGTAAGACCTAATTCCATGAGATAGCATGTTTAGGAGCAACAGGGGCATTAGCAAGTTAGCATCTAGCAAGAAGTGCTGAGGTCTTGCTGTGAAGGGGACACAAATAAGAGGTTTTGTTCACACAACATGGTTCAGTATTCACAGAACTACATTCCTGAGCCACTGCCCTCATTAAATTTTGAAAGTACACCTGGTTTATGTGTCTCACAATGCCCTGTACAACCATGAATCTTCTTTGATAACATTTTAGCCTAGATCACAGAGTAATAATGGTTTGGGTTTCTTCTCTGAGGATTATATGAAAAAGTATTCTGATGTGTTTTAATATTTTCTATTTTGGACACTGTATTAAAATAATCACTAATCATGTCATCAAGATCTCTTACAGAGAGTTTGGGGTCTATCCAATTATCATTTTAAAATAATAGTATTTAACAGGGTGGAGGAAGAGAAAGCTAAGCTAAAAAATTGGCTTGCTTCTCTTGCATCACCTTTTCTTTGGTGTAATTCAAGAATGTACTTTAGCCCTTACGGTAGTGGCCCTAGTCGGAAAATCTGAAGCTTGAAATTATATAGAATCATAAAATTATTGAGGTTGGAAAAGACCTCTAAGACCAACTTGTCCATTTCTTCATCTATCACCAATGCTGCCTGCTGAACCACTTTTCTTAATACCACATCTAAACAATTTCTGTACACCTCCAGGGCATCTTGTTCCAATGCCTGACCACTCTTCTGGATAAGTTTTTTCTAATATCAAACCTGAACCTCCCCTGGTGCAACTTGCAGCTGTTTTCATAAATGAGGTACCTTTTTATGAATCAAATAGCAGGAGCCAACTGAAAACTCTGCTCCAGATGGAGAATGTCAAGCTCCTCATTTTGTAATTAATCTAACACAAACTTCTAGCTAATTTAATGAGTTGTAGTTCAGAGAACAGTGTCAATAAAACCAAAACATTGGCTACAATCTGTAGGGAACCTTAAATTGGAGAAAACTAATACTATTGGCACCTTGATAGCACTTCTACAGCAAAGATCAACAGTAGCAAATGCTTAAAGCCAATTCAAATCTCCTAATACCTTCTCTGATCTCATGATTAATGTGACAGTATGTTGTGCTTTCTGCCTACGAATGTTGGTTATATTCTCTTTGCAATTCCATCTGAAATCACTTCTCAGAGACTACATGTGTTGACATAGAGAAGAGCTCAAAGTACTGTGATGCACTAAGAGGGGGAAAAAGCATGAAATTTCCACAATTACTTAATTGACTTTTTAAATAGTATATTTAAACTAGAGAGTGGTAACATGTGCTGAATGGAGCAATGCAAATGATTACATAAACAACTTCTCAATTATGCTGTTGTCCACCTATTGCACATAAACTTTCTTCTTTTAGGTAATACGTTTTAGCTGCTGTATTTCAGGTAGTAAATAAGATAAACTTTACTAAGAAGGAGGTTTGAAGCACCTTTTCATTGAGGAAACTGCTGCTTTAGAGCTGTTAAGGCAGACGAAACCTGTGCACCAAGGAATGATTGGCACAAACAATAGCTGTCTCTTTAGCAACTGTCACTTCAATTTGTTGGTAGCAATTCATGCTGGTTCGGTGATAGTGATTTACAATAACTTCCCCATTCACAATTGAATACCTCTGTAAAATGATTTTGCAACAAATAAAGTATAATGGTTGTTTTTTTTTACGGGGAGCTTGTTAGAATGTTGAACCATCCTACCATCAAAGAAGCATCCAAAGTATAGGGCACAGTCAAGACCACACATTAGAGATAAAGCGTAAAATATGTAACAAAACTGACAGTGTTGGGTACTGGAATCTGAGAGAGACAGAGGTGAAAGGATTCAAAGTTTTTTTTTTTCTCTCTAATGTTTTATTATACTCATTTAAAGGATTATAAGGGGTCCTGTCCTGCTTTTTACTGAGTTGCTTGGCAAGTTTTACCTCTGGTTGGACAGAATCCTTCCCAAAAGATGTTACAGTAGGGAGAGGCTTGGTGAGCTGTGAGCCCAAAGCTCCATACTGCATACATAGGTTTGACGCAAAATTAGACCAAGTAGCTCAGCACCTGGTCATCCCCATCCTCTCCCTTCACAGTGACTGGGTTTTGTGTACAGCTCCTCTTGTCCTTCTGTGGGCCAGAGCTGGACACAGATGGGCATCTCATTGCTGCAGAGAGCAATAATTTCATTCCTTGATGTGCCTCCTGCATGCTTGCTGATGTACACCAAAAGGAAAACAATTCTTACAAACCAAACAGTGTCTCTGGGTAGAGGACTATCCTTCCAGTGCACTTTTCTGCAGCAAGCAAAACCATAGGAGCATTGTTCTATTCCAGGAAACTGCAATTCCTAGCTCCGTGGCATTGTTTCAGTGCTTTTTGCATTTGTTTCCAGGATGTCAGGGGATTATTTTTTTAAGTCTTGTGATTTTATGCTCTGAAAGCATGTAATTCATAATTTCCCTTCAACCTGAACGTTTACCATCTCATTCTGAATCCTGGGTCCCTATTGACTTCCATTTAGGTTTGGTTTGCTTATGGCCAGGGTGTAAAATTGTTTTATTCCTTCTTCCTTTTAATTTACTTCAGAACCCTTAGTAAACTCTGTTTGGTCACCAGGAGGCTAAATTTATTTAAATCAATATCTAATTAGGTTCCTTAATGTATTACCTTTCACTTCGGAAATTTAAGAAATCTAAGCAATTAAGTTTGTGCGCTGATATCCTGCTGTTTTCTTTTTGTTCCTGCTCGACTAAATTTTGCTTGTAATTGATCATTTCTAGACCCCAGCATCACATTGATTTCTTTAGACAATTGCTCTACTTGCGTATTTCTACAGAATAAAACAATAAAATATTGGATTAGACAAATCTTTCATGTTAAGGTCCATTTTCCCAAAAAGCAAATTATAACATTAGAGGGTACAAGGCATGATATTATTAAATGACAAGGCAGTGCACAGGTGTGATTTCCTCTTACTTGTACCTTGAAATTAATTTAATTAAGAGCAAAAACTTCTTCAATGAAAAGCACCTATAGAAATTTTTACTCATGGGCAAAATGGAACAGTTTATGAATTTTTTGCTGTGTTGGGACCACATAAACCCGCTGTATGTTACTCCGTAGTACCACATTCAGAATAAAATGCAATCTCTCATTTTGATATTAAAACAATTTAAGAAGTTAAAAATGTTCTATCTTTTTCTCAAAAAGGATAGGTAGTAAATAGGAGCAATGAGTGCCATTGCCTTGGTATTTGATAAATGCTTTTATTAGTGTACAGCACCAATACTGACCTCTCTACCTCAATGTGATTGCAACTAAGGGAACTTATTAATTGTATGAAATTACAGAAGTAGGACATTACATGTAGATTAATTTGCTGTTTGTGGTCCTTTGTATCTCCCTCACAATCACAGCAATAATCTCATTTATCCATATGAAAAAAAGAAATGATTCTCAGAGCAGTAATGCACATGAATTATAACTCATGCATGAAAAAATGAAAGTGTTATTTTTTTGAAATATGTGTACAAATGAGTAGCCATTTTGGAATAACAGAAAAGCTGATATATACTTGCTAGTCTGGTTTCTTTATATAAATGATTTATTTACATGTGTGTGTATGCATGCAAATCCTTGACTTTGAAATACTGGGAAAGCAATGGAGCTTACAGTAAATAAAAAAGCCTTAGAGCTGCCAAAGAATCTTTGCAAAAACAGGTAGTTTCAGAAGGCCTGTGGATTAGAATTTGGGGGTTGTTTTGAGAGTTTTCATCTTTTGCTATTAAAAATTGAATAGAAGAAATGGGCAGTAATTTAAATATATTTATTGAACAAAATGATTTACCCAAACATTGTACCATAAAAATCACCATCATTTTTAGAAACAACCTCTGTGTACTAGCTACAGTAAAATATTTGTAGTTCGTGGGGAAAAATTCAAACAATAAAAACTGTGGTTATCAGCTACTTAGATGTTACAAAAGTAGCCTAAAAAATCAAAAATGTTTAGCATAAATATCTTCAAAATTGTCCAGTGAGTGAAATTAACACTTGGGTAAACCTGCCATCAGTGTAACACTATCTCAGACCCAATTTACAGGCTTATGTGTCTTAAACTGTGCGTAGATTTCGTACTGGCTTCTTTCACTGGCCAGACTGAAATTCTGATGTCAGGGAATTCAAAGCCTCCTGATTCTCAGCCCCGACAAATGAACTCTGACCTCCATAATTTAGTTTTGACTTAGTCCTCAAATGCTGAAAATGAAGGGATGATGATATACAGCTAATATTAATTATCTTATGGAAAGTAACAACATGCAACAAATTCTTCTGCACTCTGATGCATTCTGGATATATAATTGCCAGATATAGTATTGATATTGCACAGATTTATCTGCTGTTGTCAGTAGATAATTTTTGCACATAATGCTGGTATAAAAATTGTTACGGAGAACTAATATCATTAGATTTTATTTTCATCCTTGACAGGAAAAGTGGCTCGCTATATTACAGGGCTGTTTCTGATTCAGATTTACCAGCCGCAAAGATACTTCTTGTTATTGCAATGCTACTAACCTGGAATTACATTTTCTTGAACCCAGAAATCACACTCATGTAGACATAGAGATTGTAGCAAATAATCTGTTTGGTTTTGGTTTTTTGGTTTTTTTTTTTGGTTGTTTTTTTAATCTTATTTATTATAATAAGAAAAATATCGGGGGGGGGGGAGGGGGAGGGGGGAGGGGGGGGAATGGCCATGGTTTCTGGATAGTTATTTGTCACTTATGTCAAATAAATGCATAAAAAATGATATATTTTTTCTGTCTTTTACCCCCTTCAAAGTCTTGGGGAAAGCTTTCTGAATGGTCTGAAAGAAAGTTCCATTAGAGATGACATTTTAAAGGTACTACATAATGTTATTGTGCCTGTTTTCTAACTAGACTAAGCTTATTCATAGAAACAACAGGCCAGTAGTTGTCAGTGCTTATGACATTAATTAAGCAATGCTCTTTGAAGCTTTGATTTTGTAATCTTTTCTACATATGAATAGTCCGAAGTTCAATGCAGGCTAATGATTAGGACCCACTTGAAGCATTTGGTTCATTTTGCGCTGCAGTTTTCAGCTCCCTTTGACTCACAAGTGGCTGGAATGCTACAAATGGCAAATAGGAGTACAGCTAAAAATGGAATAAGTAAATAGACAAAAACATGAAGGAGTACTTGGATGCTTGCTGCTGCTATCACAACTAAGAGCACCAAATGGCATCATTTCATTATAAGAACTGGAAGGAAAAACGTAGGGGTTTCCAATGCACTCGTGCTTTTTTTGATTTCACACATTTGTACTACGCAAATGCCAGTTGCTGCTGCTGTGGTTTTCACGTGCTCAGCTCTTTTGGGTGTTTGATTCAGTCTGGCCCTGTTGTTCCCCAGATTCATGCTTGGTTGTTGTGCACAATGCCATAAGCTGTGAAATGCCCTGCAAGAGCTGGGGGCCACTTGCTGAGGGCTGGCAGAAAGAACGAAATGCAAGTATGCCATTGATCAATTCTGCATATCGCTATTTTGTTTTTTTCTCTGCTGTCTAGACAAGGAAGTTTGGAAGTGTACTTTAATGGCAATCTGCAGCACAAGCTTATCCTTTGAACATCTTTTTAGTAAGGGCATGCTGCAGTAAGCCAAATCAAATCAAAGCAACAATTTATTTATTTATTTATTAAGTCTTATATGCTTCAAGAGAAAAGACATAGTCATCTCTAACACTAATGAATGAGTCTTCTCCAGCCTCCCTGTTTTCTAACTGGACGCTATAAGACAAAAAATATATATTATCACTGCATATGTCCTTTCTGGATATACATTTTCTGTTCTGTATGGGGCTGGGAGAATAGGATCTAATTGGACCAGTATTCCAGCAGTTCCTACTGAATTGCCATGATTTCTGGTTCTCTTTTTACTTGTATTTATGAATATTGCAGGTTGTTCTGTATCATACTAAGAAAAAAAGGTTTGATAATGCCAAAAGCAGAGGGTTAAGATGGCAATAACTATCAGTGTTCTGTTGAATGCAGTCTCTCTGCCAGGTTCATTTGGTTCAAGCCATCTAGGAGCTAATTATAGTTATAGAAAGCACAAGCATTTCCTGGGGATGGAGCCTCCTGGGACAGACACAAATCTCTTTGGGCCTAGGGGACACCAAGTCAAGAGTCTCAGATCATCTGAATGGCTTCAGTTCTGTCCGTTAATTTTTGTTTGCTTTGTTTCATTTAATGCGAGAAATGTTTTAACATCCCATTTGGATTGGTTTCATCTGTTATTTCCAAATTGATCTCCATCTCTTCCTGAATATGTTTTCTTCAAAATAATTCTGAATTGTCCTTTTTCATCTCGATTTTGAGATGAAAATAAATCTTAACATTCTGGAATTGTCCCTCAGGATGGAAAATCTATTTTTGAAACAGCTTTGTACACAACATCTGCAAAATAAGAGAGTGCACCATAGAGATTCTCCTTTATACCTGGAGGATAAAGCCCAGCTGTTGTTCCATGGTTCAGAGCCATGAAGAATATCAAAATTAAAAGACACTGACAGGAGTATCTCAGGTGGCACAATAAATTCACTTGTAAGTTACCTCTATATTTAGCAAGTAGATTTTTATGAAAAGAGTGGTGAAAATTTATGATAATATAGGCAGCTCAAACTCCAGAAAGAATTATGTCCTATTTGCTCCGCAAATTCTCCCCTTTTGGCTGTCTTATCATTTACAGCTCTGCAAGTCAAGTACAAGATTCAGCTATTTTGTCTTTGTAGTATTTTATATCTAGATTGAACACTTGTACAAGGCCAATGCAAGGAAGCCCATTTCCTTCTTCTCCTCTTAATTCCATGACACAACCTTAAGTATTGTATCCATTTGGTCCCTGAAGGGGGAAAATGTTGGATCTGTTGCAGATTTATTTTCTGAATTTCAATCAAGTTTGATCCAATAACTGTCGGCTGACCTGATTAAAGTGTACCTCGCTTCTAGTTGGTTTAAATCAACTTGGCTACTACACAGGAGGCTGAAATATGTGCTATTTTAGACAGCCATCTGGTACCCTAAATTCAGTTATTGTAGAGAACTTTGCTTTAATTCACTTACCAGGACTGTATAAAGAACACTTTGGGAAGGGACTGGTTTTACAAACATACTTTGTAAGAGCTGAAATAAATAACTGCCTTTACTCAGGAACTGTTTTTCACTTTCTTTTTGAAGGGGGGAGAGAATTGTTTTGGATTGGAGTATGTTCTGAGCAAACATTTAAAGCTTAAGGGAGCAAGTTCATACATGAATTATTTAAAATGAGCAAAATAAAGCCTCTGGCATGTTACTAACTTAGCAAATTGTCCCGTGTATCCTCAGCCTCATTAGGAATGACGGTTGTAGATGCCATTCTACCTTTTCATTCTAACATGCGTTATGGATACTGAAAATGACAAAGCTCAAAATAGAAGAAAAAGGTGTCAGATACCCCCATGGGATAATTCAGCCTTCAGTCAAGCACACAATTAAAAGGCATGACTTAATGCTTTAGCAGTACATTCTTCAGGAAGTGAACATTTTCAGAAGCCAGATGGAAAACGTGAAGCTCCAATATGGCATCAACAAAACAGTCTTGAGGAAAAGTTAAAAAGGAAAATAGATTTTCTTGCCCCCTGCCTCCCAGTTCCCCATGGCAGACACAACTTCATAAGAAATGAAGGAAATTATTGATGAAAAATAGTATTTGGCAGATTTATTTTTCATAATCCAGCTCTTGTTGCAAACACAGGAGTCTCTTTCAATGATTTGCGTTGGACATAGAGCAGGAGCTCTAGTGATTGTTGTTCCCATCATCACACTCTCCCCAGCATATTGAACCCCAGGGAGACCATTCTCCACCATCACCTTCTCTTTGCAACTCTGTGACTCTGTCACACCAGTGAGCTCTGTAATGTACATCTGTGGGACACATATTTGATCAAATAAGGGGAAAAGTTTGAGAAGCTTGCTGTTCCGTAGAGGCCTGCTATAAGAAGATACTGACTTGTCACACTGGTTGATGTAGGGCAATTGCAGGCTGCATTGTTTTCCAGCTTTTCTGTGCAGCGGTGACTCCCAACACTTGAAGCAGCTGTTTGGACCATTACAGGGAATGCAAAACGGAGCAGAACACAGCTCATTTTGCAATTTAAAAAATTTATCTTCACTAGTGATGCTACTTGTATGACACAGTCTTTCCAGTTCATTAAATGCATTAACCAAGCACTTCCAGTGCCAGGAATTGATGCTGTCCTGTGTGCAAGCTGGTGACCTGGGGCTTGAAATTAGAAATGACAACGGGTTCTGCCCCATGCCTCCAGTGAGCCTGATTTTGCTTCCTGGTTAAGCAACCAGGAGAAGTAGGAGATAAATTTGTGTCACACAGGACGTAATTAGTAATTCATAATGACATCTGAGTCGGCAAATTGGGCCCCTGTAATATATTGGGCCCTTGCTCAAAGGAGACATTGTAGCAGGGAGCATCTTGCACAGATATAAGGGACCAGGCTGTATGTCAGGTCTGAACGTGGGAGGCTGTGTAGGCAATGAGAACTGAGAGGAGGCTTTGAATAAAATAAAGAGAGTAAGAAAGACTTCCCCTGAAAGCTCTAATTGCAGTTTTAAAGAAGAAAACTTAAACAGGCTTTAGAAAAGAAATATCTTAAAGAAATTAATGTTATTCTGTGGAACGTATTGTGACCTTTCAAATTACTGCTAGCGTTATGCACAATGCAAAATCATGATAGAAATTATATAAATACAAGAACTTGCTTAACATTTTAAATATCTGACTCAAAAATTATCATGAGAATGGTGCATATTTTAGGATCCGATGATGTCTTTACCCACTGCTTGACTTAAGCATGTAAATGTGTCAGAGCAAGCGTCAGAGACATCTCACGGCTGGTGGTTCTGTGTGCTCACAGCTGGCAGTGGGCAGGAGCTGTGTGTGATGGATGCATTGCATGGGGACCCACCAGGTGTGGGCTTGGCCTCTGCTATCACAAACATGTAGAGCAGGGAGATGAATAAAGCAAAAGTCAATTGTGGCCAATGTTCAGGTTTAAAATAAGCACTAAAAATAATTTTTAATCTTTTAAATTATATATTTATTTTTGAAATGTGTTAACATGTTCAGTGAAAACTGTGTCTTAGTTGGAAGCAAGTTTTGTTGTTGCTGTCCTGTAATATAAGAATTATGCACTATTTAAGATAAAACCCAGAATGGCCTTCATTGAATCAGTATTTGGAAGGTAATGGAAGAAAATATTTTAGTTGGCTCAGTACAAACCTCTTTATTGATTATCAGTTGTCAAGAAATTGCTAGGTTTTTATTTTTAATACTAATTTGGGACACAAAGCATTTAGGACAACAAATATCAGCAGGAGAAATCTATTTCTTGCCCAGCTCTATTCACACTGCAGAGTAATTTCTCTATAAATAGGTTACCTTCTACTGAAAGGTCAAAATAGAAGTAGTCTTTTATTGCTGGACTAACACTCTTTAGAAAACTCAAGTTGTTTTATTGTGTATGTGAAGAGAACTGTTGGTGTGGGAGGAGATGTGAGTGGACAGGATGATTCCACCAGCTTCTGCACCACCAATCCACATCCTGTCCGCTTTGCTTAGATGTTTTTGTGGCAATAAATCAGACCATGCTTCTCACTCATGGCCTTAGCTTTTCTTTTGTAAAGTGACTGTAATATTTTTTACAGTTCCCTGGTCAGTGTGGATTTAATCTCCACTGTTACTCCACTCCCAGGAGGGGAGTAAACTCTTCGAAAGGCTGACAATAGGAGGACTAAGGGAAATGGTTTTAAGTTGAAAGAGGGAAGATTTAGGTTGGATGTTAGGGGGAAGTTCTTTACTAGGAGAGTGGTCAGGCCCTGGAACAGGCTGCCCTGGGAGGTTGTGGATGCCCCGTCCTTGGAGGTGTTCAAGACCAGGTTGGATGGGGCCCTGGGCAACCTGATCTAGTAAATGTGTATGTTTGGTGGCCCTGCTAGGCAGGGGGTTTGGAACTACATGATCCTTGAGGTCCCTTCCAACCTGGGTCATTCTGTGATTCTGTGTTATGTTACAGCACCATGCCATGCTGCAATGTTACCAACATGATGCCAAAGAGAACCAGGAGGGACCAAGGGGTACTCAACCTCCAAAAGGATCAGGTCACTAACACTGCACTGAGCATGGCAGCCACATGGCCACTGTGACAGACTGGGCTTTTAATGACTTTTGTTTCATTATGGCAATGCAATCAAGATTAAAGGAGGAGTTACGGCATGCTTTAAGACTATAATCAGAATTAATGGTTTTCATCTCTTAAAACCATTAGATAGCAAACCAGAACATATGTAGTTAAAGAAACGTGATTGACAATGATTTACAGTGCTACCAAAATAGAAGAGAACAAAAAGGAATGGATATTGGTGAGGCTTTGAATTTTTGCTACCCTTTGAGAATAAATACATTAGTAAGTATTCTATGTCTGGTTCCATCTGGTCTTGTGTCTGTTCAACCACCCCACATTCTAGTAAAGAGAAGTTGCCAAATGCACTCTTTTTTTTTTTTTTTTTTTCATCCTTTATTCAGTTTTACTCAGGATTAAATAGACTGTAGTGGCTGAACTTCCTTCCTTTTTGTTCTTTTTCTCCTCCTAGATTTGTGTATTCAGCTGAAGTTGAAATATCCCACTGTTGGGAGGAAGCAAACATAGAAGCTGTCAAAATGTGAAAATGCACTAATTTTATGTTTTACAAAACAAATAAACAAACAAACAAAAAAATCCATCAGCCCTGACCATGACTTAAGCATCAGACAACCCTGGATTGCATAAATGCATCTTCTTATTATTAAAGTATCTCATATCTCTTGTGCAAGTGTATGTGCTAGTAAAGCTATTCATGAACTCCAGGTAGCAAATAATATGATTTTATACTGGTAAATGTGGTTTGGAACTATTTGGGCATAACTGTAGGTGTCAGTAGATAGCTACAAATGGACTGGAGTGAATAACATTTTCATTCCTACAAAATGCTGTCAGCCTACAGCATTGTTAAGCATGACTTCGGCCAGCCCATCTCCATTCTAGAGTTTAACAAGCATTCATCTTACATCTGGTAAAAAGACTGCATTGGTACTTGGAGTAAATTATATTAAAATGGAAATTTTCTACAGGCTAAAAGCCATTTTGCCATTGCAAAGTATTCACAAGCTTTCATTAAATATTTTCTCTTTTTAATTGCAAATGTCATTTTGGAATGGCTCTGTTTTACTGCAGTTAGTAACATATTAGCTTTTTTTCCTCCAGGGGAAAAAAATGAAGTCTTCCCCTCCAATCAAGGGCAATACAGATCATTTAAACAATTTTTTTAACAAACACGCTTTTCTTCTGCCTATGAATGAAAACATGGATTTGTCCTTTTTTAAAATAGAAAATGAAATAAGTGATTTCTAAAAACAATTTTTATATTTCTGTTTTCCAAGCAGGTTTCTGACTCATCTTTATGTATTTTTTTATCTGGAAGGGAGGAATATAGATCTGATGGAGGACATTAGCAATGATATGTATTCCACTTATTTCTGACTGATTGATATAATTGTAGCTCTCCAAGTCCTATTATGATTGCAGGATTAGATATATACTTTTATTTCAGTTTAGTATTTTGGAGCAATGCCTTCTGAGGAAGAAAGAAACTAATAATTTCTTGTCACTAGCAAGATGTAATTATGTGTATTTATATTTAACCTTTCCAGATACTACTCATTAACATTTACTTAGCACAGGCATAGTTTACATTTTGATATACTGATTTTGTGTAAAGGTTGTAATGACTATGGTAATCTTTGACTTGCCACTGTTCCCTTCCTGAAAATACTGGGGCTATGTCAAAATATTAACTTGGGAGAACAGGAGTATAGAATTTACTTTCTTCTGTTTAAACAGTCCAATTTTGACAGTAATAGCAATAAAATAATGAAAAAACCACAACTGAAAATAATAAAGAAATATCTTAATGGTGTGACATTATGAACTGCTCATAGATTCACAGAATAGCTTCTGCTGGAAGGGACCTCTGGATGACATGTGGCCAAATCCTTTGCTCAACCTAGGGCTGGCTTTGGCATTGGATATCACTCTGAGCCACTTTTCCACCCTATGCTCTTGAGGGTCACCATATTATTTTCTTTCAGAAAGCATGGGAAGGCGTTGCCAGGAAGATTGCCACTCATTTCCTACCCTGAATTCTCTGGCTCTGAGATCTCCCCCAGAGGCGTTCATGGGAAATAAAAATGACATGTATAATTTTAGGTTGCAATAAAAATAAATCCATAGTCGTGATGATAACTGTTCTAATTATGACCTAATTACAATAAAAGCAAAGAGGATATTTTGAAAGACAATGTTTCTTAGAAGTGAGAAATAATGTTTACTTGATTATGTTTACTAGATTTTTCCCTCTTCCCCAACTCCTCTGTTCACTGGGAAAAAAAATAGAAAAACAGCCTAAGAAAGAAGAAAGAACAGTGACTTGAATGCATATGTGTAGGCATTTATTTCTGACTTCTGTAGGGCTATTTTAATCTTAATGAGGTGTATTTTTTTCCCAATGATATTACTTAGTTGGATTGCATATAATTAATATTTCACTATGTATTGTGCTCTTGGAACTGTATATATACAGAGTGCTCTATCTCATGGCATTTGTGCATAGGCTTTTATTTATTTCTTTGTTGTATTTGTACAAGAGGTAAGGAAGCTACTGACTTTAAAAATGTTTGGTAAATTTTCCTGTGCAAACTTTTCTTTGCTCCCAACAAAGAATAAGCTGTGAAACTGCTTATAGTGACTGAGAGTGAGATTTAGAGTTAATTCCATCAGCACCCTACTTTTGAATTTTAGAATTAATTGATAAGAAACTGGAGGAGAAATCACAGGAGCAGTTGTGCCCATGGCACCTGATGCTGTGGCAGAGACTTCCTTTTCACCCAGCTTTCCCAAATCAGACTCTGCCACACCAGGCAGCCCCAGGCAATACTAGGAGACCCCAGATACTCAGCTGAGCAATGAAGCACTACAGAATAGACATATCTGGATATTCTTGAAATATCTTACAATAAAATCTGATATTACATTTGCATTAAAAATGGTAGATACTCAGGATCCTACCAGATCATGCCATGGGGAAACATAGATTTTAAGCAACATTACTTAGAGAAAATGGAGACAAGCCAAAAACACCAGTTCACAAGTTGATATACCCATAACTACCACCATCTGACCATGGAAGTTTGAGTCAGGCACTATGCTGAAAAGGCTGCTTTTGAGTAGAAGTATCATATGACATTGTGTAGGGTAGCTCCAGCCCAATCTTATAAATTCTGGAGGTTTCATGTTTAAAGAAATGCTTTGCTGTCAGCAAACAACAAAATAATTGCTCTCTAGGGGATGAAAAACACTGGTTAAGATGCAAACACACATAAAATTCCACATCTTTTAGAGAATACTAACAGTTTGGTACACTGGGAATTGGCAAATTGATCTGTGAATCTGTAGGTAGTACAACAAATTTCTGGCTATTACTGCATCTATACAATTTGAAACAAAGCTTTTAGATTATTATCATTCAGGGTTTGAAAGTATTACATCTTGCCCCTGTCTTAAAGCTTCATTTTGTGCTGAAAATACTCGGAGCCCTTACAAGATTTCCATCTTTAGCTGTGTGCAGCTAAACTCCATGGAGGCTCATGATGTCCATAGCTGGGCTGAAGGTTTCATTTTAAAAGCTTCTAGCAGACTGCTTGGTAGTGCTGGGCAGAGCTGCTGCTCTTGGCCAATTCATGACAGATACTTGATAAAATATCATTGAGTTGCCATGAACAATGTAAAAAATAAGATGGAGGTATTATGCTGATAGTTTGATTCAGAAATTTACCCAGCATCTCAGAGGAATGGTGAAGGATGCTTTACTACTTTTATTTCATCTGGAATTTTCATTATCTGGTCTCCTAATCAGAACTGCTTAACAGATGGCACCTGGAAACTCTGAATGACTGCAGATCATTCGTAGGAACAGCCTGACATGAAGCTGCTTCATGCCAAATGTAGTAAAAAGTATGCATGGGGATTCCCTTCATTGCAGCTAACCGTAATCTTAGAAACCTAAAAGATCTACCTGAAAACTGCTGGATGAGCAACTGTATGTGGTGTGATGTTCTCTATCTAGAGTACATACAGAGAACTCTGGGAGATAACAACTTGATACAAGTGAGATTTCCAAAATGCATGTAGGAATTATGACAGTATGCAAGAAAAGAGAAAAGTGTTTTTGGGGAATGTTAGGCTGACCCACTCCAGGTGTGTCTTTCAAAGCCAGAGGGGTGGGTCAGTCATTAGGACCAGCTGTGGGCAGGAATTTAGGTTTAGGTTTAGAGGGCAGCTTAGCTTTTACTTTGTATTTTGTAGAAGGTGGTGGAGGAACTGTTCTTGGCTGGAGTGTTTCTTCTGATTAAGGTAATGTCTTTTATGGTGTTTTCTTCTTTCCTTGATACTGAGATCCTTAAGAAACAAGCCTCTGCTTTAGCAATGTATGAGATGTTCTTTAAAGTGTTAAAAACAAGCAGAATTTGTGCTTTCAACATCATTTTGGCACAAGTGTTTTGAGACTGTGAAGAGCTGTGAGCTAGGTACTCTGGTTAATGAAGTGCTCTTTGACAATTAATTTATCAGATTCCATTCATTATTTCATACCAAAAGAAGAAAAAATAAATGTTAATGTTGAAAGCCTGGCTAAAACACAAAAGAGGAGGAGGGAATTCAAACAACTGTGCAGAGTAGAATACATCAGCTCCTGTGTGTTGGTGTCAGGGATTTCCACCTCATGCTTCCCTGTCTACTGAAATTGGTTTTTTTTCTATGGAAGTGAGAAGTTCTTTTCACTCCAAAGTCTCGAGTATCCTGGAAGTTGGATGTTTTGCAGGGTAGATCCTATTGGTTAAAAGCATTGCAGTAGAGGCCAGTGGTTTGTGCTGCACCAGGCTCTTGTAGTTACAGTGATGCCACTAATAACAATCCATGTCTGTGGTAAATACATAGAATTTCTCATCTGTCAAGGTTGGTCAAAGAAAGAAATACAATCTTGTTGAGAACAGTACACGTGGAAGTTGTGTTTGGTTTCCTCAAGCTTTATGGAGGTGTTTATCTTGCTGCTAGAGGCTGAAATCTGTACAGTTTAAGAAACAGCTTGCTCATGTATAGAAGCTGTCAGCTCAGTTTATGGCTAGCCCTTGGACTCTCATCCACAACTTGATTCCCAACATGTGAACAAACTCATCCTTGTTGGTACACAGGAACACAGAGAGTTGTTCAGCTTCTGCTGGAGAACAATGCGGAGTCCCTAAACTGCTGGTGGGGTTTGTCAGAACTGGCTGCAGTCATGTTAAATGCAGGGGGCCTATGTTCTACTTTGAGAGAACTGCAATTTTCTTCCTACCCCTCCTGAAAAAAAATCCTAAACATTATATAGTTTAAAGAATTATCAGATGTATGAAAACACAGGCATGTATGTTTACATCATTTTAATGGCCTCTAGGAGTATTATTTCACCTTTCGATGCTAATGGTATCATCACTACTGCTGTTGTGTCGTGGTGTGTGCAGAGTGTGTGACCTGAGGGTGACCTTCAGTGTTTCTTTCTATTTTTTTCATTAACATTCATCAAGTTGATAGGTAGGAAAAGGATTGTGATTTTTATTCTTTTTTTTTTTTTTCTTTTTTTTTCCTCCCCTTACCTTATTTTTAAATCCCAGGCATCCCTTCATTTCCAACAAACGATGAAATTTCGATGCCTGAAGGCAATGCTGCCCGTCCTTGATTTGCTCCTTTTATTTATGGGTTCAATATATGAGCCAAAAGCAAAATGTTTCCTTTGGATGCTTGGTGAGGAGGAAGGCTGAAGCAGAGCTGAAAGCTCGTCAGATGGGAAGCATGCTCTCACCTCTCTCGGCACTAGGTGGCAGGCAGAGTGTAGGGATGCGCTGCATAGGAACGAGCTCGGAGCATCCGCCCGGAGACACCGAGCGGTGCCAAATGCAGAGTTAATTTGCAGAGACGCAGAAGTAACTGAGCAGTGACAGGCAGTTCGCTGCGGGAAAACCTGGGTGAAAGGGACAGGAGCTGAACTGACACTGAGCTCCGAGGAGCTGCCTGTGGCATGCACTGGCTGGGCAGGGAGCGGGCGCAGATGATGTGGGTGTCAAGCCGGAAGCTTTTGGCTGGGTGTTCAAGGAAAGACACCAGCAAACGCTTGCTCTAAATATAATTAAAAAAAAAAAAATCACAGCGCTCTCTTCTATGCTTTTGTTTGTTTGTTTTTAATGTAGATGGCAAAAGTACAGAATAGTTGTCAAGCAACTGCAGCTTTCAGTTTTGGTTCTATATCCCACATGGCTGTTACCAAATTTATCTTCCTAACTGTAGCAAAGAGGAAACAGTGGCAGCTCATGAGCATATTTATAATTAAATGTACGAGCAAAAACAAAACCAGTGCTTGGAAGATTTCCACTGACAGCAGCCAAGCTCCCTCTCTGTCCTCAGTGGCAAATGCAGATATCCTCTGCCTTATTGCAAGGGGGAGTTCTGCTGGTTTCACAATATTTAGAGGGGAAAAAGATATACCACTGATCTATGCCTTTAAACTCAAGCAGATGCTCTTTGTGTCTCTCTAGGGAACGCTACTAACTAAACCCTCTTCCCTTTGCAAACTTGGGTTTGGTTCTGAATTTGGGAGTGGCATTGGCAGTGCCCCCTATGGGTGGTCTTGCAGTGTTAACTTGTCTCTGTGGCTTCTGCATCAAACAGCAGTTTTGTGAATGAAGATCAGGGAATAAAAAGGAAAAAAAGAAAAAAGAAGTCCACAGGAAATGCTGTATCTTGCTTAATCCTCTTCCTGCTAAATATGAGGTAATTACAATGAGGTCACATGCAGAGGCCCAGGGTATTGATTGCATTGATACAGCGAGAGTAATGGCAACTTCTGCAAGCTGGGAACTTGTCCTTTAACTCTGGCCTGTAAAGGCTGTCAAAAAACAATCTCTAACTGATTTAATGTTATCCATTATTGACTCCCACTTGTATTTCATGAAATAGCACACACTCATTGATGTTGCTCCTTAAGCTTTGGATTCAAGCCCCTTCTAAGAGCAAAGAATGAGCAGTTTTTCAGACAACTGCACTTGGTGTCCCCTAATTGGGATGCTATGATGGGACAGATGTGGAGTTCTTGGCTAATCGCCTTCGAGAGAAGCAGGTAGGGTAATGAAAGGAGTATTGATCTGTGTACCAGTGAACATTGCTCCTTTGAGTTAAGGAGATTGATTGATGATATTCGAGTTTCTTCAGTTTAAAGACGATAAAGGAGTTGGTGTCTTATTGCAAGGAACATGACAAATCCCAATTTCATCAAATGTCTGCCACTCCTCTAATGTGATTCAAAAGCAAACATAAATCTTTGATTCAGGTCTTACTTCATGGATATTTTATTATCCTTCCTCCACTGGATACATTTTTGGTGACTTAAGACAATCCTGAGCTTAAATGTCATGGGAAAAGCAACTGACAACAGAAGACTTCTGCGTTTTGACTGTTACTGTGCATTCACTCCATGCAAACAGCATGACATACTGAATTTCAGATGCTACTAAGAGCTCTGAAAGAACACTGCATAGTGCCTTCTGTATCAACAAAATCATTGAAATGTATTGCTGCAGTATCAGAGGGACTTGTAACAGGCTTGGGTAGTTTTATCACCTTTTGAAGAAAAGCCTAGCGTTGTTCAATAAAGAAGCAAACAAAGCCCTAGATTAACTGAAATGCAACAAAATCCAGTTTACAATATAAAGAACTAAAATCAAACCTATTTGTATAAACATGATGCATCTCTGAAGCATGACTTCTTTTAAGATAGCTAGTTAATCAAAATTCCCTAGAAAATAAGGAAATGTATCTTTCATAGAAGTGCAAAGTGACAAGAAAACACAAGCAAGCCATTAAAAGAATCCTGAATAAATAGCTTCAAATTACAATGTGCTTGCAGGGGAACAAACAGTTCCTGCAGGAAGAATTTGAGACTTTTCTTTCTGCTCCAGCAGTCAGCTTCCTATGAATGTTATAGGTAATAGGGGGAGTTTTTAAAGTTATTAAGATGGATCCCGTGTGTGTTCAAACGTTCACTGTGAATTTATGACTTGGGTTCTTAATAGCATAACACCATCGGACAAAATACCAGGTTCTTCATTTTATGCAAGTGGACTGTCTGTCCACCTGAGGTTTATTTATCCTGTTTCACCTCTAATTTTACCTTGCTTTGACTGTATTAGGGAGCTGTTAGTTATCATGGTGAGCAGAAAAAATACAAACAGAAGTGTCAAAATAGAGATTGGACTCTTCTTTCATCTTTAGTGTGGTTCTGTAGATATCTGTTAAATGTCTGCATGTTCATGCAGTGTAATACACTGAGTGATCCCTTCACCTGGTTTTGTACACAAGCTGAAATATCTATTGGCATTTTAAATTAAATGTTCAATTTTAAGCAAGGGTCAAATTCTACTTTTGTCTACATGTCTGTTGGCACGGCTCCTCACCCCTCTTGTTGCTTCATATGGATCTAAAAGCCCTTGACTGAGGTCAGGCACATTGGTTTAAGCACCATTTTTATGTGCAACCATTGATATGGTAGTGTTGAGTCTGGCTGTTGGCCTCACCCGTTACTTTTGTTTGGCATTCAGCTCATAGCTCACAATAAAATCTGTGCTGTCATTTTACTTTTAGTCCCATAATCTTTGGCAGGGGGGAAGGAAGAAAGGAAAGAAATAATGAAAAAGAATATTAATTAAAAATTTAATTTGTTCAGCAGAGCTTTGGGAAACACAGAAACTTTCACTCCCAATACATTCAGCAGAAGCAGTGCATGTCTCTAAATATGGCTGGAGCAGTGATGCATGCTGTTATTAGTTAGTCATTACACACAAAATCTTGAATAAAGGCAGTTTAATTAAACGACTTTCCTATTCCATGCCTTTCTCCATAAAATGTGCATTCCAACAGGAAAGGAGGCTCCGTGTGCATCCATCATAATACATAGCTCACAGCATTGCTTTCTATGAGTAAAATGGATGAAAAATAAGAACTGTTTCTTCCATACTTCTCTTCCATACTTCAGTGGAACTTGTGATGATTACTTCTTTCAGCAAGGACTCGGATGCTTTATTCTGATTATAAGAGTATAACTAATGTTCATTGCAACACATATCTGCATAACTACACAGCCATCATGCAGCTTCAGTGGTAATAGATCTTGTACAGAGCGTAAGTGGCAATAAAATTCCAGGAGATATTCATTTTCAGGTGCTAAACTCTTTCAGAAGGATGCATGTTAGGAGGTCATCCCTTAAGTGGTTGTCATAGCTCATTCTTAAAGCCTGAACAGTCAGTAAAGAAGGATCACTGCAAATGAAATATTTCAATAGACCATGTTTTTAGCACAAATAAATAAGTCTAAATGGGATGTCAGATGGTAGACCTGCCAGGGCACTTTCTTTAAAGGCTACAATAGAGGCAGGAATGGTTTTCATGAATATGATGAATATTTTTTTAAAAGGAGGAATAAAAGGGAAAAGAACTGGTTGTTCTAACTTGGACTAATGTGATGGTGGAAAGCCCAGTGAAAATGAAACTTGTGTGTGAGGCACAGAGATTAATGGTACAGTCAGACTGTCCAGTGTGTTTGAAATATGAAGCTAAACTGGGTAGATGGTGGTGGCATTGATACTTGCTGTCCTTCTGTCTCTGAGAAACAACTGTTAAAACTGTGCGTCACTTCTCAATTTCCATCTTAAGAGCAGATGTTCATACAGTGGTTGTTGAAGTAAACAGCATGGGATGGGAGCTTGTAGGGAAAGAAAAGTTCCACTGTATTTGAGTGATCTGTCAGCCAGTTCTAGGGTTGCAAAAACAGGTGAAAACTTCCTCAAAAGCATTTTAGCTTGTTTGAATCTCCATCTGCCTAAGTCAAGTAACATGAAAGGCACATAGTGGTAGAATGAGGCTAAAAAAGCACAGATGAAAGGGAAACTGCCTGTAATCTTACTAAGACCAGCTGCTGTGTATATCATCCCAAACTTATCCCAGCATTTGTTTCTTCACAGCCTTTCCAACAGCAAAGCAAACTCTTCTAGTAACCCTATACTGGATGTGTGTGAGTTGGAGCGTGATGTATTTATTATAAGGTAGTTTGCCATGAAGTGAGTTGAGTGAATGTGCTGCAGATTGCAATTAATGATATTATTTTTCAACAGCAAAATCTGTTTTTTACTCTGAAGTTAAATGTTTCCCAAAGAATCAAGTGAAGTAATGTAACATAATTTATGTCCTTGTTTGAAGCTGTATCATCTAGCGCATAACTCCTATCAGCAGCTCTCTTATTGAGCAGGATTGCCGCTATCAATGCTGGTTTTATATTAGATTTTTATCTTATACAAGCATACAGTTTTTCCCCCTGCTTTTTATTGTTTCTTTCAGTTGCTCATTCTTGCAAAGCCCAAAGACAAACAGCTGAGATTGCTGGGGGTGAGGCAGAATCATTCATCACTCCAAATTCTGGTACAAAAAACCCAGGGGATCAGAGTGACTTCTGCATGCTGAAAGACATCTGACTTTATAGTTCAGGAAAAAGGAGGGGAGGGGGGAATTCACTTGCAAGCTTCTACAGAGGAAACACAGGCTGGAAAACATGTTACAGAAATAGGAAATTGGAGATTTATCTGGAATTACTTCTTTTAAATTCCCAGGTGAGCTGAAATCTTCCTTAAGAAATGGGGCATACCCTCTTACATTTTATTAAATAACTCCCACTGTAATACCTAGCTCTGATGCAGAAGTTCGTATGTAGGGTCCTCAAGGCACTGCTTTTTAACCCCTGCTTTATAGATAAGATGACTAGCATTCAGGAAATGTGAAGACAGGTGACATCAAGTGTGAGACACTTGAGCCCTGTGGGTTTTTTTGGCTGTAGGTTTGTATTTCACAGTTCCCTGATGGTATGTAATTATGATAGGCTACCCTGCCTTGTAACTAATAATTTAATTCATCCTGGACTAACTGTTTCTCAAGTAGAAGTGTGGTGATTGATGCTGCTCACTTGCCTCAGTGCCTTTACCCACTTGCTGTGCCTGTAGGGTGAAGAGCTGGCTGGCAGCTGTGGAAGGGCAGCTCAGCACTTCTAGCTGCTGCTCAACCAGTGCCTCAGGGCATCACATGGATCCCTGGCCCTACTCCTGTTGGGTGGAGATGCAGAAAGAAACACAAACAGGAGCTGTGCAGGCACACTCATTGGAGGCTTGGGACAGTTTTGGTAGATTTATACCTTCAACATATCCAAATAAATCTTTTCATTTTTAACTTCAAGAGCTTACTGCTTGTTGGGGTATCACTGGATTCCAGTACTTACCGTCTTCCCAGAGCTGACAAACTGACAAATGCCTACAGTGCTGTGTGGCATTTAAGCCACCCTAGCCCTCACTACGTAGCAGTAAGAACACTGAAGATTCTGTTTCTTCAGCAAAATACGGCCCTGTGAATAGCTCAGAATAACACCTAGCAAGCATGCAACCAGCAGATGTGCTGCTGTGTTGGGCAGGAGGTAAAGCTTGCTACTGTCATGTTGGAGAGACTAGGTGAGTCCTACTTACAGATTGATCCAAGTCCAGTACATGGCTGGAAGATCAGCTATGAGTGTTGTGGTCTAGCACAATCACTAAGTTTGAGAATACCTGGGATGTTTATACAGTGGGGCCAGTGTATGCCTTCATTGTGAAACAATCAGAAAGCATCTGCTTCAGCCCAAGCAATTTTCATTTTTTAACAGCCACAGCAATCGCTGAGAAGTTGTATGTGTATCATGACTGAAAGGAGTGGCAAACCATGAAGAGACATTTCACAGAGTAACTCGAGTCTACTGAGCTATTGCAATTCAAGTGAGACTACGGATGGTGTGTTATTGCAGGATAGCTTGACTACCCACGTTTCCTGGCATATTTGATCTCCTTAGGGAATTTAAATATTGAACTCCAATTAATCTTTGAAGGATGCACATAAATCTTCAGGAAAGTGAAAGCAAACAGATCCTAGTTAGATGGGCTCAGATTTTGCAGTTTCAGTTCCTGAGTTGAAATTCCCCTTAATTTCTTTTTCCTCTCCACCAACCTGACTCCTCCCACAGTGCATTTGCTCATCTGCAGACCTCTAGAACTAAATCATATTGACCTAAATCACAGCGCTGATCTCTTCTAATGTCACACTCATGTTTGAGTCAATTGCACCATCTTATAGCTGATACTTTATTTTTAAAGTTGTTCCTTTCACTTCTCTAAGGTGCAAGTGTTTTACTTGGGGAGAATTTTGAGAAACTGCTTTTGTTTCACAATGCATGTTGTGAATTATTAAGTCCTTTGGCCTTTGTGTGTCGGTGGACCTTTCTTTGATATGGTTAAACACCTGAGAGGTGAGCCTCGGGGCTTTCCTCACTGTGGGGTATAAAATATGGATTATTTCTTACAGGAAAGAAAGCCCTCACCTTTGAAATGTGTTCAGTGAGAAAAGTGTACAAGGTTACTGCAGCCCTAGGGCGACAGTAATGTAGGCTCCACGAGCTACACAAGTTTGACATTGTTTTTCTTTTTTAAAACAAAAAGCTGCAGCAAAACAGAGCACTGCACTTTACTTATCAGTGGGTGACTTACCGAGATCTGAGATACGATGAACTTCATGATTTAACGTCTCAAAACTAATACATCACTAAGGAGTTTGAAGCGTTGTTTTCATAAGATGAAGACCTTTGCTTTTAGCTGAGAAGAGGTTGGGAGCACACTTTCAGGTGATGGGAATTGTCCCCTTCTGCTGATTTTCACCACAGGGTCTCTGAAGATGCAGGGCAAGTTGCACTGGCATTTGGGGGGTCCTATCAGGGCTGCACTGTCAGCTCTCTGATCTAGCTGTCTTTTCTCTATGGCAGTAATGTAATGACAATTGCAAATCAATATTGCATTTTTCACTGTTTATGCATTATTGATTAAAAAAAGCAGGTTCTGTTTTACTAATGCCAACTGATTGATCCTCAGCTTGCTCTACTGAAAAAATACTAAATGTCTTAAAAAGATGAACTGTATTAGTGCTTGTTGCCATGTTGTAATTTGTAGATTAGGTATTTCTCTAGGGAAGAGTATAGCTATGCAATGCAACCTTAAGGCAAACCTTGGAAGCTGAGCATCTCTGCTCTGCTAACAAATCTTGACAAACTCGGTGCCAAAGGAGACTGTTGGGGTTTCTTATTCTCCTTTACCTTTAGTATGCAGCACTGAAAGGCTGTTCCGTGGACCAGGGCATTTTGTTGCTTTACTTCTAAAAAGCAAATAAAACCAACTTCCACATTTTTTTTTTCCTTCATGATTTTAAAGTTTCCAGAGGAATTTAAATCTATTCTGTCTGTTTTTTAATGCACTTCTACCTTTGCAATGAATTTTTTTAATGTAGAGTGGCTCATTGTTGAGGGGTGCTCTCTGAGCTTCCCTGTTAGAAAGAAGCATTGTCAAGTCAATCTGCTTCTTTGTTCTAGAAGCTCTTCCTGATCTTGTATTATCGTAAATAAATAAATGAATAGATAAACAAAAGATTGTCCTAAAAATGCCTTTTTATGGTAACCACAGATTTTCTCTCATGTAGTTCTCTACTCTGCTCTTGTGAGGCCCCATCTGGAGTACTGTGTCCAGGTGTGGAGTCCTCAGTACAAAAAAGATATGGAGATTTTGGAAAGGGTCCAGAGGAGGGCCACAAAGATGATCAGGGGGCTGGAGCACCTCCCCTATGAGGACAGGCTGACGGAGTTGGGTTTGTTCAGCCTGGAGAAGAGAAGGTTGCGAGGTGACCTCATTGCAGCCTTTCAATACCTGAAGGGAACTTACTCCCAGGAGGGGAGTAAACTCTTCGAAAGGGCTGATAATAGCAGGACTAGGGGAAATGGTTTTAAGTTGAAGGAGGGAAGATTTAGGTTGGATGTTAGGGGAAAGTTCTTTACTAGAAGGGTGGTTAGGTCCTGGAACAGGCTGCCCAGTGAGGTTGTGGATGCCCCGTCCTTGGAGGTGTTCAAGACCAGGTTGGACAGGGCCCTGGGCAACCTGATCTAGTAAATGTGTATGTTTGGTGGCCCTGCTAGGCAGGGGGGTTGGAACTACATGATCCTTGAGGTCCCTTCCAACCCGGGTAATTCTGTGATTCTGTGATTCTGTGATTCTGTGTAGTTCATCTGCCTAATTAATTCTGCTGAGCCTCTTCTTTTTCTTTTTTTTAAGCAAAGAGGAAAGGGTTAAGTGCTCCATCTTTTTTTCTCCCCTTATTCTCTTGAAGATTGAGGTTTTCTGCCTTGCCACTGTCCTCGTGTTCAGTGCAGGTACAAGGCTGTGTAAGAAGAACATATTGTCATGATCATCGATACAGTCATTTCCAATCTGAGCAAGAAGAATCCAGAGTCAATCTCTGCTCTAGTCAATATGTACAGTCCCTGGAAGAACAGCTTTTACATTTTTTGGAGATGCCTGGATTTCATTAGCTGAAATTGGCTTGTGACTGGAATACAGTCACAGTAGAAACTCCTCTGAACACTTTACTTCCCAATTGCTCAGCATTCATTTTCTTGACTTTCACTGAATTTGTAATAAAACTGAAATATTAATGTATAGGGAAGCACTGTATGTGACTAATTTTTGGTTCTATTTGGAAACTTTCAGTCAAATTCCTTGTAGCCTCTGTACATCCCAGTGCTGGACAATATACATGACTCCTCAAGGGTGACTCATAGGCAGGGAACTAAAAGGCTTTATTCACCTAGGGGAAAAAAAATGTACTTGGCCTGAATTGAAGTGATGCCTGTGACTTCTTCATACCCCAGGCCGATATCTGATTTGAAATGTGTGTCCTTCCCACCTTCCTCCTATTGCTTCCCAACACATTCAGTGTGTTGAGCTTATAACAGTATCTTGCTAGGAGAGACTGTGTTTCTATAATTTATATAGCACTATGTATAGTCTTTGTGCTCATGCAGCTGGGCTGGGTAGGATCACAAGAGAACCTTTGGAGAACAGCATATCAAAGCAGGCAGTTATGGAGTCAGCTACTGTTGATAAATGAAGTGTCAGACCTTTAATCATAATCTTTAATCTCATGTCTGACTTTGGTTTAATTATGCATAAATGCTGCTAGCAGTCTTGAAATGATATATGCTGTCAGGAAAACACTTAAAAGTGGTCCAGGGCTATATATATGTATTTAAATATCTTACGTGATGTTTCTTCAGAAATATTCTATATACATAGGGCCCATCTAACTCAAGAGGATGTGGGGAGACTGAGAACTATCTGTGAGTCCAGGAAGGTGATAGGTCCATTGAGCTGTGCTCTGCCCTGTCTAGCATGTGCCACCCTAGCATGGCAACTACTGAAGATCTGCAGATGACAGAACAGTTGTGACTCTGGGTTTGGTAGATGAAGGACGTAGAAAGATCGAAAGGGAGGAATCTGAGCAAGTTATCTCACCAAGATCAGATTAACCAAACCTCTGTAGCAAGAGCAGAGCTCTGGGAAGATGGCTCAAGGATTCCTGTGCAGAGATACATAGTGTTTTCCCCAGAGCTTCCATGATTTGGCAGAGATGTAGAAAGAGACATGAACCCAGGCTGTCAGTGCCTGGATACAAGACTGTGCCAGAATTCATGGGTTTGGTACCCAAGTAATTACAGAGTTTTCCAGGTTCTGAGATTAGACTGAGAAGTTATAGAGAAAATGATTCTGGGTACTGGTGGTGAAAGGCATCTAATGAATGAACCTATTATCAGGCATAGTCAGCATACATTTGTGAAGGGAAAGTCTTGTATTCATAATTACATTTCCTTCTTCAGTAAGGTCATTCACTTAGTGGTTGAAGGAAAAGTGATGTAATCTTCCTGGAATTAATAAGGCTTTTGAGAATATCCATCACTGTATCTTTCTGGGCAAATTGTCCAACTGTGAGGTTAATGGACATGTGCAGTGCTGGGTGACAAACTGGCTCAATGGTAGAACTCAAGGGGACTAAAACTGGGCTACATCTGGCTTGTAAGTGGTCACTAGTTGGTCATGCAGGAATGTGCTATGAGGAGAGTCTGAGGGCACTTGGGCAGTCAGACGGGAGAAAAGGAGGCTGAGGTGTGATCTCATTCCTCTTTGCACCTCCTTGAGGAGGGGAAGCAGAGGGAGATGCTGGGCTCTGTCCCTGGAAATGGCACATAGCTGTTTTTGAAGTAGTCAGACAGTTGGATGTGAACTCTGTAGGTCCTTCTTGACTGAAAATTTGAACTGAATAGCTGAACTGCAATACTGTATTAGTTATGGGTGATGGTGGTTTTTCTGTGGTGTTTTTGTGTGTGTGTGTGTGTGTTTTTTTTTGGTTTTTTTTTTTTTCTTTTCTATTTTTGTGTGAATGGATGGTGTTTTATTTGGAATAAACTGATTTTGAGTCATTTTAAATAGTTTACTGCCAATCCCTGGAGCATCCCCCCCAGCAGCCAATTGTATATGGAACTGCAGTCTGCAGATGTGGTTTACAAACTTTTGACACTCTGCATTTACTATCAGGATGTCCCTGAAAAAACAAACAACTAAAATCCTACCCTAAAAGAATGCAGGAAAGATTAAAATACCCATAACTGCTAGAACTTAGAATTCTCTTCTGTGTATTGTGTCAGAAAAGTGCAATTAGGTCTAAATGTTTTAAATTATGGAAAAAGAAATGCATTTATTTCTGATTATTATTATTTTTGTAACTGCACATTGTTCAAGTATAAGAAGTTTTGTCGTTGCTGCATGTTGTTGTAGACCCGTAAGTACCCATAGCAGTATATGCAGCGCTGAGATTCCCTCCCCAGAGGTCTCTTCTGTGCAATTAGTATCATGTTCTAACAAAGAAGCAACAGGGGGGAAACTAGGTCTCTTCACAGCTCTGCTAGAGAATTAGACACTTGATATTTGAATTTCATACCTTTTCTATAGATTTCTACATTTTTCCACAAAGGTAACAGAAAAAAATCCTGAAGGAATTTATTAAACTGAGCGAGGAGAGCAGTGTCATTTCTTGCAGAATGTGTTTTGCCATATTGTCAGAAAACAGGGTTATTCTGACAGTGGAAAAATGGAGATAGCTATGATTTAAAGGTGGAAAGAATTCATGACAGGAGTGGAGATCTGTCCTTGCTGGGAGCCTGCACGATGTACTTGATCATGGGTATTGATTCAGCCCATCAAAATGTATTGTAGTAAATGTAATTTATGCTTTGACCTTCAGCCAGCTCTCAGCTGGAATGGAAAAACACAGTACAGATACTTACCATTGGGTCTACTTATCACTTTCTCTAAGAAAATGCAGGATAGATGTATGAATTCTAGCAACTGAGCAGTCTGAAGTCTGAACCAACTTTCCAGTGGAAGAAACAAATAGAAATTTCTCTTCTGTAGGGACTTATGCAGATAAAATTCATCTGTAAATCTTAGATAAAAGTAAAATATAACTCTCAGAGAATAAAGAAACCTGCCAATTTTTTTTCATTTCAGTTATGACTTTTTTTCTATTACTCAGTGTTATTATTGATGGTTTATTTTAGACCAGTTTACTCATCTTGGAGCCAGAGGAGTTACTTCCAGACTTTCAAGCCACACAAATGCTGAATCAGAGCAGTTGTTTCTATAGACTGCAAACATTAATAAAGTACATAAAGGATGAGAATGCTGTGAAAATTAATTAGGAGAGGAATAAGCAAAGAAAGTCCTAGATTGAGTTAATGGACTCTCGTAGCGAAGTTACTGTACAACTTGTCATAGTGTGTAATGGTATAAATGAGATTTAAGGGCTGACGAGATTAAACATTTAACTTTTGGTGCAGTTGTGTTTTATACAGGTTGTTTGTACAATCATAGAATGGCCTGCATTGAAAAGGACCGCAGTGATCATTTAGTTTCAACCCCCTGCTATGTGCAGGATCACCAGCCACCAGACCAGGCTGCCCAGAGCCACATCCAGTCTGGCCTTGAATGAAGTATTGCTATACCAGGTGACTATGATCTCCCGATATACCAAATAAAACATGAATTTAGGATGGTTGTGTGTGCTTGAGGACTATGAAACTGTAAATGACATACAGGGATGCCTTTGTTACAAAAACTCTCTTTTTCTCTGGTGGCGTGCTGGCTATGAACAGTTACTTATTTATAATTCATTCATATTATGTGAACTATTTCAAAGAAGGCTGTGGAATCTTGCATTTTTTCAGAACTGTTTTTCTACCTTTAAGCTAGACTGCCTGTGTCATTAACTCGGCTGCAGACTGATGGCAGTGTGTCTTGTTAGTATGGCATGGAAAAAAATAAAGCAGTGGTAAGAAATGCCTGCATCACCCTGTGGCAGTACACTGTGTACATTATAAGATGCTTGTCCTTCATGTCATGGTGCAAGAGGCTGGTGTACCAAAACTTGTGTTTTGAGGGGTGAAAGAGACAGATGTGTATCAGAATAAACTCCTGACTGAAACCCCTGGGAGGTTTAGGGTGTTAATAATGTGCGGTGCTCTTGGGATGTGAGGCCATACACATGTGTATCTCTGCGTGGTTTGAAGAGGACACTAAGTGCTGATCAACGCTTTGTCTTTGTATAAGTACGAGCATTTGTGAGGGAATATTCTGGGATGCATCTGCAGAGCAAAAGTTGTGGATCCTGAAGCGTGTAATAGGAATCCTACTTATTCTCTGGTAGGAAAAAGGACTGTGGAATAATATAAAAAGGGAGTGTGTGCAAATTTAGACAGAATAGTAATGTTTTGTGCCTGCAGATCCTCTGTGCATTTCTGGTAGGCTTTTTTTAAATCATCTCCAAAAAAGAAAACAACCCACCAAACAAGCAAAAAAAAGCACCCAAACCCAACGACAAAAGCCACTGAAAAACACACGTGCAAAAACCACTCAGCTTCTTCAGAAGTGAAAATACCACAATGCTAATCCATCCTCATGGCAGGAACAGAAAATGGCACATCAATTATTTGTCCTGACAAACTAATGAGAACAGGGAAAGGTACGATCTCATTACCAACTTAATCTTCTGGCACTCCTTGGATGAGTTACAAGTGATTCTATCAATCTAGAAACAAAAGGATTATTTTGGGGCCAATTATTCAAGCTCAAATACTCTCAACATATGAAGCGGGTTGATCTTAAAAACACCCAGCACTGACGACTTGTAAGGTGGATGGTATTCTGCTGGCAGTGTGTAATTTGTTTCTTTAATGAGTTTATTTGTCACGCCAGTATGCATAGCCTTCTTCTAACTGTATGCCTTTGTTGCTGCTGTATGGTGTTTGCAGCATCTCTGACTTGTCTGGTATAGAAACAAGCTGAACTTTATCTAACTGCTGTGAATCTACTTTCATAATGAGGTACATGTTTCTTGGTTTCACCCAGATCCCTGCCCCTTTTGTTCCCTGACTGAGTCTTAATTAGTTGGAATGCACTCCCTGTGTTGTGGGAGGGAGGTTGCTCTGCATGTGTTTGGTTCAGGGTTGTCAGTGTAAGGCCCCATTTTCCCTTTTCATCCCAGGTGATCTAGGTGATGCTGCAGAGGTGAGGGTCCAGTGAACTCCTGCACAGCAGCAATGACTTTTGGATAGCTGCAAGAATGCAACCAGAGAGCTGTTGGTGCTGTTGACCACAAGTTGGGCACAGGTGTCACTCAGAGTTCACTTGATCAGAGGGAAGTGACTTCCAGGTGGAGTGGGAGAACTGCATGAGATCACACCATTTAAAAGAGAAATAATGATGTCAGTTGGGCACTATTTTCCATCTCAGTGGTTTTGAACTTCTTAGAAATACAATCTGATCTGCACTCTAAACAGCCTTGGCAATTTAGGGCTGGTAAAGGGAGATGTTTGCATTAGCTGTAGCAGTGCTTTTCCATTTTGGCACATGCTCTCAATCGTCCTTTATTTTTCCTTGTGCATTGTTAAAACACAGTTCGTGATGTGTGGATTTTTTTTGTGTTTTACTTTTTATCAGATAGACTTTCTTTAAAAGTTAACAGTGGCCTGGCTGGTGAGCTGGAGCATTCCTGATGTGGCACTAATGAACAAGGCAACCCATCTACTAGGTGACCCATAGCTGCAGGTTGCTCTTAACACCTTCTGCGCTGCTCTGCAGTGTTTTAGCTGCTGTCAGCTTCTCTTGTCATTTACCTCTAAGTTTGTCACATTTCCCCTGTGTCAGGTAGGGATTTGGTGTCAGCTGAAAAGGACTGGGGATGTGGAACATGGCAAAGGTTGACTGCCTGATGGTCAAAGCAGAGTGAGGCACTGAGGCACTGAGGGACACAGTTGTGCTGTGCAGCTTGCAGCAGATCATCTGCTTGGGCTGTGTTTGTGGATAGGGTACAGCGCATTCCACTGCAAAGAGGTAGTTTCTTCTTTGTTCATGACCCAGCATTGAGAACATAGTTGTTCTTACTATTTGATAACTTTTTTTTTCCCCCTGGAATTTTTTAACTGTTTTCAAGCTAATTGTATCGCATGAAAATTAACAGCTGGCCAATGTACTGTACTCAGGCTGGCCAATTATTTCCTTAACTGGCAAAGCAAATTCTACTGAATAAACATTAATTTTCTCTTAGAAAAGCCTTGACCTGAAGGACAGGTGGATTTTTAAGAAGTCCTTAGACAGTCACTTCACTTCTTTCTGCATATTAATCACGAAGCACATATTAACCATTAAATATGAGTGAAGATGAAATCCAGTACAAATGCAGAAATCTGATCAATTTCCTTATACAGTAGTGCTGAGATCCTATCTACACTGCTGCACAATATGCAGATAGGTCCCTATCAGAAAGCATTTGTACTTGACAGCACAGCAATTCTAGATAATGGCAGAAATCTAATTACTAGGATTGTCTGTGGAGATAGAAGGGAATTCCTTGTCCACAGTGATGCATTAAACATTGCTTTTAGGAGTGTTTGCTTTAATACTATCAGCAGGCAAATACTCTTTGATGTCATTACGGTACCGTGAGCTGCCACTCAAGTTTTTGCTGCTTAAGTTTTGGCATTCATCTCTGTGATGTTTTTGGTTTTCTACTCTCAACATCAGAACTGAGGCAGATTTGCAAAGCTACTATGAGTGCAGGGAGAGCTAACATTTACTGATGGTGTTTGTACTGTGACTGTTTATAGTATCTGCTCTTAAAATCCCGAGCCAAGTTAAGGTCCTCAAATAGCTTGTTAAAACTTTAGTTCTCAGAGACTTTATATACAGTTAAGAGTAATGGTCCCTTTGCCTGAACAGTCAGTAACAAGCATCACTCAGCTTCATGTAGTGAAAGAGGTGAAACAGTCTGAAACATTTTGTTACTGTCTTTGGTAGCATAGTCTTGTCCTGCAGTTCATCCGTGCCTCTGGAAATGTAAATGCTACAGCATCCAGAGGAGAGAGATTATCATCTTGGCACGTGTTGTGATGCAGTTTTGGTCCCCTTCCACTGAGGGGAGAAAAGTTCCAGAAGGGCCTGTGGAGTAGAGTTTTGCTTGAAACATCAGCCAAGTTTAAGGGGTTTTATTGGCCCAGCAAAGAAGGAGCTCAAGCAACCCAGCCTCCAGTGCCTAAAAGTAAAGGTAGAGAAGATGAAATATATCTCCTTTTAAGGATGTGCTGTGGCAGAATCAGAGCCAACAGGCACCCTTTGCTTCAGAGGAGATTCTGTGCCATTATAAGGAAAAGAAATGAGAGGGAATTATAAGAACTATTAAACATTTGAATGTTTTGTCCAGAGAAGCAGAGGGCTCTGTCCCTTGCTGGAAATGTTTAAGACTTGGCTGGTTACATTCCTGAATACCTAATCCAAGGCAAGGCATCCAGAAGAAGGTGGGATGAGATGATCTCAGGTTCCCTTTTTCATTCTGATTCTTTACTTTCCGGGGTCACCCACGGGGATGCTGTACAGCATAGGAGATTTTTCTCTCCCTTTCCTCCACTTCACAGAGAAAAGGTTCTTATAAGCCTCAGGTTAAAAGTAGTACAACACGATCTCCTGTTGGTTGGGAGTTGGCTTTCTGTGCATTAAAATATTTTCTTAAACTTAAAATACAGTGCACGGTTTTCCAAACAGATATCCCCTTAGGCTTCTGCTTGAAGGAGTTTGATACAAGAATCCTGTTTCAAAGTGACTTCAGCTACGTTATGGATGTATCATCAGGAAACATTTCTGCCAGCATATCGCTGGTTGCCTACAGTGAATGGCAGCCACATGGGCCTGAACAGGTGTGAGCCTCTAACCCTTGTGTCTGTTATGTGAAACAGGCACATTTAAAGCCAAATAAAGTATTTTTAATGTAAGATACTGCAAGGTCTGGAAACCCAAGAGTCTTTATTAATTGAGATATATTTCTTTCTCTGTTTTCAGTAGGAATATAGATGTTGTTTTTAGTCTTACTGGTATTGAAATCCTTTTTTCTTCTTCTTTTTTTTCTTTCATAAATGGCATAGGTAATCAGTGCTGTGCATTTGAATTATACTGGAATTAAGTTTCAAGTGGAGCAGCGCGGTAACTATTTCACTATCTCTGAATTTATTCCAGAATTATGAAACAACATTTTCAAATTTCATTTTCCTGTGTAGCTTCTTGCAATAGTACTTGTATATGACAGGCAGAGTTGCAATATGAGCCCTTTTAATAGATTAATTTGAGGAAGCAGTCATTGAAAGGTTCCAAGTTCAGTCATGAATACTTATCTATTTGCATACCTTAACTAGAACAAATGGATATCATCAGTTAGTCTTGGATTTTCAAAGGAGTTCAGGAAGTTACTTTTCTCTTTGAACATCTTAAACTTCAGAGAAAATATCAGTTTTTTTGCCGTGACTTTGCAGTTTCATAACCATCAAGAGGAAATATTGATTATGTAGTAACTAGTTCAGTGACTCTGTCCTTTTAAGCCTATCTTCTTGTAGTTATCTTGAAGACTTTGTTCTCCACTATTGTGTCCTCAGATCATCAATTCCTCTTATGGAATATTTCTGAAATTCTTACTAAAAAAAAAAAAAAAAAAGAAAAGAAAAAAGGTCAAAATCTTATCAGCTATCTTAAATGCTGTGTCTTCAGCCAGTCTCTCATCCTTTATCTCTCTGACTTCCTTCTAGTCCTTTTTGAAGCTGCTGAGGTTGTTGCCATTGTCTCTGGCGCTGACAGCCCCATCAATTTTGTATCCCTTCACTGATCCACTTTCTTCCTACTGCATTGAGATAAAGCTTTATTTATTTTTATTTCTGATGACTTTCTCTTTGTTTTCTGTCTGGTGTCAGCTCTTATCTCATTGCCCTCTCATTGTCAGTTCCAAGTGCTTTAGTGCTTTGTTATGGAGACAGTTCCAGACCTTCAGTACTAGCTCTCATGCCCATCTCTCCCTCAGTGGTAGCCTGGATGCTTTCCACTGTCAGTGCTTCCTAGTACTGTCCTAACTTGATTGCATAATTAGAAGGGTAAAATAATTAAGATGACTGCTCAGCTTGTGTTGGTGCTCTCCAAGGTGAGCAGCCATCCACCAGATGTTGTGTACTGGGGTTTGGTCAGGAAACTTCTTCTCTGTTATGCTCTAAGGATGTGGAAACCTCCACATGAACCTGGAAGGTGCTGGGGTTTGTTGTGGCAGTGCTGCCAGGGCTGTGTCCTGGTGAATACCAGATGCCAGCTGTGGCCTAGTGATTCTCAGCATCTGTACTCTCCCTGCTGGAAGGCTGATGCTATCTGTAAGGGAGAAAACTGCATGAGGAGACCATTATACTCAGGCAATCTTTGTTACATGAGGTTCAAGTGAATCATCCTGCCACTAATTTTCACTGCTTTTTCTTGAAGTACTTCTTAGCAATGGCTTGATTCTATTCCTTCTGAATTTGTTGGTTTTTCTGCATTCCCATTAAGGATTACTTCAGCTTCTCATCTCTCTTATCCCAATAATCCATTTATTCCTATAAAGCCATTAGTTTCATTTCTGCTGCTTCAGAATGATCCCTGCTCTTGCTAGCAGAGCCTGAAGACTTAAGCCCTACAAAATGCTGAAGTTCTTCAGAGGCAAATACTGCAGTCTTTGTGACTCACCCCCTCTAGGCACAGTATAAAGCCTCTCCATGTGAAAGAATCCACCTCTGTTATTTTCAGTGCTAACTAAAGGCACCTGTTGCTCTCTCCAGCACAGTTTACAGGCTTCTTGACAGCCTGAGGGATATGTTTAGTCAACAGGCACTTGGTTTGAACCAGAAGTCCTAGTTTCTTTAAATGTGTCCAAGGACAAACAGTTGCTTTCAATATTTGAATAATGCTTCAAGAACAGAGCAAATGGCTTTGTCCAAACAACCATGGTATTTATTTTTTTTTTCTTAAGTGTGAGTGGCATAAAATGCAATGTAGTCATTGCAAGATAATTAACATCACTTCAATGCTATAATGTGCAAAGGTGCATTTGATCCCATTCCTATAAAGACCTGATTATATTATGGTAATCAGTCTTTTGAGATGCTCTGTTACAAAAAAAACTTCTTTTGAGTACAACACAGAAGCAATTTGATTCTTTTGATCAGCAGAAATGTCAATTACATCTCATATTTGAGCTCTGAGATGACATAAACAAGTGTCTATTCCTTTCAATACTGCATGGTTAACACAAAGAAGTAATTAAACTATTTCAATAGCATTTATCAAAAAGCATATGTCAAGAATGACAATGAAGTACCAAATCATACCCAGCTTCTGATTGTACTCTAGATTAATAGAAGAGAGTTTTATATCAGTTGGGTAGTAGTGCAAGTAGTACATACTTGGAACATTTTCCTTCACAGTGATGTCAGATATTCTTCCTTTTCCACCCCATTTATGCATTCTGAGAAAGGGCAAAGACATTTCTGGAATTTAACCACTAGGAAAACTACAGAGCCAAATGTCCAGGAAGTTGAAGACCACTCCAAGTGAAGCCACCTCCTGTGAATTCTCTCCCTGCTGAATAAGAAAACTGGGGAAAAGGTTTAACTGAACTCTGTTAAACTGCATGGAAAACAGCAAACATTTGGCAACTGTTATAGCACAACTTCCCAGAACAAGAGCCTAACAGGAGGACATAGTCTTGTTCTCAGCCCATGTGCTGAAAGTGGGATGATTAATGGTGCTGTTCCAGGGAAACTGAGATGTGCTTGTTTCTAAAGACTGTTTTTATCAGCTACTAAGAAATGGACTAATTTTGGGCCAGGGCACCAGTTGTGGCTAAATTGACTATATCCACACAGATCAGTATTAAATGGGCTATCAAGAATTAATTTGATCTAACTACTTAAGAAAGCAAAGCTTTTACAGCATCCTATGGTGTTCACACATAGGGTTCTTGCAAACTCTAGCCCTGTGTAACATAGGGTGTGAATACAGCGCATCTATCTCAGCAACCTCCCATTGCTTTGTTTCACCTGCCAAAATGTTCATGGTCCGCTTCAGCAGGCATACTTACGGAATAACAAACATGCTTTGTGTATGTGTGACTGCAACAAATACTGGTTGAATGTCACTGCTGCATTTCTTTCAGAAATCCTGCCAACTTTAATTAACTAAGGTTTCTTTTGAAACACAAAGTGATTAGAAACTTGTTTGCAATCTGTTTGCATTGTAGTATACAAATCAGAACATAGGCTTCCTTGTGTCTTTTGGACAGCAAAGCCTGTTGTGTGGCTTTCTACAAGTGAATTTGAACTCTGGCCATGTTCTCTACTTCATTTACCTTCTGTTTTTTTTCTTATCACAGGTCTGGGGACACTCACAACACTCAAAGAGTTGGGGAGCAGTAACTGCTTGAAAAAATGCATGCAATTGTCAGAGCTAAAAGCCATTTTTCTTGATTATTTTATTTTATTTTTTTTCTTTTTTAGATACACTTGTATCATTTTAGTTTTTCCACGTTGCCTTCTTTTCATGTCTTCTGTTTGTGAGCACTTCGTATCTCCTGTTCAACAGCTTGGCTCCAATCTGATTGTGGCAGATTGCCTCCAACCATTGCTGGATGGTGCTTAGGAATGGGATGTTGCTCCTGGCATGTGTGAGTGTGAATGTTGAGCGTATGGACTCTGGTCTAACTATTCAAGAGCTGTACAAACATATCTATGTGCTCTGGCAGATCTTCCATAAAGACTGAGAACAAATTCTTATGTTATTTTTCCCCACTATTATCACTTTCTTTGCAGATCTGACCTGTACCAGTACAGTAAACACACAGGGTGTAGTGAGTCTGCAACACTTTATCCTCCCATTGCAACCCCTATTCACCTTTTGAATGCAGTGCTGAAAGCAAAAGATTGGGTTAACAAAGGAGAGAACACATGTGGACATCAGCAATGTAACTAGCCAAAATAGTACTTGACATTCTAACTGTGACAGAGATTGATACTTTTGTGCTATGGTGGGGAAAAAAAGCTATTGTAGTTCTGGGGACAGAAGTAAGGAAAAGCACTTCGGTAATGGAAATTAGGGATTAATAAATACTACCATTGAGTTCTCTAGGTGTTTTTTGTTGAATTTTTGGTCATGACTTGTTTTTAGATTTTTATCAGAGGAAGGGAGATTCAAAGTTCTTTATGGCAGTGTAAATTTCTTACCTTGAGTAAACTTTTTATTGTAAAATTATGGTTTAGTTTTTATTTTTTGACTAATCACTTCAGAGCCATATATACTCCAAGTGAAAGCAGCAATTACTACTGTGAAGAGGTTTCCATAACAGGCCAGTCTCATAGACGAGAAAAACAAAAGAGCTGTCACAACCTCTCAATTGACACTGAGTGCAACGTTTACTTGTTCGCTGAGCTCACATCACTGAAAAGGGGAATTTTACCTTATATCCCTTTGATTGAAGTCTTTATCCCTCTGCTCACCTCTCTGTGCATCGCTGCCCTGCTTCCACCCTTGGAAGAGCGGGGCCACCCTGTGCACTGTGCACCAGGAATGCTTAGAAGGCAGCCTTTGGGTTTGCAGCAGAGCTCTTTAGTATCTTCCACTGTTGCAAGCTGGCCAGGGTCAAGTGAAGCACTTAACCAACTAATGGAGAGTCTGACTGCCCATGTGCAAAGTTGAAGCTGGAGAACGTGGTCCTGCTGCTGAGATAGAAGCTCTTAGATTGTGGAGGGGGCTCCTGGCTCTGCATGGGTGAGAATGGAGATCTTGATATTTGAAAACAATCATTTATTGACCAGGATGGTGAGAGAGAGAGAGAGCAGATTAGCAAAGTAACCACCTGCTCATGCTCTTGTTTGAAACAGAACACCAGTGAGTTACTGCCAGGTATTGAATGCTAATATTACTTTGCTTAATGGGGCCCTTTATGCTCCTATGAAGGGCCAGCAGAGCTATAATCATTGCCTGAAGGCTTTTAAAATTTCAAGTATTTTAGCTTGAGTGTTCTTGTGTAGTTTTTCTTTGAAAGAAGTCCTGCCACAGGGGAGTCTTCTCTCGGTAAGCAGCAGTACAGTAACTCCTTCTGACACTAATGGGAGCTGTGCCTGCATTAGGACCCAGTTGTAGATTCCTCATAACAAAGCTGAGCCTCAAAAACATGAAATGTAATGGGAAAACAATAAAATTGTAAAAGGCCCGGTTCTGCTCATATCCAACATCAATTGTTAAGTGATGGAAAGTCAGACTCCCATAGATTCACACCTGTGAGGGAGCCTTGCATTACACACTGACTGTTTCTTGGATTTCTTTCCTCCTTTCCTGTAGCCAGTTCTCCTCACTCTGTTCTTGAAGGCTGTGCAGATCCCTCTGGTTCACTAAGCAAACAGAAGCTAAGGGCAGGTTGTCATCACCCCTGCAGCTTCTATGCCCGCTCGTGCTGGGGCACCATCCATCAAGCGAACAGGTTGGAGGAAGTGCAGGAGCTGCCTGAGATGCCAATGTGAAATAAATCACACTACTGAATGAGAACATCTCGTATCATTTTTTTTATTTTTTTTTTCCTGCCTCATTACTAGGTCAAAGCCTGCAATCTTTTAGCATGGAACTGGGAGTAGTTGGCTTTAGTGCAATGGTTTTCCATGTTGAGGAAGCTGGAAATGGTGAGGAATGTGAGATGTGGGTCTGCTCAGGCCATGGCAGAAAATGCCTCGTGCAAACCAGTTGTCCATGTGCTGGCTGGTCTGGGAGGGCATCATCAGAAATTCAGACAGTTTTGGCTTTTTAGAACTGGGAGCAAACCTCTTCTTCACTAGATGTGATCACCAACCTGAGAATTATGTAAACGCTGTCATTTTTTCCTAATTGAGATCTACCAGTGCTTCTGCGTTTTGGTTGTGCCAATGAGGAGAGTTTGATCTTGGGTAAAATTCTGAAGTCCTAATCTATAATTTGTCTGTGACTGGGATGCGTTCTCTAGGGAAATCAGAATAACGAATTTGAAAGAAGAAATGCGGAAACATGAAAGAGGAACCAACTTAGTTAGTTCTGTTGCAACTGTTGGAATTAGAAAGTCGATGGTACAAACTAAGAATGTAAGAAGGGGACCTTATCTTTTTTCTCTTTCACCAAGAGAAAGGGAAATAAGCGTAAAGAGGCTGCTACTCCTGAAGTTTTGAAAAGACACGGGATATGCTGAAGCATTACTGATCTATCTCTAGTGCTGTTAGTAAAGGTACCAGTGCATTCAAAGTTTGATTTATCTAGTTTGAAAAGTGTGTGGACCTTTTCTCAAAACTGTTCTGCTTCAAGAAACAGTCAGTGATTCTGGACAAGAGGGAATGGAATGATGAATAGTTTAGTAAACTTCCCCAATCGCATTGTGCAAACATTCAAACCTTGGGTCTCCTTGATGGAGGTTGAACTCCTCAGAACTGTGGCTTAAGAAATGCTGTGTGTAGGTTGTATGTTGAGGAAAGCCAAGTTCCTGTCTAAAACAATAAAAAGTTAATTACTAGTAGGTTTGGTTTGGGGTGATTTTTTTTATTATTATTGTTTGTTTTTATTTTTCACAGGAAAAATGTTTCCAACATTGACTTCTAGATGTCTGACTTGAAAAAAAGACCAGAGAAGGTTGATCTTTATTATCTACCTTATTGGAATTCATGTTGCGCATACATTCTTATACTGCTAAAAAGGGAGGTTATGGTTATAATATGTCTTCCATTTTTCTTCTTTCTATTTTGCCTTCTGATAGCATGTTTCTTGACTCGTCATGTTTTGAGAACCACCTTTATTCCATTTTGGAATAAAAAATGGAAATTGAGGTTTGTCCTTAATGTCTCTGTGTGGGGGTTGTTGAAGATAACGATGTTAGGCTTCACTTCCCAATTTCTAAATCATGACTTCCAGGTGTATCAGGATTATGCATGGTGTATTAGAGTTTAATGTATTTCCACTCTTAAAGACATGAAGACACGGTAACGTAGGCATTTGGTGTAACACACCGTACTATGCATGCTCTAAAAGAGGTCGTTATAATGCATGTTTTGAAAGTAGTGTTATTGATGAGCAGCTGCTCCACAGAATCCAGATTGCCTTTCCAGTGTGCTTTCTGCTTGTAAGTTGTTTTCTCTGTGGGGAATAAATTGTTTTCACTGTGGGAAATGTTAGTTGTTTACTAATAAGTTGTTTTCTCTGTGGGAATAGATTTTGAATGCTAAGATAGAAGATGGTACTTTTCTTTGTGCTGTTGAGGGAAATACAATATGCCCTAAGTTTCTGAGCTATTGGGACTTTTTAAATGGAAGATTTATAATGGCTTGTGTCAATCTTGCACTGAGTGTGCTTTTTAGCAGACATGGGGAATTGGATCTTAAAAGCTGTTCAGATCTGGGGCTTGTGTTGTGCAGGCATTGCTGTCAAGTCTGAGCTGTGCAGGCTGCCTGGAGGAAGCCTGTTACAGATGGCAGGTGAGGCTGCCTTTTACTGGAATATGTACTCATTTATATCTTTTCAAGGATAAATAACCTATGTTTGCATCTATAGCTGATAGCTAGTCCTGGGATGCGTCAGCACTGCAACTAAATACTGTGTGTGTTTACTTCCTTTGCAATGAGCCGATCTGGATTCAAAAATAAATAAATAAATAACCCTCTGTATAGTGGTGTGAGCACTGGGATAGCTATTTCCTTCTGCTGGTGCATTTGGCACTGATCCACAGTACAAACACTGGCTGAAATACTTGAAGTACTTTCCCTGAAACTCGTTTCCTGCTTAGAACAAGATAGTTTTAGGGAAAAATGCTCATAAAAAAATTTACAAGAGAAATGTTGGAAATTTATTTAAAAGGTCAAAGGAAACTTTTGGTGGAGTTGTATGAAAGGCAACTTTAAACTACGCCAGAGTTCTTGAAGTCTTTAAACAACTTTTTAGAAATACTTTGGTTGTTCAGAAGGCCAGAGTAAAACTCAGTGGTAATGGCTGATCCATTTACCCAGAAGACATTGGATGCTGTTTTGGGTACATGAAGCAAAGGTCAGCTCTTATCTAAGAAGGTCTACTGTAATCTCAAAGACAGTAACTGGATGTGCATTTACTGCCATCAGTATCCTCCCTTCGTATGTTTTTTAATACTTTCAATGTGTTGCTGAGTTTAGGGCTGTTATCAGTCCAGCTCCTCCACAAGTGCTTGTAGAATCATGTTGGACTATCCAGAATTTCCAAACCATGTCTGTTTTGGGCCTCAGATGGTAGAGAAGAAGCTTCTTAACTTGCAAGAGCATTTCTCGGATTGAGTTCTGTCACATCCAGTTGAATAAATATTGTGGCCTAAATTTCACTGTAGTTTCCCCAGAGGGCACCTTGGTTGTATTTGACCATTGTGCCTTATCTTACTCAAAACAACTGTAAAACATACTGATCACATGAGTTTGTAGCAGTATGGTTGGAGTCCTTTGATCATTTTCTGTGCAGTTTACTATTGTAAATACAGGTTGAAAGGAAAGCTGCTGGCCTAGAAGCCATGCTGACAAATGCACATCAATGAAATGTGAGTGGAGAGAATATGGGTGACTTCACTCAAATAAATTAGCCCAGACTGACGTACGTGGTGAGTGAGTTGAATAAAACTGATCTCATTGAAGCAAATTACAAATATGTTCCTCTTCAGTGTATATAAGGAACAGATGGCATATCAGTGATGAGAAAGATTTAAAAAAAAAAGGTGGTGGAATTACATGAATGACCTCACTAAAGTTCATATAAAGGAGATATAAGATGCTAAATCAATGGAGAGTTAGCAAGACATAGACTACAAACAAAAAAAAAAGTCATCAACAACTCGACTTGTACAGAAGGGATGTTGCCTTTTAAAAGAACAAAAGGAGTGATGTAGTAGTAAAGTTAAAAAGATAAAGAAACCCAAATCATTGTCGTTCAATAGTTTTAAAAACTTTCCTTCTTCCTTTGCTGTGTAAAGAATAAATGCATAGTCCAAGCAGCAAAACAGTATAGAAAATAACTCCCTGCTAATAGCTATAGGTTCAGTGAGCGCTGCATATATCAAAACCTCAGACAGTATCTGCAGGCCCAGGAGCATAGAACCTAATAGCAGAAATGCCACGCAGGTCATGCTGGTACTCAATGGCTTGGCTGCAGCCATAAATCATGACTTCAGTAAAAAGGTGACAGGCAACAAGGAATGGAATCTGGCTGCAGCAGCTGTAGAAGTTAAAGGTTTTAATTGAACTTAAGGAATCATCTCTTATAAAAACAATATTCAATAGTTCTGGTGAAAAAAAAAACATGTTTTGGATAGTATTTATATTGTTACATTGGCCTCTCATGGGAAATTGTGAGATAATTGGTGCTACAAAGAAATGGTAGAGGGGAATTGCTGTGCTTGTGAGCAGTCTGTTTGGCTCTGTGTTTTCTCTGAAGCTGTAACCATAAGAAGGATCATACTTATTTTTTATTATATTTGGGGAGGCATTTCTTTTATGAAAAGCTGCTGCATTAACGTAATTTTCACAGCTGAGCATCTGACTGTAGACCTCTAAGAATGAAGGTTCTGCCTAATAGCATTTATGTAAAAATGTCTTAAAATTACTTCTCTGCTAAAGGAAATTATGGTAGTTACAGTAGAAATAGAAACTAAAATCTGAAAAGCTGGTTGTACCAGCACTTGACATTGAAAATCCTGACCATTCTGCCTTTCAGCTCCATGCAGAGCACAGGTAAACATCTGCATTCCTTGTCCTCACAGATTCACCCCCTACCCATCAAGTGTCCTGGCCAAGGTCTATGATCTTCCTGTAATCTCCAGGCATCTACTGCCTCTGCATGGAAAAGGCAGAACTCTCCCTATTTAATGTGATTTTAAAGCATTTCTCCTTGCTGCCAAACATCATCCAGTTCTCCTAATTCTTCATTGGGTGGGAAGTTTTGGAGCATCGTGGAGGTTTCCTTCTCTCTGGGAAAAGGTAAAAATGGCTGTTCTGTTGACTGATACCATGCCATATAACACACTGGAGGCTGTCTTTAGTTTTGTGATCCCACCTGTTCTTCATAGCATCTCTGATACCTGCTGCAACAAATGCAAAGGCAGTACCTTGTAGAGTGAAATCAACAAGGAGGTGTGTTCTCGGGGAGTTGAAAGAGTTTTGGGCTCTCAAATGCCTGGAAGTGATTTTTGAAAAGAAAACAATTCTCTCTCTTAAAATAGAGCCAGCGATGTCTTTTCAGCCTGTCCTGTCTCACCTCCCTGCTTCAGGTGTGCTCAGCACCCCTGGGGGAAGCATTGGTCTCCTCTTCCCCTCAGATCTCCCAGCTCTGCCTTCCCAGAGAGACACGGGAGAAAAAGACAAGAAAGTTTGGATGCAAAGAATATCTAAAAGCACTCTGTAGCAATGCAGATTAATGCATCCGACAGGAAGTTAATGATCTCCATATGGTAAAAAGCTATTTTAAAGTTGTTTTCCAAACCGAATATAGTCTTCTCTCAACTGCACTATACAGAGGACACATTTAGGTCATCTGCAATCTCTTCTGTTTTAGCAAGCACTGAGACAAATATAATAGTGTAGAAAAAGGCTCTCAGTGTTGTAGACTGGCCATGTGCAGAGAACACATTTCTATAACACGAATACGTATGAGTTATCATTAGCCAGTAGCTCAATCAAAATGAAATTTCATTTTCTTTTCCTTTTAAAAATGCAGCTGATGGGAAAACTTACCAGAGCCTGGAATGATAGACACTTCTGAGCTTCCTATGTAGCATGCCAATTCCTCTAGATGTTCCTCTCTTGCTATCTTCAATAGAAACATTAGAAAAATCTCAGTTACCTTGAGATAAATTGGTTGCAGTGCGTGTTGAAGCAAATAGGATGTAAAACTGTAAAATTATATCTAAGAACAGGTAGATAACTCTTTTTGCTGACTTTCTAGATAACTCTCAGTGGCTTGGTGTGTTTCTCCTCAGCTTCTATTAAATGTATTACTTTTTTGTTTATTTTTAGGTCCCCCTTTTATTTGTAGTATAGTTTAAAGAAAAAAATATTAAAAATCCTGATCCAGTTTTCAGGTTAGCTGGAAATACATTATGAATGAAAAAGTAGTGCCACCGAGGAGTGTTTATGAAGCTGCTCTGCTGGGAGGAAGCTGAGCACACTTGGGAAGTGCCTGTGTTGGCTTGTCCCCATCCAGGCTGAGTGAGGATACTCACCTGTAACCATAGACACAGTCATCCAGGTGTTTGCATTCAGGAAGGCTGGATTTGTATTCTACTTAGTATGTCAGCTCTCATATTTTATATAAGACTTTGTGTTTTGCTCTGGTTTCCAGCTTTTCTGATTTGGTCTGGTATGTTCAGGTGGCTGTTCTCCGTTGGTCTGCAAGTTGCCTGGAAGGGTGGGTGAGCGCCGGAATAAAACATGTTGGTCTGTAATGAGGCTAACATGAACAGAGCTGGAATGTGAAGGTGTGGAGGAGCTCTGTAGTGCTTTCTCCTGATTTTTTTTCAACATGGATGGAAGTCTTGAAGGGTCAACGTAGAGTTGAGGAAAACCAGTCAGGAATTAACCCCCACACCAGTACCTGTGTCAGCTGCTATGTATTAACTCAAGGGTGTTGGTGTAACCCCCAGCCAAGTCAGGAAAATCACTGCTGCCAACACATCCTTCTGAGAGATACACCTTAGCCCCCCTGGCGGTTATCAGCTGAAAGACCTCTGCAAGACATACAACATACTCAGACATGCAACAAACCCACTTCTTTCTTATTGTGGTCATCATTTTGATTCAGTAAAGTGCAGATATCACGAGCTGCAGCATTAAGTCACTTGAAGCTGAGCAAAAGAAGCAGGTAAATTGTATGCAAGAAAGCTCAAAAAAAAAAAAAAAAAAAAGAAGAAAAAAGGAAGCTCTGTATTTGCATTTCTCTGCTTCATCCTGCCTCAGCAATAACAAATGGAAACTATAAAATTATGCAATTTTGACTCCAAATTGAATAAAATAGTTTATGTACAGAGTATCTGCAGCTTCCTAATTGCTTCAGTTAAGCACTAACATCCCTGCTGCTGACAAAGGAGAGAAGAGCAGCTCAGAATATTCCCAACCATAAGAATACTTTCAAATGACAGAGAGAAAATAAATAAGAGTTTCTAGATGCATTTCATTTAATAAGACCTTTATAAAATGTAAATCAAATCTATTTCACAATCATTTTTCAACAGTGAGTTGGTAACAGCCTTTTGAAGTTGTTGCATTGGATTGCTTCCAGTAAGTCAGAAAGCAAATTACTTCTTTGCGCACCCAACCTTATAGACTTCTTTTCAATGCATTTTCCACTGGTAACTTTTTACTTTAACTAAGTTAGAAACACCCTTCAACTATATTTTTATTGTCAGACTACCAAGTTGTGTTATTTCCTTGCTGTCTATGGTAAAATGACATTGTATTTCTGAGATTACTAATTGTGTGACCAAAATAGTTTAAGGCCTAGGTATAGAAAACACTTAACTTCTTTTTTCCTTTTAAAGAAGGAAGTGCAAGAAGCAAAACATAGAAGAAACAAAATGACGTGCTAAGACTAAAATTGTCTGTTGTTGTGCTCCAGCAGGAGCACAAACAAACCCATTAATTATCCCTGTGGGTTTTTCTGGAAACCCATTTTCATCAGCTTACGTATTTCCAAAGCATTCACCTCTTGGCTTGAGTTTTTCACTGCTTGATCTGTAATCTGAAGTAAATATGTTTGCAGAAAAGATAGCTGAGGAACAAGGAGCAAGAACATTTTGTATGAAAGTTCTGGATTTTTAATGCATGTCTGTCCATTCAAATGCCTTCCTGCATTCAACTGTCAGCCCTATGGCAGTGCTCACTTAATTCTTGGCCACTCAGCCCAAGTTTTTCGGTGATGACTATAATGCTAAGGATCAACAAGAATAGTTAAATTAAATTAAAAATATTAAGTTTTTAGAATTATTTTTATTTTTTGAAATCGAATGTGCTATTAATAATTGTCTTGCTGTTATCTCATCCAAGACTGAAAAATATTATTCCTTAGGAATGCTCTTATGAATAATAGCTGGTTCTGCTGTTGGACTGATCTGCAAGCTGGTTGGGTGTACACATGAATGAGTGAAAGAAAAGCTTCTAAAATTTCAGCTTAATATTTTACCAATCCAAATGACTCACCTGTTTTTCCCCTACACAAAAGGATGAATAGAAGCACTTGGCTTGAATGTTTGTTTTCATTAAAGATGTGTTTGGCTGGCTGAATTTTCTTGGATAGGAAGTGCATTGAAGAAGCCCTCAGCAGTAGAAGCTTCTGTTTAGGAAGTAACCATTTTCTTGACAGAAATGGTTGCAATCAGATGACATGAGCAGGTTGCAGGAAATCATAGATGCACTGGTCCAGCTTGCAGAACTGTGGCTTTTCCATGTTGGAATCTCCCTTGTAATTTGGTATTTGGTCATCTGCAAAGGGGCTTGGAAGGAGGGAGCAAGCAGATTTTGCTCACAAGCCTTGTCACAGCAGAGGGACAAGAACAGTGTTGCCCATCTGCCTCCAAAATTTCACAGTACTTCTCAACCCAGGAAAAGACTGTTCTTTCTTTAGCAATGCTGAACAGCTGAGTTAGAATGGGTTCATCAGTTTTCTGGATGTTGTCAGGAGTGTCTGTTTTCTTTGCAATCTGTTCTCCTGAAATCACCCACTGCACAATGAGTGGTTCTTGATATTCTCATGACTTCATGAGTTGGCTTCCCTAGGCCTAACTGAAACATACCCTTCTTGAAGGACAGCTGAGACGCCTCCGGAGCATCAACCCTTTAATGGCTTGTAAGGTGAAGCTGTACCTGTGGGGTTGGAAGTGCAGGCTAAGGCTGTGGCTGTAGGACCAACCTGATGAGATTTGAAATGACCAAATGAATTTAAGTTGGATTTCAGTTTTGTTTATTGAGTGATCGTTTTGCCTCTTCTGTGTCAGAAGGTGTTTGGTCAGACAGGTTAGAACTGAGGAATGAAGTGCAGACTTGTCTGACACATCTAATTCCCTTAGCAAAGGAATTTTCTAGGAAGTAGGAGTTACCTACCTGTAATCTTCTGCAGGCAGGAACAGACAATAAATGGCACTGCCTGGGTCATGTCTGTTATGACCATTCTGCTGATAATGCTGCTCATGGCTTTGAAGCTTATGAATTTATCATGTCCTGGAAAAAATGGAAATGGGAGATTGGGTAATCCATTACTCTACCCAAAAGCATCCCTCTTGGAAAGTGCTTTTCTTCCCTATAGGAATTGATTCTGGTATCCTTCATTCTCCCAGGCAATCTATTCCAGAGTTAATATACTTTTTCCTTTTCTTTTTTTCTTTCTTTTTCCTTCTCTCCTTTGAAAGATAAATGTCTTGTGTGGTATGTGGAACAGCTTATTCTTTCCATTTTTTTCTCCTGTTTCTTTCATTTTTTGGAAGCAGTTACATTTCCATTCAGTCATTTCTTCTCAAGGTTCAGGAGCTCCTGTTTGCTCCATCCATCTTTATAGGCTCTACTTCCAAGACTGCTTTTAGCTTTTCTCAGGGCTTTCTCCATCCACTCCATCCCCAAAACTGTGATGTCTAAAACAAAGCATGGTGCTCCTCAATAAGAGAGAAAACTTTGGCACTTGCTCCTATGTGCTCTTCTTTGTTCTACCTTGAGTTTACATTTTTGTAAAGAGAAGCTTTAACAATTTAAAGTTAGTGAACCAGGGCCGATGGGAGGAGCTCATGTATTCATTTGGATGCCAGTAAATAATTAGAAAGGCAAAAAGCTATAAGTGGGAATTCTGCTGTGTATTGTGGCAGTCTGAGCAGAGGAGCAGATGTGTGGCAGCTATGTTTTCAATCAGGTCGAGTTCAAGGGAAACCTAATTAACAGCCAATTACAGTTGTTGAGTCTGGTTGTAATGCTGTTTTAACAAAGATTATATATATATATTTATATCTCTTACTGTCCTCCAGTAGAGGAGAGACGAAGGAACTTGTGGGGGCAATTTTATATACATTATCATGGTGTTCATATTGTTAGATATAATTTTAATACATACATGCTATCAGTGATGGCAAAACTGAGGGATCTGAAGGAGACTGAGCTGCATAGCGCTTCTGCAGCTGTAGGCATTAACACTGCAGAAGCAATGTGGTTACTGTTATACAGCAGTGTTCTATGTGTCAGGTTTCCTTAGGCTGGTGAACATGATTAGGAAAAATAATCCAAGTGGATTTTTAAACTGCACTACTTGAAATGTATTTTAAGTTACAGACAACCAAACAATTAAAATTCAAGAGCACTTAAATTCACCACGGAGATAATTTTGTTTACTCAGTTTAGCTTGACTCTGAATGTCTGAGATGCCGCAGTTCAACATTTTTAGTTAGTTTGGATTATCTTTCAGTTTTCCTGAGCTCAAAAGCAGTTTTAAAACTATTTTATCTAAGGACATAGCACAGTATTGTCTATTTCAATGGAATGGAACCACTTTATATTTTAGCAAAGCAAAATCCTCGGTGGTAGTTTCTTCCCTATTACTGGGTTTGTGAGAAGACAAATATTTGTTCTTGGGATCTCCACTGTTCCTATAATGGTTTACAAAGTACTTCTAAGAAATAAATTACAGGGTGAGGGTGAATCTCTTCCAATGAAGTTTTATTTACTGTGGAATAAGCCTTACCATTTGCAATCTAGATTCAAAACAGCTCAGTCTTTTCACTGGGGCATTGAACATTAATTTATAGCTATGTCATTTATGTCAACCCTGAGAGTTGTACATAGAATATAAAATGAGGTAACATGGTAACAAGGGCAGTGAAAAGAGTGAGACTCTAATTGTTCATCTCAGTTCACATGTTCTCAGTTGAGGTTCCTTGTGTGGGTGGGAAAGTGTTTGAATCAGAAATGTTTTGGATCCAATTATGACACAACTGAATTTGAGAATGGTTTCTGTCAGCCTTCTGGAAACTATTGACACTATCCAGTAAAACAGCACTGCTGCTGTTGTTCCCAATTTATAGATGTATGAGACATGTGCAGGTAAATATTTAGCTCTTGTCTAATAGCTGCACTCATTAATAGGCCCGATCCATGATTTCTGAACAACTGTCTGAAATTTATTTCCATTTTATGCAAGATGTTCAATTTTTCATTTTTCTTTTTAGTTATTTTTTGTTTTGAAATATATCTACAAATTCTGCTGCTTGGATTGTGAATTTATTTGGTTATGTTCCAGCCTGGAGCAACTTTTTGCAGCTTATTTACCATATAATTCCCTGAAAACAGAAGCTTGACTGAGATGCTGATACTCTCTTAATTGAAGAAGCACTTATATATATTATCTTTTCTGGGAATTTTTTCTTTCATTTTTTACAGAGCTCAAATAATTGCCATTTATGCTTTCCTTGTGTGCCAACAATTTGCAGAAGGCTTTCTTAGAGCTTACATGTCAAGTCTGTATACAATTACTGTCATTTTAAGGACATAAATGGTGCAGCAGTTGCTCAGACAGCAATTAAATAGCTATTTAGGCTTTTTAAAACATGCTTACACTTTTTCATAATTCCACTTAGCAATATATAAAATTACAACAGTAGGTTTCCTAAATGTTATTCTACATGAAAGCTTGCTAACATAGCCTTTGTGCAATGGACTGAGTTATCTGTTCCTGTCATCTCCAACTCTCTTCCCTCTTAAGTGTCTAGAGGCAATGCTCTGCCAGCTCTTTCTGGAGGCTGATGGGTAACCACAACTCCAGCATTTGTCCCCCCAAACCATAGAGATCTCATCAGTATTTTGTTTTTTTCTCCCGGTAAAATTTCTGCTTGCATGAATTACTTTGAAAGAAGTCTTGTATGGTGTGCATGCCAGAGGAAAACAAATGTTTCTGCATGCAACTTCATGGCTTCTGAAGCAAGAATGCATCTATTTGCAACCTAACAGTGCTAAAAAATCTGCAAACATTATGCCAAAAGACAATTTCATGGCATTTGAAGCACTGAAACTGATTTTTTTTTTTATTATTATTATTATTATTTTTTAAAATTTTTTAAATCTCCACAGTGGTTGATGATACTTGATTATTGCTTGACAGCACATCAGGCAAACGTTGGGTAGGTGGTGTGGTAGTAAGTCAGGGAGATTGTTGAGAAGAGATTGTTGTGCGTCAGTGCGCAGGGTGTAGGATGCTCCTGCTGGTCCTGTGCTTGTTTAGAAACAGGGCAGTAGCATCTCAAATGTCATTTATTAGGCTTTGTCATTGTCTTGACATTGCTGTCAAAATTGTTTATTTATCAAATATGCCTGAGGCAGAGCTGCTCTTTGGAAGCTAGAAAATCTTGATGTGCAAAGGTCTCCCAGGAACAGATTTTGAGCGAGGTAGGTATCTTGGGCTTGCTGAGCTATGTGACAAAATGTGATCTATAGGTATTATCTTATCCATTTATATTTCAGCATCTTTGGGCGAGGTGATGGAATTAGCTCAGAAATATCTGTAACAGCTCATCAGGGATCTAAAGACCTTTGAGTTTAAAGATTTTTCAGTTCATTAAGAAATCAAAGAAAGTAAAAGGTAACTACTAAATAATCACTGAATTCTGAGCACAGTTTGCCATCAAATGAAGTCTACTGTTCAGATGGAAGGACACTTAGACCTGAACTCATATAAAATCATATCTGAGATATTTTTCCATCCCACAGCAAACAGCACACAAGTCCTGTTTTACCCATGTGATTTTTTCCTCCTCCTGGTATCAGCCTGATGGGACAGGTAATCTTGTCAAGTCGGCCTTGTATGTGTAACCATGGCATCCTCTGTGTCTATAGAGAAGTATTTTATTTTGCAGATGTGAACATTACGAGCTTTTTTTTTTTTTCTCACCTGGCACATGAGTGTTATTAGCCATAATGAGCTTGAGTGAAAACTGATTTCCTGTTTTTCATCATTTTACTGGCAATTTTCCTAAATTTCTTATAGGCTAACAAGACCTCAGTGACTTAACGTGAATTCCACTTCTTTGATATTTACAGTTACACTTATCATTTGAGTTACTGAGCTGCTGCTGCCTGAACAGAATTAAATGTCAGATAAAGTAAGTGCCAGTGTTTAATGGCATGAAATAAACTTAACTATGGCTCAAGAATTTCTTGCTATTAATATTCGGGTTATAAGAGATTGAATTTAAATTCCCTTCTAAGTCTGATTCCTGCAATTACTTTAATTTTCCAAGACATTTACTGGTTAGCAGTGAGACACGCTGAGTTGGAATAGATCAAGTTATTTATTTATTTATTGTTTATTTGATTTTAATGGTTTTTGTGCTTCTCAAATTTTATCTGTTTATTGAAGTTATTAAAACAGTCAAACTATTTTTCCACAATATGTAATTTGCTCAAGATAAGGCTCACAATGATCTTTTTGAAATAATTATATATATAAGTTCGTTTCTGAACGCATCCATTGCCAATTCCCTAAGGTATCTGCATGTTCATTTTTACTGTGTTAGTCTTCATACCTGACAGCACGCGACTATCAATATCGATTGTTAATAAACATTACGTTCCCAGGAGAATGAATTTTTGCTTCCTTGTATTTTCTACCACATGCCTGAAGCGCTACTTCTTGCAAAGTTTTGTTTATGCATCAGGGGCATAAAAAAGTAATGAAGTTAACAGAGTCAAGTTTGCCTTAAAGAAAGCTTTCTGCTAACAGATTTGGCTGAATGAGGGCAGAAGTTATCCATAGTCTCAATCAGTTGGTCAGTCTAAAACCAGTCCTCAGATCTCTTCCCCACTCTGTGGTTTTGTGCAGGTGAGGGTAAGTGGCTGCAGGTCCTGCTTGTCTTTGTAGCTCTGATCTCAAGATGAGCTGTTGGCAAGGCTGTGCTCAAAGGTCTGCACAAAGGTGTGCTTTAGGTGTGCAGGTGTTCCTGAGTCACTGCACAATGTAGAATGGATCCCACATTTTGCTCAATTTGAGCAGCGCTGCTCCCATCTGCCCAGGAGCAAGCATTTCAGATAGCTTCTGTTCCATCTCCCTTATCTGTCTGCCCCTGTATAAAGGAATGTACTTATTTGGGGATAATCCCTGTGTTTGTTTAAGGAAAATGCCTTGCAGTGTGTCTGAGCATTTTGAGAGCAGCTTTACAACTTGTCTCTATTTAACCCTAGGACCTGTTTCGAGTTGTGGATAGTTCTGTGGTTGCCTCTGTTCCATGTCATATTTCTTTGAAACTATAAAATCCTGTACAGATATCTTAGACTGAAATTCTCTTATTTCTGAGGTAACCCTATTGATACACAATGAGGGCAGCAAATACTCAGTTCTTTATCTCTGGATTATTCCACACGGGTGCTCTGTGCTTTCAACACGCACTGGAGCTCAGGAGCTTTACCTCTGAAAACCAGCATTGCTTCCTGTTGGCTACTGTTTGAGAAGCTGGGTACTTGTTATTGGCATACCTTGAAGTTGTTGCTGGATTATCCATAAAGTTGATGCCCTTTTTTTCTGATGTAGGAAACCTAACCCATAAATTAACACTTGCTTTAAACTTGGGACTGTAGGAATAAATGTAAATGTAAGATGATGTATGATGGAGTAGCACTTCTTTAAGTAATAATCTTATTAAGCTTATTGGAAAATCAGTAGCTGGGTTTTATTGACACCAGTTTCTGCTTCTTTTGTGTGCCTTCACTAGACTTGATCCTTACCTGTTCACCTGATAACTTCACCTGTTATTGTGATTTAGCTGGAGTTTTATGCAGCTTTCCCAGTACTTTAAGTTGTAGCCCAAAGTTGAAGTGCATCAACAAACACCCCATAAAGCTTCAGGAATATGTCTGCTTACAGACTACTGAAAAATACTGAACCATTTATTAGAGGGTTGTTTTGTTGGGGTTTTTTTTTGAGTGAAGAAATATTTCTGAAGAGATCACTCACAGTGAGACTGATATGATTGAATTATGTGCTAGGTTTGTGTGGGGTTTTTTGTTTTTCTCTCTGAGGGAAATCATACTAGATAGACATCCTGTCTGGAGAT